>NC_140588.1:989898564-990565164 GCF_964204655.1 Triturus cristatus | reverse complement strand
CTCTCATCTTGGTTTTCACTATTCCTAGATGTCCTTCGTGCAATAGCACGACCAGTCGAGATACTAACGCTGCCGGGGGAATCACCTCTGTAAAGGAAAATCCCTCTGTCTCCCACCGACAGCTCTCCTCTGACTTCATAGAATTTCCTGAGCGCCTCTCGCAACTGTCTTTTCTCGGGCCATCCATGTATTATGTGCTCTTTGACCTCCCTAATCTCTCTGTCGTCTTCGTACGCTTGGGTCCACTCTTGATTACTTATCACTCTTTCTGGGTCTTACATCACCGATACCATCTCCTCCTCTTCTGTTGCTGGGTAGGGGGCTTCTTCCATCGCCGCCGCTCTACTGAGGTAATCCGCTACTTTGTTTTGTGTCCCTGGTATGTACTCCACATCATACCTGTATTCTAGTAACTTTAGTGTCATCTTGGCGATGCGCGGCGTGGCGCTTGCATGCCCACTCGAGGTGAGTACTTTGACTAACGGCTTGTGATCACTTTTGAGTTTAAACCTCGTGCCCCATAGGAATTGGCGGAACTTCCCCATGGCCCACATCACCGCTAGCATCTCCTTCTCGATTACACTATATTTCTCTTCTGTGGGTGATAATGATCTTGATGGGAAACTGAGGGTCTCCGTCGTTCCTTCTCTCCTCTCTTGCATGAGGACTGCACCCAATCCTTTCTCGCTGGCATCCGTCGTCAATATCGATAGTCCAAGCGGGTCATATCCCTGCAGTGGTACGGCTTGGCTAATGTCATTCTTCAATGCCTCAAATTCTTTTTGTGTTTCTTCTGTCCACTGTCTCGGGTGGTGTGTCTTGGTGGCAAAGTGTTGCACAAATTTGCTATAATATTCTGCCATCCCTAGGAAGGATCTCACCTCTTTGTTGGATGGAGCCATAGCATTGCAGATCGCTTTCACATTTTCGCGTTTAGGCGTGAAGCCCTGTCCTCCTATTTCATGCCCCAAATATGTGACAGACGTCATTCCTAGTCGGCACTTTTCCCATTCTGCGGTCAGGCCGTTGGTTTCCAGCACACAAAGTACCTTATCTAGCTTCTTATCATGGTCTTTCCTGTCTGTCCCCATCACCAGTATGTCATCCTGGAAGTACTGAATACCCTCGATGTCCTTGAAGAGACGATGCATTAATTTCTGGAACACCGCCTCTGCTGAATCGAGACCAAAAGGCATTCTGCGGAATTGATAGCATCCGAAGGGTGTTATAAAGGATGTCAGTTTCCGGCTTGTTGGATGTAGATCTATCTGATGATATGCAGAAGTGAGGTCGATAGTGGCAAACCACTTAACCCCTTACGTTTTGGACAACATTTCTTCAATGCGCGGCAATGGGAATTTTTCCACTACTATGCACTTGTTCAGTTCTCGAAGGTCTACACACAGGCGGACTTTGCCATTGGGTTTCATGGCCACTACCAAGGGTGCCAGCCATTCCGAGCTGTCTATAGGCTCTATTATTCCATTTTCTTCTAGCCTGCGTAGCTCCAGTTGTACCGGCCTTGAGTTCTCCTTGAGTACGATCTTGTGTGTGAATTTCTCTAGTTTGCCAACTTTCCCGCCAAATACCTTCGGGAATTTGCTTTTCATTTCTTCCAGTTCTGGCCAGCTCCCAGGAGCCGTCATGAGCACTTGCGTGTCCCCTCCTGGGTCTAACTTGATCCCTAGGTCCCCTTGATCCATCCATCCTAGGACGGATGGGCCCTTCTCTGCTACGTATAATTTGCACTCCGCACTTCTTCCCTTAAATTCGAAGTTCAACTTCCTGTATCCCACCATGGGAATGGATTCGCCTGTGTATGACACTGGTAGTATATCCGGTGGTTCTAGCCTTGATCCCAAGCTGGGCTCGAATTCTTCCTTCCACACTGCTCTTTGGACGATAGTGTATGGAGATGCCGAGTCTACTACAATCTTGATTCTCACTCCTCCTATGACCATGTCGCATTGTGGTTTGCAGGAGCGCTTGCCCTCGATGCCTAGCACTTGCTCGTCCACGCAGAATACACCATCTTCCTCATCTTGTTCTTCTTCCTCCTGTTGGTCTTGCATCACGTACTTCACCATTGGTCTCTTCGTTTTCCGGCGACAAACCTTTTCGTAGTGACCCATTATGCCGCAGAACATACATTTCGCTCGGAACGCTGGGCAACGTTTGTCCTGGGCTGCATGCGCTTGACTTCCGCACCTGTAGCACGTCGTAATGTTGTCTCTATTCTGCTTCCATGTTTGTCCCGGTTTCCCTTTCCACTTATTTTGTCCTTTCCCTTCGGGCGGCATGGCTTAACTCCTTCCTTGTGGTTCAGCGTCGTCCACCTTGTTCACCATGGTCTTCTGGAGGGTCTCCCTTTTTGCTGCGTCAGCACACCTTTTCGACATTTCCGCCTTTTTTACCATGGCAATTACTTCTTTCAGCGATGCCTCACTGTTTGTCCACAACTTGTCTTTTCTGTTTTGTTGGTGGTGTGTAGAACTATTTGATCTTTTATGAATTCGCCATTCAGGACTCCGTACTTGCACGTCACCACCAACTTCGTCAACGCTGCCACATAATCCTCTATGGATTCGAGGGTTTCTTGTTTCCTTTGCTGGAAATTATACCGGTCAATGGAAACGCACACCGCAGGACGGTAGTGGGTGTCGAGATCTTCTATGGTGTGTCTGAATACGTCGTCATCTGCGTTCGGCCTGGGTGCGGGTACCAGATTCTGAAAGACCCTTATGCCTTCCAGGCCTAGATTGTGCAGGAGAATCCTTTTCTTCCTCGCGCTGGGGAAGGCCTCCCCATTTTCGTCTTCTAGGGCTGCAATGTAGTTCTTTAAGTACTCTCTCCAATCCTCCCATTTCATTTGAGGTTCCCCTGGAACGGGATTGACGTCGTCCGCGAGGAAGCCTGCACGCTCATCGTGGGGCGTCCTTCTGGTACCGCCCCTGGGCCTTTCGGACTGCCTGGCGCGTCTGCGCTCTCACCTTGCGCCTGATCTTGTCGGGCTTCACCTGCTCCCCTGTCTCTGCGTGCTGCTGCTTCCACCAGGGTCCCTTTGGATTGGAGATGTTCTTCGTCCTTTTATTGCTCTCTGCCCCACTCCTGGTACTTCACCTTGTGGGTGGCTTCTGTTCCTTCTTGCCGCCCCTGCCACGCTCTCCCGCCGTGTTGTGCTCCTTGGTGGTAGTTTTCCCTCCTGTGGTCCTCTGCAGTGCCTTCCCGGCTGGTCAGTGCTTCCTGGTGAGGTGACTAAGTTCTTTTTTTTTTGTTCTTCCTCACCACATTTTCCCACAAAAATCCCTTCACTCGTCGCCACTGTAATGTGGCTGTGTTCTGCCTCAATAATAACCACCAGGCATGAGATTGTAACCATGAAATATACTTTATTTCGTTACAGCGGGAGAGCGCCGGGAAAGACGCGACCTTGTGGTCTTATTCTCCCTCGCGCATGTGCAATCGCTGCATTGCCGCTGTCCTCGCGCGCTACGTCACCACGTAGCCCGCGAGGACTAGAGCGCAACACTACAATCAGTGCATTTTTTTAAATCTAAGTAAAGATAAGAAAACATGCCTCTGTCAGAGACATCCCCCCCCCTCCCCCCTTCCTTCTTTTTATAAAACTTCGCAGAAGCTGTGTTTTGCCGAAAGACAATGTGCAAATGTGGGCCACTTTTTTTTTTTGGCGTGCCCAGTCCGATTTGTAATCCCAATCCAACAGTGAAGCACACACATTTCTTTTATTGTGATCTGTAGGGGAAGGGACAAGTGTTGTACCAAACAGTAACTGTGGCGAAAACACACAACGTTAAAAAAAAAAAAAAAAAACTCACCTTCACAGTTTCATAATTCAGCATCGAATCTATGGCAGCGTTGCCGGCCTCATTGTCCGCTTTGTTCATTTCAATTCTGAACTTAGTCCTGCAAAGCAATTAATTTACGGTAAATAAATTCATTCTGGTGTCAGAAAAAAACACATTTTCGAATGTGCTCTACTGGATTATTACAATTAGGATATACTCGACCTCCACTGGGTGACTCCTATCGTGAAGGCAGTGTACGCTCCCAGCGTCCCCAGCGAGACTAACGCGAAACTGGCGCCACATTTGAAATACTAGAAGAGAAAAAAAAAGTAATATAATAAAACGTTTGCTTGGATTCTAGTAACATCTAAAAACTGACATGCTGCGAACATCTTGTTTCTTTCCGCAATGATTTAATGAAGTGTTTGGCACGGTGGCTTGACTGATGAGTAGGAAACAAAAGGTTGTTAAGGGTACAAAGTTATTATCCGGGTTCACAAAGCCATTTACGAACGTTACACATTACCTGCACAAATTGCAAGCTTTACGTGTGCAAGGTATTCACGAATATATACCTTGTACTTGTAAATGCGTTTAATCCAGCATATTATCCTGCGCTCAGGTAATGTTCCGCGGGACGTCATCCCACACGAGGAGTAGACCTTTGAAGGTGTGCCATGTCTTGAGAGTTTGTGAATGCCCACAAACCCGTCGCCCAATCTGGTAACGTCAGAGATTTTTGTTGCTGCCAATGACTGGAGTAAATATCTTTTCAACGTGGGACGGGGAATGGTACACCCCCAAACTTCGCTGAAGTTTGGGAGAAGAAAACAAGTTACTTACCTGTAACTACAGTTATCCAGTATTGGTATCTTTCATAGATTCACATGCCTGAATCATTCCCCGTCGCCGAGGCGGGAGTCCCCGGTAAATAAAAAAGTAGTGCCAAAATGCTAGTAGCAGTAGTAGGCCCAAAGAAAAGGCCAAAAGCCTGTATCTTAGCAGCCTATCTACCTCATTATGCAAAAAGAACCAAGAATTTGGTAACAACCAATCAGACACCAGCACCCTTCTAGAACCCTCTCGGCAGAGCCAGTTCTCCTCAGATTTTCGTAGCACAAGTGGGAAGTGAACGTCCCAAATCATATAGAACTGACTCTACGGGGAGGAGGGTGGGTGCATGTGAATCTATGAAAGATACCAATACTGGATAACTGTAGTTACAGGTAAGTAACTTGTTTTCTTATCCAGTATTGGGGTATCTTTCATAGATTCACATGCCTGAATCAGAATAGCGAGCAGTATACCAAGTATACAGTCGTTTGCGGATGGCGGGAGACTAGTGCTGATACTCCCTAATTGCATCCACAGCTTGTTAACAAGAGGTATAAGAAAAGATCTTAAAATTCGAAATATGCCATCTATAAAGAGAAAAGCATGTAAACATGAAAGCAAATCATCATTGTAACACATTGCATTGTTATATTAAAGATATCAACATCTTACATATTAAAATATGAAAAAAGGGTACCTGAAGGTATCTTCAAAGAAACAGATGTCGTAGTACAGCTTGCCCAACTGCTGCATCATCACGATGCGTAGATTGGAGGCAGTAATGTCTGGTAAAAGTGTGGACATTTTTCCATGTCGCAGCACGGCAGATATTTTCTAGAGTCACACCAGCAAACAATGCTGTAGACGCTGCTACTGTCCTCGTGGAATGGGCCTTGGGTTTCCTCAACAAAGGCCTGTGAGCCTTGTCATGGCAGAAAAGTATTGTAGATGCTATCCATCTGGCAATGGTGGATTTTGTAACCGCCTTTCCCAGAGTAGTTTGGCCATAAGCCACGAATAATTGATCGGACTTTCTAAGGTTCTTTGTTTTCAGAAGATAGAATTTAAGACATCTCTTGATATCGAGAGAATGTAAGGCTCGTTCCACTGGGGTGGATGGATTAGGAAAGAAAGCCTTTAACGTCACTGGTTCATTAAGATGAAACTGTGAAGGCACCTTAGGGATAAACGTTGGATTAGTTCGGAGGTGCACGTAGTCTTGAGTGAAGTGTAGAAAAGGTTCCTTTACAGTAAACGCCTGAATTTCACTCACTCTTCGAGCTGATGTTAAAGCCAGAAGTAAAGCAACCTTCCATGTAAGGAATTTTAGGTCAGCCTTGTGGATGGGCTCGAATGGATGCTTCATTAACTGCATTAAGACTGTGTTGAGTTCCCATTCCGGTGGCGGAAGTCTGACCGGTGGAAACTCTCGGAATAGTCCTTTCATAAACTGTTTAATTAAAGAGGATGAACAAAGAGAAGGGCCATGAGCACCCCTCCTGAATCTGGAAAGTGCAGCTAAGTGGACCTTGACAGAAGGGAAAGAAAGTCCAGATCTTGCCAGGTGTAACAAGTAAGGAAGGATCTTTTCTGCAGGATCGTCCACCGGGTGCACCTGGTTTGCTTCACACCAGCAGCAAAACCGTTTCCATTTTAGACGGTAAGTTTTTATCGTGCTCTGAGCTCGTGATTTTGTTAATATATCCCTACAGTCCTGAGGGATATCCAGGTCCTTAAACTCTAAGAAGTCAGGAGCCATGCGTGTAAATGTAGGGACTGAGGGTCCGGGTGGAGAACCTGACCCCTGTTCCTTGACAGCATTGTGGGCGTCGGGCGAAGACTGATCGGCTGGTCCTGTGATAGCAATAGGAGCTCCTGAAACCAGTACTGGCGTGGCCATCTGGGTGCAATCAAGATGAGACGACAGCCCTCCAACTTCATCTTGCGTATGACCCTCGGTATCAGGGGTATCGGGGGAAAAGCGTAAGCACAAATCCCTGACCATCGCATGGACAGGGCATTCCCCCTTGAGCCCTGTTGAGGGTATCTGCTGGCATAGAAGCGGCATTTCTTGTTCTCCTTCGTGGCGAACAAATCCAGCGGTGGTGTTCCCCAAGCTCTGAATATTCTGAGCACCTGAGCTTGCTCTAGCTCCCATTCGTGGCAATCTGATTGGGATCTGCTGAGCGTGTCCGCTAATGTATTGCAGAGACCTCTGACATGTTCTGCTCTGAGGGTTATGTTGTGGAGTGTGACCCATTCCCACAACTCCTGAGCTTCCGTGGACAAAGTTGCTGATCTTGTTCCTCCTTGTTTGTTCACGTAGAACATGCTGGTGGTATTGTCGGTTCGAATCAGAACCGAAGAACCTGCAATCTTCGGAAGGAAAGCTTGCAGAGACAGAAAAATTGCTCGCAATTCCAGACTGTTGATGTGTTTGTTTTTGTACTCTGGGGACCACTTCCCCTGTATCTGTAAATCTTGGAGATGACCTCCCCATCCTTCCATGGAAGCATCGGTAGTGAGGACAAAGTCTGGAATCTTCTGAATGAAAGTAAGCCCTTCTGATAAGTTGGGAATATGGGACCACCAACGTAGAGCGCTCTTCATGCCTGAAGTGACTCTGATGATGTCGTCGAAGGAGCCCATCACCTGCTGCCACTGAAGGTGTAACTCCTCTTGCAAGGGTCGCATGCGGAGCCGCGCCAGAGGAACGAGGTGTACTGCAGAGGAGCACATCCCTAGCAGCGACGCGAACATCCGGACAGAAACTGACTTTCTTTTGGAAATTCGGATTGCTAAGTTTTGAAGACGAACCTGCCGTTCGTGAGACAAGAATGCCTTGCAGCGGACGGTATCTAACAGCGCGCCCAGAAAAGGAAGGATCTGCCTTGGTTGTAATTGAGATTTGCTCCTGTTGATCGTAAGCCCCAGAGAATGGAACAGACGAAGAGATGTTGTCACGGCAGTCTTGACTGAACTTTCCGAAGGACCCTTTATTAACCAGTCGTCTAAATACGGAAAGACTTGGATACCTTGGGAGCGCAACACTGCTGCCACTGGGGCTAGGCACTTCGTAAAGATCCTTGGGGCAGATTTTAACCCAAACGGGAGCACTTTGAACTGGTAATGGGCGCCAGCCACTGTGAAGCGAAGATACTTGCGATGCTTCGGATGTATTGGGATGTGAAAGTAAGCGTCTTCCATATCTAAGGAAGCTAGAAAATCTCCCTCGTTGAGGCAACCTAGAATTTCCGCCAGAGTGACCATGCAAAATCCCTGCTTCTTGAGGAATCTGTTCAGATTGCGAAGGTCTAAGATTGGGCGCCACTCCCCTGATTTCTTCTTGATGAGAAAAAAGCGGGAATAGAAACCTGTCCCCTTTTGAAGCGCAGGAACCTTCTCGATTGCGTTCTTGAGGAGCATTGTTAAAGCTTCTTTGAATAGTAAGTGAAGACGAGGGGGAGGGGGTCCCTTGGGTGGTTTGTTGGGTGGTTTGGTGACAAACTCTAAGGTATGACCGTTGTGAACCAGGTCCAGAACCCACTGGTCCGACGTAATTTCTTGCCACTTGATCGCAAAAGTTGAAATTTTCGCACTCACAGGGAGGGGAAAAGGAGTGGAAGGCGCCCTGCAGAAATCATTGCTTCCGTGAGGTGTCTCTTCCCTGATTCTGCGATCTTTTTCGTCCGCCTTGACGAGAGAAACCAGATGTATTGGTCTGTCTGTAGGAAGGCTGATATGATTGTCGATACTGAGGCTGGTACCTATTTTGTTGGGTATGATAACTTCCTCTGGAAGAAAATCCACGGCCCCTTGCTCCTCTGAAGGTACCTCTTTTGTATTGCAAGGAGCCCAACGATCTTGCAGTATCAGTATCCGTTTTAATTGCTTGGAGTGCGTCATCTATGTGTTTTCCAAACAATGATTCGCCATCATAGGCCATGTCCAATATTTTTGTCTGGACTTCTGGTCTGAACGTGGTAGCTTTCAGCCAACCCTGGCGCCTAAGAACCGCAGCCCCAGCCAACTGGCGAAAGTTAGTATTCGCAATATCCAGTGCGCAGTCGATAGTCTCTGAGGCTGCACGCTCACCCTCTAATAAAATCTTTCGGGCATCTTGCCTGTTATCCTCTGGGATGAGGTCGATAAAGCTTGCCATTTCTAACCACATCTGGCGGTCATAACGCCCTATTATCGCTAGGGAGTTGGCTGCCCTGATGGAAGCAGCTGCCATAGTTGAAAATTTTTTCCCAATTAGATCCAGTCGGCGTCCTTCCCTATCCGGTGGTGTAGTGACCGGTGCTGCCGGATTCTTAGACTTTTGCTGGGCTGCCTGAGATATAACCATGTCTGGACGCGGTTGACCAATGAGACAAGAGGGACTGTCGGCTGGAGCACGGTATTTTTTGTCAATCCGTGGAAGCACCGCTGGTACTGATGCCGGGTTTTTCATGATTTTAACCCCTTCTTTCCAAATATAGTCAATGATAGGGATAGCTCTCGTAACCTTTCTTGACTCTTCCTTAAAGTCATGCAGAAAACAGTCAGACTGCTCAATGGTAACCGGCAAGTTGAACCTGGTCGCCGCTCGCTGCATAAGGTTATGGAACCCCCCTATATCTTCTGGAGGCGAATCAGATGGTAGAGGGGTAGGTGGCGAAGGCATAGGGATTATATATGAATCCCAAGGGTCTGCTGGGTCTGGCAACTCGCCCTCTTCGTATTCCTCCTCCGAGGTTGTATCCTGATGCGGGTCCTGTGGAGGATCAGGCAGTTGAGGCATTGGGGCTGGACCCTCAGGCAGAGGCAATGGGTCCGGCTGCGGCGCAGTCTGTGGAACCTGTGGAACGTTTGGCTGCGGTGGAAAACGCTGCTTATAATCTGCAAGCATGGCTTGTAGGTCTTGTATCAAAGTAGGAGGCAGATGCGACATCTCGTTCCTACGAGGTTGTGTGTAGCAGGGTCTATGATGCGGAACGACTATGTCTTCCTGATAGTAATGCCCTTGATAATTGTCATCTTCCTCATCATCATCGTCCTCCTGACATTTGATGTGCAGTTCCGAAGGATGGCGAGCAATCCCAAAGGGCCCTTCGTCCTCGTCGTCCACATAATCATCATCGTCACACTGCACATAAGTTTCCAGAAGATGCGAGGGAGTAAGCGGTGAAATGTCCTGCCTTTGAAAAGACTTTAGTTGAAAAGTCCTGGTGGAAACTGGAGTAGAGATCATCGTCGACGAGGTCGTCGTCGACGGGGCTGTGGTAGACGGGATCGTCGACGGGATCGTCGACGGAATCGTAGATGGTGCTATCGTCGTCGACTGAGCCGTCGTCGACGGAGCCGTCGTCGACGGGCTCGACGTCGATGGAATCTTCGTCGACGAGCTCTTCGTCGACGGGCTCGACGTCGACGGGGTCTTCGTCGATGGAATCTTCGTCGACGAGCTCTTCGTCGACGAGCTCTTCGTCGACGGGCTCGACGTCGACGAGCTCTTCGTCAACGGGATCTTCGTCAACGGGATCTTCGTCGACGATGGAATCTTCGTCGATGATGGAATCTTCGTCGACGAGCTCTTCGTCGACGAGCTCGACGTCGACAGGCTTTTTAATGGCGGAATCGTCGACGGCGGTACTGCTGACTTCGTCGACGAGGACTTCGTCGACGACCCCTCGACGGCGGGCTTCTTTGAGAGGATAGTAATCTTCGTAGACATAATAGGAGAGGTAAGCGCCGTCGTCGTGAATGTTTGCGTCAATGAAGAAGCAGACGAGGTGACAGAAACTGAAGATTGAGAGTAAGCCAAAGATTTTGAAAGGCTTTTACTCACAGTTTGCTTGACTGTAGACTCCTGAGGAGAGTGCGCATCAGAAGTAGAATGATGCGATTTCTGACGCTTCTTCCCTTCGCTGGAAGAGCTGTCCTGCGATCTAGCTCTCGCTAGAAGTAGAGGCTTTGTCATCCTCCTCAGCCGAAGAGGATTTAAGCCACAAAAGCACTCTCGCCTCCCTATCCCTGAGAGTTTTTGTAGGGAAGGTGCGGCAAATCTTGCAATCTTTTGCCTCATGTTTAGGGTAGAGGCAGTAGATGCAGTCTACATGTTGATCATCAACATGGACTCTCTTCTTGGTGCAGGTCCTGCAGGACTTCAACAAGGCCTTCTTGTCTGACATGCTGAAGCAAGTTGAAAGAAAACTGAGAGGCACTAAGGGAGACTCCCCTTCCACACGACGTGCGGTGAAAATCTGAGGAGAACTGGCTCTGCTGAGAGGGTTCTAGAAGGGTGCTGGTGTCTGATTGGTTGTTACCAAATTCTTGGTTCTTTTTGCATAATGAGGTAGATAGGCTGCTAAGATACAGGCTTTTGGCCTTTTCTTTGGGCCTACTACTGCTACTAGCATTTTGGCACTACTTTTTTATTTACCGGGGACTCCCGCCTCGGCGACGGGGAATGATTCAGGCATGTGAATCTATGAAAGATACCCCAATACTGGATAAGGGGTTTCTCCACAGAGTAAAATAAGCATTTTCTCAGTGGAGAAAGTAAAAAATAAATAGCGGTCTTCTACCGATGTAGAATTGTACTCGGTGTTTTAATCACCATTGGGGAAATACCAGTGCAAAAAAAGTAACGACTTTCACAGGGTACGCCTGGAAACAGAGTGGAAACAGCATGTCTAGGCCTAATTCTGGAATGTGAACAGGTAAACGTCATATCTGCACTAGGTTGTGAATCAGGCATACTGTATCTAGAAGGGCGCAATTAACCTGAATTAGAAGTTAGACATTGTGTGAGTTCATATGATGAACCAACAGTACAAAGTACAGGCCATAAAATACCACAGCATGTCCAAAAGGCTGCAGTAGATCAATTACTTCCCCCAGTCCCCCAAAACCTGCACAGATGTTCAGTGTAGCAATAAGGATTGCAAGGGAGGGAGAGGCAGGATTAAGTCCAGCTTCAACATTCGGAGAGAATATAGAATCATTACTTTCCAGAGAGGGAATTACAACCAAAGGAAGACTGGGGTTAAGAAACAAACCAGCATGCACCCCTCTGCAAAAACACTGCTTGTTGAAATCATCGCACATGAGAGACAAGGCGGGAAAGTAAAAAAAAGCAATGCATCACCCTAATGCACCTTGACCCCCCCCCCACCCCCCCGCCCCCAACACAGAAAACCAGCACAGGCAGAGCTATTTTTTTTGTCTTGTAAATACTTCTAGGTTGTTCTGCATAGAAGCTCTTCTGTTTTGAGTGAGGGAGTGCGGCTAATTTTTGCAAACATGACTTACACGCAGTCAAAAACAATCATTGGCAAAGCCAATAGGTCTCACCCAGTGCTTAATTTGTAAAAAAAAAAATAATAATAAATAAGTGCCAGGGCTCTCGTCAGGAGGCCACTGCAGCTTGCACCACACATTGCCCCTTATATACTGCCAATGATAGCAACAAAACAACTACAAACCTACACTCCTACAAGTGTGACACTTCGTACTATTTCAGGCCCCCAAAGCTATAAGAATGGCTTGGCGGCAGGTAATAATTCTGAATTCAATATACATTAAAAATGACTAATTGTTGTTGTGGTCATCTCTAAATTAGCCAGACAGCGCCACCTTGTGGAAGACAGTCACAACGCTGTTGTTGACGACTGAGTGCCAATGCTGCACACTGGAAGCCACTGGCTCAAATTAAGTACTGGTCTTGGCAATACGAGAACTATTGGCATGGTCAATGTTAATATCTTTTAGCCACGTTGATTAGCAGCACGTCTGGTGTTCAGCATGGCTGAAAGCGAAGTATTAAAAGCATGAAGCCTGAGCCTGTAGAAGTGAAGAAAGGCTGTAGGTGTGAATTAACTGGGTGCATAATAGTGCTTTAATTGCAAAATAATTACAACAAATAAAATCATGCCTATTTAAAATGGGTTCCAGAGTATTCAGCAAGAAACCACATTTTTTGTTGTTGTTTTATACAGCACAAGCTCTACCTGAAGGTATCAGAGCGCTGTACATGAGCACCAGTTACATTCATTAATTTTTAGGAATTGTGAAAGTGATTAGTTCAGAACCACAGAATGTTGAGCTGATGTAGAGACTCTAACCCCGTTTCCCAGCTCCAAAGTCGGCCGATCAAACTGTTAGCTCCCTAAGTGCTTATAAAAGCAAGTATAGGGGAACAGTAAAGAGGAAAGCTTTTAACAAACTAGGAGGCAAGATTTTTCACTGAACACACTTATAAAAGAAAAACAAGCATCGGCTGTGCCAATAGGTCTCGCCGTATATTGGAGTTTAGTATATAAAAAGTATTAAAGAGCAGTGAAAGTATCAAAGAGCAGTGGTAGCAAAACGGAAAACAAACACCAACAAAGCCAATGGAAAAGGAAAAAAGAAAATGATCAACCGTATTTTTTAATAACACGCAATTCTTAATATTAGTAAAATAAAATACTCCGTGTTTTTTTAATATCATTTTTAAGTTTTACTATTTGATATAGTTGTATTAATGAGCCCAAGAGAACCAGCTTTAATTGGCCCGGGTCCTTCCGGTGCTCACCATCGTTAGCTCTAAAAAGCTGGTGCCGAAACAAGTCCATATGCACTGCGATTTACTTCCAGCCACACCCTACATGACTCCAGTATCTCTGACCATGTCCCCCGGCAAAACGGAAAACAAACCCCGACAACGTTAACAGAAAAGTAAACTAAAAATGCTCAACCGTATTTTTTTTAATAACACCAGCTTTAATTGGCCAGGGTCCTGCCGGTGCTCACCATCGTTGGCTCTAAAAAAGTGCATATGCACTGCGATTTTCTTCCAGCCACACCTTACATGACTCCATCATCTCTACCCATGTCCGCTGGCAAAACGGAAAACAAACCCCAACAACTTCCTCAGAAAAGGAAACTAAAAACACTCTACCGTATTATTTAATTAATAACACGCAATGTTTAATATTAGTAAAATAAAATGCTCCGTGGTTTTTTAATATAATTTTTAAGTTAGACTGTTGGAATAAAAGTCATACTGCAGTTACCATCAGAATAATTCGTAACAGATGCACATTAAAACAAACAAAGGCACAGGGCTTTTTTAGGTCGGAATTGAAGTGAAACTGCAGTTACGATAAGGATAATTGCCAACAGATGCTTGCTGAAAGAGAAACAAAGCCACAGAGCTTCTTTAGGTCAGAATGCAGTTACGATAAGGATAATTGCTAACAGATGCACGTCTCTGTAAACAGGGGCCATCACACGCTACACAGTGTGATGGCCAAACGAAATACTCACGGAGTGAAATCGCCGAAGGAGAGAAAGGAGGGACTTTTACAACCCAACGCCAATACAAAGGCTACATTTTTGAATGGCACAGCCAACAGCCAATAGAAAAGTTAATTTTATAATACACATAGAATACAATCAACATGTCTCGACCTAAAAATCAAATCAACAAAACATGTCGTTTGGAATCCCTGGTGGAATTTTAAACTGTTGACACGATCGAAACCTTCCTCGTAATTCAGACTGAAACGAGTGCGCATTGAAATCGGACTTGAGTTGCAGAGGCATAGCGCAGTCATGGTCCCTTCACATGTGCAACTGTTATCAAGGAGGGCGAGCAAGTCAAGGAACAATAAAGCTTGCCATACGGTTGGGACAGTAAAGCAAATAACTGGATATCGCGTAAACAACGTGGGGTGCTCAATTGTAAATAAAGCAAGCATGTCAAAGGAGCAGTAAAGCACGTTGTAAAGTTGGAACAGTATTGGGGAGGGGAGTGCGGGTTGGAGGAGGCGGAGCTGGAAAAAGCACGAGCACTGTGTATAGTGCTGAAAAACAAAAAAAGTAGGTCCTAATACGGACAAATGGTGACAAAGAATATGAGAAAGACAATGGAGCGAGCAAATGGGAAGCCGGTGGGCGGGCTGAAGCCCACAGATTAAACATGTCTCTTCAAAACAGCACATGAGCTGTCTGTGGCAGCCTGAGTCAACTTGACAGAGGCTTCAAGCAACAGAATCCTGGATTTTATTCCTCTGTCATTAAGATTATGAAATCGGACATGGCTTTACCCATCAGAATCCAATCCACTTGACAAGAGGAACAAATATGCACTAAGCCTGAAAGTTATCTATTCTTTTTTTTTGTAATTCTTTTAATTAGTTTTCCACAACACAAGGAGCAATTTGCATTAACATTGTTGTATAATCATATCGCGCACAACATCATAATACATCCTATTATTAGCATTCCTCCAGTGACCAAGCATTAGAGTATATAGGAGGAAAAAAATTGGGGAGACGTGCGCGTAGGATATGCACCTATTGCAGGCAATGGAGTATCCGACCATGTAGTCAGTCTAGGCGGGTCGGGGCAATGATGTCTGGGGGGCAGCAGTATCTTGTTCTAGAGTGAGTAGATAGTCGCGTAGAGGCTGCCAAATATCCACAGGGCGAGATGTCGGGGGTTGTGAGGAAGCAAAGTCCATGCTGGCAATGTCGCCGTGTATCATAGATTTAAGCCAGGCAGTCGGGGGGGGGGGGTGCTGGACTGGCCCAGCGCACAGATATCTCGCTCTTTCCCAATAGTAGGGCCTTGGAAATGAATCTGCGTGTTAATCTGGTAAGGTCAGCTGTGTGTCCCAAAAGTGCCATTACTGGTTCTGGGTGAAGTGTAGTGTCTATCATTTTCACAATGTGCGAATGTTCCGATTGCCAATACCAGGTGATGGAAGGGCAGGTCCATGTAAGGTGTGCAAAGTCCACGGCCGGGGCCTGACATTTGAGGCAGTCAGATCTGCTAGTATCATATTTAACTATGTCCACCGGTGTAAGATATGCTCTGTGCAGCAACTTGAACTGCAACAGCTTGTGCCTATGACTGAGTGATATTTTCTGTATCTGCATGCAGCAATATGACCACAGGTTGTCGGTCACGGGGGTCCCTAGGTCGCGCGTCCATGCCTCCCACGTCCTAGTGGTAGTGTCAGCTTTCAGTGCTGTGCATGCGCGGTAGAGTCTGGAAATCAAATGAGCTCCATCTGCATCCATTACTGCAAGTGTTAACAGTGAGAATTCTTCTGGGATCAGGGGATATGTGAGCATCTTGGATCTCAGAGTGTCAACAATTCTCTGGAGTACAAAGTGGTGCATGTAGGGCATGTTTTGGAATCTGGAATTGTCCGCGAGTTGCAATGCATGGCTATCTGTGAAGAGGTCCCCAATTGTGTAGATGTTATAGTTTGATAGTGTGCATTGTACTAGTGGTTCGCCCATGAGCGGCAGCCATAGATTTTTTTAATGCTATGCCAGGGCTCCATCCAGTCTGCTCTGCAGTGTGTGCCATGCCCAGCAGGTCGTGGATAGTGTCAAAATATTGTTGGCATCCAGTGGCATTCCCCTTGGTAATATGGCAGAATTGGGGAGTCCTTCCAGTTGATCCATCTCGGGCTTTAGGTATGGAATGCGTGCATTGGGATGGTACCACGCTATGCACGGTGGCATTGGCCTACCAGGTAATACATCTGCAGGTCAGGGACCACTAAACTGCCCCATTCGTATTGCTGCGTCAATGTATCCCATCACAAGCAAGGTCTAAAATTATCTATTCTAAGGCAGCGATAATGAATAATCAGCCCCAGGATATTACTAAGCCGTTCCCACAAAGAAACCTCCAGGTGGGCAGCCAAGCTTCTACAATGACCATTAGCTGGTACAGGAACATTAAAAGTATTGTTCCAGGGAGAATCACAACTTAGAAGTAACCATGTCTGTTAGAAAACAGTTTAATCCAGAACTCATCTCCTATAACTTGGGCTGTCCATTAAAGCACTCATGTAATGTCCTCCTCTTGACAACATTTAACACCTAAAAATCATGATGCTCCGTGTGTTAAGTGATTAAACATTGGATCATCATTAATATATACGAGCGCAAGGTCAAATAACCATCAGCCTTTATGTGCGAACGATTCGGACACCTGGGAAAACATACAGCATAGCACTAGGGAGGAACTGACACAAATTCTTACACAAAGGTGACATATCGGAAAGCAACACAGAGTGTTGCCCACCTCCAGAGCAGAGTGTGTCGGATTGGAAACTATGCATCCCAAATTAACTAGCAGCCAAATACTCTGCTAAACATGCCTTCCCTCAGTTGAGAAGTGTTCGACAACAGGTAGCAATTTGTGTCAATTTCATACAGAAAAAATATAAAGGTGGCCATAAATAACATGGTTTTCTGCGTTTCTGCAGAACAGAAGCAGCAAAAGATGTATCCTTGAAAAGCGTAATGCCGGAAATAACTCTCACTCTACTGCTAAATCATTAGAGTCTGACATCTTTGATTGGTCACTGAAGCAAAGCAAGTTCATAATAATCCAAGGATACGATTTTATTAATAAGGGTGTACTCCTAGCTCAGAAGTACGACCAGCCCGGGCGAGCCCAGCCTGTAACTACCCTTCCTAGAACCCCCAAGCAATGTTCTGTATTCCCACATTTTATGAGGAGTTCTACATATATTAAAAGACAACACATCCCCCACCTATAGGAAATTTACAATTATAACATTTAAGAATTTAAGCATATAAACTATTATTCACTGTGTCACGATCTGCACCAAAAGCAACCATTCTCCTAAACCTCTGCATCAACTCGTCCAAATGCTTTGAAAGGCTTTCAGAGTTGTGCAGTGTGAATCTATCATCAGTTTCTGAGCACAGATCAACTACCAACGTTGCAGTCCTGAAGATTATTACTAACCATCGCTTTTAATGTTAAATCAAAATAAATAAATCGAGCAAATGAAAATCTAGAGGAGAAAGGGCAAAGGATTGCCGGGGAAATAATTTTCTCTGTGACTCGTATGTAAGAGCTTCGCTGGAGTGCCTGCCCTTGTGTGCTCTTATACCCTTCCACAGGGGTGTAGGTACTCTTGGTGCAGTGTCACCAGAGCCCAGCTCCCCAATGGGCCCATCAAACTGATAATTGCTGTATTTTACCTCTGACAGCTGCCAAAGGGACAATTTTCCTTGCCTGCACTAGGGCCGATGACATCCTTAGTAGCTACTACCAAATCATTTTCCTCCATCTTGTGAGTTGCATCCTACCTGTGCCCCAGATTGCAGTGAGCATAGTCCAGGAAGTGGTAAGGAGGCAGACTAGTTCGGTCTCTTTCCTATAAATGTTAAAAAAACAATTTTCCCTGCCTGTGATTGCATCATCTTATTTTTTTCTTTTAAAATTGCTTTAACTGTCTTTGCCTGTGGTTGTAACAGTTTAAAATTGTAGTCTTAACCTGCCAGTGATTGCATCATTTATCCCATGTTTTTGTGTTTAAGCTTGTGTCTTTGCCTGCCAGTGACTACTTCTATATAACCTGTTGAATTGTGGGATTTGCAGTTCAAACTCTGTAGTTTTTCCCTCTCATTCCCCATGACTATCGTTTTTTTCCTCCAAATGTCTCCTTTGCTCTGTGCTAAGACCTGTATGTTAAAGCAGTGCACCCCCAGCGACCATTTTGTGTTAACAAGTCAGTGAAACCAGCCCACTCCCCCCACCCCCCCAACAGCAACAGGGATATTCTAAATCAGAGAGTGCTCGGAGACAGCAGTAATCTGCTGTAAAATGCTTAAACTGTGTTTAATAGGGACTGTGCACTTCATCACTTAATTTTTTGGTCAGGAGAGGGAGTAAAGTTTTATACAAATAGTGTTATTAGAGGACAAGTTTGTTAGGCCCTTACCCGCATAAGTCCAAAGTGAGGATTGAGCATGTCTGTCTCCTAGGAGATTTCTGAATAGAGGAGCAGCTTCCAACTCCCTGGCCAGCAAACCTTGTCTGAGGTAGCTGAGACCTTATATAGTCTGCTATTGTTTGGTACATGTGCACAATTATTGGTGGTTGTATCTGGTGTTTCTATTGGATTAGGGTTAGTGTCCTCATTGGTTGAGTATTTGAGGGTTCTGATTGGTTTCTGGGTCTGGATTCAATCAATGTAGGGTTGGGGCTAGGGCTAGGGTTAGGATTTCTATTGGAAGTAGGGACTATGGCTTTCTGTGTTATTGGTTATTGGGACTAGGGTTAGGCATTTAATTAGATTAGCGATTAAAGCTTTTAGTGTGATTGGTTGCTGGACTAGGTGTGGGACTAAGAGTAGGGTTAGGCTTTCTATTGGAAGTAGGGACTAGGGCTTCCTGTGCCATTGGTTGCTCAGACTTGAGTTGGGACTACAGGTAGGGCTAAGTCCTCTATTGACGTAGAGATCAGGGTTTTTTAAACTGATTGGGTGCTTGGACTAGGGCTAAGATTGGCTGTATGGTCCTGGTGTCCTATTGGTTCTAGATTTTAGGGCCAGTGTGATTGGATAGTGTTAGGGCTAGGGTTCCCATTGGCTGAAGGGGTCACCTGACTACTAGGGCTATGAACGGCCAAGGCTTAGGGCATCTCAACCCGGGCGTCGAGGCTAAGGGGAAAAGGGTGAGTGCTTGTTTGAGCCTGTTCGGGACCAGGGCCAGAAATGTTGCCCATTTTCCCATTCAGAAATACCCACCCTATGTATGTGTCCCTCTGTATGTAAGCGTTTATTTTCACTATAGATATGTACCTATCTTTGTGCATTGCTCCGTATAAACATGTAGAATATTTATGTTAAAAAAATAAAATAAAAATCAGCTTTGGTGTACATGTACTTGCTTCCATTGTGCATCTATGTACCTTCCATGTACGTGGATCTGTGTGTCTGTTACTTTTTCCCTGAAAAAGCATATCCAATGCACTACCCTATTTCTCATCCTGTACCTCTATCAATATCTTTAATTTATATATACTTACCTCCTTTATGCATCCATATACTTTCAATGTACTTTTGGATCTATATATTTATCACTTTCTTCTAATTTAGCATTTCCAAAGAACTACCCTATTTCTCAGCCTATACTTCTCTCAATATATCTTCTAGCCCAACTTTCTGACTTATCTCAAACTTCTTTGTACTATTTCCAATGCACTATCCCATCTCTAACCCGATACATCTATCATTATATCCTCCATATCCACTCTCTCATTTATCCCAAACCCCGTACCACTACTAAGATCCCCAAAATAACCCTTTCTAGACTCTCTCCTACTCTACCCCTCCTTGCACTAATTGACACCTCTTTTACAATACTGATCCCCCAAAACAAGCCTTCCTAAACTCTTCCCTCTGACTCTTCCCCTCCAAAAACCCTTTATACGAATCCAAACCGCTATAACCTAAAAAAAGAAATCCTTCACTCTTCTATCCCTCCACTATCCTTTTCAATCAAAATAACAGACTAACATGTTCACTTCTTTAATTCCATATTCCACTATACTAATTCATCACTAATCCTTTATGGGTTCCAGAGTAGCGTGCTACTCGCCAACAAAGCGTTTCAACACCCCATCAGGGTTACAAGTGCTATATACATGCAAACCTTTTCCCTTTTCTTCCCCTCCCCAACCCTTCTCAATCCAAATAACTGACTAACATATCCACCACTCAAATTACTTTCATATTTCACCATACTAATTCACCACTAAACATATATGGGTTTCCGGAGTAGAGTGCTACTCGCCCAATAAAAGCTCTTCAACACTCCATAAGGGGTAAGAAGTGCTATATAAATACAAACCTTTTTTCCTCTTCTAACCTTCTGAATTCAAATAACTGACTAACATATCCACCACTTAAAATGTACTTGCATGTTTCACAATACTAATTCAACACTAATCCTCTATGGGTCCCGGAGTAGCGTGCTACTTGCCGAAAAAGCGCTTTGACGCCTCGTCAGGGGTAGTAAGCACTATACAATTACAATGACAGATTTATCACAACAATATATAGTTAGAAAATAGAATGAAGAAATAATAATATAGTCAGAACAAACTTGCGCCTCTCCAAAAAGTACTGTGTACTTGCCGACTACCTTCACCCTTCTCTGCATCGGCCATTTAGAGGAACCCTTCATCACTTCTGTAAGCAATCTACACCTCACCTCGTCTCTCACCCTCCTTGAGCATACAACCTCTCCTTCCAAATCTTGACATCCACTCGGAGTATACCTCAACTGCTTCTCATGCACCCTTTTTCACAATTAGACCCACTAACATGTTCCACCTTGTTATGACTCATCCATTCTGGAACACCAGTCGTGGAAGGTTTGCGGCCCTTCAGCAACCCGAAAGGTAACTCTACTGTTATGGAATTAGGAGTTGTCTTGGAGCTCCATATCAGTTTCTTCATCTCTTCCCTTCAATCCAAACAATTATGTAAGAACAACTGCACATTCCCACTTAACACCCTGTTGAATCTTTCTACAAGGCCGTTTTCACTTGGATGTACAGAAGCAGTAGTTCTATGCCTTACCCCACAGTACTTCAAACACTTCTCAATCTCCTCTGACACAAACTGTGGACTATTATCATGAGCATTTCTTTGGGGTAACTCTTTCTCCTGAATATTTCCTCACAGAAATCTATAATGGATCTTAACTTTACTTCATTCACTATACTCACTACCGGCCATTTTGAATAATAAGCCATGAGAGCAATTGCGTACTTCTTACATGTATTCTGCAAATCAAAAGGACTGCACACATACATAGCCACCTTTTGCCACACCCTCTCTAGATACTCAATGGGCACTTCCAGGCTTTTACCCCCAACTAATGAGATTTAGCACTACATGCACAACTTACACAGCCCATCACAAATTTCTCCGTATCACAATCCAAACCTGGCAACCAAAAATCTTCCCACACCCCTCATGCCAGATATCACACTGTTCCCTTCATGCAAAACCTTCAAAATCTTTTCACGCAACACCACAGGTACTAGCAATAGGTCCCCCCTTCTCAAGACACCATCCTGATAAGACAGTTCATGCCATTTAGATTTAAATCACCTAGAGGGCATATGCATCAAGCCCTTTTCCCGTTTGCAAACGGGCCAATTCTCTGAATCGGCCCTTTGCGAACGGGAAAAAGTCTTTTGGGATGCATCATCCCAAAAGGACCTCGCAAAATAGGGAATCGCAAAATTTGTGATTCCCTATTTTGCGAATGCATTTAAGGAATCGAAAATTGCGATTCCTTAAATGCAATGTAGGAAGCACCCAAGTTGTGTGATTTTGGCTTAAGAAATCGCAAATTACCACCAACTTGAGGTTGGTGGTAATTTGCGATCTCTTTGAAAAATGCACTTTTTTGCATTTTTCAAAGTGCCATGTGGCACGCATACATGCCCTTAGGACATGTGTGTGTGCCACATGTGCAAACATACATGTTTCAGGGGTGCTACAGTGCTAAGGACACCTTTTGACACCCTTGCACCCTTGAAATTGCATTCGCAATTTGCGAGTACCTAATGGGTACACGCAAATTGCGAATGTCTTCCCATTCATTCCTATGGGCCTGTAGTCCCATCGGAAGGAATGGAAAGGTATTGCTTAATTACGAATTGCAATTTGCGATTCGCATTTAAGGAATATGTAGGAATCCCAATTATTATTGTGATTCCTACATACATACATAGCATTTTGCGAGTCCTTAATAAAGATTCGCTAAAAATCGCTATTAAGGACTTGCAAAACGACTTTTTCATACATATGCCCCTTAGTTCTTAAATCACCTCGACAATCGGCATTGACATTGATGATGTAAGGAACATAATTGGTGACAAAGGTGTACTCTTGCAAATGGTACAACCATACTCCAAAGCGAGAAGTCACTTTATTTGTCCTCTTTGTGGTGAACATGACAAATAAGGGCTTATGATCTGTTCTTAACTCTAATTTGATATCCCAGACATAGTTCCTAAAATGGTGCATCCCCCATCAACAAGCTAACGCTTCTCTCTCTAACGTTGAATAATTAATTTCAGCGTCTTGCAAGGTTCTCGTTGTGAAGACTACCACCCTTTCATGCCCCTTATGTGATTGCATCAGCAGGGCGCGTAGATCATGCATACTAGCATCTGTTGCCACTATGTTATGATCACAGACATTAAAAGAGTTAAGCTCTACAGCATTCACAATACAGTTCTTAATCTTTTCAAATGCTTTTTGGCATTGTAGAGATCCAGGAAAGCCCTCAATTGATCCTTATCCTGGGGACTAGACACATCCTCAATTGCCTTTAACAACTTGACCTTTGGTCTCACCCCAGCCTTGGAGATGTTATGCCCTAAATATTGCACCTCTCCCACAACAAACCAACATTTCTTGATGTCTATGGAAAGAAAGGCCCCTTCCAAAATGCCAATCACTTTTTTCAACATCTCATCATGACTTTCTTGGTCTCTTCCCCATTCCAAAACATAATTCTGGAAGAATCTAACATTCTCCAAATGTCCCAACTGCTGCTGCATGATCCTTTGAAATATAACCGTGGCGAATGCTAATCCGAAAGGCATATGTACAAAACAGAAAGCACCTTCTGTTGTGATGAATGAGGTTAGATGTGTAGAGTCCTGGCGCTACTTAATTTGATGAGATGCATTAGATAATTTTAAAGTACAATAGAAATTCCAAATTCAGGGCTCGAAAAATCCTAAAACTGTTACTAGACCTGCAGGTCTAGTAACTTTAACAATCTACTTGACCTAACTGTAATGTACTTGACCCGTGAACTGGTCTCAAATTGTGTGATCTAAGGCAAATATTTTATCTTATGGAGCTGCCTTTTTCTATATATTCAAATAAGAAAGCACCTTCAAATATGCAAGTTCACTATTTCTGCTGTACAAAAATAAACTTTATTTACTAGACTAAATGTTTGCTCCATGTTTAACAAGAATTGAGACCATATATAGGGTACACATGATTGCTGGCTTGCCTCTTAGTTCACTAAAAGCATTGTCATCTGGGCAGGAGCAGTAATCATTTCCAGTTCATGTTTAAAAAAAATTACTTTTCATAAATATATTACCAACGCATGATGTGGTAGTGTATTGTTATTTACGGATAGCACATTTTCCATTGATATGGCCACAAAACTTCCCACTAACGTAGTTTTACTGATAAGAGCGCATTTTTGAAAATTGGGTTTCAGCAAAAATATTTTACATTTTCACATTACCAAGTAAAGTGTTCTACGTTGTTTTGATCCTATAAAAATATCTTTGTCACCACAGAATTACAAATTGGGTCTTCATAACTAGTGAAATATATTTGAAATGTTTGAACAGTTCACTTAGCTATTTCAGTGTTGTGTTAGAAAAAAGCCTGACATCTAACAGTCTTTCATTTAACATGCTTTGCACAGTTCAATTGTCACACAGTTCACTTTACAAAATCCTCTAACTAAAGTCACAGAAGAAAAATAAATGTAATAAGATAAGGTGACTTTTGACCTCTGTCTCTGAAAGCCAGCAAATGAGACAAGATAACAAGATTTAATGGCATTTTTATTGCTCTTTCACTTTGTGAGCAATAAAGATAGCATTAAATCTTATCTTGTCACACTTGCTCTGCTTTCAGAGACAGAGGTCAAAAGCCAGTTTTTCTTCCCTGAAGTTGGGGGATTTTCAAATAGCTCATCCTGCTCGACAATGTGAGTGGGCAGAGTGGATTTCCAAAGCCCTGAATTTAATTTATTTTGGGCAGCGGATGGCGGTCAACCCCAATTTTTCTCTTGAGCTCTCACAAATCTACACACACCTGAACTTTTCCATTATGTTTGCGAGCAATAACGACTGTACTCAGCCATTTAGAGGCCTCTATAAGCTCAATAATATTGTTCAGAGTCAGCCTATCCAATTCACACTTCAAATCCTCTCTCAAGGCCAATGGAAAATTACATACTTTGTGCACCACCGGGGTAGCACATTTATTCAGAACAATTTCGTGTCTGAAGCTTCTCAAACAACCCAAATCTATTCCGAACAACATTGTGTTTCAGCTGATTCTAGGATCAAAACCTGACCCCTAGCATTGGGATTCAAAATCATCCTGAGGCCCTTTGTTCACACCACCCTAATAAAGTCCTTCCTTTTTTCACCACATACACTCAACCTCGTGCAGACCTCTCTTTGAAGCTTAACTCAGTTTCAAAATAACCAATTATAGAACACTTACAATATCCTTCACACACCAGACTCCTGCAATTTTTCCCGATCCAACTTACTCCATGGTTCCTTGTCTATGAGGGTGTAAGGTGAACAAGATTACACCCACATTGCGATTCCATCCCACCCATTTCTACCATGCATTTTGGCGGATGGTATGTCCCAATATCGGTTTTCCCTTTCAATTTAGTCTCCCTGATAATATTCATAATATTCACAGATCACCAATACGTCCACATCATCTGCTTCCAATTCCCCCCCCCCTCCCCAGCTTCTTTGGCCATCAATATTCCTTCTTGTACAGCATTCACACTCTTTTGAATTTGCACCTCCTTTCTTACACTCTTGAATATTGTCCAATTCTCTGGCAACTAATGGATTTTCCCTTTAACGCTGGACAATTTCCAGAAGTTGCCACATGTTTTACACCTCTACATCCATAACAAGCTCTTTTCCTACTCCCAGCAGTAATTTTCCACTTGCTCTTTTTTTTCTAGTGGACGTTTCTGTAACTTGCAATATAGACTGTGCCCCCTCACCTTTTCTTCCACAACCATTATCTTCCACCCTTAGTCCGTCCACATAACACAATGAACTTTCTATGCGTTTGGTCACTATTATCGATTTCTCTAAGGAAGGTTCTTTCAAATCCAACAACTTCTCTTGAATTTTCATGTTAGAGGCACGATTACTCAATTGGTCTTAATTATCTATTCCATGTAGCTCTTTAAAGTTGGACGTTGCAGCCAAGGCTCGCAACACAGCTACATACTGGTCAACTGTTTCACCCGGCAACTGCGCACAATAGAAAAACTTGTGTCTCTCTTCTACAACACTTGCTTTTTTCCCCATAGTTCTCTTCCAGAGCTTCTAAGGTGATTACAAACGTGTCATCCACCTCCTCATCCATGTCGGATCCATCTATGTGAACAAACCCCGGTAAAGTCTTCAACACCTTCCTACCCCTCCACTCCTAATGTATGCTTTAGTAATGCTCTTTGCAACAAACATTTTACCCCAAAGGCCGCAAAATATGTTTCAAATGTTTCACACCAATCCTCACATGGCATAATGGGTTCCCCTGGTGCAGACTAAAACATGGGTGGAGGCGTACACGACTAGAGGGTGCCTAAATTAGAACCAACCACAATACCCCAGCAGAACACTAAGGAAGTACAATTTTCATTAACGAAACAAACCTACATTAAAAGAGTAGTCATTGTCATCTGATAGATTCCAAAATAACAATATAACATAATAAAAGTGGTCACCGACGATCACTTCTGCTGAGGTGCTCGTTTCCTTGAGAAACTTCCCGGTGTTGGTCAATAAGAAGCTGCCTGTGATCAGCCAATGACTCATCTTCCTAACAGCCAATCAGATAGTTCCATGCAATCATTGGTGTCCGATGACTTCAGTAAGATAAAGGAACGGGATTGTCTCACCAGAATCCAGATGGTAAGAATTACTTTCCTTTTAAACTACAAAGAGAAATGTCTGCCTTAAACTCCCATAAGTACACACCAATTGTTAGTGTGCATGGATCCCGCTGACAGGGCTCAGCGCGATTGCGCTGGGGAGCTTGCACTTATTGCTTGTGCTCAGCATGAAGGGAGAGTAGTATAGCCATATCACGAGTGATCAGCTTGGTTTCTTGTAACGGTAGCTCGTGCACAGCAGGAAGCACGAGCTGTGCCGCTCCAATCATGTGATACATAATCAAATGATGGATGGAATGTTCAATAAATCATACATTAACCTCCCAGTCAAGAGATCTGGGTTAAATCCATTGTTCTTTTGCTCACTATGCCACCCCAGTTTGGGCCCAGCCATATGCAAATCAGTCTTTTTTTCTTTTTTTTTGATTTTCAAAAAACCTTTATTTCAAAGAATATGCACAGTACAATTACATAGTCAGCACAAATGCAAAAAACAAAGCGCATCAATACAGTGCAGCACAGCGAAGATAATTCCACGTTCATGTGACAACAAAGACGATGTCCTGAAGAGTTGCCAGAGGCTCAATGAAAGAAGGCAAGAGCAGACACCCAGGGGGAAACACCATATATAGGGGAGGCAGGCAATAAGGTCGGGAGGTTGTGGATCAGAGGGGACCAGCACCGGCGGTTGCCCCGGGCGGGGAGCGCGGGAGAGGTCGCCGATTGCTGAGAAGTGTGGCTTGCGAGATAGGTGACTAGTGGGCCCCATATATCTAGAGGACGGGTTTTAGGTGGCAGGAGATCCCAGAACTCAGAAAGGAGGGTGTGGCAGCGAGAAGCATCTTCTAGCCAGAGCGGCCCCAGCATATGGAGACTCTGCGCCTAGCCAGAACAAGCAGCATGGCCGTCAAACGACGGGTGGCGTCGGGGCAGAATTTTACGAAGCCCAGGAGGCAGATCGTGCGGTCAGGCTGCATTGGTGAGGAGGTGATTTCGGAAATGATTGCAAGGTGAGAATTTGTGCCCTGTTTTATGCGCAGTTTGGCTGGGTACGCTAGTGAGTAGGGGATCTCATGTTTGTGCAGGATCCGTTTGGCCGGCAGGAACTCACAGCGAGCTGCCTGAACTGTGATTGTGTAGTCCGGGTAGAACGAGAGGGTGTTGCCTTGGTGGCGAATGTCCCCTTTTTCCCTGGCAGCCCAGAGGATGGCATCACGGTCCCTGAAATTCAGAATTTTGGCAATGATGGGACGTGCCGGCAAACCAGGGACTGTGCGGGGGCCCAGGGAACGGTGGGCGCGCTCTATGATGAAGACTGGCGAGAGCACGTCGCCAAAGAGCTCTCGGACTAGCTGTTCCACAAAGTCCTCCATGCGAGAGATGTTGGTGGATTCAGGCACTACTGTGATGCGAAGGTTACTGCGACGCGAACGCGCTTCCAAGTCCTCGTTCTTATCGCGTATAACAGCAAGTAGCTTGTCCATCTGCAGAAGTATTTGGCGGTCCTGGATGGCGGCGTCCTCCGCGTCAGACACTCTGGTCTCAACATATAGGAGTCGGGCATCGTGGGAGCCAACTCGGGCCTTCACCGTGTCCAGGCGGGCCGACAACTGATCCAGCTGCGTCGCTATGGTGGTAACCGTGGACTTAACCTCCAGCATGATGGCTTTTAGATCATACTCGCGAGATTGCGCCATTACAGTTGTAGCCAGGGGGTCAACGCCGTCCGCCCCAGCACCCTCCTGTGGCGTCTGGCGGCTTGGTCAAATGCAATCTTTGGCAGCTTGGGGTCAGTTCTGCCCATGGCCAGTGATATGTGGGACTGAGGCAGCTAACGGTAGGTTCAAGGGCCGCAGGGAGAGGGGCTGCCCAGTATGGGCAATATGCAGCCAGACAGTGGAGGCCGTAATGGGCTGCCCATGAACAGAGAAGGAATCCTATGGCCTGATGGTCCGGAACCGGGGGAGCGCCACAGACGGGCGATCACCCATCCAACGTGGGGCACAGCGGTCATGTCAGGCCCCAGGTGTGCCGGCCGCAGGAGTCAGCCCCAAAAACAGGTACAGCAGAAGAAGGTTGCGCCAAAACAAGCGTGGAAATACAGGCAGCTGAGCCAGCAGGAGGCGAGGCAGCTGAGCCAGCAGGAGGCGAGGCAGCTCGGTCAGGCTCCATACCGGAGGCAAGCTGGGGAGCATCACTGGCACAGACTACAGAGGCGCGCCGCAGGCACAGAGCAAGGCACAGCCGGCGTAGCGCGGAAGGGCCGCGCCTCAGTCAGGTACTGCAGGATGTACTTGCCGGTCCCTGCGGAGTGAGGCAGTAGGCCGCGTGAGGCAGAAGGCGGGAAGTGCCACAAGTCCACCGCAATGAGGGCACCAGCGACCCCCCAGGGTTGAGTCCGTCACTGGGGGCCGCGCGCAGCAGGGGGATCAAGGGAGGCGCGCCGCCCGCTTCGCCATGCCCGATGGCAGAGGCCCAGAACCCGGGCGCAAGCAGACGAGCAACCGCACCTGGGAGATTGTGGGTCAGAGCAGGCGGTACGGCGAGCGTGCCCCCAGCCCCACCGCAAGACACCCCCGCAGCAGCGAACCTGCCGGTTCAGACGTCCGCAGGGTGTAGGCGCCGCCTCGGGAGTTCTCCAGTCCAGGTCTGGATCTCGCAACTGGCTCCGGAAGGCCAAGATGTCCGCGCACTCCACAGAGCCCAGGCCCGGGCCTCGCGCATCATCAGATCTCGGCCCAGCAGCGGCCCCGGGAGGCAGAGAAGGCCTCAAAATACACCATCGGAGCAGATGATTGGCGGAGATGCAAGTTCAGGAGGCGATTAGTCAAATACCTGCAGGATGGTGTAGGATGATGAGCTTGGCCTGCAGAGCCCACTTAGAGTGCGGCCATTTTGCAGCAGGCCAAGCCACGCCCCCCCCTATGCAAATCTGTCTTGACCCTGCTCCTCATGGGAAACGTCCAGCCCAAACTGACAAGCCAAGTCCTCCCTGGACCGGAAACAAGCATCCTGGGACCAGTTTCGGGGTATTATCTCTCATCAGCCAAGCTACCTTGAATCCAGTGGCACAGCGAGCAAGGGACCCATACCTGGGCATAACCATCCTATTTAGGAGGAAAAGTGATACACAAACAAATGATGGACAGAATGATGAATAAATCATACATTCACCCCAGTCAAGTGATCTGGGTAAAATCCATCATTCTTTTGCCCACTACGCTCGAGCGGCTCGCAATGGCACGTCGAGCTGTGTCTGCCACGATCATTAATATACCTCATTTCGTTTATTTTCTTTTATCCTTCTTTTGGACGTCTCCTTTCCCAGTGGCCTTGGCTGTATATGCGGCCTCTGATGCGGTAGTACCCACCGCAGATGCGCTCACTATAAAAACCAGCTGAGGTCGCTTGCCCCTGCAATCTGTATCCAGGCTGGTCCAGTCCTTTCCTCTCGCTCGTCGTCACTGAAGCAAAGCAAGTTCATAATAATCAACGGAGATGATATTATTAATAAGGGTTCATTCATAGATTAGGTGTACGACCGGCCCGGGCGAGCCCAGCCTGTAACTGTCCTTCCTAAAACCCCCGCGCAACATTTTGTACCCCTACATTCTACCAGGAGTTCCAACCAACCTGCAATGAAATACAACAGTTTCCAGATAGGCGATTTACAACACACAATCCTCATAGGTTTCCACCTGCTATAATAGGCAGAAAAGGAAGCACAGATTTCAAGTGCAGGTGTATCTGCTGTGAAACATCTTTTCAAAGGCTTTATGAAACTATGCAAGGTGTCTAGACTCAGTGTCCCAAGGTTCACATTAACCATAACAACCAAAATACCCATTCCGGGTTCAAGGCATCACATGCTAGGATTGGAAAAGCTGTGCTAGTAATGCAGGTCGTAGTTTGTAACAACACAAACTGTGTGTTGCAGGCTCCCTCTCAATACTTTCAACCCCTGTATTATGCATGAAAATACTTCTGCATTAGCTACCATTTAGCTCATTCCTCAAACTGAAGAGAAGGTCTAATGTGACTCATACTTATTAAAATGGTTACTAGAAGCACCCAGTGGGTTCTTGAGAGCTGCAATGCTTTGACGAAGCTTTAACCCATACGGTCTTTAAGGAAGACGTGAAAACAGAACAGCGTGCACCTATAACATCTGTAGGCACAAAGGTTAAAAAAATCTACAGAAACAGGTCCTTCGCCATGTAACCAGTAGTTTCAACATGCACGTATGGGTTGAAACGGACAGGTGTGTGTACACTTTGTACGGATTTTACTGAATATTTCCAGTTTTAGAAGCACTTTCCATTAATGTGGTCCGTGATTAAGCATTTACTCGCTCTATGGAACACAATGTTTCCAAGGGATGACTTGCCTGACTGAGAGGCCTTTGTTAACATCAGGATATTTATTTATTCAGGATTTTTCAATAGTGCTACCCTAGCCACAAATGCAACGAAGCGCTTTTCAACAAAGCACAGTGACGGTCCCGATAGTGAGCAGGAACAGAAATAATAATTATAGATATGGCAGTATCTAGATTGCAGGGTGCAATTTAAAAAAAGTGGGCCTTTCGGAATGTAAGCAAATTGGGTAGATCTTCGAATTGAAGTTCTGTGATCTGATATCTTTGCACCTCTGGCAAGGTAAGCTACCACACGGGGACTGGTTTTGACAGGTGCTGGGGTGAAGTTTGGGATCAAGGTGAGAAAGGACTAGAGCAGCAATGATGTTCTAAAATCAGTCAGGATGATGTAAGGTTTTAGTTTCTTCACTAGGAATAGTTGGAAAGGGTAGTTTTTGCAAGTCTCAAAGTGAAGTACCAAACTGAGATATTAGTTGATAGTGAAACGTGGCACATTGGTAGATGGGTCCATTTTTAGATTGGCATGAAGTTTCCATGGCACAGAAGAGGCAGAGTTAAGTTTTTCCAGGATTTAGTTTTAGGGAGAAGGAACTCAACTAGTTTGTCAGTTTTCAAGGATGGCTTTTAAGGCTATACAAGGATGTAGAAGAAAGGGTCGTCGATTTGCAACTCAATGGGAAAACCTTACTATCTTTTACTATGAATCAGATTTTGCACCACGAAAAACTGGATCTTTCACTGCAGAATCTTTATATGGCAAGTCTTTAGCTGCCTTCTTGTCATTTGCTCTTTCAAAAATGCTATACGCATCTAAGGTTTTTAAAGGACTGAGGCCCGTTAAATCTGAATTGCTTTACACCTCTGAAAGTGAATTTTGCTAAAATGTCATTCATGCAACTTGAAAGATACATTCAGAGTTTGCATTTAAAGATAACATACATGAAAAAAATAAGAATCATTTATGAGCTTCGCTGCTAAAACTGTTCCTAAAAAACACTATTGTGGGTCCTCTTAAGATGTCCAATTAAAAGCCAAAAGATGTGAGTGCCTTGCTAAAGTATGGACAACCTATGACTTTCTCAAGTGCTGCTGAACAGTCCACAATACTGTTTTAAATGAAGAAGAACCAAAGTAGCTGCTCTAATGACTTTCTAGAAATTACATTACGCGAGATCACTTTTGGGCAACCGTCACAACTTAATTGTATAGCTTATCTGGACTCGGAGACAATGGTGTTTCTACTGCTTGTCAGCTAGATGCCAATATATTAATTTAAAGGTATTCACTATAATGTATATTTTGTCATCAGTTCTCATAGTTGAGCCTTACCGGTTTTCTCAATCTCCCATTGCACCCAAAATGGATCCATAAACATATTTTTTTCAGCATCCTGATCAAAGCAAGATTCTCCAGCTAGAACCTTACTTTCTAACCAGACCACTTCTTTATCACAGAAACTTAGTTGGGAAAAGATGCCTCACCTATTTAAAAGTCAACCAACCCAGATAACAGGCCAGGAATGACAGTGATATATAAAGAGACTCCACTTGCTTCCTGGTCAGCTGCAGAACACGTCTCTCACCATGCCTTTCCAGATACCTTCCTAGATTCTATCTCTAGCAAATGCACTGAACACCAGAATCTATGCATCATCAGAGACCACAAAATCTGGTTCATCAAGCCGGAAGTACATCACACCATAATGCTCATCTTTAGCCCATGATTTCCACCAACTAGTCCACATTGCACAAGAAAACCTGGCAACCTTACTCATTCTTTTATAAATTCATACAAACTTTCATGGCTCAGAGAAAGTGGGTCTTCTTTATATTCAAATTTTTATTGACAATCAACAAATTCATAAAGGTGTTTTCAGCCATATATATGAAACTACAGTGTCCCCTAAGTCAATAGTACACATTACTATAAAGATTCAAAGAGATAGTAAACAGACAGAATTCATACCAGTCATATCATGCCAAAATATTCAGCAACATTCTCATCCTTCAATAAAATCACATGACATCTAACAAAGTACCAATAAGGATAGATCTTGTGGATACCAACAACAATGATTTTACATCTTCAGTCAATTTTTTGTAAAACAATTTATCTTTTATGTGTCTTGATATACAATAGATTAAATTTCAGCTCTCACTATTGGATGTTCTTTCTATGTGGCTTATGTTCTTAGTCTTTCATATCTGTCTACACGTGTTTCAGCAACACAGGGTCTTCTTCAGGAAAAACACCTCCAAACCTTTTTCTTGTAGGTATCCTATCCTATTGTTCAGGATCCTCAATGTCAGTGGGTTTCTATATATTGACAGAACAATGTCTCCAAATTTGGAAACAACTAATAGCACTAAGATACAGGCCTAGGATCCTTCATTCATAGCAGGGGGTCCCCTTTCTTTTTCCATTTTACCACCAACTACTCACCTGACCAACCCTCTAGGAAAGAAATACTCTCAAAGGAGTCAGAGGCATAAAAAGACTGATTTCCTGGACAGGAAACAACTCTCTGGACTGACCACTACATCATGAACATCTCTCAAGCTGTCCATCACACCGCCTCAACACTACAAAATTAGACTGACTAGACCACAGAAAAACTAAACAGACGCTTACAAGTAGAACTGTCAGCAAAAAAAGCCTTTGGATCTTCAGATGGTTAATTACCAATGGCTCTCCAAGATCTTAAACAAAATGTTCAGACTCAGAAAATGAAGGCCCGACTGGGCAGTACAATGGCCCTTGTCTTGACCAGTCCTAGTAATTTGGGCAATTTTATCAACACAAAAATCTGAAAAGCGTAACATTTTTTCATCATATAAAGACATACCAGGAACTTTAAGTGGATTCTTCAATTTGTCAATAACACTGAACATATGTCATGAATATGTAATGGTAGAAACTTTAAAGATACTTTAGAGTACCAAACAGGCTTGCATTTTATAACAAACTCTATAAGCTTGATTAGGTTTAGCCCATTCGATTTTTTGGGCAGGGCGTTAATCACAATGCCAACAACGTTCAGCAAAATTTAAGTTGCATTTTACAGCAGCCAGCTCTTTTAAAAACCACTTAGTGGAGGTGCGAGCACTACCACTGAGAAACTGTTTGAGGGGGCTGACGTATCAAGCATGTTGTAATTCATGTATAATAATCTTGTGTTAGGGCCTCAGAATGAAAATCCTCTGAGGTAGAGACCTCTGGTAGGAACAGAGCCAAACCTTCGGCAGACACACTATTCCAATTTCATTGTTCATGAAAGAGTTTGGGAAGGACATTTTTCTAATGGACATTCGAGTAAAACTGGAAAATGGGACTCCAAAATAATCTGTCAACGGAAGAAGAAAAGGTCAGGAAGTCTGGCAAAGCAGAGTGGAAGTAAATGCTACATCCACACAGTGTCCTAAGCAATGAGTAGGAGTGGAATATAATGTGTCAAATCACAAGACATTATATCACAGAATTTACAATAAAACAGTGTTCAGCAACTTTAAATTGAGAATTAAAATCATCCAAAGCCACCAAGTGAGCAGTGCCAGATGCTACTTTGGAGAGAGTTTGACTAAAGCAAATCAAGAGCTTTATGACCCCTGCCTTCAGAAGGGAAGGTACTTAACTAAAACAAAAGACCAGTAGGATCCAGAAGGTCTTTAATGTTTACAATCAAGACTTTCATGTCTTAAGAACAACTAGAGTCTAACTTAATACCTTTCAGATTCTTTTTTATATAAGAAAGGCCAAGCCGCCACCTTTTTTTCCAGAGCAATGCAGTGTACGCAGTGTAATTTGGTGGTGTGAGTATCTTTAATATATCCGGCATACCCCCCCACAAACCAGGTTTCAGTGTGACAAGTAATGTCAACTTTGAGATCAACAATTCGGTCTCTAGTACGCATTATGTCGAAGACTCACACGGTTTGTTATGACTGAAAAGGTAAAAAAAAAAAAAAAAACATTAAAAAAAACAAGAATTTGTGTATGCTTTGTCCTCTTCTCCGCTGCCCCCCACTGCCACCTCCTGTCAAGAGTTATTCCAGATAATGTGGATCTTCCCCCGTCCTGGGGAGCGCACGCTGCTATTTCGGACTCTCATTGCCTTGTTTGTGTGTTATTGTTTTTTTTTTTTTCTTCTATTAAAAAATATGAAACCGTCCTTTTTGATCGCACCTTGGACTGTGGCCGCGGCCTGTTATATGCGCTTACGAACTACCGGGAGCTTTTGCTTCTGGCTCATTTGAATGTATGGCGCTGCCTTGCTGGCTCCTGAGCTTTCTAGCGGCCGGCCCTTGTGGTTGTAGGCCCTTGTTTGTATCCTTTTTAATGTGTAATAAAGGTTTCTTATAAATAAAAAAAAAAAGAAAAAACAAGAATATTGTTGATAAGGCATCCATTTACTAGTTGGCTCACCAAACGGAGTCTTCCTGGGTGCGATCTGGGCACGGTCGGGCTTGCCTTCAACTTTAATGTACTGTACACAATGCACACATCCTACTGTTGTATGTCCCGGCCTTACTTTACAGATTCGATTTCCCGCCCAACAAATATGTCTATTCTTCAAGGCAATTTCTATAGAACTGGAAATGTAATATGGATACAGCTGCATTGTCTTGTTAGGCAACTATCCATTCGCCCATTCTCAATGACTGAATGAATTCAACGTTGCATTGGCCACTCATTTTGTCATTAATGAGGGCTAACTGCGATGGGTAACATGCTATGCAAAGCCAAATGAAAACTAGTCTAGTATCGCCAACCTTTTTCATGCTGGCGTTTGGTTTGTAGCAGTGATGGGGTCCTTGGACTGTTGTGCTACAGTGTTCATTCAGAGTAAGTTTTACATCATGAACTGCATCAGGCTACATGCCGCTCATGTTTGGACATTTCAGTGGCCCAAGCAAAACATGAGCTGCTGTAACTTGGTTAATACACGCACTGTTTCTCAGTCTTAACTGGTAAGAAATGGGAAACATCCGGAACAATGAGGCCAGATCCACAAGTTCCGAAAGCCCGCAAGCGTACCCACGCTTGCCTGAACAATGACTTTGCCTTAACCACGCACATGTGTGGTTAAGGCAAATGGGCTGTTCAGAATGGGCGGGGAAAGAGGAGCTTAGGGGAAGCGGATGCGGAAAGGTTAGTGGGGCTAGAGCCGGGGGTGTTTGAGGTAGTTTTGTAGGGTGGTGGGGGTTAAAGATAGTTTTAAGGGGTGGTGGGGATTCAGAGTAGTTTTTGGGTGTGGTGGGGGCTCGTGCAAGTTTTAGGGGATTGCGGGGCTTCGGGGTTGTTTTCAGGGGTGGAGGGTTCGTTTTTTTTTTCCAGGGTTGGAGGTTCAGGGTAGTTTTTAGGGGTGGGGGTTTGGAAAGTTTTTATTTAATTTCTTTTTTTAAATTCAGATTTTTGCAACAGCATACAGCATAATCACGATCCATAAATACACTGCCATACAATTACTTTCTGCATAAAAACAACATAACTGAATCACATAAAAAAAACAAATTGGTTGGTATCTTCGTCTGATTAGCATATAGCATACACGTACATTTCCCGCCCTGCTCTCCACACAACAGAAACAGATCTGTCAGCCCGAGAGTCTGTGAGTACCCTTTAATCATTCCCTACAATTTCAGCACATTCAACATCTATGTCCGTCTGTGCCAATAGATAGGTTCTCAGAGGTGTCCAGATATCTGTAGGTCTGGAAGTTGACGCCAGTTCTTCAGCATATAATTCCAGCTGGTCTCGACAATATATCATGTCTTTTAACCACCCATCAACCTTTGGCACTAGCCTGCTTTCCCACGTGAGCAACACTCGCCGCTTTGCAAGTAAGAGGACCACTCGCACAAACCTTCCCACCGCAGCGTTGAGCTGGGGGACATACCCCAAAAGGCACTCTAATGGCATACATCGTAAAACCTGTCCCGTCATAGCATGTATGGTAGCCACAACAGTTTCCCAATACTGAAATACCGGACCACACTGCCATGCAAGATGAAAGAAATCCGCACCTCCCTGACCGCATCTCCTGCACGTGTCGGAATCCCTAAGCCCCATTTTATACAGCTTATCCGGAGTGTAGTATACTTGATGTATAAACTTAAAGTGTATAATTCTCAAATTGCTGTTGGAGGTCAGTCGTCCCGTCAGCGCACAGATCTGCTCCCATTCCCCATGAGTGAGCGTGGGGGTCAGTAGCGCATTCCATCGCTCCAGACTCCTGTCCGGCCTGTGGACTGTTTCCCCCTGAACCGCTTTGTATAACTTGGTGATCAACTTTTTCCTAGTTGGTGCTACTATCAGGGTCTGTAGTGCCTTAAGTGGAGCAGGCTCAGCAGGAAAAGTGGTATAATGGTCCCTCACCGCTCGCTTCAATCTATAGCAGGTGTACCGAAAGAGCGGGTTGAGGTTTTGGATGTAGTGTAAATCATCCTCCGTGATGTACCGTCCCCCAGCGTAAAGATCCCCCATATGGGTGATTCCAACCTCACGGAGAGCGGCCATGGGTCCATGTTCACGTGCCACAGACATTGCCGCATGCCCCTCGATAGGCAGCGCCGGCGCACATAGAGGGAGCTTGTGTGTTCGCCTACCAATCGCCTGCCAGGCCTTAACAGTAGTGTCTATTGTATTTATCTCCTTCCTGGGCATTTGTCTATGAGTATGTGTGATGACACCCCTCAAAGGCACAGGGTGCGCGTTCCCCTCCTCCACAGCCACATGCGGCATATACTCATGGGGCTTAAACCAGTAATATGCATACTGCGCCTGTGCACACAAATAGTACACATAAAAATCTGGAGCGTTAAACCCACCTTTCTCGTAAGTCTGCGTTAAGAGTATGCCAGCTAATTCTGGGCTGTTTATTCCCCCACACCAGCCTCAGTAATTGAGTTTGTACGGTTTTAAAAAAAATGTTTTGTTAGCGGGATTGGAATATTGTAGAAAAGATACAAATACTTAGGGAGGATGACCATCTCAATCACAGCTATGCGATCCACCAATGACAGCGGCAGACGGGTCCACCGATCAACCTGCTGTACTTAAGTTTTATAAGCCTGTCCATAGTTCACCGTAACCACCACCTCAGGGTCTCGATGCACCCATACCCCAAGGTACTTGACCGGTTCATCCTTCCATACCAGTGGGTATTCCACTTGTGGTGGGGCCGTAGCTGGCGTTAGAGGGATGATGACAGATTTTGCCTAATTTATTTGTAGCCCTAAGAACAGCCCAAACCTGATATATTCTCGTATGATCTCGGATAGGTAACGCTGGGGCTCCCGAACAAAGAGGACCATGTCGTCCACGTATAGGGAGATCCCTACCGGTCGATGCCTAAAATTGAGGGCAGCATCCCTATGTCTCTTGCTTATCCTGCATGCCAACGGCTCCAGCACAAGGGCAAATAGGAGGACAGAGGGCAGCCCTTTCTAGTACCGCGCGCTATCTGAAATGGACCTGAAGTGAGGCCGCCCACTCGAACTCTCGCCGAGGCATCTGTATAAAGAACCTGTATCCAACGAGTCAAAATGAAGGGAAACCCCATTCTGTGTAATACGTGCAACATATAATGCCATTCTATAGAGTCGAATGCTTTTGCAGCGTCCAACAAAACTGCTACAGCCGACATGTCAGGATTAAGCACGTGGAACATGGCAAAAAGGGTGCGCAAATTGTGGGAGGTGGAGCGCCCGGGAATAAAACCAGATTGATCTGGGAGCACCAAGAGTGGCATCAGCGGCCATATCTTAGTGGCCAATACTGTTGCTAAGATTTTGGCATCTACATTAATCAATGAAAGTGGACGATATGAGTCTCAGCCCTCAGGAGACTTATCTTTCTTAAGGAGGGTGATGAGCAGTGCCTGGCGCAGCGAAGGAGGCAGAATCCCCAATTCATGCGCCTCCGCATACATCTCTAGTAAATGCGGTATGAGAAGGTCCGCATAGGTCTTGTAAAACTCCGCCGTCAGGCCATCTGGCCCCGGAGCTCGATTGTTGGATAGGGATAGTATAGCTTCTCTGACATCTGTCTCATCGATGGGCTGGCTCAAATACTCTGTGGTTATCGGAGAGCCATGCACAGGCCGTGTTCTCTAGGTAGTCGTAGAGCTGCGTCATCCATGCCGCCATAAATATCTGCATAGAAATTTTTTAATTGTTCCACTATTTCATGGGGATTATAGTGTGCCGTCCCGTTACAATCTATAATATGATCAATCGGGGGATTATCCGTTCTTGAAAACAATTTCCCAGCTAGATTCCTACCCGGTCTCCCCCCTTCCCCGTAGGCTCTAGCTACCTGATGCTTGGATAGATACCTTATTTCTGTCTCTGCTAATTTCCTGTGTTCCTCTAGTTGTTCGTGAATTTGCGCCAATTGAGCCACAGTTGGTGCTTGCTGATACTGTTTCTCAAGCTCCCTTAGCTTCCCCTCTATCTTTGTCAACTGCCCCCTGAGGTCCCTGAGAATCCCCGCTGAGAAACCTATACACACCCCTCTTATCGTCACCTTGAATGCTTCCCATAGTGTCGCCTGACTGTCCACAGAGCCCACATTCAACTCAAAGTATTGTACAATAGCCTAACAGTGTTGTTGTAGATCGGTTCTAACAAAGCCTCTGCTCTAAACCTCCATGTAAAGGGGCGATGCGTATTGGTGGGAATGGACACCTCAAGGACAACCGGGTTGTGATCCGATAGTGTGCGTGGGAGTATACGAACTCCCTCCACCCATCCATTGGCCTCCTCATTCAGCAGCCAATAGTCCAATCGCGACCAGCTACCAAACGCAGGCGTTATGTGTGTGCCCTCCAACACTCCCTCATTCCGCAGTCGCCACACATCTACGAACCCCATCTCCTCCATTGCATCTCTCACACATTGTGCCACCCTCTGGGTCCGCGCCCCCGCTGGATTCGACTTATCCACTAAGGGATTGAGATGGGTATTAAGGCCCCGTCCCCAAAGGATCGCCGATGCAGGCCAATTGCGCAGCGCAGTAAGCAGCTGCAGAAGAGGCGACGTGTCATCCACAACAGGACCATACATATTCACTATTGTAACCAGCGTCGCTCCCAGTTTTCCCTGCACCATTGCCCACCGGCCCCCCGCATCTACACAGGTATGTATTGGCTGGAACGGTACCCCCCTCTTGATGAGAATGAGAACACCTCTGGAATATGTAGAGTATGAGGATGCCAGCCGATAAGTCGCCCATCTGCATGCCACCCTATCCTCTGAGTACTTATTCAAGTGAGTCTCTTGTAAGAGAGCGATCGACACAGTGTGTCTATCTAGTTGTGCCAGTACCTGCCTAATCTTCTTTGGGGTGTTCAATGCTCGAACATTCCAAGTTATGCATTTATACATTGTCCCCGTCATCTGTGGTGAAACGACAAGCAGCCTACAAAACGCAACATTGTCCCGTCCATGCACACACAGCTATATACGATCTCAATAGCATTGCACTTCCATTTAAAGTACCCACCATGCAATAAACAGAAAACACCCACCCCCTCCCCTACCCACTTCAGCAACCCCAACCTGCCAAAGACAAGACCCTCAAGAGAAAAACAATCCCACAACAACAACAACCTATCCCATGTCAAGTGGGGTATGCCCATTGGGGGGGTCGTAGCGGCGAAAATCTACTCCCCGATCTAGGTGGGAGGGGGCCGCCGAGCATTACGTCTACCCTCCCATCTGTGGCCAAGCCACCGGCACCACACAGGAAACACATCACAGGGCAGCAAGGATATACAGAAACCAGCAGTCCCATCATCACCCTTTTAGGGAAATCCCACTCCCTCTGCCATGCAGCACTGGAATCTCCACAGCGCCCCCCGTGGCCCCATTATCATACTAACAGTCCTGATCAAATCAGTGCGTCAAAGGGAGGATAAGCTCCCCATTCCGGACAGGACACATGAAAACAGTATGTTCCGTATGCGTCTCACCAATCGCCCATAGCGTGTCTCTAGGCATTTGCTTTGTACACCCCCATACCACCACCCAAACTGTATATAGCGGGCACAGAGCCCCTTACTGCTCAGTCATCAACGTCCGAAGTGTGGACCGGGGTTTTTTGCCTCCGACGCAGAGATCTAGCATAGTCCATGGCCTGTTTAGGGTTGGCGAAAATCTTGGCATCACCTGCCTCTCCTATGCGCAGCCACGCTGGATAAAGCATTGCATACTTGATCTGTTCTTTCAGTAGTATCTTCTTCACGTCCTGGAATTCTTTCCGTGCTGCCTGCACCGTCGCCGTGAAGTCCGGATAAAATGAAAGCTCATTCCTCTGGTGTTTAATCGTGCCTTTTTGACGGGCAATGCATAACACAGCGTCCCGATCTCTGAAATTTAACAACCTGACAATGATTGGACGTGGCGGAGCGCCGGGCGAGGGTCGCGCCGCCAGGAATCTGTGAGCTCTTTCCACAGCGAACATGGATGTGAAGTTATCGGCGCCACAGACGTCCCGCAGCAGTGTCTCCATGTAGTTTTCTAAGCGACCCACATTGGTGGACTCCGGAAGGCCCAAAACGCGCACGTTATTGCGCCGAGACCGCGCCTCAATATCTTCAGTTTTCGCCTGGATAACAGCAAGCAGTTTCGTGATGTCGGATGTTTTCGTGGCAACCTGCTGCAGCCCATCCTCAGCATCGGAAATACGTTGCTCGGCTTCTCCAAGTCGCGCCGCCTGTTTATCCAATTTTGCCGAAAAATGATCCATTCGGCCATTCAGGGCTTCAATCTTGCCATCTATGGCCTGCAAGCTAGCCTGGATGGCAGCCAATGATTTTTCGAGTGCTGTGGGGGTCGGAGATGTCGCATCTAGTTCAGAGTCTGATGTTGCAGCTGAAGTGGATTTACCCCCCTTCCGTGCGTCAAACTTGAGCCGCGGCTGATTTTTATCTGTTTTCCCCATCTTGTGCGCCTTGGCTGAGAATTCCTGCACCAGCGGAGCACAGTGTTGCAGCCGTGCACCAAGAGTATAAACCAAACTTCAAATGCCCACAATATCCAAACAGTGGTGCTTAGCGCCTCCGCGCCATGCCTCTCCGCACCGCACTCTATTTAGGATCAACTTGCGCGGCCCCTCACGGTTCCAGCAGCCACAGCACCCAGGAGTCACAGCCCCCAGAAACGATGCCCACCCGGCAAGCAATGTCCCTGTGGCAGCGTAGGACAGTGACCAATGTCTCCAGTTTGTCTTTAGTTTCGGTCCCCGCACCACGGTTCAGCCAGTATTACACCAGGGTGGCTCAGAGTTGGCCCCCCAGATCCTGTCCTGTCACAGGCCAGTTATTGACCGGGCTTCTCAGCAGCCGTGTCACTCTGCCGTAGTCTCGATCCCCAACTCCTCCGCAGCCAGGCTCACCTCAGCGCCGGGGCACAGAGACCTCTGAGGATGCAGGCTTAATTAGATGTCTGCCCCCTGTCCCGGGATTGACGATCCTCCGGGGGGGGGGAGACACCGGCCTCCCACTCAGGCAAGCTCCGCCGACAGCGCGCCCACCTCTGTCCCTGTGTGCGGCCTCTGCTCAGGATCGAAGCCGGCCGCTCACGTAGTGCGCTCACCCGGGCTCCTCGTGCGCGCTGCTTCGCACAGCCGCCTCACCTCTCCGCTCCGAACCCCAGGATCCTCATATGCATGCCCGCGAATCCCCGCTTGTTCTCTTTCCTCCGATCAGCCCGCGACAGCGCACCTCACCGTCCGGACACCGCCACGGAGCTCCAGAGTCGCGACTAGTTCGTTTCTGTAGCTGCCATTTTGTCAGGTCAGGGGAACGCCGCAATATTCATCGGCACTTCTGGGGCTCCGATTTCAGCGGCAGGCCTCAGCGTTAATTCCCTCTATCCCCGCAGCATCCCCCCTTCCGATGCAACAGCGCATGGCCCGATGGAGGCAGGATAAATGCAGGATTTCAGTCGGCGGCCGGCAGAGCAACACTACCGTGCGGCCATCGCACCAAGCCACGCCCCCGGGTTTGGATAGTTTTATGGGATGGTGGGGGTTCATGGTTGTTTTCAGGGGTGGGGGGCTCAGGGTAATTTTAGGGGTGGGGGTTCGGGGAAGCTTTCAGGGGGAGTTCGGGTATTTTTTTTTAAAGGGGTTGTTTTAGGACTCAGGGAGAGGGATGTGTGTAGTTTTAAGGGATTAGGAGAGGGTGGGTCGTTTTTAGGGGGGAGGGGGGGGGGGAAGAGGATGGTAACCTTAGCCACGCATATCCCTTTACCATTCATGTCATTACCACAAAAAAATCGCAGTAAAGGCATGAGCGGTAGAGGAATGTGTGGTTAAGACGCAGTCGTTACATAGACCGCGTTTTTCAGTTACACAGGGTTGAGGAACTCTTAGTTCTGTCATACAACCGTAAGAAATGTGTGTCAATGGGCTCATTTTCTCACATGCAGTCTTGAGGGCTAGATGGTTGTGTTGGATTTTGGAGAAGAATCTGGAGTGTGCTGCTCAGAGACGAGAATGCTACATATTTTTGCAAAGCCCAGTTGTAACGTCTGTTGTCACCCTTCCTGATGGAAATAGACGGCCGTTGTATCGTATATCTCTGGGTGTTCAGACACAGTAGAATACTATCTTTTGATAACATGTCGCCTCTTACCTCTAGATGGGCTATAAGTACATCCCCTTTTGTCCTCTGTGAGGATATAAGTAGGCGACGGCATAACCGATCAAGTCTGCGTCTATCACAATTTTCCCTAACTTATTTACTGCCACGTATTCACATTTGTGCACCTTCCTTGTCGTTTTCCAGATACCGAATCGTGCCCTGAGTTGAATATCCACATTCAGTCTCAAATCGCTGACCCTTCAAACAATTCGAGATTACTTTAAGCACGATCGCGTCCGCCTTCTGGATCCTTTTTTTCGGATACAAATACAGTGGAACTCAATATGTAGGTGTTTTTGCGCCTTTACTACCAACACGTGCACCCTATGTATAACTGGGTTCACAAGTGCAGTAATTATTCTGTTTCTCTCCCTTTTTAACGTCCAGCTCCCCTGATTTTGCCCATTAGAATTATCTAAAGGCGATTTCTCCGTTCCTGAAGGTACCACCAGTGGCATTTGCCATTCCGTGATCTTTCTAAAAGGATCCTACTACCAGGTATCCCATGGCACTATATATATATATATATATATATATACCCTTTGTTGGTGACGGGGGACAATTTGTCTCACAAATTTTTTTTTGTTATTTGTTTGTTGTTTCTGATCACGCTAACTGGGCGTTTCCTTATTCTTTTTCTTGCTTATTTTTCGGAACTCTTTTTCATTATTCTCTTTGGTGCGATATCCTACCTGGTGAACCACACGGCTTTGAGGACTATACACAATTATCTGTTCATTCACTACATCGTTTCGTGTGATGATTTATCTTTATACACCAGTTTTATTGTTCCTTTGGTATTGCATATTTATAGCGCAGTCTATTCCAGTTTCTCAGTATATTATACCCATCATACGTGTGAGCCTTGTCCTTTGTGGAAGACCTGAATTGAGAAATTAACTTGTTGAGATTTGAATTGAGAAAATCAACTTGTTAAACATTGAATTGTTGACTTTGAATGTACAAACTTTATTTTGAAATTGTCCATAATTTTTTTTCTTATGATTGTAGGTGTGCTTGTCCCACACTATTGATCCATCCTCGCCCTGATGAAGGTATAGCCCCGGCTGGGGCTTGACACCGAAACACGCGTTGGCGTTTTTTAAAGGCTACCGGGTAGCTGAAACTTCACTACCCGTTCATTGTGGATGCCTACTGCCACCTGTGTTATTCAATTAATATATGGCAGATTCATTATGTTGATGTCTTTTTTATCTCATGAATATAATTTGTGTGTTTATGATATATAGAATGATGTTGTTGTGGAATGTATGATAGTATGATTGCTGTTTTTGAATGAGATGTGTGGGACAGAAATATTATACTCAGTTGAATTATTGAATGATATTTTGTAATACACCGATGTATACATGATATAATGGGTTGGAAAACACAGAAAAATAAATGTAACTGATCAGTTTGATTAAATCTCACCTGTATTGGACTTTTGTTTGTCTCAATTCTTGTTGTCGGTCTGCCACTCTGGGTGGCCATTATTATTAGGATCCGAATTAGGGCCTTTCTTTAATTACTTTGGCAGGTATTTTGTTTTGTTTGTTGGATTTTGGAGAAGAATCAGGAGTGTGCTGCTCAGAGACGAGAATGCTACATATTTTTGGGAGCCAAAAAAATAGACCCTGCGAGCACTGAGCAAAGAAGCACCAATCTCAGTATCAGTCTGCTGAACGTCTCAGCAGGAAGGTACAGGCCTTATATAGGTAGAGCCAGGTCACAAACTGAGTGCAAATTGCGCACTAAAGATCTGTGATATGCCTGTCATGTTGCAATATGACCTACAGGTCAGGCTCAATATAGGTGCTCGGACAGGGTCTCGAAGCACTTGACTAATGAATATAGAAGGTAGATTGTTATTAGCAACCCCCTTTGCAAAGCTGCAAATGCAGAGCTGGCAGCCTGAAAGGTATATCAGACCATCATTCTTGCATTTCTTTTCCCAAGCTGGAAATATTTGTTTTGTTTTTTGAAACAGCATGTACACCTTAAAAGGACAGGTGCTGCTTAAACTTTTTTCCTGTTTAGTAATAAAATAGAGGTCCCCTTGGCCATATCGACTGCCCTGGAGGCTGTTTGCCATGATTGACAAAGAGGCTGCTGTACCACGGTGACCGCTTCCCCTTTCCATAACAGATACCATTCTCTTTGAGGTGTCGGCATCTGATCACTGGTTTTGGCTCCTATTTTAATTCGAAGTGTGGTGCAAAATCCCTTTTACGAGTCAGAAAAACATTTTAGACTTATAAAAGGGCTTTGATACCTTGTAAAAAGGTATTTGTGTAGTTCAAGAAGCTGTGTTTTTGCAAATCACAGCTTGCAACTGCAACATAAATGTGTACAAGAGTCTCCTAAATCTCCTACATCTTGCTCACCAATAGAATCACAACCAACAGGAAGGTGTTCGTGGTACTCACATCTTTCAATCGTATGTTGTCAGAGCCCCTTTCAGAGGGCCACTGGGCACGCAGAGCACAACCGTTTGGGTTGAGGCCTTTTACGCCCGATGTCCCTCAGCCAGACCTACTATGGATCCTAAGCAACCCAAGTACGCCTTCTGCCCTTGACCCTCAGGATAGCGCGGTCCGAGCAGTTCAAAGCTCCCTCGGGGAGGAGGTGGATACAGGACCACGAACACAGGCTCACAACTCAAAATGCACGCAGCAGCAATAAATCAATGCCCAGTAAAATAGTCACTTGCATGAAAAAAGTATTTCATTCTTACCACTATCCATACAAAGGTAAAAAGATGACATGCACAAACAGTTACACAATCTTCCCCCCGAGGTTGGGTGCCAGTTTTTCCTTTGCGGTTCCCCGTCCCACTTGCTCCAGCCTGATCATCATGGTGAAATTCTCCCCGACGGCCCCTCTCGGCATACTGAGTCACTGCCTCACCACTACACACAGGTTTGACAAGCAGACAGGAGCTGGTCTTGGATTCCCAGGGTGATGTCCCTTCACCCAGAAGGGAGACTAGCAGGGTTTGACCCCTGTTCTGGTCACAGCAGAAGTCTTCCAAAGCTTCCCCTCCTCACAAAGCCTGTCTGGCTGCTTAGCAGATGAGCCTTTTTGGTATCTCAAACTCCCTTTCTTATAGTCCATTTCCAGACACAAAATGTGCTTTAGGGTCAGAGACTTTGAAGTGTTTTGCTGGGGTTCTGCTTTTGAAGTGTCCACTACTCGGCTCCCTTTTCCTTTTGAATAGCAGTCTGTTACAACAGGAGTGTCTCCAAAGCAAAGAGTCGTAGGCCATGGGAATGACTACAGTTCACACCTGGATGTCAGCCACAGTGATATGTGCATTAAAAGATAAGCCCAGGGCTGGCAGGCCTACTTTTTATGATTATCGTATTAGCCCCATCTTCTTCTTGAGATGTGATGAGGCTCCTTCAGTGTGACCTCTCAATGAATCAAAGAGCACCCATTGAAGTGAACAGGGGAAGGAATCCTGCTCTACCCTCCCCAGTGTGTGTTCCACCCATCTTACTGGAATGCAGCAATATACAAATCTGGGGGCCGGGGAGTCTCTACTTCCTCTCCATTTTTCGCCATTCAGGCCTGGGTCTCCCAAAATGGGACCGAGGACCCTACATGTATTGTACCATCCAAAGGCACAAATACACCTAGTACATGCACAGTACTGTACCCGCCACGTACTGTACCACTCATAGGCACTCATGTATTCAGCACTGACCAGTACTTAATCATTTATATACAGAACTACTCCCAGCGCATGCATTTAACATGCACACACTGTCCTTCACGTACTGCAGAATTCATAGGCACATATACATCCAGCACATGCATTCACCATGCACGCACTGCCCAGTACTGCATTATCCCTGTATTGTACCCTTCCCAGGCGCGCACACACACACACACACACACACACCCAGCACAGATAAACAACTTCTGCAAAGCACTTCACACCGAACAGATATGGGGCAAAGGAGAGTTAAGCAGACAGCAGCGGAACTTTATATGTTAATGAGCCTGTAGGCCTTACTCCAGTGACGCTGGTTAAAAAGGATTTGTTCACTCCTACTGATCACTATACAGTATGCAGCTACCATTGCACTCATGCTGCTTAACTCTTGGTGAAGGCTATAGGTTTCCACCACAAGACGGGTCCAATAAGACGGCAATCCGTTAGATAGGCCTATGTCTTGGTGATGGAGCAAGGACTCGTAGAAAAGAGACTTGCTCGTACGCAATCTGCTCCTTTAACTTACTAACCAGTTATTACGTTATTTGTGTGTAAAACTAACACACTACACAAACACATGAATTAGTGAAGCTTGCCTATGTGTTTACTAACGTTAACAGAATGAACAAAGGACTAAAACGCTCTAAACGGGTAATCTTTACTGCGCATGCGTCAACTGCATCTACGTAGTATGACGTTCTAATGCTTGGAGGGAAATTCTTGAGCATGAGCAGAAGGCACTAATATGGCAGCTTAAAGACTCGCATGCATGGGATCTGCTTTGCTGAAAAGAAAACAAGCTATTTACTAATGCTAATGCGGGGAAAGTAATAAGAAGTAAAAGGAAACAGAGTAGAGGTGGGTGGTATACAGTGTGACCACTTTATTCTTGAAACTAATATTTGTCTTTTGACTTTATCACTAGTGCGCATTTGGGCCCCTTGTATACGTCTGAAGAGAGCTGGGGCACGTGGGTTTTGCGCATGAAAACTGAAAGTCAGCCTGAAAGAATGACAGGTAGGTCGGGAAGAGGACAAGGTCGCAGTATACCTGAGCCTGAGAACCAGCAGCGAAAATTCTAAATGAATGAGACTACATGTTCAAATTAAACATTTGTTGCAGATGAAATGTGAATGCGTGTGGGAAAATAAAACATGACTAGAAATTAAGGGGATGGGTTTGTTAACAATAGGCTAACTGAAAAAGTCCTATGTAAGCATGGTATGATGACCATCCTCCCCTTGCCTGACCAATTAGATTTCGAATTTTTACAATATTGAAACATTAATCGGTGGAACAATCCTGAACGAAAGGTATAATTGAGGTAACTTAGTCAGTTAGATGAAGATTTGCTGAATGCTGCTAAGGGGAGATGCTGTCGGAGTAACGGGTGATGCTGGGAGGGATGCTGATGAAGAATCAAATGTAGAATCTGAAGCAGAACTTATTTTCCTAATTTAATTGGGTTAGAAGAAGACTTGCGGGAGAATCTCGAGGAGGAAGAGTGTGTCAGAGAGGGCTTCGGCGCAAATCGTCGATGTTAGATGTTCCTGTCCTGAAGTCTTTGTCGCCAGAACTATCCCGGGGGACCCTTACCAGCCCTTTGGCCAGGGGGTTGGTCTTCACACCATCCTTGCCTAATTTTATTTGATAATATTTGCAGATCTTTTCTCTCTGTCCTCTCCCTTTCTGAGCACGAGTCATTGCAAGTGTTCGAAGTATGTGTTGATGATTAATTGAATTTTCTCTCCTAAATAAGTGAAAGCGACAGTATTGTATTTTTGAAGTGGGTCACATGCTCAAAGTTTAGATAAAATTTTAAAACGATAAAGGAGTCTGTGGTTATTTCAATTTAAAGTATAAGGAATATGCTACTTACCAGTATGCATCTGTTCTTGGCATGTAGAGCTGCAGATCTACACACTTTTGCATAGATCGCCATCTGGTGTTGGGCCCGGATGTTTGCAGTTTGTTTTTCCTCTTGGAAAGTCTTTTGGAAGTCACGAGGTCGGTGACTCCTCCTTTGGATCGTATTGCGCATGGGCTTCAGCTCCATCCTCAGATTGTTTTTCGCCAGCAGGGAAAGATGGAGCGTAGTAGTAACAGTGAAGAAACCCATGTGTGTTGTATCTAAATAAGATAGACTGGAACAGATACAGGTAGCCGGGGAGGCGGGTGGGCGTGTGTAGATCTGCAGCTCTACATGTCAAGAACAGATGCATACTGGTAAGTAGCATATTCCGTTCGAGGCATATGAGCTGCAGATTACACACTTTTGCATAGACTATATAGCAGTTCCCAACCTTAGCGGCGACCCCCGGTATTTGTTGCAGTGGTTTGAAATAGTGTTTTTAGTACAGCCTGGCCCACACTAGCTTGTGGCTTGGTTTGCACATCTACACAGTAGTGTTTAGTGAAAGTGTGCGGTGTTGACCATGTAGCTGCTTTGCAGATATCATCTAATGGGATGTTCCCTAGAAAAGCCATAGAAGCCCCTATCTTCCGTGTAGAATGGGCTTTAGGGGGAACGGATAGAGTTAGTTTTGCTTTGTGATAGCAAATCTGGATGCATTTTACAATCCATCTAGCTATCCCTGATTTTGAGATGGGGTTGCCCTTGTGTGGTGGAGAGAAAGAGACAAACAGTTGTTTGGTCTTTCTGAAAGGTTGTGTTCTTTGGATATAGTAAAGTAAGGCTCGTTTGACATCTAGTGTGTGTAGAGCCCTTTCTGCAACAGTCTGGGGTTGCGAGAAAAATACCGGTAATTCTACAGATTGGTTTAGGTGAAAAGGGGAAATGACTTTAGGTAGGAATTTTGGGTTGGTACGGAGAACAACCTTGTTCTGGTGCATTTGAAGAAAAGGTTCTTGTATGGTAAGTGCTTGTATCTCACTGACCCTTCTAAGGGAAGTGATGGCTACAAGGAAAGCTGTTTTCCATGTGAGAAATTGCAGTTCGCATTCATGCAAAGGTTCGAAGGGAGGCCCCATTAGCCTTGTGAGAACGATATTTAAAGTTCCACACAGGTGAGGGTGGTACTCTGGGGGGAATTATTCTTTTTAGGCCATCCATGAAGGCTTTAATGGCAGGTACTCTGAAAAGTGATAGGTGCTGCCTGTTTTGTAGGTAAGCTGCAATTGCTGCGAGGTGTAGCCGAATGGAGGTATATGCTAGATTATACTTTTGTAGGTGGAGTAAGTAGCATATGATGTGTTGTATAGACACGTCTAGAGGATTGATTGTGTTATGGCAATAAACAACAAATCTTTTCTACATATGGCAGCGTAGCAGGCTCTAGTGGTAGGGTGTCTAACTTCTCCGATGACGTTCATACAGTCAGGGGGAAGGTTTAGGTATCCGAATTCTAGGATTTCAGGAGCCAGATCGCAAGGTTGAGCTGAGATGGGTCCGGGTGCCTGATCTCTCCATGGTTCTGGGTGAGGCATGGTGAGAGGTGCAGCTTTTGGTGTGGTACTACCGAGAGTTCCAGCAGCGTGGTGTACCACGGTTGTCTGGCCCATGTTGGAGCTACTAGGATCAGCGTGAGGGAATGCTGTTGTAGCTTTCGCACCACTAATGGAATTAGTGGGAGAGGTGGAAAAGCGTACGCAAATTTGCCTGACCAGTTCATCCATATCGCATTTCCTTTGGACAATGGGTGTGGGTATCTGGCGGCAAAGCTTGGGCATTTTTTGTTTTCGTGGGTGGCGAATAGGTCTATTTGTGGATGCCCCCACGTTTGGAAGAACGGGTGAAGAACCTGCAGGTGAAGTTCCCACTCGTGGATCTGCTGCGTCTGTCTGCTGAGCAGATCTGCCATGGTGTTTTGGACTCCTGGGACATGTTGGGCTAGGAGAAAGATTTTGTGTGGAATTGCCCATCTCCATATGCTCTGTGCTAATTGAGAGAGCTGTGGAGAGTGTGTGCCGCCTTGTTTTTGAATGTAATACATGGCCGTCATGTTGTCTGTGCGAATGAGGACTGCCTTGCCTGAAATCTGTGTCTGAAAAGATTTTAGGGCTAGAAAGATTGCTAGTAACTCCAGATGGTTGATATGGAGTAACTTTTGTTGCGGCGTTCATGTGCCCTGCACTGTGAGGTGTAATAGATGAGCTCCCCAGCCGGAGAGCGATGCGTCTGTTAGTATTATTTGTGGAAACGGGTCCAGGAACGGTCGAACTTTGGAAAGGTTTGTGGTGTTCCACCACTGCAGAGAGCGATGGGTACGACCGTCTACCAACACCAGATCTGTCAGTTGCCCTGGGCCTGGTTCCATTGGCGCGCTAAGCACTCTTGGAGTGGACGTATCTGGAGTCTTGCGTGGGGCACTATGAAAATGCAAGAGGCCATCATCCCGATCAGTTGCATAAACACTCTTGCTGGAAGGGAGTGTTGAAGTATGAATCTTTGTGGCAAAGCCTGAATGCTTGCAATCCTGGCTGGATTGGGGTAGGCTATTGCTTTTGAGGTGTCTATGGTGGCACCGAGGTATTGTTTTATGTGGGATGGTGTTAGCTGGGACTTTTGGTGGTTCACCCTGAAGCCTAGTTGGTGAAGTAGTTGGATTGTAGTGGCGGTGTGGTGTACACATTGGTTGTAGGACGTGGCTTTTATCAGCCAGTCGTCCAAGTATGGGAAGACGTGAATTTGCTGTCTTCTGAGGTGTACCGCCACTACTGCTAGGCACTTGGTGAATACCTGTGGTGCTGTTGTGACTGAATGGGAGCACCTTGAACTGGTAGTGCTGCCCGTCCACTACAAATCTGAGGTACTTTCTGTGAGCATGGTGTACTGGAATGTGGAAGTATGCGTCTTTCAAGTCCAGTGTGGTGAGGAAGTCGTTCTGGGAGAGGAGCGGAAGCACCTGCTGAAGCGTTACCATGTGAAAATGGTCTGAATGTATGTATGTGTTTAGGGGCCGGAGATCTAGAATAGGTCGTAGAGTCTCGTCCCTTTTTGGTATTAGAAAATATAGGGAGTAGACCCCTAAATTTTGCTGATTGACGGGAACTTGTTCTATTGCATGTTTTTGTAGGAGGGAGATTACCTCCTGTTTTAGTAATGTGGAATGTTATTGTGACATTGGGCGTTGCCTGGGTGGAATGTTTGGGGGGGTAGATGTTAATTCCAGGCAGTATCCTGACCGAATAATTTGGGTCACCCACTTGTCTGAGGTGATGGTCTCCCAGACCTGAAGGAAATTTTGAAGTCTGCCCCCGACCGGAGTGGGATGGTCTGGAGGGAGCAGGGGGAAGTCATTGGGTAGGCGGTGTGGCAGAGCGGGCGGTATTTGTTTTGCCTCTGCCTTTATTAGTTATTATTATTGCCCCTATAGCCTCCTCTTTGATAACCCCTTGTGAAGGTGGACTGAGTGGGGGATTTGTAGGAAGTGGACGCGTTATCTGACGCGTTATCTGAGGAGTTGCCTCTAGATGTACTCCGAAAGGAAGAGCGGCGAAAAGAGCGCCTAGGAGGGTTTGACTGCAGGGCTCCCATGGACTTCGCCGTATCGGTGTCCTTAATTTTTTCGAGGGCCTCATCTACCTTTGGGCCGAATAGGTGTTCTTGGTCAAAGGGATGATTCAAGTTTGAGGCTTGTACCTCTAGATTAAAACCGGATATTCTTAGCCAAGCATGGCGACGGAGGAGGACGCTAGTATTAATGGCCCTGGAGGCTGTGTCTGCTGCATCTAAGGCAGAGCGTATAGAGTTGTTCGTTATTGTCGTACCCTCTTGAATTAATTCATTGGCCCTAGTTTTATATCTTTCAGGGAGGTGGTGCATTATGGTTTCTAATTCATCATAATGTGCCCTATCGTATCTGGCCAATAGCGCTTGGGTGTTGGCGATACGCCATATATTGGCTGCCTGCTTTCCTGATGCGTCCAGTAGCTTTGACTCTTTGTAAGGTGGTGGTGCTTCGCCTGACACCTGGGAATTTGATCGTGCAGTGGAAACTACTAGGGAATCTAGTGGCGCTGGCCCTTTGATATAGGCAGGATCTGTGGGGGCAGCTTTGTATTTTTTCTCTATGCGTGGGTTAATGACCCTGGCCCCGACTGGGTCCTTAAAAACCTCTGGCGCATGTTTTACCACCCCCTTAAGCATAGGTAGTATGGAGGTAGACCTATGTGTGGTATCAAATGTGTCGAGGAGGAAATCCTCCTCCACTGGGTCAGTGTGCAACTCTACCCCGTGATAGTGTGCCGCCCTTTGAAGTAGGTGGTGGAAACCTAATGAGTCTTCCGGTGGAGATGGCCTGGAAGGGTAAAGGTCATCTTGTGGGACGTCGGGAATATCTGGGTTATTGTAGTCGTCCCATGGGTCTGGAGATCCTGTAGGGGTGGGGTCTTAAGGGAACATCCCCTGTATCGTGATATGGGTCCCCCTGATCATCATCGTCTGGAGACTGGGTCGGAGAGCGATGAGGTGGGGGTGGAGAAGGCGGAGGGGTCGGAGGTGGGGATGGTATTCTGAAAGGGGAGGTAGCAGAGTCCTTCCTCTTTGGAGGTGGAGGCGGAGCCGGTTTGTCCAAATGTCTCTTTTTGGAAGAGAGTACCAAATGTCCAGTTTTTGGATCCCTGGTGAGAGTTTTTTGTAAGGGATCCGGTGTAAATAGTTCCTGTGACAGTGTTTGGTCCGTCGGCGCCGAAGTCTTCGGGGCCGATGACTTTTTAGGCTTGTCCGTGCCAGTTTGCTTAGCACTGGGTTTGGGACCCTCTGATTTCTTGGTCGGCGCCGAGGTGGGCTTCGGCTTGGAAGTGTCGGTGCCGAGGGCCTTATCGGGTTTGGTCGGTATCGAAGATGGCGTCGGTACGGAAGCGCTGGGTTTCGACCCCGAGGGCTTCGGTGCGGAGCTCGGTGTCGAGGTGGAGGCCGGTTTCTTTTTCGGTGCCGAAGTGTGTTTCTCGGCACCGCTGGCAGGCTGGCTCGAGCCCGAGCGGCCGGAAGGCTTATTTGGCTTCTTCACCGGGCCCCAAGTTGGGGTGTGTGAAGCAGTGTCTCTGGTCTTGCCTAGGCCCGGAGGCGAAGGCGTGACCAAAGCCTTTTTGGGTGTTGGCGCGGGTGTGGGGGGGGGGGGGTATATTACTCACGATCCTCTGCGCCGGAGTGATGTCCTCAACATCTGAGTCGTCGGCCTCGGAAGCACTGACGAGGTCCTCTTCGGTGCGCTGCTGTCCCGGATCTTCAATGTCATCTCCGAAGATATCGACTGGAACGGAGGTCGAGGAGTGTGCCATGTTTAGTCTGGCTCTTCGGTCCCGAATAGTCTTTTTCGATCTGAAAGACTTACAGGCCGGACAGTCTTGAGCCTCGTGTTCAGGGGAGAGGCAGAGGTTGCACACCTCATGAAGATCGGTGTGGGGGAATTTGGACCCACATCGAGGGCACTTCTTGAATGGAGTTCTTTCCATCAGCCGGGACCGGAGCTTGGGTAGGCCCGAAGGCCGCCGTCGTCGACTGGAACTGAAGATTTGTCGATGAGAAGGTGCGTTGATTGAGGAGATCGCGATCGAAACAATACCACGATGTGAGGTGGGGATTCCGCTTCGATTGGCAAACTGGAAAATGTTCGGAACCGGAGCGCAAAGATTACATCCGAGCCCGATGGCGGAAAAAAAACAATCTGAGGATGGAGCTGAAGCCCATGCGAAATACGATCCAAAGGAGGAGTCACCGACCTCGCGACTTCCAAAAGACTTTCCAAGAGGAAAAACAAACTGCAAACATCCGGGCCCAACACCAGATGGCGATCTATGCAAAAGTGTGTAATCTGCAGCTCATATGCCTGGAACATAAGTTTGTTTTATGTCATTATCACCATCAATTAGTTCAACTAATGGTCGATCGACCAGAGGAAAGAACTTCTTGATCGGTGAAGGGTTAGTGAAGGTATTCTAGACTAATCCTGAATATTTGTGAAAACATATAAACTGGACACCCAGAGGTTATACAAGATTGTGTGTTTTATGGGCCCAGGTGAGTATATGATAGTAGAGTATATGTTGTTAGTAAACCCCTGGATCAGTTTTCTGGTAGCAGAGCTATGGTTATTATGGACTAGTTTGGAGATACTGATTATTGATTAATGATTTTTGTTTAACAAAAGAGTTAGCGTCTTGTTTTATGTTGTCCAGTATTACCGGGAAATTGAATAGCGGGTGGCGACAAACCACACTGCAGGGAGGTTACTCGTTTGTTAGAATAACACTGAGAAGCTAGGTAGGGCTGGCAGTGTTAAACTAGGTACTATATCATGTAAAAGTAGAGTGCGATTGAGTGCGATTGATAGCAGAGAGTTCGCTGGTGACACTTTGGTCTTATATCTCCTAGTAAGGGTAACACTGAAGGAGTAACAGGTTCTTCCGAGCTTGGACGAAGGGTAAACAGACGTTTTTACTCGCAGTAAAAGAGGAGTAATTCTGAAACTCCAGAATAAGTTGAAATCTACCCCTTTGTTTAGTGAAACAGGCAGAGTAGCGAATGTTTTTATGTTGTTATTAACAAAGAATTTAATGAAAAAGTATTAAGAAATATGTTTTCGGGAGGAGGAGCCTAGCGCGCAACCAAGATGGCCGCGTAGGTGCGAGGCTCCTGAGGACCTCCGCGACCTCCTACGTTTATCCTGTCTTCATCCTGCATCGGTTGAGGGGACTGTGTCGGTGAGCCTGAGCCGAGGTGGTACCCGTTTCCCGTTCTCGAATCGGACCTCGGGTGCCGGAGTGAGCACCGATTGAAGTTTGCGGCCTCCTTCGCTCCTGACCCCGGACTCGCGTTTGGGGGCGACCCGGTGGCAAAGTGAACAACGGCGGGCTGGGCCTGGCGAGTCGCGTACCCCGCACTTTCACTTTCACTTTCGCGCCCCCTTGCCGTCTTTGCAAGTGGGATCGCGGCGCTCTTTGTGTTGGGGTGGCCTCGCTGGGTGACCCAGCCTGCCTGCCTGCTGTGGCCCGCTCCGCCGTCCTGGGGTGACCCCCCGGACCCCGTGGCCTTGATTGCTTGCCTTTTACTGCGTGGCTGGTGAGGGGGTGAGACCCGCGACGATGGCCACGAAACAAGATGGCGATCGGTTGAAGGCCAAGTCGACCCGGCGTGGCGCCGCACATCAGGCCAACATCATGGACCGCTACACCCTCCCGAAAGGATCTCCCGGTGGACCGCACAAGTCCTCTGAGTGCCCTCCGGATGCCCCGGATTTGCCCACAGAGTTGACTCTGCAAGACGACATGGGCGCCATTGCTGAGATGAAGGCCTCGGTGGGCCAGCGGTTTGACACCTTAGCCCATAAAATCGACGCGATCCTAGTGGATGTCAACCTGGTGAGGGCTGATCTCTCCAAGACCAACGACCGGGTCGATTCTTTGGCCCACACCGCGTCGGGCCTCACGACTGAGGTGGCGGCCCTTCAAACGGAGGTGCGCCGACTTCGTCAGGCGAGTGTGCTTATGGATCGGCGCCTGGAAGATTCCGAGAGTCGGGCCCAGAGGAATAACATCCGCATCATCGGAGTACCCGAGGGACGGGAGGAAGCGGCGGCGGATCTTTTTGTAGAGGACCTGATCGTTACCCATCTCCAGCCTAGGGGACTGAGTAAATTCTTTGCAGTGGAGAGGGCCCACAGAGTTCCCGGGGGAAGGCCGAAGGTCGGAGCCCCTCCGCGGCCTCTCATTGCCCGGATTTTTAACTTTCGGGACAGGCAGGGGTGTGGAATTTAATAAAATATCTACTTGTCCATGGGGCAGGTTGCTTCATAAATCTACTTGTCCTGTAACAAAATCCACTTGTCCCTTTTGTTCCATGTAATGTGGCGACAAATTACGGCAGCAATCTCATTAAGCAAGAGTTCCGATAAAGCCTCTCTAATTATGCCAGGGCTTGTACCATAGTAGGATTTGAATACTAGCAATTCCCTTATGTTGCTACGTTTCTGCAGGTCTACATACTGGGGCTGAAGGTAGTGGTAAGCAATAGTTCAAGGGTTGGAATTACCCTTTTGAGTCTGTGCAAACCTACTAACTTGCATGTTTTAAGGGTTTTCACTAACTTTTTTTCTAATCTTTTCCCATACTGAAAAAGGTTGGAAATTTACTCCTGGAAGTGGCAGACGTAAAACTTCTTCAGGGTTGGGGTAAAAGTGGTTGGAGTAAAAGTGAACTTGAAACATTCAGATTTTCACATGAGTAAATCTACACAAGCATATTTGCTCATGCTAAAATGCAGTTCACAAATATTTTCTAGGAGTACTATTTCTTGGCCTACTTCTGTAAATTCATGGAGACTGTATATATGCACGTAACGCATGGATATATACCATGGATGCACTTTTGAGACTTTCTTTAATAATTGGGCCTCCAATTAGGCCTGGGGTTAACCATGACCTTTTGTGTTTAGTAAAATTATGTGTCTCTCTCTCCTTCTCTCGGTCTATCAGTTGGCTTCACTGTGAGTGACAGTATTCTGCTCTATTACAAGGAGCATATTGGCACACAAAGTGGTTTTGTTCAGTGCCTGGAACTGCTGTGGCAATGTGTGCTTTTTAAAACCAAAAACAGTTTTTTGCTTTTTCCAGTGCTTGTTAGAATGGCGAGGGCTCTGCAGCTCCCACACAAATAAGGTTTAACAAAAACCATGCCTAAACAAGTCACGCATTGACAAAACCAAAAGCCTAACCACCAATTTCAGACCTACTGGCTTTGCCAATGCTTGTTTATTTTTGTTTCCCACAATCGTATTTTAACTGGTTACACTGATTTTCCATTATGAATATTTTTGGGAAATACAAGCATACATCAACATGTTACTAAATGATGCTGCAAAGATATGGTACCTAAAATCTTACAGTAGTTTAGCAAAACATTTTTTTCCTTCTTGCATTTTTTTGTGAACATTTTATTTTGAAAGCAAAGAATCACTGTTGCTTTCAAGCTTCTGCAAATATTTGCATATAATCAGAAAGCATTCTGGGAGCATTATACATAGCCTCATATTACTAAACTTTGAAAACGTGTGTACATGTTTATACTGGAACCACCATCAGTAGTGCAGGCAGAGCTGACAACATTTACTTTGTGCTCACGCTAATAATAAAGGCTTTGCATTAATGAACCATAAATAAAAGTTTGAACAGTGTTAACACAGGGACACACATATTACCTTAACTGTAGACAATGCCCTTCCTTGATCCATAATGTGGTGTTGTAAACTGGCAGCTAAAGGGTTTGTGCTGTTGGGGGTTGGGCCTACTTGTCCCAAGGACAAAATAGACATTAACACTTGTTGCCCTTGTCGCCAAACAATAAGTCCCGGGCGTCGGGCTATAGGAATTGCACATCCCTGACAGGGACGCGATCTTGCAAGCCTCCAGACTGCAAGGGCCGATTAAGCTGGAAAATATGGAGGTGAACTTTTATCCCGATTTCACTCAAGCGGTCCAGAAACAGAGACTGAGTTTCCTGGGTGTTAAGCGCCGGCTCCGGGACATGAACTTAAAATACGCCATGCTCTTCCCGGCCAAGCTGCGGGTAGAGGTGGATGGTCGCACGCACTTTTTTGATCGTCCCGAAGCGGCCGGGGACTGGCTGGACACTCTGTCTGGGGGTAGTGCTCGGGATGGTGGGGGGGGGGGCGGCGGGAGGAGACGGCCCACTAGATCGGGACTGAGGGGTGGATATTGGACCTCACTCTGGACGATTATGATGCCACTTTCGACCAAAGCTTCTGTCTTTGTTCTTTCCCCTCTTTTGGAGGTTGTGTGGGGTCTAGAAGGGGTGCTCTTTCCTCCTCTAGGGGGTCTAGCTAGTTTCACTATATAGGGGCGACAGGCACACTGCAAGTTGGGGGGGCTGTCTGTGCTCATGCAGGGGTGCAGGGAGGGGGGAGTTTTGTTGGGGTGGGTGGGTTGGGGTGGGGTGTTGTTCGTTTCTACCACAAGGCAAAAGCATCGTTGTATCATTTCTAAAGTGCTCTCTCGGGGACGAGTGATGACTTCTGTTTATGATGGGGGGTAGGGGACTGAGCTTGTTGTCCTGGAATGTTAATGGATTGGGGGACAGGATAAAACGAGGTGTGGTCCTGCAGTTCTTGAAGCGAATCTCGCCCGATATAGTTTTTCTGCAGGAGACACACCTCATTGGCAACTCCTTTTGTGCCATGAATAGACGGGGCTACCGCCTTGTGGCCCATTCGGGCTTCACGTCTGGTTCAAGGGGTGTGGGCATTATGGTTAAGAACTCGCTCCCGTTGGAGATTGATGAGGTGCACCATGACGACAGGGGACGTTACACGGTTTTGGTGGGTAGAATGGAGGGCAGAGTGGTCGTTTTTGTGTCGGTCTATGTCCCGCCGGGGCTGCAGACGACCACCTTTGCGGATCTGGGGCGCCTCCTCCTTGGCCTTCCGGAGGGGATTCTAGTGGTGGGGGGGGGGACTTTAATGCTGTGGTTTCCGGAACTGTGGATCGTCACCCCCCTAGGGATCTCCCCCGTGCCCAGGCCTGGTTGTCTGGCCTCTTGGATACCTTGGGGCTGGTGGATTGTTGGCGTTTGAAACATCCCACGCAGCTGCAGTACACCTTCCATTCAGGGGCTCATGGTAGTCTCTCACGGCTAGATTATGTCCTGGTTCCGGCGGCGCACGTTGGGAGGATAGGGGAGGTGCGCCATTTGGCACGGGGTATTTCGGACCACTCTCCACTCTTGTTACACTTTGATATTCTTCCGAGGGGAGAGGGTAGGGTGGTCCCGATTAATCCCTGGTACCTGCGTGACCCCACCATTCGCGCAGAGCTGGTTAAATCCCTTAAGCGCTACTTTGACGAGAATGTGGGGTCTGTGTCATCAGCGATCTCATTGTGGGAGGCGTTCAAGACGGTACTCAGGGGAGAGGCCTTGTCCCTTATTTCCCATTCCCGGAGGCGCGAGCGGGAGGAGGTGACTCGTATTGAAGCGGAGATAACCGAGTTGGAGGGTGATCTAGAATGTGGGGTGACGGATGACAAATTACATGTTCTTCGACTCAAGCAATCGGCTTATAAGGCCCTCGTCACGGAGGCGGCCAGGGGCCTCAGTAGAGAGCAACAGGGGAGACTGTATGATGTGGGTGACAAGGCTGGTAAATTGATTGCATGGTTGGACAAAAAGGAGAGAGCGAGTCGAGTTGTCCCGTTGATTGAGAAACAGAATGGTGTGTGTGTCACTGAACCAGAAGAAATTGTCGCCTGCTTTGCAGACTATTTCCGTGGGGTGTATTCCCCGGTGTCCTCCCGCTCTGAAGAGGATTCCCACGCCCTGCTCAGGGATATCGCGCTGCCTTCCCTTTCGGAGGAGGACAGAGTGTCGTTGGACGCTGCTCCAACTTCCGAAGAAATTGCCCTCGCCATACGATCGGTCGCTTCCGGCAAGGCCATGGGCCCTAATGGTCTTCCCATCGAGTTGTATAAATTGCGACCGGATACGCTGGCGCCACATCTCCGTGCTATGTTCCTCGCGGCCCACTCGGCGGGTTCCCTCCCGCTAGACCAGCGTCTAGCTACTATCGTGGTTATCCATAAGGAGGGGAGGCCACGGGACCGGGTCACATCCTATCGGCCTATTTCTTTATTGAATGCAGAGCCCAAAATCCTCGCCAAGGTGTTGGCCAATCGGCTGGTCGGCGTAGTGTGTGACTTGATTCACCAGGATCAGTCCGGCTTCATCCCTCATCGCAATACAGCGCTTAACCTGCGGCGTTTGCATGGGGTGCTCGCACGTGTCCCGTTCATACGAGAGCCGGCCATTTTGGCGTCCTTGGACGCCACTATGGCGTTTGACACGCTTGAATGGCCCTATATTTGGGCGACGCTCGCGAAGTTTGGGTTTGGCCCAGGATTCATCAGTTGGGTAAAATTGTTGTACTCCGGCCCGCTGGCGCAGGTCGTGGTCAACGGTAGAGTGTCGGCCTCGTTCGAGCTGGGCAGGGGCACGCGGCAGGGCTGCCCGTTATCGCCGCTCCTTTTCGCGCTCGCTTTGGAGCCCCTGGCGGAGTGGCTGCGGTGGGAACCTTCTATTCGTGGTCTCCGCTGGACCCCCGAGTATGAGGACCGCGTATCTCTATATGCTGACGATATCCTCCTGTACCTGGCTTCCCCACGTAAATCACTGATAGTGCTGGTTGATGTATTGCATTCATTTGGTCTTAACTCCGGCCTTATCATCAACTGGGCTAAATCGTGCGTCTATGTTCTCTCGGGGGAGGACCCTATCCTTTCGCGGGGCTGTCCTATCCAGATCGCCCCGCGGGGATTTCGGTACCTGGGTGTCTTCATTACCCTGGACGCGGAGGCCCGATATAGTCAGAACTTGCTTCCCCCCCTCCAGCGCCTGAAGGAGGATGTTGCGCGTTGGAGGCGCATGCCGCTCTCGCCGCTCGGCCGGGCGGCATTGTTTAAGATGATGTCGCTGCCGCGTTTCCTGTACGCTCTGCAGAACACAATGGACGTCGTCCCGGCGCGCTACTTTCGCGAGGTGGAGAGTTTGCAGCGCCGACTGCTCTGGGAGGGTAGACCGCGTATCGCCTTGGCGAAGCTGACGCTCCCGTGGTATGACGGGGGGATCGCCCTCCCGGATATCAAACGGTATTATTGGGCCTCCCAGCTGGCTGCGATTCATCACGACCTGTACGGGCCAGCTCTAAACCCGGCTTTTGAAATGGATAAGATTTTACTGCCGGGTGGTGATTATAACCGAGCGCTGTACTCCGGCTCGCTTGACGCACGTCTGACGGGCCCCACTCGTGTCATGGTACGAGTGTGGCACGCGGCTAATGTGGCGATGGGGTGGAAAGGTCGTTTGACCCGGGCGTCGCCACTATACGCATCTGAGCAGTTGGGCTCCCTGTGGACCTCGAAGGGCTTTGAAAAGTGGGACATGATAGGCATCAGCAGGGTGGGTGATCTCTGGACGAGGGGGGGGATTCAAAAAGTTCGAGATGCTACGGACAGAATTCCAGTTGCAGGACAGGGAGTACTTTCGGTATATGCAGATCCATCATGCGCTATGCTCCGTATTCCCGGACGTTGCCTCCATCCCGGAGTATTCCCCTCTGGAGGACGGAGTGCTAGATGGACATGTACCGGACAGCACGATTTCATTGATCTATAAAAATGACCGCTCGGGACTGCTGACTAACCTTCGTGAGGCATGGGTGGCCGATGGATTGGAGCTGGATGACGAGGACTGGGTATCGGCGGTGGCCTCCCCGAAAGAGGTGGCCATACCGGCCCGCCTTCGCTTCGTCCAGCTCAAGGTACTCCATAGGGTCTATGTCACGGGGCCAAGGCTACTGCGTATGGGATATGCTGTAGACGGGTTGTATAAGCGTGGGTGTGGTTCTTTGGGGACCTTTTTCCATATTTTGTGGGAGTGCCCGGAGGTGGAGCGGTTCTGGCGTGGTGTGCATGAGGTCCTGCGGGTGGTTACGAGTGTGTCGCTGCTGCCCGAAGCGAGGAGATGCCTGTTGAATGTGTGGGAGCCAACCGACTACTCGGTACCACAGACGCGGTGGGTGACTCTGGGATATATGGTGGCCAAACGCGACATAGCTCAACTGTGGGGTTCCCAGAGGTCCCCGACTGTCTCGGCATGGAAGGATAACATGGATTGGTGCATGTTTCGGGAAAAAGTGGTGTATGTTGCGAGAGGTAAGCCTGAGACATGGGAGAACGTATGGGGCCCCTGGAACGCCTACCGCGGGGGAATCTGTACCCCGCTGTTATTGCCCGATCCGTCACCGGCCCCATCCCCTTAGCCAGTTTATCTCCCCGGTCCCGGGCACTGAGTCCACCTAATCCCAGTCTTGCCCTTTTTCCCCCCCTTGCTACTCCTATGGATTGGTAGGGTCCCCCCTGCTAGGGGAGCACATGCTGCTGTTTCCGATTGTGGGTTGCCTTGTGGATTTGTTCTTTTGTTGTTATTAATATTAAAATGAAACCGTTATGTGTGCCCGGATGGTGTGGCTACCACCGCTTCTAACTCCTGTGCATTTCCCTTTGCCGCGGCATGGGCGCTATGGTTTGTATCCAATGCTCCTCTTGCTTGCTAGCGGCCGGCCTGAAGGTTGTAGGCCCATCTCTGTATATTTTTTGAATTTTGTAATAAACGGATTCAAAAAAAAAAAAAAGAAATATGTTTTCGTATTACCTTGTGAAGGGAGGGCCAGTTTCCAGAGTTCCACTGACGTCAAAGAGAGCCGCGCTGGGATAGGTTGAAACAGCCGGTGTGAGACAGAAGCAGCTTTGTAAAGGAGGGGTCAGTAGTGAGGAGTAATACTGACGTAACAAAAGGTCGCGCTTGTATTGGTTAAACCAACAGTGTGAGTCCAAGTCTGATTAGTTAGAAAGATAGAAGCCGCGTTAGGACTGGTTGAAAGAGAAATTGTATGTTGGATTCCGATTTGACTGCTGGTGTGAGACGCCCAGAAAGAATATTTTCAGGGTTTGCGGAATACAACTTTATATATCGTTCATCCAGAATGTATGGAGAAAGTCGAACAATGTCGTTGATAAAGAGAATTAAGAATTTCTTTAAGAAAGATAAGCCAGTGTTGACTAGAGAGGGAATTCCTATTCCACCACCAAAAACACCTGCTCCCTTTAGGATGATGGAAAGAGGATATCACACTTGCGTATGGTTGGAGAATTGAATAGAATACACGAAAGATGATGGAGTGCTAGCTTTTCCTGAACATGGTACGTTTAAAGGGAGAATTCTTCAGAATTTGAGAATGAAAATGAATGATTTGGAACAGAGACCTAGATTAACTCAGTATGAGGCTTTAGAAGAATGGGAGACTGAGTCATATGAACGGGAAAAGTGACGAGGTGGGAGATATAAAGGATTTTTCCAAGATATTTGCATGAGTCACGTTAAGGTCAGATGAAACAATGGAGAAGAGCTATGGCATCAGAGGGGTTATATCCAGTGTTAATGGCTGAGGAACCATCTGGAAGTAAGTGTAAGGAGAAAACAAAACACCTGAATATGACCGGATATGGCGAGTCGGAAGATGAATTGATAGAAGACATGTTAACTAAAAATCGTCCTCCGTACCAAGAAGGACCCAGTAGAGTCACCCCAAGTGCACCAGTATTAGGAACAACCTTAGTTCCTCAAATTTTTACACGATACCTCAGTCAATAGGGTACTTCATGAGAAAGAAAGAGGCATTGAATACAAATAGAGATGAATTAATACAGAAAATAAATCCGTTGAATTTAAGTGCTGAAGCTTGACAGTACCAGTGACAATAGGCCCGGTCATTTTATTATATGGAGATAAAACGAGTTGCTCCAAACCACAAATTATAACTAATCCTTTAAGTAATCCCAGAAAGGAAATAGTAATATATGAAGACCAAGCTAGTGAGTGCGATTCAGTCATTTCATTAATGGACCTTCCTATAAGGGAGCCTGTAATTGGAGCCCCAAAAAGAGCCACACCTGATTTTTTGAGAGAAAAGGAGTCAATAGTACCTATGAGGACCAGAAGCTCGACTGCGGTCACTCCGGAAGATCTGGAAAGGTGGGCACAGGGAATAGAAAGACTAAGTTCAGTGCCAAAGATTTTAGACATTTCCAAATTGAAAGTAGAGTTGGAAAGAAATGATACCTGGAAATGTGGAAACATACAGGTTGAACCATTACAATGAGGAAGAATTGTTGTTCATATGTAGAAGTATAACCAGAAATGCAAAATTGTGTCATGAGAGATTGACAGAGATAGCCTCAGAGATTGGAGTGGAAATAGGATCAAAATTGTTGCAGAAACCATAGAGTAGATTTTATGATAAGGATTTGGAGAATATGAATGTGTCTGGTAGAAAACTACAGATAAAAGAGTTAATAACCATTTTGCAGAAATGGGGAGACATCGACAGGTGGAAAACTAGGTTGATAAGGAAAAAGGAGGAAGCACAAGCAAGGAAACGTCATCTGGGTTTTACTAAAAGAGTCAGAAGAGGCAGAAAGATTGTGTCCAATGAGAGAAGTTCCAGGAGGTGGATATGTTCATGTAACATGAGCAGACAGGATATTTTGTCATTTACAAACGATTTCCCTAGGTTGAAAGAGAAACCAGATGAAAGATTTGTGAAAGTTTCCAAGGTTCTGTTGAACGATCTGGATGGTCTGTTTGATATTGTGGTACCTGCTGATTTATGGACAGAATGTAAGATTACCATTGATTGGCCAAGTGAGGAGTACCCCAGAGATTCTAAAACAGTGGCATCCTCAGATGATGTGATGAAGAAATATCCTCAAGTGATTACTTTCCTGAAATGGAAAACTCCTCCTAAAGAAACAGATTGGGTGAAGATAGATCGAACAACTCAAGCGCTAAATGAGTCTGTACATGCATATTATGAGCGGCTGTTACAGGTGTTTAAGCAGTATAGTGGTTATGAGAATATTGGTGATAAGGAAAGGATATGGGACATTTTGTGTATCGGTTTGTGGATGGTTTGAAACCAGATATTAGTCAGGTGACTCAACAACACATGTTGTGCTGGCAGAGCAAGACGATCGATGACATTTTGAGGTACGCAAAGTATTGCGGAGATGATAATGAGGCAAGGTGTAAAAAGCTAAAAGAGAAAATGATGTGGGCACAAGTAAAATTGGCAGAACAACAGGAAAATTTATTGAATTTAACACCGAGACTGATAGTCAGGTAAAACAGCAGAATCAGAATGATCAAGTGGCGAATGGTGGTAAATTAAGAGGACAAATGAATAGAGAGGATGCGAAGAAGAAGCTTCCTTGTCATGCGTGCGGAAAGCTTGGACATTGGAAGAACGAGTGTAATAGTATTCAGAATAATAATGGGCCAAATCAAAATTTAAATCCACAGACTCAGAATGAGGTGACTTTGAATCAGCCGCAGCAGATAGTTACTCCACAGTATCAGGTGCTACCAGCTCCTATGCCAAATTTTGTGAACCCTCAAAGGTACAATACAGACGCTGGATTTCACGGAGGAAGTGGTAAGAAAAGTTCTGTGGTTTCACAGTATCTTTTACAGGATAATAAAGATGAATCAGAATATGAGCAATGACGGTGCCTGGGGGGGGGGGGGGGGGGGGGGAGAAGAGGAGTGCGTGATTGGCGCATCCTTGCCGTTAGATCAGTCAGGATTTATGGATGGGAAAGTGGAAGGTAATGAGGACACTTTTCTATTGGATACTGGTGCTACCCGGTCTACTGTGAGAACAGCAGACATCCCAAACCTACCCCTCTCAGGAGAAAGCATCCAAGTAGTCGGAGTGTCAAATCAACAGATTAGAACCCCAATCATTAAGCCACTGGAGGTACATATTGGGAATTTTAAAGACATGCATAAATTTGTAGTGTGTGATTCTAGTTCAGTAAATTTGTTAGGGCGAGACCTGCTGTGCAAGATGTACTGCACAATTTATTGTACACCGGATGGTGTCACTTTCCAAAGACTGATGAGGATATTGTATATAAAGTGCTATTAGCCAAACAAGGTACAGAAGTAGATGGAATGTTTTCATTAATGACTGAAAGTGAATTACCAGAAGAACTGAGAGACACAGTGAATCCTGGTGTTGGGGATTTTTCAGGAAAATATATTGGGCTCATGGCCAATACAGACCCAGTGAAGGTAACAGTAAAAGAAGGAGCAGTTTATCCAAACACCCGACCGTACAAAATGAGTCCAGAAGTAAAGGCAGGAGTTGCTCCAGAAATTGATCGAATGATTAAACAAGGCATTTTGAAAGAAATAATGAGTAGTCCTTGTAATTCACCAATCATGGGACTTAAAAAGCAGAGTGGAAAGTACAGAATAGTGTAGGATCTGCGAAAGATAAATAAAATTGTAGTGCCTTGTTGTCCAGTAGTACCAAATCCAGCAGTGATTCTTTACCAGATACCATGAAATGCAGGCTGGTTTACTGTAATTGACTTATGCCAAGCCTTCTTTTCTAGCCCTTTGCACCCAGACAGTCAGTATTTGTTTGCCTTTAAGTTCGAAGACCATGTCTTGGCATGGTGCAGAGTTCCTCATGGGTATACAGAAAGCCCCTCAATCTTTAATCAAATCTTGAAAACGTGTCTAGAAACGTTGGTCAAGCCCAAGAATTCGGTTCTGGTTCAGTACATTGATGACCTACTGGTGGCATCAAAATCGCATAAGATTGTGTCACTGACACAAATGCATTACTGAACCATTTGGCTGAAGGAGGACACAAGGTGTTTCCAGAAAAATTGCAATTTTGTCAGCGAGAAGTAAAATATTTGGGCCACAAAATAGAAAGAGGAGTAAGAAAAGTTACCCCAGAAAGAATAAAGATAATAAAGCAAATGCAGATACCAAAGACACAGAGAGAGATGAGAATGTTCCTTGGAGTAGTTGAGTACTGTAGGCAGTGGATTTTAGGATTTTCCCTGCTGGCAAAACCATTAATTCAGCTGACTTTGAAAAAGGCAAAACATCCAATTGTTTGGAATGATGATTGCGTGGAAGCATTTGTGAAGTTGCGAAACAGTTTGTGTGAGGCCCCTGCTTTAGGCATGCCTGATTATACGAAGGAATTTGCACTGTTCTGTTGTGAGAGAGAGAGTTGTGCACCTTTAGTTTTGACTCAAAGACATGGACTATGCCGACGTCCAGTAGCATATTTTTCAGCTACTTTGGATCCTGTGGCTTCAGCTTTACCTGACTGCTTAAAAGCAGTTGCTGCTACTTGTACGAGTCTGGAGCAAAGTGAGTCGATTGTGATGGGACATTCAGTTAAAGTCTATGTTCCACATTCAGTCGAGATTCTTTTAACAAGAACTCGAACACAGCACCTTACCCCTTGTCGGATGACTAAATATGAAAGAGTTTTTCTGGGAGCAGAAAATGCGACAGTAATCAGATGTACAATAAATGAACCCCGCTACCCTATTACCAGACCCATGTTGTGGAGAAGTGAAGGATGAGGGGGATCATGATTGTTTGGATGTGACAGAAATGTGTACTAAGCCCCGACCTGATATAAAGGAAGAGTCCCTGAAAGAGCCAGATCATGAACTATTTGTGGATGGCTCTTGCATGAGCAAAGAGGAAGGAGGATTTAGTGCAGCTTATGCTGTATGTAAGGTTTCAAGAGTCATTGAAGCATCCTGTTTACAGGGAGACAAGTCTACACAAGTAGCCAAATTGGTGGCCTTAACAAAAGCATGTAAAATTGGGAAAAATTGGAGAATAACCATATTTAGGGATAGTCAATATGGTTTCGGGATTGTGCACGACTTTGGCCAGCTCTGGATGCAGAGGGGATTTCGGACTTCTTCAGGATCTCCCATACGTAATGGCAAAAATGTAAAAGAATTATTGGAAGCAATACAATTGCCAGAAGAAATTGCAGTGGTTAAGTGCGCTGCTCACCAGTCAGGAAATGACTATGTGGTGGCAGGTAAAAGATATGCTGACCAAATTGCTCAGTATTGTGCAAAGAATAAAATGGCTCTTAACCGAAAGATTGAAACAAGTGCAATCAGCTGCCAATGTATGCTTTTCTCACCTCGAGGGACCTGGGATGAGGTTAGACAGTTGCAAGATGAAGTTGAGGCAAAGGAAAGGGAAATCTGGATAAAGTCAGGTTGTGAAAGAAGGACAGAAGATGATGTATGAGTGTACATTGATGGCTGAACAGTCATGCCAGATTGCTTACTCTCTCAAATGGCAAGAATGTATCATGGCGACTCGCATGTTGGTAGGGACGCCATGATTAGACTATTCAGACAAAATTGGTATAATCCAAAGTTTACGGTAGTCGCAGAGAGCTTATGCCAGAGATGTTTAATTTGTCAGCAGCTGAATCTAGGCAGGAAAACAGTGGTCAGTTGGGGAAAAATTGGGAAGGCAGGAGGCCCATTCACAAGATTGCAATTAGATTTTATTGAGTTACCCCCACACCAAGGAATGAAGTATGTCCTTGTCCTAGTGTGCCTATTCTCGAGATGGGTAGAGGCATATCCCACTAAAAGAAATAACAGTCTCACAGTTGCTAAATTACTGTTGAGGGAACTGATACTACGCTTTGGTTTCCCAGTGACTTTGGAATCAGATAGAGGACCTTATTTCAATAATGCAATAATCTGATCAATCTGTGAAGCATTCAAAATCAAACAAATTGCACTGTGCGTACCTCCCAGAGGCTTCTGGAGTGGTTGAGCAATTAAATTGCACAATCAAATCTAGATTGGCAAAGGTGTGTGCATCCACATCACTGAAATGGCCAGATGCATTGCCTCTTGTGTTGATGGGACTCCGAAGTATTCCTGACGGAAAAACAGGATTTAGTCCCCATGAAATCCTCATGGGAAGGGTAATGAGACAAGTATTCGTACCTGGACACAAGTTGATAAATATAACTGATGATTTGGTATTGGACTATTGCAAAGGATAGGCTGACCTAGTGCGTTCTGTCTCTCACTAGGTTGGAGAAGATGCAGTTGCCAGGCAGTGTAACGCCCTGAACGTCTCAGGATCGTTTAACAGACACGACAATGAGGACGCAACCACTTGTGAAGGGTTAGTTCTTTTAATGAAGGCAAATAAAATACAAAGAACAAACAAAGGTTATAGTCACTGGAATCCTCCAGGCTAAGTACGTTACCAGCCCACAGCACGGATGGTCCTAACCGTCCTCTGCATATACGCCGATCCCGGCGTATGCCAACAGAGGGCAGAAATGAAATGGCCGACAATGCCAATCGGTAGGCTGTGAGGGGCACGAAGAGTGTTGGGGAGAATCGAGGAGTCAGGGAAACACCCAGCCGGGGTCTCTACCTGAAGGGAGCAGCCGCTCAACCTCTTCCTCAGACTGCACCGGGACGCGGAGTCACCTCCTGGTGATGCGTCACCGATACCCCAATCACAAGCAAGAAGACTGAACCGAGAGCAGCCGCTCGATCGATCCTGTGGACTTCCGAGTCTGTAACGCGGCAAACACCTCCTGGTGTGCGTTACAGCTGGCAGTCCCTGTGTCTCTGGTCGGGCTGGGAGTTACGACTCCAACCAGCAAAAGCGCCACTGCGCTTGGACTCAGCCGAGTCAAAAAGCGAAGCTCAATGGTTGACCGGTAGAGCTTCCGGGTCCTTCACAGGTGACGATGGGGCAAGACACGGCCCAGGGAGTAACGACTCGACCTACCTCCGTTCTTGCCTTACTGGAGCACCACTCCGGAACACTGCTCTTCACGAAGCAGGTACGTCGGTGTAAACACAATATCCGACAGCCTTGTACCTCCCGGTTCCTCCCTTTATAGGGCGTGTTTTCATTGAGTTATGTAACAGCTCTCCTGTTTACATAAGGGCGTGTTTCCCTTGAGTTATGTAACAGCTCTCCTGTTTACATAAGGGCGTGTTTCCCTTGAGTTATGTAACAGCTCTCCTGTTTACATAAGGGCGTGTTTCCCTTGAGTTATGTAACAGCTCTCCTGTTTACATAAGGGCGTGTTTCCCTTGTATGACAGGAATTCTTGACAGGCAGTCAACGCAGGTGCATGATTTGAATCCTGGAGACTGGGTGGTAGTGAAGAAACACGCCAGAAAGTCGTGCTTAGCACCCAGGTGGGATGAACCACGTCAAGTCATACTGGTCACTAAAACAGCAGTGAAGTGTGCAGGTTTACCCAATTGGATCCTTGCGAGCAATACCAAAAGAGTTCCAGGCCCCACTGAAAAGGAACAGCAACTGATAGAACCAGTTGAGGCTGCTGAAGGTTGTGAAGTCGGAGAATCTAGAGTGATAGATTCAGAAGTGATCTACGAAGAGCAACGGAGCACAAGTCAGTGGGAATGGGTACCAGTGATTGACACACCTGAAGTTGTTATTCAAACGGGAAGCAGCACCAGATTAGAGAGTCTGGAAGATAATGAGAAACAGATAGGTGTAGAAGAACAAGCTCGGGTAGAAAAGAACAAAACTACCGGAAACCCGGAGCAGGACCAGATAAGGAGAGAAGAACATACTCAGGCAGAGGTGAACAGAAACATTCACTGACCTGAGGAGGGACAGACAGGTGAAGAACACGTTCAGGCAGAAAAAGAACAAATTATATTAAGACCTGGACAGGACCAGTTAGGAGAAGAACAACAAGTTTGGGCATGAGAAGAAAATCAAATTGAAACAAGACCCGAAAAGGAACAGATAGAGGAAGAAGAACACATTCAGGCGGACAAAATAACAGCAACAAGACCTGAACAGGAACAGTCAGAAAGTAATTCTGAACAAGAAAGGATTGTGCCTAGACATACTGAAAATAAAAGAACCCTAGAAAAAGACGAAGAGGGTGAAAAAGCAGTTCAAATTAAGAGGGTCAGAAAAGGTGACTACTAGCCAGGTGGAGTGAAAAGATTAAGATACTATCTGAGGAAATCAAGGAAAAGACCAGAGCAAGTGAATGAAGTTACAAGTCAAACTCAGTGAACATAGTCGTATGTGAGAAACAATGGAAGAAGTCCAAGACTGAGAAATCTAACAATAAATACAAGGGTCCCGAGTGGACCTATGTAATTCTTGAAGAATTTGAAAATTTAAGACTGAAGTGAAGAGTCTGAAGAAGTAGGTGCTGCACAGATTGATGACGGAATAGGGAGGCCTCCTTGAAAATAAAGCTTGAGATTCCAAGCAAAGAAAGAGAAGAGAAATCTTCTTAAATAAAAATGTCGAGAAATGAAGTCACCGAGCGACCAAAACGAAGTTTAAAGCAAAGATGCTATAGATCTTGCATATGTAGTATGCTATTAGTGATCTCAATATGGCTATTACTAACAGTAGCGGTGCCTTATTTTATGATAACAAGCAAAAAGAATGAGACAATTACCAATGGAAAAGCAGACACAGGTAAAGGAGACAGAGTAGAACTGGAAGTATCAGATGAGGTAGATTTACATCACACAGTATTAGATAATGATACGTCTTTAAATGCATTCACAAAGTTATTTCAATATGTAGACACAATGGAGATTAGTGATTGTTATGTTTGTATGAAATTATCAGTGTCAGAGGGAGACACATATCACAATTTACCTTTAACATACGGTATATCATGAGGTGTTCTAACCAGTCTGTTTTATAAAACAGGAAAACTTCAGTATTACCATTCAAACTTAGATGTAGTATTTTCAGAACTTCCTATTCGAAAGACTATGAATCCACTACTTAGTGCTCCAGATGCACAGTTTATGGGTGATTTTTTCTTAACAATGAAATCAATGGATATAGTAAAAGCACACAGATAATCTAACATGTACATTACGTGAAGAAGAGAAAGTGTTTTTGAATTTAGTTGAGGAAAGGAGACAGGATTTTCAAAAGAAAGCTGCTGAACATAAGACTGATGTACCACCCTGGACTGAGAAAGAGGGAATTTATACAGCTGGCAAGGCTCATGCTGCGATGTCCCTAGACTTTGTGAAGAAAGGGAAAACCTGCCTCCATAGATTAAAGACAGATTATAATAACGTATTTATTGGGTTCCAGTGAATGTGAACATAGCTTCCTGATTTTGGGAGGTTGGGGACTAAAAGGGGGAACTGATCCAGTATTCCCTGGAGTTTACTACGTGTGTGGGAATAATGCTTAATATAAGCTGCCTGCACGGTGGTGCGGGAGTTGCTATTTTGGGATTGTATTTTCAAACATTTACCACGTAAAAAGAATCACAGGAAACAATGAAAACACTAATTGACTAACACGAAGAAAGAGCTAGTTTTTCAGAACTAGTAGGTGATATATTTGGTGCATCAATACCTTCAGTGGGAGTCATCCTGAATTCACACAGAATTTGTAAATTGTTGACAGTAGTTGATCGTCTTTCGACTGATACTGCTGGGTGTTTCTTGATTAATATAGAGATGGTTGCGATTAGATCTATGGTTTTGCAAAATCAACTTGCGCTTGATATCTTATTAGCAAAAGAGGGCGAAGTCTGTAGAATATTAAAGTATAACATTGTTGTACTTACATTCCTGATAAGAGTAAAGAAATTAGAGGGTATATTAAGAATATTACAAGATTACACGAAAAATTGACACCACTGTAGGTTGACAGTGTATGGGAGAAACTAACAAAAGGTATTTCTTCAATAGGTACTTGGTTTTCTGATTTAGGGAACGGTATTTTAGGTCAGATAATCATTCTAATAGTTGGAATAATAATAGTAGTTTTAACAATAATGATTTGATGCAAATGTTGCAGAAACAAGGGAAGAGGAAGGAAATACGAAATTAATGGAAAAGGAAGGAAGAGGGAATATGATGAAATCGAGTTGGAGGAAATGAAAGGGAGAATCTATAAGAAAAGGAGGGATTTTCAAAATAAAGATGAAAAGGAGAAAGCAAAGGAGGAGAATGAGAATTGCTAAAGTTGGCATCTGGTTTGGGATGGGTTATTTTGTGATGGCTTTGAAATGCCATCAGAGAGGGGATTGATGGAGCAAGGACTCGTAGAGAAGAGATTTGCTTGTACGCAATCTGCTCCTTTAACTTACTAACCAGTTATTAAGTTTGTTTTGTGTAAAACTAACGCGCACCACATAAACACATGAATTAGTGAAGCTTGCCTATGTGTTTACTAATGTTAACAGAATGAATGAAGGACTAAAACGCTCTAAACGGGGAATTTCTTTTTTTTAAAATTTCTGTTTATTGATTTTCAAACAGAGTTAGTACAGAAATCTGCCATGTGACGGTATATTATCGATCACAACAAACAACACAACCAACTAGAAGTGATCAATAAACGGGGAATTTTTACTGCTCATGCGTCAACTGCATCTATGTAGTATGACGTTCCAATGCTTGTAGGGAAATTCTTGTGCATGAGCAGAGGCACTAATATGGTGGCTTAAAGACCCGCATGCATGGCATCTGCTTTGCTGAAAAGAAAACAAGCTATTTACTAATGCTAATGCGGGGAAAGTAATAATAAGTAAAAGGGAATAGAGTAGAGGTGGGTGGTATACAGTGTGACCACTTTATTCTTGAAACTAGTATTTGTCTTTTGACTTTATCAATAGTGCGCATTTGGGCCTCTCGTGTATGTCTGAAGAGAGCTTGGTCACGTGGGTTTTGCGCATAACAACTGAAAGTAAGCCCGGAAGAATGAAAGGTAGGTCGGGAAGAGGACAAGGTCGCAGTATGCCTAAGCATGAGAACCGGCAGTGAAAATTCTAAATGAATGAGACTACATGTTCAAATTAAACATTTGTTGCAGATGAAATGTGAATGCGGGTGGGAAAATAAAGCATGAATAAAAATTAAGGGGATCGGTTTGTGAACAATAGGCTAACTGAAAAAGTCCTATGTAATCATGGTGTGATGAACATCCTCCCCTTGCCTGACCAATTAGATTTCGAATTTTTACGATATTGAAACATTAATGGGTGGAACAATCCTGAACGAAAGGTATAATTGAGGTAACAGTCAGTTAGATGAAGATTTGCTGAATGCTGCTAAGGGGAGATGCTGTCGGAGTAATGGGTGATGCGGACGCTGGGAGGGATGCTGTGAGATGCTGATAAAGAATCGAATGCAGAATCTGAAGCAGAACTTTCCTAATTTAATTGAGTTAGAAGAAGACTTGCGGAAGAATCTCGACGAGGAAGAGTGTCTCAGAGAGGGATGGTGCGCAAATCATCTATGTTAGAGAGGTAACTATCCTGTCCTGAAACCTGTCCCGAAGTCTTTGTCGCCTGAAGTATCCCGGGGGACCCTTACCAGCCCTTTGGCCAGGGGGTTGGTCTTCACACCATTCTTGCTAATTTTATTTGATAATATTTGCAGATGATCTTTTCTCTCTGCCCTCTCCCTTTCTGAGCACGAGTCATTGCAAGTGTTCGAAGTATATGTTGATGATTAATTGAATTTTCTCTCCTAAAGGAGTGAAAGCAACTGTATTGTATTTTTGAAGTGGTTCACATGCTCAGTTTAGATAAAATTTTAAAGCGATAAAGGAGTCTGTGGTTATTTCAATTTAATGTATAAATAAGTTTGTTTTATGTCATTATCACCATCAATTAGTTCAACTAATGGTCCATCGACCAGAGGAAAGAACCTCTTGATCTGTGATGGGTTACTGAAGGTATTCTAGACTAATCCTGAATATTTGTGAAAACATGTAACCTTGACACCCAGCGGTAATACAAAATTATGTGTTTGATGGGCCCATGTGAGTATATGATAGTAGAGTACCTGTTGTTATTAAACCGCTGGATCATTGGCACATACGCATGATACAGGTTTGCCTCTGAAAATAAACAGCAGCATTAAGGATCCAAACAATAGTACAATTGGGCACTCAGGGCAGGGGTGCACATCCGTTATCACGCAGAGGACTTTTCCGTCCCAATATATGTTTTATATCTGCCAACAATCTTCCCAATTTAAAAAATCTCCAGTGTGTGCATGATGTTTGCCAATGCCCTGTTCTTTTCAAAACAACCCCCTTGCAGAGACCATAAATCATAAATATAACAACTTGCAGGGCAGGTCCTGGATTCAAAAATATGTTTATGAATTAGAGGGCAGATTTCACCTGTGTTTTAATCTCACTAAAAATATTGTGAGAATAATCTTCTATTCACCAGTCAGAAATATTGTTGGCTTGCAACATAGATGCTTGTAATTCAGCTTTCCACTTTCAAGAAAGTCGGCTTTGTCTTACGTTGTACCAACTGCTATGCTAGTTTTTCAAACAGTCACAAAAGAAAGAGTGCCCCTGTAGAGCTAATGAACCAGCAGGACCAGGGGAAAACCCAATATAGCAGCCAAACAAAAACCTGCCTGGAAAATGAATACAAGTAATATATTTGGTGAAACTTTTGAATGACAATAATTAATAAATTTGATGCTCTCAATCTCTCGAGAAATATTGAGCTGTGAGATATGTTGTGATCTTCCTTTTTTGGGCTATATTGTGACTTTTTGCGCATTCTAACGTTTGACCAAATATATTACTTTTATTCATTTTCCAGGCAGGCTTTTGTTTGTTTACTGTAATGCTATTTTTTTCAAGCCAATCAAAAACAGTTATTTTGCCTTCTCCTTGTATGTTTCATGTTTGTTACAACAGGAGTCCTACACCGGTTTCTTTGAGTTCAACAAAACCGCAGTCAACACATTTCAGTTGGATTCTACATTCAAAGCTCAATCCGGATGAATGATTATATGACAGTTGGTCCAAAACCCTGCAAAACTGTTCCTTAATTTTGATCGCAACTTTAGTCAATAACAATATGAATGTAGAAATAAGAGATTTTAATCGCTATTGGAATATTTTCCACAACGAAAATGACCTATACCCAACAGACAACACATTTTGCCTCACTTACCAAGATGCTACTGACAAGTGCTACTTCAAAGAGGGTTGGCCCCAGATTGAACACCAGAGCACTGAGGACGAAGCTGATGCCTCGTGTTCCACGGTCAATGGCCTTGGAGAGCGCCCCAGTCTGTCTTGTCAGGTGAAACCCCAAATCCAGATTGTGGAGATGAAGGAAGACATTCTTGGCTATCCGGCGAATAGAATTCTGGGCTACTTTCCCAAACACCGCATTCCTCATTTCATTAAATAAGGCAGATCCAGCCCTTGATAATCCGTCTAAAGCAGAAAAGAAAATAAACATAAATTAGGATATATTCCATTTGCTGTGGATGTTTTTTTTAATGTTAAATTCATCACATTGTTGTAGCTCTTGATTAAAGTTTTCACAGCTAAAAGGCATTTATTTTTATTTTGTGCTAGATCAGCCTCCTGGGGCAGTTTTGACCAGCGAAGTGGAAAATATTCAGTTACTTACCTTTGGTGATGCCAGGGCCGGCTTTAGGGCAGAGCGGCAGGTGTGGCCGCACTGGGATCTGACCTGTGGGGGCGGGGGGGGGGGGGGGGGGTTAGGGGGGACGCTGACCTCAGGGGGGCGGTGCTGTGTTTGGCAATTACTTCTGATTGGAGAGATGAGGGTGCACTTTAGCCTGGTAATAGTGAGAGAATCCGAGGAGGCGGTCATAGGGTTTGGGGGGCACCAAAAGCTGGGTAATGCCATTTCTGGTGGATACTTTTCACCTAGAAGTAGCTCTCTAGTGCATGTAGATGGCACCATGTGAATCCAGTTGCGGGTCCACCTGCCACAGAAGTGAAAACACGAGCCAGTATACAGAGTCACCTGGGGCACAAGCGTCAATTCCTTCACTTTTTTCAGACACAACTGACATTTACAGAGAGGAACCAAACAATCTAAATGACAGGAGAATATGCTACACCAGAACAGAGAAAGGAACCGTGCAAACATGCAGATGAAGATCAAGTTGCCATTCTGCAAATGTCAACCACCGCAAGGCTCCTGGCCAGGGTTGTAGATGCTACAGCGGGCCTCAAAGTTTCCTCAAAACCGTAACTGCCTATGAGGAAGAAGGAGAAAAACTAGGTGTTGAGGGGCAGAGATTTACACAGAAATCAAACAAACTTACGCAATGAAGGTAGGCTGGATCCTCACAACAACCTTGTGCCTGTGGAAACGATATATGGCTCCTTAGAGCATAGGGTTGTATTTCATATATAATGGTCACAAAAAAAGCAACATTTCAAGAAAAGATGCTGCAGACCGCTTTTGTGTTTTCCTTTCACGGGTGAATGGACTTTTTCTATCAAGGCAAAGATCTTTGTAGACTTCCCAGAAAATTCATAACCACTGGAAGGGTAAAGAAAGAAGTGTGGGAGAGGCTGTTCTTTACTCTGCATTGGCTGACAAGTGAACTGTTATTGAATAGACTACAGACCACATTTTCCTTACAATGTGTCAAATAGCAATACAATATTCTCCCGGCCGTGAAAAGTTTCACTGACGGTATTCAGTCGAGTGAATAAATAAACAGATGCTAAAAGGGAAAGCATACACTTCGCCACCATGGACCTCAGCAGAGTGTTCAACACAGGGGTTAGATCAAACTGTGGACTGTGCAGAGGGACATGGGGGTAAGTGAAGCACTTGTAGCTTTTTTGCACAATGTGCACATGGGTCTTGAAGCCTCTAAGGTATGGTCCAGCAGGGGAATGCAATACGCACTTTCATTCAGGGACAGGGGTTCGGCAGGGCTGCATATTGGCTCCCAGACTTTTTATCCTATATATTAATCAATTCGATCAGGTTTTAGGAGTTTATTGCAAAGATGTTTCCAAGGTAGGAAAATAGAATGGTCCCAGCTTTGTTGTACGCAGACGACTGTTCTCAGACTGATTTTATGGAGATTTTGGGGCTGAAAAGTTATTATACTAAGTTTTATACTATGATATTAGGACCAAAAAATTGCAACACTAAAACTTGTAGAATTAAGGATCATTGTATTGGAAATTTAGACGAGTTTTGTTATTTAGGTATTTTACTGGACCACAAATTGAATTGGGCCACCTTGTTGAAACCACATGTTCAATCTTTTAACAGGGTACCCATAGCATTCATGCTTTTTCTGGGCGGCTATATATAAAGTCCTTATTACATCTCTATGAAGCAAAATGTGTCCCAACTGTAGCTTTGGGGGCAGAGATTGGGGATATAAAGAACAAGTTACTTACCTTCGGTAACGCTTTTTCTGGTGGATACAGTATCTGCCTGTGGATTCCTCACCTTGTGAATATCCCCTGCGCCAGCAACATTCGGAAACTTTTGTAGCAGTCCACGCCGATGGGGGTCGAAGACGACGTCACAGAGACACGGCTCCGCTCGCGACTCCGCTGACGTCACCGGCTCCATAAGAAGACCTCGTCGGCGTGATGACGTCAGTTCCGCCCCTTTATTCCGTGCCTTCGAGGCACACGGACAGCAATATATATATATACAGTATACACAGTACACAATATGCATATCAACACACTCAGTGTGGAAAATAAATAAAGCACAAGAAATAACATAATGCTTTTGACAGTGATAAACACACTTGAAACCCATCAATAGAATTACAGGCATAGAAATACGGACAGAAGTATGGACAACGGGGAGGCGGGTGGGTCAGTGAGGAATCCACAGGCAGATACTGTATCCACCAGAAAAAGCGTTACCGAAGGTAAGTAACTTGTTCTTCTGATGGATACATCTGCCAGTGGATTCCTCACCTTGTGAATAGATTCCACAGCAGTCCCCACTCATGGAGGAGGGTGTCCACCCTTCTATACCAGAAAGTCCTGAAGGACGGATCGCGCAAAGTGTCCGTCCCTCCTCACTTCGGTGTCTAAGCAATAATGCTTTGCGAAGGTGTGGAGGGAGGCCCAAGTTGCCGCCCTACAAATATCCTCCACTGGAACACCTCTAGCTAAGGCAGATATGGAAGACTTTGCTCTCTGGTAGAATGAGCCCTCAAACCCTCCAGAGGCTCCTTACCAGCTAGGGAGTAGCATATCTTGATGCACAAGACAATCCACCTGGAAAGTGTGCGCTTGTGCACCGCTCGACCTTTCCTGCAGCCAGCAAAGCCCACGAAGAGCTGGTCATCAATTCTGATGTCCTTTGTCCTGTCCAGGTAAAAGCTCACCGCCCTCTTAGGGTCCAAACGGTGAAGTCTCTCCTCCTCCTTGGAAGGGTGAGGGGGAGGATAGAAAGAAGGAAGGGTAATAGATTGCCCCAGATGGAAGGGAGTTACCACCTTAGGCAAAAACGCAGCCCTGGTCCTAAGTACCATTCGTTCAGCATGCACAGTCAAGAATGGGGGTTTTGAACTTAGAGCTTGAAGCTCACTTACCCTCCTTGCCGAGGTGATTGCAATGAGGAATACCTTAAGGACAACAGCCTCAAGGGACACTTGTGTAAGGGCTCGAAGGGAGAACCCATAAGATAAGTTAATACAAGGTTTAAGTCCCATTGAGGCATAACAAAAGGAGACGGAGGAAACTTGTTTGTAAGGCCCTTTATAAAACGAAGAACAATAGGTGATTTGAATAATGACGGCTGATCCGGCAAACAAAGGAAAGCCGACAAAGCCGATAAGTATCCTTTCACAGTAGCCACAGCAAAGCCTTGCTGAGCCAGAGAAAGAGCAAACTGTAGAATATTAGACAGACGAGCCTTCAAGGGATCAATGGACCTCTCTCCGCACCAAAGCACAAATTTAGACCACCTATATGAGTATATAGATTTGGTGGAGTGTCGCCTGGCCGATAAAATAACATCCACCACATCTGGTGGGAGAGAGAAAGAATTCAGGTTGCCCCGTTCAGGTTGCCCCGTTCAATCTCCAGGCATGAAGGTGTAAGCTCTGGAGGTGGGGGTGTAGAACCTGCCCCTCCGACTGCGAGAGGAGGTCTGCCCTCAGCGGGAGACGGAGCGGAGGGCACGAGGAGAGGTGGAGAAGATCTGTGTACCACACCCTTCTTGGCCAATCCGGGGCGACCAATATAACTTGGGCCCGGTCTTGGCGAATCTTCCTCAGAACCCGAGGAATCAAGGGTATGGGAGGAAACGCATAAAGGAGTCGTGAACCCCAACTCAACTGAAATGCGTCCGCCAACGCTCCCTGCATCGGATACTGGAGACTGCAGAAAGACAGGCAGTGAGCATTCTCTTGAGTGGCGAACAGGTCCACCCGACGAGTCCCCCACGTCCGAAAGACGTGACGAACTACCTCTGGATGAAGCCTCCACTCGTGGTCGGCGGAGAACTGCCGACTGAGACTGTCTGCACGAACGTTTAGAACCCCGGCCAGATGATTTGCCATTAAACAAATCTGATGGACCTGAGCCCAGGACCATAGACGCAGGGCCTCTCTGCAGAGACAAAGAGACCCCACTCCTCCCTGTTTGTTTATATACCACATTGCGGTCGTGTTGTCCGTCAGGACTTGAACAGATGGACCGCGAAGGGAAGGAAGGAAGGCCTTGAGTGCCAAACGTATCGCCCGCAATTCCAGAAGGTTGATGTGAAGCAACCTTTCTTCTGGAGACCAAAGACCCTTGACCTCCAGATCCCCCAGATGAGCACCCCACCCTAAGGTGGATGCATCCGTTACCACTGTTGTCACCGATGGAGGCAGATGGAAGGGCTTTCCTTGGGACAGATTGCCCTCCACGCTCCACCAAGATAGATCCGCTGCAGCTTCTCCGGAGATCCTCACAGACTCCCTGAGATCCCCTTTGTGCTGATACCACTGCTTGCGGAGGCACCACTGGAGCGCCCTCATGTGCCAGCGTGCATGGCTGTCCAACAGGATGCAGGAAGCGAACAGACCGAGCAGGCGAAGGACCTTCAGAACCGGAACGACCGCTCCGCTGTAAAATAAAGGAATCATTTCCTGTATGTCGAGAATCCTTTGAGGAGGAGGGAATGCTCGACACACAGTAGTGTCCAGTATCGCACCTATGAACAGGTTGCGCTGAGAGGGCACCAGGTGAGATTTGGGTAAGTTTATCGAAAAACCCAATTTGTACAACAGCCGAGTTGTATCCTGCAGATGACGCAGCACCTTCTCTGGCGACTCCGCTTTTATCAGCCAGTCGTCCAAATAAGGGAAAACCGATATCCCCGTCCTTCTGAGATGGGCTGCCACCACTTCCATCACCTTCGTGAAGACTCGAGGTGCTGAAGTAAGACCAAACGGTAGGACCGCAAACTGATAATGTTGCGACCCTACCATAAAACGGAGATACTTTCTGTGCGACTTCAGGATGGGGATGTGGAAAAACGCATCCTGCAAGTCGAGCGACACCATCCAGTCCTCCTGATTCAGCGCCTGAAGAACCTGCGCAAGGGTGAGCATCTTGAACTTCTCCTGTTTCAGGTAAAAGTTCAAAATTCTGAGGTCCAATATCGGACGCAACCTGCCGTCCTTTTTCGGAATCAGGAAATACCGGGAGTAGCATTCTTGACCCCTTTCCTGCTCTGGAACCACCTCTATCGCACCTTTCTGAAACAACTTCAGGACTTCCTCCTGCAGGAGAAGACGGTGGTCCTCCGAGCAAGCCCCTTGGCAAGGAGGGTAATTTGGAGGGAATTCCCGAAAGGGAAGGGCGTACCCATTTTCTACAAGATCCAGAACCCAGAGATCTGTAGTTACAGATTCCCAATCTTGTAGCAAATGGGTAAGCCGGCCCCCCACAGGACCAGCATGATCCGGAAAGTCGAATCTAGGGCTGCTTTGCAGTGGTGGGAGGGGCTGAGGAGGAGGAAGAGGAGGAGGAGAGCTGACGGCCACGTGTGCGACCCCTAATTCTTCCTCTGTAACCTCTCGACGAGGAACCTTGCTGCTGCTGCTGCTGGGACGGTCTATAGGAGCGAAAAGTCACCTTTCCAAAGCCCCTATATCTTTTAAAAGAACCTCTCGGCTGGGATTGAAGGCCCAACGACCTAGCCGTAGCCTTACTCTCCTTGAAGCGTTCGAGAGCAGCATCCGCCTTCTTCCCGAACAAGCCAGACCCATCAAAAGGCAAGTCTAATAAGGTCGACTGCACATCCGAGGAAAATTCAGAGGACTTTAGCCATGCACCCCTCCTGGTGGCAACAGAAGACCCCATGACTCTGGCAACTGAGTCTGCCGTGTCCAGTCCACTCTGAATGACTTGTCGAGCAGCCGCCTGGGCATCAGTCAGAACTTCATTGAAGCCAGCCCTATCCTCCTCCGACAGCTTCGGCGCAATCTTCTTTGCCGAATCCATTAGCGCATGGATATAGCGCCCCAATAAACACGTCGCATTCGTGGACTTGAGAGCCATGCTGGCTGATGAAAAGACCTTTTTGGCCGATTGGTCCACCTTTTTGGCCTCTCTATCTCCTGGAACCTGAGGAAAGGACCCCTTTGACCTTCCCGAACAAGCCGCCTGGACCACCAAGCTCTCAGGCGAAGGGTGCGAAGTTAGAAATTCAGGATCCCCTGAAGCCACTCTATATCTCCTTGCGACTGCCCTGGAGACCGCAGGAGCTGAAAAAGGCTTGCGCCATACCTCTAGCACAGGTTCCATAATAGCCTCATTAAAGGGTAACAAAGGCTCCGAGACCGCTGTAGGTGAATGCAGCACCTCAGTAAGTAAATTAGACCTGTACTCCGTGGACGGCAACTGTAGGTCCAACAACTCTGCAGCTTTTCTGATGACCGCATGATAGGGCGCTGCATCTTCAGAGGGCTCATCTGATGGTGGAGTGATTTCCCACTCTGGAGACAAATCCAGTCCACTTGCCTCCTTCAGTTCTTCAAACACCTCATCAGATTCGACTAACTTTCCCTCTTCAGCCTCTTCCAACAGAAAGCGTCTCTCATCCACCACTCTCTGTGCTTCCCTTCTGGAACGAATCCGCACCAGCGGCGTCGGCGGCGCCGTGTTCGAATCCGACGGCGCCGGCAGCGGCGTCGAACGCGGATCCGCAGGAGCAGCCGGCGTCGAACGAAGTCGAGTCGGCGCCGGTGAAGAGGGAAGCGGCGTCGAAGTTCTCGGCGCCGGTAGCTGCCAAGACGGCGTCGCCGGAAAGAATGGCATGAACGGAGCTTGAGGGTAGACCTGCGGCACTCCCAAATTGAAAGCCATCGGACCCATCGGACCCACAGGTGCACCAGAGGTATACATGGCCCTTGAAAACACCCCGTACATGGCATTAAGATAATGCGAGGGGTCTTGTCCTGGACCAGGAAATGGAGGATACTGGTCAGGCAGCACCGGACTCGGGCCTGGCGGCGCCGACGGTGGTAAAGTGGCGTCACAGTCTCACCCGGAGCTTGAAGATCCTCACCCGGGGCCGGAGACGGAGCCGGAGAATCAGCTGGAGCCGGAGATGGAACCGGCGTCGGGGAGGATACCGGCACCGGAGATTCAGCCAGAGAAGTCACCGGAGAAGAGGGAGCTGGAGGTGAAGCCGGGACCAGAGAAGGAGACACTGACTCTCTCCGACGTCGAGTAGGCGACTTCGACTTCGGGGCCGAACCTTTGTCGGAGTGATGATGTGAAGAATGCCTCCTCTTTTTCTTATGCTTCTTACTTTTCGAAGCATGCCCCGAAGTCGACTTGGACGCCGACCTCGACCTGGATCCAGACCTCCTCCTTCCTCTTTTTTCCTTCTTCATTCGAGCGATGAAGAGCTTCGCTTCTCTCTCCTTGAGAGCCTTCGAGCTCATCTTGCGGCAGCTGGAACAACCACCCACATCGTGGTCGGATGAAAGGCACCAAACACAGTCCTCGTGTGGGTCGGTAATAGACATGTGCTTGCCACATTCTCGACAGGGCTTGAAACCCGACTTCCTTGTCGACATCTTCGAAGAAAGACAGAAAATTTTCCGAAAAATACACAAAGTAACAGGTAAAGCTACTAGTAACGATTCCCGAAATCCATTGGCGTCGTCGGCGCGGAAAAAAGGGAACTGACGTCATCACGCCGACAAGGTCTTCTTATGGAGCTGGTGATGTCAGCGGAGTCGCGAGCGGAGCCATGTCTCTGTGACGTCGTCTTCGACCCCATCGGCGTGGACTGCTACAAAAGTTTCCGAATGTTGCTGGCGCAGGGGATATTCACAAGGTGAGGAATCCACTGGCAGATGTATCCATCAGAATCTTGCCTTCCCATACAAGTGGTAGAAAATAAATTCTTCAGAAGAATGTTGCGGATTCCCCAGAGTGTTGCGGCAGAGATCGTGCATAGTGAGCTAGGAGCAGGCTTTATTGCAGATTAAATACAATTGTGCCCCATACTCTTATGGTTTTCCATACGGCTCAAAATGAGCTATAGTTTAACAGGAAGATCCTGAGGGATTTCCAGAGTATGGAATATGTTCCGCATATACCTTGGTTGAGCTATATAAAATGTACCCTGATTGTTATGGGCAAACCTCAGCTCTATAATTCCCCAGAGTTGATTTATAAATCAGATATTGTGTGGGTTAAGGGAGCTTCTAGGGCACATCTGCAAGCCTTAAACTCTCAGCATAAAAGCAGCTACACCCACTATAACATGGTGAAATCTACGTATAAAACAGATCTATCTTTAACATTGGATATGCTGGTTTTGCACAGAAGGTATTTTATGTATTTCCATTTGAATTTGTTCCCTCAGCTATTCGCAGAGTGGCACAAGCCATCCGACTCTCTCCCCATCCCACTGCACATGTGATATGATCTCTGCACTAGACACTTTGCATATTGTTTTTATCTGCCCTAAATGGGCTGGTTTGCGGCAAGCATATTCACCCTCTTCTCTTTCCTTTGAATTTTAAGCAAACCAGTTCAGCTTTATTGTATTTGCAATTTCTGGATAATCCATATGTATGCCTCTGTTCATGTAGGATCTTATCTGGGGAATTTCATGCTAGTTAGTGAAACAGTACTTTATGGACGGAATATGAATTCATTGATGGTTTTACATTGTTAGGTCTCGCTGAGCCCAGCGCATGCGCTGGCTCGGAGAGACATTTTGTATGTGCGATTTTCAAAGTGCTGCTGGCTGGCCTAACGCTTGCGTTCACGCGATCGTGCACGCGCGCAGCCGGCTGCCAGCAGCACTTTGAAAACTCGTGCGTCATCGCGATCACTCTCGCTTTCAGAGCGATCACGATGATGCACGCGCACACACAACTCCCGCTTCCCCCCCTCCCCCACCACATATTGCGTCTCCGGCCGCACTCTGTACGATAAACAAACAATACACGGCCCAACATAGTTTATTAGCCTGCAAGTTTTATTTTTACACTGTAATCTTAGCCATCTGCGAAGATGTGAATTACAAGTCGTCCTTTTTTGATGCAGCGGAAGTGCCTCGTTTTCAACCGGAGACACGTTTTTAAAAACATTACAAAGTGGGAAGATTATTGAGGTCTATAAACAGTATTTTAGATAAACCAGCACGGGCAACCACCTAATCTACCATGAACGACCATGAATAATCTGCTCGACTCTTCAGCAGATCGACGTATGAATGATGTTAAATCCTTCGATTCACAACTCACTAAAGACGTGACATGGTGAAGAGCCTACATATCCGCTGTAACCTCGTCATTCTGAGGGCTTTCCTCCCACAGAGCTCAGTTTTGTTTTTTATTGATTTATTAATTGGGCTTGTACCAGCCTAGTTAAAGCGCCAGTACTTTCGCATCTGCAGATTAAATGATATCACAATAGTAATCGGGGTTTATGGTTTGTCCTTGACCGGTTTCCGTAAATATCAGAAGACTATGAATTTAGTCTTTTTTTTATTCTTTCAAACCATGCAATATTATTTGGAACATTTTTGTCTTGTAAATCGCAAAAACGGAAGTTATTACGTTTCTAACGTTTATGTAAATTTGAACTTTCAGAAATTGTTATTAACTAAACACACTTCTGGAGCGCTGGTTCTCTATATAGTGCACTAAAATGATGAACACTGTGCAGAGATTCCAGTTTATCCCCAATAGGCGTGCATAGTCAAAAGCAGTTAATTCTAATGTTCTCTGTTTGTGGTAGTGTGGGCGAGCAGTTAGGATTATCAAAGGTGTAGTGTTAAGCATTTGTTGTCACACCCAGAGGCAATAAATGAGACACACACTAGAATAAATCCGAGACCAATTAGGAAAGAAACTTGTATCTTTATATTTATTTTTAGAAACGAAGAACTTCGTTAATCAATTAATAATTGCTTGTTATGGCAATTGTTAACCAAATGCATCTACAAATAAGGTACAATAGCAGTGTGGGCCATAGGACGTCACACTACCGTATAGTAGTATTCATATACATCTAGTTTATGCTCAACTTCACGTGACCCCACTGCTCATTGATCACAAATATGCAAAGACCCACAAAAATGAAAAGGAGCATAACATTGTCAGATCAATTAGCTGCATTACAACAAATTCCATGTGATGCTCTGTCCCCAAACATTAGTAATTCAACATCAAAACAAATCAATTTCCTTAGGAGTCTTGTGCATCAGTTTCAATCCACATAATTGAAGTTTTATTCATTATAACAATTGCACATTAGACCAGCCAACGCGTTTCGTCCTAGCAGACTTCATCAAGGTTGGGTTATTGCTCAATTCAGAATACTGTTCGGAATGCAGAAATATAAAAAATAAACAATGTCCAGTGCAAGTTCCGGGTAGTATAGTACCCCCTGTTCAATCATAATCATTCCAGTCAGTTCCATGCCAGGCCGTCTTTCTCCCGACATGAAACTTGGACTGGAATGATTAAGATTGAATAGGGGATACTATACCACCCAACCTACTAACTGGATCTTGCACCGGACATTGTTTTTTTGATATTTCTGCATTCCTTGTAGTATTAGGAACTGAGCAATAACCCAACCCTGATGAGGTCCGCAATGACAAAATGCTTTGGCTGGGATGCAATTGTTAAAATGAATAAAAGTTCAATAAAGTGGTTTGAAAGGGGACAGTGCTGCCCGCACTCTCACCACTGGAGGACAGACTGCTAAATGACAACAAGCATTGTCATAGCCAATAGGTCTCGCCTTTGGGACCTTATAAGTGTTAAGTTATCCAGCACAATATCCTTGGTGCAACAACATCAACTGTTGCATGGCTAAACACTTATAAGGTCCCAAAAGCGAGACCTATTGGCTATGCCAATGCTTGTTTTTATTCTGTTTTTAGGATCACTATTTCAAACTGAATAAAGCTATTTGGATTGATTTGATAGATATTCAGTCAAGTTAGCCAGATTAAATGCGAGGATGGAAGAAATTCAAGGTCAGACAAGTTGTAAAGCAGGAGCCAGCTTTGCTGCATAGATAGGAGATCAGGTCTGCCTGGCAATCTCCTAAAAAGTAATAAACTATCTCCATTGAGATATTCAGAGATATTTCTCTACCAATGCCGTTTAGGGCATTTGAACAAAGGCCTTTTAGGTCTCGCCTACCAGACAGCACAGTGAAAGACCTATTGTGAACTTGCAAAGGGCTTACAGCTCACCCATTGCTTACCATTGGTTGAGTTTACTGTCACTCTCATTTGTTTGCTTCTTATTCGATGGCTTGCCTTCCCTCCTCTTGTGGTGGTTCCTCCCCTAGGAAGTAGCTTCTTTAAGATCCTTCGATTGGCTTAACCTTAGGGAACAACCTTTTTCTTTATCATTCAGCAATCCATGAGAGTAGATGTGTTTTCTAGCCTTCACCCTCAAATGCTGCTTCACTCACCACTGGGCTGTGTTTGTCCCCCATCCCTCCCAGCGTGCCTATAAAAGCACATCAAAAGGGATATTTTTGCTAGGGCATGGAGACTTTATGGGTTGTTTTAGGTTTAGCCCCTGTATTCCACATATTGCATGAAAGCACAAGCTTTGCAAATAATGGCTGCTGCACTAAGTCAGCTGGCGTCTTAGGAGGATATTGTAATTAGCATGGGACTTCTCCTTGAGCTCCATAAATCTGCTACCTGGGCTACTGCACCACTGATGGATTCCTATAACTGATGGTTCCCTGAATTAGACACCATGGATATGTTTATCTGGTATGGATACTATTGTTTGTATATTTTTATCCGTATGACTCATAGGGAACCACTGTTTTCCCTTCTCCAAGAAAACATACAAATAACATCAGGCTCCTTGCAGCAGCAAAAACACAGAACTCCGCAACTGAGTGAGAAGCTAAGTACTGTTTGGATATTGGTTATTCTGAGAAAAAAAAAAAGCGCTTCTGGACCATTGTTGCTGTACAAACATACACATCTGTGTCTCAGTGTGAAGCCAGACACTGTTTCTATTTTTCCTTATGGTAAGGAAAAATCGAAACCGTGTCGGGCTCGGTTTAAACTTTTTCTTGTTATCCTACTACTATCTTATTTTCTTTTTATCTGTATATAGAAGCCAAGAAGAAAGATATGTCATCCTGCACCTACTTATGTCAACAATTGCCCTCTCTTAATGCACCAAATAATTTTTCAATGAGATTTGTACCCCTTCCTATTTGTTAAGTGAAGGAATATTAATCTCAAGTGCCCAACCTGTGGTGTATATTTTCTTGAAGTTGAGAGGGGAGTAAAAAGATCGCCTTGTCTGGGTAAAAGGAGGCACGTCACCAAAGCAGCCTTGGGTCACAATGATCAACTCATTCAGTGCTCCGGGCTTGTCATCATAGGCGTGCTCCTGAGAGTGACAGTAGGATGGGAAGGATAAAGTAATGTTTCTCTGAGTTAGCTGTGTTGCCATCATCATCAAACTATTTTGCATCAGTAAAAATGCATAAAAGTAAAATAATCAATTTCTTTCCACGTTTCAAAAAGATAAAAACTGACATATGAGGAACCTAAAAATCGTAAAGTTGCTATGTTCTAAAAGCATTTGCAGATTACAATCCATCAGTAATACAAGAAGTCTTAGGAAGGCATAATTAATTACTCCATCATATGCGGATACAGTATATAAAGCAAAAACTTGAAAAAGGCAAGCTTAACTATGAGAACTACAGTTAGAGAGTGCCCCTACGTTTAAAGCTGCCCAAAGAAAAGATGCAAACATGATCATCACCTAGTTGCTGAATAAAACAAAGGGCTGGTGCACAATGCCTAAAATCATATCTGGGTACTAATTGAATAATGTATTTTTTCCTCTCATACCTATATAAAAACAAAAGAATAAAAGATGCATGTTGGACTGTCTGGATCTTCTGTCACAAGAACAGGGGGGCAGCTGGTTCAGTGAATGGATGTTTTTTGGAAAACCAATCATGATTGGGATAAGGCTTAAACGAAATTGGTCCAAAATAAATAGATGTAGTGAGTTATAAAAACTACCCAAGTATGAAAATGCATGGCCATATACAGAAGGTAAAGTCTGATGTACTGTAAATGTGCTTTTTGCCCGATTTTGGGTTCTCCTATCATTTTCTGCCTTCAAGTTTAGACTTCGGGCAGGTGTCGCACAAAGATAGTCATACAATTTGCACAAATCTAATGATGTCAGATTAGTCTCTATATATCTCAGCTTGGGAATTCTACGTGTATGTTCCATTTTTAAACAGTCCCTTACCAATGATTGGTTCGAACCAACACTGTCCCTTTTCCAAATTGAATGTTGTGTACTCTAATGAGCTGTATCCCAGTTTGTTCAATATGTCACAGTCGCCCCTTTTATTATAGTGTTCATCTTAATAAAAACAACAATTAGGTTGAAGTACGTTTTAAAATGCGTCTATGATTACATAAAATGATGTTCATTTGTTTGTGTCACATAGTACTTTGTTGTAAACAATATATCATGTTTTGAGCTGATAGTTAGGACTGCCCAAAATCTTTCATTGCTAAGACATTTTTGGTAATTTCATCTGGATCTGAGGACCAAGCCTGTTTAGAGTTGTGAAAAACCATAAGCTTGGGCCCAGCATAGAACTTCTTTCCAGTGGCCTCAATACACAGGTCTAACACAACAGAGAAGCCAATAAGCAATGCTGAATTCTACTGGTTTGTAATCCCTACAGCGGGCCCATGGTGATTGGCTAAAGTCTACTTAAATTGAGCTTTTAAAGCAGAAAAGCAAATTTAACTAAAATGTACCTATGACTCTGATCACATCCATTTGAGTATAAAAACAAAGCACCATGTTGAAAGCCAGCCAGGAGCTTGCCTCATCGTTTCTATCTCAAATCACAGAGAGAAAAAAATTAAACTAAAAAGTATCAAGAATAAGCAAGGCTTACAAATATCACAAAAAAAAAAATTATGTGAAGCCCTTTATAACAATAACAACTATTCCAATCCAGAGAAGATAAATCAGTTCTTCTCAACTACACGGAAGCTTTACACAACCAGAAAATCCTACTGAATTTATTGTCCCTAGAGGGAAGATCTCTTTTTAAGATATCAAAAACAGTATCGGAGGTCTCAAAAGTATAATAATGCACCAGGACTCAGTGGTTTCCCGAGAAGAACTGTATTAAGCATGCATTGAAATCCTACCAGTGGAACTCCAACTTCCATTTGAGTACTTTCGCCTTCTGTTGATATCACTAAAGCAATAATGAAGCTAATTCATAAGAATGTTTAAGATCAGCAAATTCTAAAAACTACTGCCCAATATTATTAACTCCAACTGCAACATATTCGCCAAGATCCTAGCCTCGCATTTAAACTCCTTTCTCGTCTCCATAGTACAGTCCGATCAAACCAGTTTTGTTGTGGCCAGAATCTCAGCATTAAAGGCTAGATTCCATGAAAATATCTCACTAGCCGACACTGCTGACCAAAACACCTGGTGCGCAACAGGTTTGGATACCGAAGGCCTTTGGTTGCGTTGAACAGGCCTACCTCTTTAAAGCCATAGAATGGGATTACATCCCTGAAGAAGTCATAAAATATAATGGCACCATTTATATGAAACTGCAAGCATCAATATTAGTCAATGGTTTGAACTAAGGAAAAATCAGGTTAACAAGAGAGCAAGAGTGTACCCTCGCTCCCTTCCTCTTCATTTTTGTTATCAAACCATTACTGACAAGACTCTGACTAAACCTAAAAATAGACAATATTCAAATTAATTTGCATAAATACAAATTGACTTATTTTGAAGATAACTGTTCATGAAAAACATGGAAAACTCAATCCCCACCCTTCTAACTGAACATAATATTTACTCCCCTAGGTCATAAACCGGTCTGCCCGTGCTGTATGTTCCCTGTAGTCATCACTATTTTCCAATTAGGCAGGTGCCATGCACTCTGCTAGGTCATTTATTTTGTGTGCTCCCCATAGTGTTTAATTTAAAAGGCAAAGGCATGCTATGCACTTTGGTTTGTGTGCTCTGTAAACCAGGGGTGTAACACAGGCCCTGCATACTCCACGGTGCGGGGGGCCCCGGAGCTGCAGGGGGCCCCCTCGGCACAGTACTTATGCCCGAGCACTCCAGAATAAATCCGGAGCGGGGGCCCCTCCGTGTATATTGCAGGGGGGCCCCTTGAACTTTCGTTACGCCACTGCTGTAAACTAGTATGTTTAATGAAGTACAACTGCTTGGTATTTTTGTTATAACAACATCCATTGATTGCGGAGCAATCAATTAAAGGCTGTCCTCATTTCCTACTGGACTATCTGGTATTTTTGTTTGTATAACAGCTGCAGACTAATTTACACTGCTGAGCAATTAAATACATCGGTTTCCTGCTGGTGTGGCTGGTATTTTGTTTTTATTTGTAGGACTACTGCTAACTAATTTTGGGCCTCTGTTTCCAACAGGAAACTGTCTTCTGATTGGCAAGCAGTACTCTCCACTTGCAGGACGGGCTACAAATACCAAGTCCAACGTATGTCGCCGCCCGCTTTGCTAATCCGTTGGCAGAGAGTGCTGTGTCACCGGTCAGCAAAACCCATGGGTTCTGAGCCCTGCAGGCTGCCACAATAGCAACACGGACACTATTGCCGGTAAGATGGGGCTTGCAACCTCTCTTGGAATCCCGTCCCTTCGAGTTGTGTTTCTAAAACATTGAATCCTGAAATCTGATCATTAAGCGTCTCCCTTGCCTTTACTACGACTACCATTCTCTCAACGCTAATCAACGTTACATCTACTTTGGCCCAGTACGAAACTAAGGTTAATGCACAAGCTGCACGCCTCTTGTTTTTGGTTTCGCCTTTCTTCAAGGACACCTGTACAGTTTGAACCTAAATAGGGAAGTTTTAGCAGAAGAAAAAGGACAAATCGTGTGAGTTGTGTGAAGGGAGTCAATGTAAAAACAGTTAAAAGAATTGTTATTATCGAGGAAGAAACTAAAAATCTGAGCTCAGTTACAGGGGCAGTTCAAAGGACCCCCATGTGGAATCTGATTCCTTTCAGTAATTCTGGTGTATTTTCCCCAAGTACTCTCACCCAAAAAAACTCTCAATTTGTTGGGGGAAAAAGAGCTATTGTTCGCCCAAGTCTAATTTTACCTTACAGATAGTAGAAGAGTAAGCTCAATTGTGGTCTCTGCAACTAGGGATTGTGGAGGTAACCCACAAATAACAGAAGGGGGCAGGGCGAAAAAAGCATGCTCAAGCTGATTGTAAAGCATACATGTATGGCTGCCAAAAGCAACTGTATTCTTTTCTCATACAGTAACCTCTCCTAGAAGAAGGAGTAAGCCTTACCACTCAAGTGAACCTTGTCACTAGACTTGGAAGGGCCCAGCTCAAAAGAATCAAAATACACCAGTCATTCTTTCGACAGGAGCTCCAGGAACATCAGAAGCACCTCTCTCTCCACAACTCTTAATACCCCCACGTTCAGTCATTGGTGTCAGTCATCTCTTCTGATATTAAAGATTAACCTCAGGGGGAAGTGGTAGAAGATCTAAGCTTCCGCAGATGTCCTTGGAATTCAGGTAAGTGGCCCATGGTGTGGTACTCTAGCTCCGGATACAAACTCAATCAGAACAAATCTGAAATTCCCCTTTTAGCTAGGCTGTGGCTAAAAACCTTTTAACCAATTGAAATTTCAAATAGCACCCTTCCAAAATAACATATTTGGGCATAGTATTCTCAAACAGATTTGATCTCTGTCTAACCTCTATATCAGAACAAAGTGGTTGAAGAAATAAAAGCGAAAATCACTAACTGGATCCCAACAGTTTTCTATACATGACAATGAAATTAAAGAACGAATCCTTTTACACTTGTCCTTATGTGACAAAAACTCATGAAATTAATCGGATTACAGGTTTTCCCCAGATTTCAATCATATTTATCCATTGCTATATTAGATGTACTTCAGAGGATCTGTTGTGCCATATATGTCAATGTTATACAAGGATCAGGACCCCTACTAAGTTTGTTGATGTGCTTCTTTGACAATCATAGGAAAGCTTCCTTAGGGCTAAGCGGGCTTACTGTAGTTAATACTGGTGGTATTATAACTCAATTAAAACACCAATGAAAGAATAAATTACCACAGTCGAAAGGAGAGTAACAAGAACCTAAATAAATCAAACTTGTAAAAAAAAAAAAAAATCCTGGTCATGATTGATCAGTATTTCAAGAAACATGGCAACTAGCCAAAGCATTCATAATACACAGCGATCAAAGGCTACTCACGATGTACTACTGTATTCCATACAAAGCTATATGCATCGCATCTAATCAGGGCATCATGAAACTGTGCATGATACGAATTCTTGCCACACCCAAGTGGAAAGGGGACTGACTCCTTAATCATCTAAAAACTCTTAGTAAACAAGTAAAAAACACACATGCAAAATATGTAGGCATAATTAATGTTGAAGCTGAGCTGCGAGTACCAGACCGATCAATTTGAAGCTACAAGCTCCAGTTTTCAAGAAAGTGTAATGACTCATGATGGAGCGGAATTCATTTTACATTGCACAGCAACTGTACAAAACCTGCGTACATATCTACTGCATGATTTTGAGAGAGACGAACGTAAGCCATGTAATGGATATTTTGTTAATGTGCAAGCAACAATTCTAAGAAATAGCAAACTAGGGAGTGGATTCCAGCTTATGCTCATAGCAGTGAAACCACCTCCCCATACACTGTGCTGGCAAATATAGATGAGAAGGTAGAAGGGAGGGCTTGACCTCTATCTGGTTAAGGCACACTGATATTCCTGCATGCTTGTTCCATGCCTGCATGCTTGGGCCATGAAATGGTATACATATTGCTCTTGTAGGGGCTCCGATTAACCTACTGTTTCTCTTGCATGACATGTTTCTCTTGCAGATGCCACCCAGACAACAGTTTCCATCTCTGACAATCTGCAGGAAACGCATGACCGTTTCTCTGCTTGCAAGCTAGCCGTCTTGGAATGGATGAGTTATAGTTTCCTACAACTCAATGCAGAAAAAATAAGAACATTTTTTGGGCATTGATAACTCCAAGTGGTGCCCCAAATAGTGGCCACGAGCATTTAGACCTATACCATTTACACCCATCTGTGCCAAAAGTGTGGTTGTGCTCTTAACTCTGGCCGGTCTTTTGCTACCCATATCACCTCAATAGACTTTAAATGTTTCATGATGTTACGAGCAATCCAGATTCCCTGCCCATTTCAGCCACAAAAACTACTGTCTTGGCACTGAGCTCCTCACACCAAGACTATACTAATACCCAGTATTTAGGATTGCCTACCTTTCTTCTGGATAGACTCCAGTTCGTTCAGAATGCTGCTGCCCATGTCATTTTAAATCTTTCTCGTAGGATTTCTTTTGAATCTTAACTGCCAACTCTCTACTGGCTGCTGATTCGTCAGAGATGTGCCTTCAAGGCTCACTTCTTGGTTTAAAGCTACAGCAGCCGTTGGCCCTGTATATCTTTCAAGGAAGATCTGTGGGTAGTCTTGCAGACACACACTTAGCTCAGCCAGAGCTAGACCTTCTGCAGGTCTCTAGACACAGATGCAGTGGAGGGCACCTTTTATTTTAACATACTACCAAGCTATGCAATTCCTTCCCTAGACTTGGAGATTGATTTTCAATGAGGTTTCTTTCAGAAAGTCCCTCAAAACATGGTCATTTCAACAGCTGAAATTTGCATATCAACCTAATTAATTAGCCCTAGTGCCAGGACACCACTTAATTGGGGAAGCAGTGTGTTTTATAAATGCTTTTCAATCACTTGTGATGTAATGGGTCACTAAGAAGTCTACTGTAGGGGAGGAGCCAAGATGGCGACCGGGACGGCAGCGTAGGCTCCCGGCTCCGTGAACCTCCGCATCCCGCACAGATATCCTGCATGAGATCCTTAGCCTGCGCTATATGCCCGTGTTGGTGAATGAGAGCGGCAACCGATCGTGTGACTCCGAAGTTTCTGGCGGCGGTACCGCCGGAGAAATGTCCATTTGAAGTTTGCGGCCTGTGCCGCCCTGGAACCGGGACCTCGAGTGGACAACATGGCCGGGCGGCAGTTCAACAACAGCGGCCTTTGGTGACTGGGTGGAGTCGGACTACCGGAGCGGTGCGAATATCAGCCTACATTTCGCCGTGGTCGTTCCTACCACTAAGCGTAGCGGAACGAGTGCATGCCCGAGGTGGCAATTCCAAGATTCTCCGGTGATTGCCTCAGCCTTCGCCGGTGAGCTGCCCGGACGCCGCCCGTCACTCGCCCTGATTCTTGCGGGCTGCTCCCGGATTTTCGCGGGCGCTGGTCCGTGGTGGGGATGATTGTTGCCCGTGACCACACACCGGATATATTTTTTGCCTGCCCCCGGAACCCTGTTTCCAGTGACGTGGACCTTGAGGCGCTTGTCCCTGAGTCCCGGTCCCAATCTGGGTTGGATCTACCCGGCGGCCATCTTGATAGGACGAAGTCTACCATCCTGTACACTGGGTCGCGGCAAGATTGGGAGTGTGCGACTATGGGGAGCGTAGCGGAGCGAGCGCCGGGAGCTGTGCTGGGGTACGGTGACCTTCTCGAAGCTCTCGGTGCCCTTCATTCCACCTTGGTTCACGGCGCCTGGGTACTGGGGAGTAAGCTTGATGGTGTGGCATCAGCGTCGGAACAGTTGCGGCCTGCTTGTCCCCAGGTACACAGGGACTTCCTACACTGCACACAGGAGGACAGTGTCGTGGCCGCCCCTGTGAATAGTGAACAGCTGGAAACTCCGGACTGTATACTAACGTGTGATCGGCTGGCTGTGGGTCTGGTCTGTTCCGGAGGTCTTGGACCTGAGTGGGGGGTGGTGGCCTTGTCCCGTGCGCGGCCTCCGGCGACCCAGGCAATATTCAAGCAACGGTCGCCTGCTCTGGCTGATTCCGCCTTCCTGGACCTTGTGTGCAGTGCAGATCCTGGGGCAGCACTGGGAAAGACGACCCTCCATGATGCTGACTGTGTTGGTATTCAGAGACTTCCACCCTACCTGTGTGTGTCGCTTCCTGGTCTTTTTTGGACGCTCCTCTTCCTTGTAACATTGGACATGGCACTGGGTCGATGGGTATGCCTGGGTAGATTCGCAAAGAGTGGCCAAGGATAAGGTTGATCCTTCAGAGGTGGTCATCTAATAGGCGGGCGGGCACAGGGGTTGCGTGCTCTCACGGCATAACTGTTAGTGTAATAGGTGCATAATGTTCCCCATTTTTCTTTGACATGGTCGATTTTGTGTTGTTTATTGTTTGCTTTGGGGGAAGACATATTGTGCGGGAGGGAGAAGCCGGGGGCATGTTTTGAAGGCCCTCCTCCAGTTTATGAATACTCTCTCTACCCCCCCGTCTGGTGGGGTTTCTTTTCTTACTCCTTTTTCTCTGCTTCTTCTATATTTCGGGTCTGGTTCCGGGGCGACAGGCACACTGCTGGGGGGGGGGGGCCGTACTCATCTGCAGAGGTGCAGGGTGGGGGGTTGGGGGAGGGGATTCTTTAGTCTTTAACCCCTTTTTTCCATGGCCTCCTTTTTCTTTTCTTATTCTTCTTTGTCTTTCTTTTCTGGGATCAGCATGGTAGAACTCCTTCGTTGTTAATCACTGCTTTTTCATGTGTGCCACAATTTCCGTGGTGTTTTCTGGGTTTTAGGGCAGGGGACTGCAGGCGCAAATGGCCGTGATATTCCTCCACATCCTGAACTTCCTGTTTCAGCGCCATTGATTAGATAGATTGCTGTTTATTGTTGACGTTTATTATTCCGCCTGCCATTTTTCGCTGCTGGGAAACTGTTTGGCACCTGATCCTTCCATCCTCCCTTATTATAAAATGAAAACCTTTTGTATCCTGGTCTCCTACTTGGGCTGTTCAGTGGCCGAGAGTATACTAGCATGGAGATTCTGCTCCCCGAGGTGCTGCCTGTGATAAAATTTGATCTCTGTTACTCTGACTGCTTAGCGGCCGGCCCCGGGGGTTGTAGGCCCATACTTGTTATTGTTGAAATGTCAATAAAGGTTTTTCAAAAAAAAAAAAAAAAAAAAAGAAGTCTACTGTATGGCGTCCTTCACTTTTCCTCTTCAGAAATTCATAGGGAAATGTCAAAGTTCAGAACCGCATTGCAAAAGGGTCAACTGGTGGGAATCCCAAGACCCAAACATTTCTCACCCTTCAAGTGCTTTTATCAATCAATCAGCATTTGTAAAGCGCAACTCTGTCACCACAAGGAGTATCTGGGCGCCATGCCTCTGTCGAAGAGCCAGGTCTTGAGTCTCTTTATGAAGTCTGCCAGAGAGGGGGCCATACAGAGCTGGAGGGAAAGGCCGTTCCAGGTCTTGGCTGCGATGTAGGAGAAGGAGCGGCTGCCGCTGCAGGTGCGGCTACTGTGTGCGAGGGCAATTGAACAGGAGTGTAGGTGTGTAGCGGGTTGTTGCATGTTCAGTCGATGATTGAGTTAGGCAGGTCCTAGGTTGTGCGAGACTTTGCAGGCATGCATGAAGTTCTGGAACTGCCATCTTTTCTGGATAGGGAGCCATTGGAGGTTTCTCAGGTGGGGAGGCAATGCAGGTTCGTTTCGGGAGGTCCTGGATGAGTATGGCTGCAGCATTCTGTATGGTCTAGAGTCTCCTGAGGAGCTGGATGGAGATGCAGGCGTAGAGGACGTTGCCTTAGTAGAGGCTGCTGGTGTTGAGGACCCGAGTGACGTTCTTTCTGGTTTTGGTTGGGATCCATCTGAAGATTCTGCGGAGCATGCACAGTGTGTGGAAGAAGGCGACTGCATTAACTTGTCGTTTCATGGTCAGTTGGCCGTCAAGGATGATGCAGAGATTGTGTGCGTGTGGTCTGTTGGTGTGGGTCCAGGTTCTGCAGGCCACCAGCTGTGGTCTAATGCAGAGAGGTTTATCCTGAAGATCAGTACTTCCGTTTTTTTGGAGTTGAGTTGGAGGCAGTTGTCTCTCATACATTCGCCTACGCTGGTCATGGCATTGCAGAAGTTGGTTTTGGCGTTGGCGGGGTCCTCGGTGAGCCAGAGGCTCAGTTGAGTGTCATCTGCGTAGGAGATTATGTTGAGTCAGCGGGGTCAGACGACGTCTGCGAGGGTGGGTCATGTATATGTTGAACAGAGTGGAGCTTTTACGTAACCTCCAGTTTGCTTTACAGCAATAACAATGTGCATGTTTAAGTATATTTAAGGTGTTTACAGATTTGGTTGAGGGATCCCTGGCTGCCAAGAAGCCATCAATGACCTCAGGATGAAGGTCAAAAGCACTCAGCTCTGTCTGCTCAATCTCCAAGCATGGAGGTGGAATTTTCACAGGTTTGTATTCAGAACACTGCCCTGCTGCTGTGACAGGAGGTCCTCTCAAATGGGGCAGCTGGATTGGATGGACAGAAGCTCTTGTCCAGGAGATCGGGATACCATACACTCCATGCCCAATCCGGGGCCACTAGGATGACTTGGGTTCAATTGGTCCTGATCTTCTAAGGAACTTGGGGCAGGAGAGGTATTGGTGGAAAGAGGTAAAAGACTCCAGATTTCCTCTCTACACAGAACGCGTGTTCGACCGAGAGACGCCATGGAAGCTCCAACATGCAAAAGAGCTGACAGGGTTCTCCCCATTCGCAGAAAATAAAATCAAGCGCTACCTCTGGATGCAGTTGCTTTCCATGATCCACATGGCGTTGATTATCCACTCAGGTGTTCAAGGAACCCACCAGGTGGTGCTTCACCAGAAACATTGCCTGACAGTCCAGCCATACAACTCCTCTTGGCACAGGGTTCATTATCAAACCGCACCCAGATTGTGACAGGACTACATGGCGGTGGTGTTGCCCATGAGCACCTGCACCAGCTTCCCTTTGATGGATGGCAGGAAGGCTTTCAATGCCAAGCAGTTGGCCCTCAGCTCCAGAAGGTTAAAATGTAGCCAGGCCTCCACTGGAGACTAGATACTTCTGACATTCACCTCCTCCAGATGGCCTACCCAACCCAGAAGCAATGCATCAGTCACCACTGTCAAATACGGGTGTGGTAAATATAGTGTCTGATGCTGATCCAATCGCGGTCTAGCAGCCACAACTGCAGGTCTTTTGCAGTGTCCTCCAAGATCTGGTCCAGATCTGAAAGATCCCTTTGGTGCTATTTTTTGCAGTGCAGATGGGACACAGCTAAGTTGGTGGAGACTTATGGGAGAGCTGGACAGGAAACATGCCACTTTGGCAGGGCTTTTACAAGTACCAGACAGCATATGGTGTTTGAGGCAAAGTCCCATAGGCTACAGGTCTGCAGTACAGGAATATGGGAGTGGTGAATGGGACACAGCACTGCAGAAAGAAGGGCAGTAGGGCTAATGGTGGGTGCCAATAGGGAAGTTAAGGCTTGACAGTGGCGGAACCAGCAAGTTTCTATAATCCTACACCGGTGCAAACATCACTCACCTTGCATAAGTTGCTGTCTATTGTACTAAATGGATGCTTCACCATCCAGGCATCACAAGGAAAGCACTTCCCTTACTTATTGCAAAGCAGAGATCCCATGTAATGCCAGAAATTGGGGAAAAATCCACCAGTTACGACCTGCAGAGGTCATTCACCTTGGAAAATAGAATCCAGTAGTTACTGCCTACTGGCCTGTGTGCACAACTAGGTCAAAACATACAAAAGCATTAGTGAGTCTGATGAGGGCACATCACATCTCTGTGTCCTATAGCGAAAGACTTTTACATCTGATTCTGTTCCGCCAAAAAGACACGGGTGAGTGCCTACAAGCCCTTTGCTGGTATGCATGGGGTAGGTTGATCTGACCAGAAGGAAACAAATAACATCCTTTTTTAATCAAGGGAGTTTACCTTGAAAGCTCTGTTGTGATCATAATGTCTCATTAGAAGTTCTCCCTTTCATACCATTTTTCAATGCAAAACAAGCTCTGAGACCTGGAGAACGACCAGGTATTATTAATGGCTTCTTTTATTAAGCGACAATGAGGTTCATGAACTTTAATGTTATGATGTTTATTTTCTCCAACTTATGTTGGCCATAAATGCTTGCAACAATTGCAAAAGAAGGAAAGTCTACAGGTGCCCCTTGGTTCAGAAAAAGTAAGGATGCATACCTCTAAAAATGCAATCATGTCCAATAGCACTCAAAAGCCTAGAGAGGCTGGGGCAAAGTCAGGGTGAGTGGCGGTTCAGGCAAAGCCAGCCAGTTACATATTTCTAGGCTTCCCTTTGGACCTTCGCATCTGTGAATTTGTTATGTTTACATCAGTGAATATATTTAGACAGGAAAGTGTAAAATGCAGGCCCTCTCGAGGAGTAGGGCAGAGCACTACAGATTATCATATGGAGGGGAGAGAATGGACCCTATGGTACTCCAAATTTCCTGGATGTCCTGGATAGCGAGACGACCTAGATGTGTTACCAGTGTCTGGTGGTCCTCGGTGTCTAATGCTGCAGCTAGGTCCAATGACATGAGGGTCCCACGGATGCCTGTCTCGGAGGCTCAGGTTACTCTAATCCCACAACAACCAGTATCTCTTGAATGCATTGGGTGGAACAGATCTTACCATCGAACCTGTGGAACAATCAAGAAGCTGAAAGCTACACAATGTATCAATGAAGTCTTGCATTAAATACCAACTCCTGATTATTTTATTAGTAAGATGAGAGAAGGCGAAGCGATATGTCACATGGTCAAGGATGGATGAATCAGTGGGTTAACAATGGATGAGTGGTTGAGGGTAAATTGACATGATCAAGAGTACTGGGCAAGTGACCACAGTAGACAGGGCAACTGACCGAGTGGAATGGGCAAGAGAACTGGGAGGGAGGGGATTGAGTGCAGGGAGTTGCATTAATGGTGGGACGTGATGGATGGGCCATACAGTAATAGTGGATGGAGGTGAGTGGGAGGAAAGTGACTGAGAATTATGATGAAGTTCAGCAGACTGTGAATGAAGCCAGTAAATGTAAAATGATGCGCTTTTATTTCCGCAGATGTGTCTTCAGTTCAGCTCATCTGAAATGTACAGTTCCAATACAAAGAGATGCATTAGAACAGTAGGGAACCTTTACATTGGAATAGCCCTTAAAAGCACGTGAAGAAATAGAACATTAATTAAAATGTTGAGAGCTCCACTGAAGACAATACCTATTGTTAAAGGCTCTCTCCCCGGTTATAGGCCCTCGCCTCCAGCTTGGGCTATATCTTGGGTACTTGGTCTTTAACTACCGGTACAGTCAAAAGCACCAGGTTATAATGGTATTTTAGAACATCGGAATGGGAGGAGCTCCACTGACTGCAATAGAGTTCAAGAGGGCCAATAATGCTGGTAAAGATCTTCTCCAGCATTCCAATGTTTGCTTTTCTATCATTTTAATTCAGAACATTATAACCTCAGTGGATGCAATATCCTAATAACATGACAGCCCAGTCTTAAGCTATGCTGGTCGTTAAAGGCCCTCTTCCTTGAAAGTTGAGTAGAGATGTTTAAACAGTTTGTATAGCCCACGGCAGAGCGCAATAGTGCTATTTTAATATGAGGAATTTTGCAGATCTAATCAGAACTTTTATAAATATCTGGAACTTTGACAGACTCAAGAAAGGAGGAACCCTCCTTCGCTTCGCAAAGCTGGTCACATGAAGTCTTACTAGAAGGATTATTGGACTCAAGTTGATAGCCACAGGGTACACACCCCTGAATCAACCCGAGAAAAACTTGAGCTAGGATGTAAACAGATAAGAGCACGAGCAACTCAAAGAGATCAAGAAATCTTCTTACGAGCTCACACCACGATACTTGTATAATCAGTTCTAACCCCGTCAGAGATGGACTTAGTCAGCATGCCCCAAACGTACCGGCCTGACAGTCATGCATCATTTTCCGCAGGATCAAGGAGACTCTAAAATGAGTCACTGATTCGAATTGAACAGCATCCCAGGCTCGGGCCACCTCGACTAGAAGAATGTTGCCCTCAATAGGCCTGGACGCGACCAGAAACAAAGTAGTCAAGCATGGAAGGACTCACCGCCGCTGGACAGCTGGAGGCTGGTCACGGACACCTGACAGGCGATATGTCAAGAGGATCTGCACACATGGCAAATGTTCAGATGTCTATGGTTGAGATACTTCGCTGTTCAAAAACTGGATTAATGCACATTTTTGGGCATAAAAAAGGCAGGAGGCAGTGACAGTGTCTGGAAGAGGAATATGCGATCCGTATTTGACTGGAGCACTTCTTGGTGTTGAACCTACTCTTACAAATAAGTCAAAGAAGCTCTCCACAATTATTCAATGTACTCTGTTATTATTAAGACTCAACAAAGCACAGTTTGGTTGATTTCTATTTTTACTTTATTGGTATCTGGACGTAAATATGCAAGTTCTACACATGTTTTTATTTCGAATATTTCAAAAAGTCAGACTGTTTCTGCATGACTTAGTAAAATGAAAAATAAATAAATCCGTTTTAGAAAAGAAAAATACATCTAACTCTCACACATTAAGCCATTCACAGGAATTTTTCTCAAACAAATGCAGCCAGCAATGCGTTTCAAATCTTGCGGTAGCTCTGAAACTGCAAGACCTTCGATTTCTAAATCCGCACTATTTTTGCGGCGGGGATTATTGTGGTTGGCAGATAATAAGGTGCTTCCGCCAGTCAAGCATCATTATTGACCGATGGCTGGGCCTTTGTGTTCCAAGCCTTCATTATCTGCTTTTTTTTGCGATTTATAGTTAGAAATGTTTTCACGCTGTTACCGAAGGTGATTCCTTGATGAAATGACAAAAGGTATGACAGATGATTACGCGTGGACATAAAAAAAAAATCATCACAGGAAATTATTTTGATCCAGATTACCCCACAAAAATGATCAAACCGCGAGGTAATAAAACGTGAGCGCAATAAAGAGGAATAAATAGACCTTCAAAATGCTAAAGCGTTAGTCGTGAAAAGGTCAGCAGTCCCATAATATTCGGAAACCTTTTATGAAGAAAGTCAACACCTGCCGACAGATTAGAGAGTCGCACTTACAGCCAATCAGAACCGCGGTTGCCATGGTTGCCACCGTATTAGGCGCATCACTCAGGTTCAGCATGCTTCCAGACATCTGGTTGAGGCTGTCGACGGCATATTTAAACATGAAGGGAACCACTATATTTGTGCCCTGCAAGAATGAAAGCAGCAATTAGCCAATGGTACATTAAATTGTTTATTTATAAATAACAAATCAATACGGTATGTCTCGCCTCCATTATAGTCAGGAGTGTATGGCTACATCTCACCAGCTCCTTGTTTAATGCTACATTTCCTATTTTGAGTGGCCCTCTAAAAGCACTCATTCATTCATTCTAAAAGGTTTTCAATAAGCGGCAGCACGGCTGAGAGCAGCGGTGAATGGGCTGACTCCATCTGCAGAAGGTTGTCACACAGTTATGAAAAATCCTCGTCGCCAATAACACCACACTACAGGAAACTTGGTTTTTAGAAGGACGCAAATAGAGCGCGGGGTAAACAATTCAGAGTAATGCACACACACAGATTGACACGTCTCATTATGAACAAGTGCCTTAGGAGAAAAAAAAAGTCTTTACTCATATGGAGCATCATGGAAATTTTCATGCAACGGTACATTTTTGAGGACATTTCCTAAAATACATGCACACATAAGGCTTTATCCGTTTTTTTTTAAATTTAGTGTCACTTTTTCGGAGTAACTCTTTTTTTTTTATTAAGGTTTTATCAAACATGATGACACATGAGCTCTGCAATGCGAACATTGAAACATCCCTTTCAAATGCACGCCCCAACCACCCACCCACCTTCCCACTGACGCAGCTACGAATTCCGCAGATGTGGTCCTTGTGATGGGCTTGGAGCGGTCCCTCCCAATTACAGCTCAACATCCACCACCAGGGCCCTTAAACACCTCAAGTCCTAGGAAAATTCATAGAACTCTCAACCCAGGCGGTGAAAAGCAAAGATTCTCCATGCGTCACATACAGTCAACTGAAGGGCTACACATTTTTGAAAACTTGTCCCAGTATGCATGATGAGGTCGGTTCGTTTTTCGTTTTTTAAAGACCAGTTTATGACGCCAGAGTGCAAAGTCCGGAGTATCATTCCTAATACAGTTTAAGACTATCAGCATCCTGGCTACTACCATTGCTTGCCATAACAGAGCCCTATGCGTGGCACGTACATCCTCCAATGTCGGTACCTGAGAGTACCCTACCAAGATCTTAAGGGATGGGGTACCACACCACACCCCTCAGATGGGACTCAAGGCCAAGTTCCAAAACTCCTTAAATTGTCCCACCTAGGTGGGATGCCTTCCTGGGCCCACACCTCTAGCATGTGAACAGTGTTGTGACATATATTATGCAAACTCTCCGAGTCATTTACCAATGATATCACACCATACACTCCCATTCTATAAAATGCTTCTTTATGTCTTGGCTATACCTCATCAGTAAATGCTTCACTTATCAGGTGCGATGTCCCTACCCAAAACTTTGTTCGTTAGATTGAAAAACCATGTTACTCCTCATGCATCTTAGCGCAGTCTTCTGTAGATGCCTGATACCAGGCCCTTGGAAACACTGTTGCAGAGGCCTTTCTCTTTCTAGCAGCATCAGGTCCTTATTCTCCAAATGGAGCACCCAATGTCGAAGCTGCAGGCATTGTAATCTATTTTTTTTTCACAAAAGAGAGTGAGAGAAAAAAGCAGCACAGTTGCAATCTCCCAAATATTATATTGTCACTCAAGGCAACTGTAGTTTTACTGTTATCCCTCGTGGGTATACAGTTTTTTTGAGAAGCCAGATATCATATCAAGTAATCCCTGGACAAATTGTATGTCCTCTCGTCACTTAGTATGGTGGAATATCCCAAGATATTGGAGAAGACGCCTCACTCACTAACAGTGACATGCTTCATCATAGGCGTCTTTCCACACCCAGGTAAGATGGTACTACCTGGGCGGACTCAACCAAAGATGTTCTGGGAGTTCTTATATAAGATAACAACTGGTTAAGCAGGGAACCAGATACGTGATATATTAAAAGTACCTACGGGTATACCCAAATGTGGTACTTTATTCTTAGGGTACCCGTGGAATAGTTAAAATCGTGAGATGGGGTTATTTTGAAAGCAATTTTTTCAAATATACCCTCTTTATAATGCCAACATGTTTCGGCCCTCGGTGCTAGCCCTATCGGGTCTGGGGCCTTCGTCAGGGCTGTAATATCTATTCCTTTATTAAAGGTCCCTGCCTTGTATTAAGCAAATATTCCATGCACAACAATCATGAGGCCTATTGCACTCACCTAAATTTTAGAAGACGATAACCAGTAGATTTTCTACAAGATAAAAGGGGATACAGACATATACAAACAGTTTAGTGGTTTTTTGATAGTATACTATCACTATGATGTTCCTTTTATCATTTACATTTGCAACATCTATATATCCACTCAAACTAAGTGATTGTTTTTACTTGGTGTATTGAACAACCAAAGGGTCATTACCCGTGCTACTACCTCAGTGATTTTTATTGCCTCTGATTTCCGTCGGTACGTTATAATTGATAACAGTGTGGATCATAGTGATTTATCACAATATCAACAGAACTGTGTGCAACTTTAGTAAACTCACACGCGTGTGATTCGATCTTATCTCGAGCATGCTTAGTGGTACACACATTCGTGGTCTGGATCTAGCCCACTCCCATACTAACAGTGCTTCTTCTTGTGTCATGCCAGCAAGGCTAGTATTTATATTTTTGTTTTATATCATTTATGGTCTCACCTACTGGATGATGCTATTGGGCACCATGCGGGTCTTGTGTGTCACGGTGGTGTCTTGTAGTCACACACTAAACACAGGTGGGGGATCAAAGAATTAAGGAATAAAGCATCGGTACATCGTAGTTAAGAGGCTCGCTGTATTGTTGATAGTGATTTTCTACTTTTTTTTATATATGTCTAATCAATGTTACTTATTCTCATATTCTAAAAACAAACACATTATGATTCTGTTTTGGTAATGTTATTACTCCGAGTTTTCCCTGATTGTCACTTGATAGAGCACTCACCCACCAGAAGCAATTTTTTGTTTTTATGTGCATCGTTTAGTACTCGTTTTTCGTATACAAAATTTCAGTCATCGAAGCAGTTTTATCAAGTGGGAACAGTAAAGGCACCCTTAAGTCGATAGCAGGGGGCCTAGGAGCCACAGCCGTCTCAGAAGTCTAATCTGAGGCTTGTTCGCAGATCTCAATTTTGTGTCTTCAACTTGTAGCCATTCAGTGGCGCAGGGCAGGCACACACCAGTAAGACCTGCTGTTCTCAATGATTAGTCACCTGATGGCAATTTTGAAGTAGACTCCCCATAAAACACAATCAAGGAGCTCCCCTGATAATTGAAGCCCATCCTGGTTCATTAGGTACCAAGGATGAGGACCAGAGGATGAAACATGCCACCAATATTTATGGTGGGTGAGTGTCCTAAAAAAAGAATAGGTTCCCTCCTAACCCCACCCCCCCCACCACACTATCAGGAATAAAATAGCAGTAGGGAGGCATACATTTAAAGAATTACAAGTTCTCTCATTTGTTGATTAGGTTTTGGATAGCAATGGGAAGTCGAGGGAACCCGTAACAGTAATTCTCATTTCTCCCCTTTTTTATATTTGCTCCATGATCAGTCCCCACCTCTGCCCAGGCAAGCGATTGTCCTCCAAGGGATCCCCTGGACCCCAGACACCTAGGAAGAACAAAAGTTACTTACCTGTAAACTGTGGTTCTCCAGTATTGGTATCTTTCATAGATTCACATGCTTGAATCATTCCTCGTCGTCGGAGTGGGAGTCCCACGGTACATAAAAATAGCAATAAATATGCATAACATAGCCATATCATATGTAAATTAGAACCAGGAAGTAAAATAGCTAGAAGTTAATAGGAAAAAATCTTCCACTTTCATGACTCGTCCAAGTCATTATATATAGTCCAAACTACAGCCAATCAGGCAACAGCACCCTCCAGAATGTTCTTCCCAGAGGCTCGGGCTCTCAGATTTTCCAGCACAAGTGAGATATAAGAGTAAAGTAGCCAAGAGAGCCTCTGAGGGGAGGTGGGTGGGTTGCATGTGAATCTATGAAAGATACCAATACTGGAGAACCACAGTTTACAGGTAAGTAACTTTTGTTCTTCTCCAGTATTGGGGCATCTTTCATAGATTCACATGCTTGAATCAGAGTAGATAGCAGTAACTCCATAATGATGCTTGTGAGATCATCAAAGAAATATATATTGTCATGTGATCAAGGCTCAAGCGAGCCGAAACGCGTAATGGCGACTGAGGTATAAAGAAGATTTTTGCACTTATATTTGGGTCCGTGTCCATCTCTTGGGAGAGCCGCCATTGGAATTTAGCGGTTGAATACTTGTGATATATATATATATATATATATATATATATATACACACACACACACACACACATAAAATCAAAAAAGATATGTACATAAGAATGCATCAAAGAGGAGGAGGGAAGAACAGAGGCTCACCTTATTTAAAAAGATTGCAGAGAACCGCTTGTCCCACAGACGTGTCTGCATTGCCGGCAGCTTCTAGACAGTAGTGCTTGGTAAAGGTGTGCCTGCTGGACCATGTTGCAGCTCTGCAGATTTGATGAAGAGGCACACCAGCAAAGAGCAGTAGAAAAAGATTGCTCTAGTAGAATATGCTCTCGGAGTTGCCTGCAGCCATCTACCCGCTTGCTGATGACAGAAAGATTGCAGCAGAGATCCAACGAGCTATGGTCTGTTTGGTTATAGGGTGCCCTTTGCGCATTTTTCCATATGTAATGAAAAGCTGATCAGATTTTCGTATTGAGGATGTCCTTTGCAAGTAAAATTTTAGAAATCTTATGACATCAAGAGTAGGTAAAGCCCTTTCCGCAGGTGATTGAGGATCAGGAAACAAAGTCTATAAAATAACTGGTTCATTGAGGTGAAAATCGGAAGGCACTTTAGGCACAAAAATGGGGTTAGTGCGGAGCACTACCTAGTCCCTGGTGAATTGAAGGAAAGGCGGTTTAATAGTGAAGGTTTGAATGTCACTGACCCGCCTGGCTGATGTGAGAGCCAACAGCAGAGACATCTTCCACGACACAAACTTCAAATCAGCTCTATGAATAGGTTCAAAGGGGTGTCGCATGAGTTGTGCCAGAACAATGTTAAGATGCCAGGGTGGAGGCGGATGGCAGGAAACATACAAAACAATCCTTTGAAGAATTGTTGAATGATCCGAGAGGAGCAAAGAGAATGTGTACCATCTTGTCGGAATCTTGAGATAGCCGCTAAGAATACTTTAAAAGTAGAATGGGAAAGGCCTGACTTTGCCAAATGTAAAAAGAATAGTTGTTCCGGTTTTGCACGTACTGGGTGAATATTGGCGGCTTGACACCAGAGGCAAAAACGCTTCCATTTGAACATGTAGGTTTTTATTGTAGAAGGCGCTCTAGCATTAGCTAAGACCTCCCTACACTCCGAAGGAATGTCTAAGTGGGCAAACTCAAGGTGTTCAGGCACCAGGCTGCTAAGCGCAGAGATGCAGGATCCGGATGGCAGATCTATCCGTTGTGGATGGATAGGAGATTCGGTATTGGTTGCAACTGAATGGGATCGCATTCAGATAGGAGGAGTTCGGTAAACCAGAACTGGCGAGGCCACCTGGTAGCTATTAAGAGTAGGCGACAAGGCTCCTTCATTTTCCGGAGAACCCTGGGAACCAACAGTATCGGTGGAAAAGGGTAGGAATAGATCAGCGACCAATTCATCAAAAACGCATTCCAGCACGAGTCTCGTTGGGGAAGCCAACTTGTGTAGAATAGGTATTTGAGGTTCAGACTGGTCGCGAACAAGTCCAGATCGGGTCGACCCCACTTCTGAAATATACGATCCAACGTTGGTTGATAGAGCTCCCACTCGTGATTTGACACTGTCGACCTGCTGAGGGAGTCCGCCAGGATGTTGGATACTCCCGGAACATGGACTGCTGAGACAGTTATTTGGTGTCGTATCGCCCAATCCCAAATTTGCTGGGCTTGCTTTTTGTTTAGGTAGTGCATACTTGTTGTGTTGTCCGTCCGGATCAACACGGATGCTCCTAGAATGATGGCGCAAAAAGATTTTAGGGCCAGGAAGATAGCTAGCAACTCTAAAAGGTTGATATGCCAAGTCCTTTGTTTAGCATCCCATTTGCCGTTGACTGTTAGTCCTTGAAGGCGCGCTCCCCACCCTTCGAGGGAGGCGTCGGTGGTGATGACGAAACTTGGAGCTTCCACTAGGAATGAGAGGCCTGCTGCCACGTTCCTCTCGCGAGTCCACCAGCGCAATGCCTTTCGCATCAGAGGAGTGATGTGGATGATATCGAAGGACCCGGAGACCTGTAGCCATTGGTTGTTGAGCTCCTCTTGCAGGGGTCTCATCTTGAGACGACAGTTGGGGACCAAGGGAATGCAGGATGATCGCATCCCTAGAAGTGACTTGAACTGTCGGACAGAAACACACATTTTTGATCGTAGTAGTTGAGCAAGCTTCCACAGCTTTTGTTGTCTTTCGGTTGAGACAAAGGCTTGTGTCCGCAAGACTGTCTATGGTGGCTCCTAAGAATGTTCTTGTTTGTGATGGGATAAGTTGAGACTTGTCCAGATTGATGGAGAGACCCAGAGACTGGAAGAGTGACAGACATTTCTGAGTATGGACGTTTGCGACTGCGAAGGAATTCGCCTTGATAAGGCAGTCTTCTAAATAAGGAAAAATGTGTATTCCTTCCAAACGAAGGTGTGCAGCCACCAGTGCCAAAACCTTGGTGAAGACACGGGGTGCGGAATGTAGTCTGAAGGGAAGGACTTTGAACTGGAAGTGCCTGCCAGCCACTCTGAATCTCAAGAACTTTCTGTGTCTGGGTAAAATCGGTACATGAAAGTAAGCGTCTTGGAGGTAGAGTGTGGTCATGTAATCCCCTGCAGAGAGGAGTTGAAGGACTTCTTGCAAAGTCAACATCTGGAAGGATTGTTTTTTTGAGATATTTGTTGAGGGACCGAAGATCCAAGATGGGGCGCCATTCTCCTGATTTCTTTTTTATTAGAAAAAATCTGAAATAGAAACCGGTGCCTCTTTGTAAATTCGGAACCACTTCGATTGCTCCCTTTTTAAACATCAAATTGATTTGAGAGAAAAGCTCTGTGAGATGAGCTGGTGGCAGGCCCTTGGGAGGTGAATGTGGAGGAAGCTTGATAAACTCCAGCTGGCCGCAATGTCCAAGACCCATTTGTCTGTCGTTATAGCAGACCAGGTTGAGTAAAAACAGGAGATCCTTCCTCCAACTTTTGTAGGATTGAGCGGTAGAGCAGGTGGCAAGTGGCAGTTGTCACTGCTTCTCAGACACATTTCATCCGCAATAAGATGACTTATTCCTTCTTTGTGCATAAGACATAGTTGGTTGTTGCCTGAAGGATTGTTGTCATTGTGAGGAGTAACGTTGGTTACCCTAATAGGACTGGTATTGCCTTGACTGATTATAGCCTCCTCGACTGGAGAAGGATCCACAACCTTTAACGCCACGAAAAGGTGGTTTTCGAAACTGAATAGTACCGAGAGATCTCGCTGTCTCGGTATCCTTTTTAGGTCTCGCCTGAGCCAGCGCTTTAGCGCTGCTCTGGCGAGAGCTTTAGTAAACGGGGGATTTGGAAGTGAAAACTAGTGCTTTCAGGCCTGCAAATACAGTGCATGTGCGCCGGGCACGCGCACCATTTGGCAGCCTGCGTGATCATTTCGCGGCCGCTTTGATGTTCACAGTGAGCTGCGCGGCCACTGAGAACATCAAAGCAGCCGCGAAAGTGCTCACCATTTGCCAGCCTGCGTGCCTCTCTCCCCTACCCCCTCCCTTATCCCACTTCCTGCTTGTTCTCTTTGTGTTACTGCAGCCCACCACTGCGCCGGTTTCATATTTTAAATTAACGCGGTTGCTTCTAAGCGTTGCCAAAGAATACAAGGTGCTGATATCACCTATTTTATCACAACTGGCCGAGGGACTTTGTTTAAATGTCAGCATGGATGTTTAAAGAGTGGGTCTGAAAAAATAAAGCAGTGTTGGGAAGAGTCATTTGAAACTGTTACAGCGCAAACGGAATGGAAACTTTCGAACAACATTCTCATCTCAGTAAGAAACTTGCCAGCTTGCTGTTGAAACAGCATCCATATGTACAACTTTATGAAAGCCACATTACAGCTCCTACCAATAATAACAATCTTTACCACGAGGCGACATTTCTTTTTATTGTACCACTGCAGACTCGCAGGGTGCCATCTGCGTGGGTCATGTTACAAATGTTGCTTTCAGTTTCGCGGACTTGTTAAAGCTGGAAAACACCTCCCCGCCTCCTCCTCCCCTACCCCTTCCTTTCCTCCCCCGGCTCCTTCCCGCCTCCTCCTTTTTTGGAGTCAGAGCTAGTAAACAAGCGACAAAGCCACTCCACCCTAAATTAACATCAGTACAGCGCCCAATAACCCTCCTAATTCACCCTTCACTGTGAATGCAAACTTACATTTTTAGGATAAGTTTTCCGATATTGCAGCCAATAAAGTTCACATTTCATGCTTTGCTGCTCCTCTCTTCAAATTTACCTTCACATTAACAATCTCCCCCAACCCCCCACCCTCGAACTATTTTTCGTATGGGAACGATTCCCCTTTTAAAACACTTCCACCAACATTCACTGAAAAGCACACTACAGTTAGAACATCGTGCCCTATAAAACTAAGCTCCATATAGAATCGACCCTCTTAGAAGCACACCACCCTCAAACAGTCCTTCTGTGCCTACAACACACAAGACAATTTATCCTATGAGAAAATCCACATAATACACATTCTCCTGCAGCAGCATCCTTCCCACATTACTTTTTCTGCAGGGCCACTCACCTCCAGCTTTTTTTATTAAAACTTTGCAACATGCTGAACACAAGCAACAATACTCCACAATATAGCTTAAACACATTAGCAAAGCCAATAGCTCTGGCTAAACACTTATAAGATCCCAAAGGCGAGACCGATTGGCTTTGCCAATGCTTGTTAATGGCTTGTAGTGCTTCATCAACATGCTGACCAAAAAGAGACTCGCCGTCAAAAGGCATGGCGATTATTTTCGTCAACTTCCTGACGAAATGATGTGGATTTCAACCAGCCCTGTCGCCTCAGGACAGCCGCACCTGCCAGTTGCCGAAAACCCGTAGACGCAACATCCACAGCAGGATCTATCATCTCAGCCGAGATTAGTTCTCCCTCTTGAAGGATTTTTAGCGCTTCCACCTTGGAGGGCTCAGGTAACATCTCGATGTAAGGAGAGATGTCGGACAACATCTGTCTATCATAGCGGCCCAAGATGGCCAGTGAGTTAGCTGCACGGACAGTAGTGGCCGCCATAGTCGAAACCTTTTTTCCAAATTGTGTCCAGACGTCTCCCATCCCGATCCGGGGGAGCAGACAATGGAGAAGAGGGATTACGTGCTTGGCGTTGCGCTGCTTGGGCAATAACAGAATCTGCCTTAGGCTGGCCTATCAGGCATGCTGGTGAGTTATCCGGTGCCTTGTATTTCTTCTCAAGGCGAGGCAGGACCGCCGGAATGGAGGCAGGAGTTAGCATGACTTTCAGTCCTTCCTGCCAAATAAAAGTCAATAATAGGAATACTTTGCACTGGTTTCCTCGGCTGGTCTTTAAATCGTAAAGGAAACAATCATCCTTCTTTGTTTCCATGGGAAGAAGGAACCGTTGTGCTGCTCTTTCCATTAGAACATGAAAACCTCTGATGTCAACTGGAGGCGAGTCAACAGGAGCAGGTGTCGAAGGAGATGGCGTTTGTATTTGATAGTCATCCCATTCTGTAAGGAGTGATCTGTCATCCAATTCTCCTTCTCTGTCATCATCCGGGGTGTGGGCTTCCTGATGATGAGACATCGAAGGTACCGGAGAAACTGGTCTGGGCGACCTCAACACTATTGAAGATTGAGGAACAGGTGTAGGTGGTACAGAAGAAAACGATTCAGATGGAGGAAATCGGCGGTAATAGTCATCGAGCATGTACTGTAGATTGTTTAGAAGAGATAGAGGCAATTGTGCCGTAGGGTTTGACTCTGGAGCTGGAGGAGCAGTGTCCAGATAGTACCCCTCTTCTTGAGCTACGTCTTGGTATTTAATGAAGAGTTCAGAAGGGCTCCTGGCAGTACGAAACCTGTCATCTTCCTCAGATTCATCCTCATTTGCCCCATAATCCAGGAACTGCTCGGGCAACACAAGAGGCACTCTACTGTGTGAATGGGAGACAAGACCTGCCTTTGAAGCAAGGAAGGGGCTGTCGGCGGCAATAGTGTAGGCGGCACCGCATATGTCCTTGAGGATGCCATGGCCGTAGACGACGACCAAACTTGAAGATTAGTGCAGGAAGATAGCAGCGTCGACGAAGCAGCCGTCGACGAGGCCATCGCGGTCGTCGAGGCCATCATCGTCAACGAGGCAATCGTCGATGAGGAGGGCATAGACGAAACAACAGTCGACGAGGCAACCGTCGACGAGGCCATCGTTGACGAGGTGCTCTTATTCTTCGTCGACGGAGGGGCGTCGACGATAGACTTCAATTTCTTAATCGACGAGAGGGCAGTGACTGACATGGTTTGTCTCACGGAGACGGAAACCAGCATCGACGGCGAGGAAGCAAACAACAGTATCATCTGAGGCTTTGGAGACGAGAAGTTTGCAGTAGACATCGTCGTTGCGGCGACGGTAGGCTTCGTCGACAAAGACGTCGTCGAGCTCGTCGATGACAGAACCCGTTTCTGAGGTAAATCTGTCAGAAATAGGTTTAGAAGCCTGAGACTTCACAGTATTTCTCAGGGGCGTAGAGGGCAAAGTTTTTCCCTTAGTAGGTGGAGGAGCCTTTTTGAAAGTGGAAGGCAACTCAGCACTCATAGAGGTGTGCTGTCTTTTCAGCACCCTAGCCCCTGGAGAGGTCAAATCCGTGTCGCTAGTCCTCTACCTAGAGGAAGCAGACTTGACAGATTAAACACTTCCAACTTCAGATAAAGGGTTGTCTTGATCCTTAATCTTCTGTAGCCACAGAAGTAGATGTCCCTCTCTGTCCCTCAGAGTTTTGTGAGGGAAAAGTTCAGATTTTGCATTCTCTTACTTGGTGATCCAGATAAGCAGTAAATGCTTATGGGGGTCTTCAGAAAACAACCGGGGCTTCCCACAAGACTCACAAGGTCTAAAGAGAGATTTCTTAGAAGAAGACATCATGAATGAAGAAATTCTAAAGAAAACCTGAGTAGTACTGAGCAAAGCTCAAGGAGACTCCCTTCACACGACGTGCGGTAGAAAATCTGAGAGCTTGAGCCTCTGGGGAGAACATTCTGGAGGGTGCTGTCGCCTGATTGGCTGTAGTTTGGACTATATATAATGACTTGGATGAGTCAAGAAAGTGGAAGATTTTTGCCTATTAACTTCTAGCTATTTTACTTCCTGGTTCTAATTTACATATGATATGGCTATGTTATGCATATTTATTGCTATTTCTATGTACCGTGGGACTCCCACTCCGACGACGAGGAATGATTCAAGCATGTGAATCTATGAAAGATACCCCAATACTGGAGAAACAAATTGTTCATCCATGAAGTAGCAGTACTCTGGGTTTGCTTCAGATTTTCTGAAGTGTGTATATGTTTCTCTGGCGCAGCATTGAGCTGGTGTGATCATCAGTCTGTAAGGCAACTTTAGAATCTTCAGTATATATCTGCTGGTGTGTGATTGAAAGTTTTGGCAGCTAGAAAATGAATGATGAAAACAACAGGACATGCACGGTTAGTGAGCCCTGTAACGTTCTCTTCCTTTAAAGGACCCGGGGTATTACATGCTTAAAGTCTTGCATGGGCCAGACTTGTGCTACTACGCCGTGAACCAAACTGTAAGGGTTCAGGATCCAAGGCGCCTACCGAGCGTCGCCGGACTACACGTCCCAGCAAACACAGAAACAGGAAGTGGGCGGCTACTTAAGTCCGTCACGCACGCCTCCTGACGTGCGTTATTTTGCATCTATGGAGAACACCCTGTTCGTCGCTCGGAGTGAGGCGTCCCGGGGAAACAGGAAAGAGGACTAGAGATTTCTCTTGCCCGTCCCTCGGAGCTTGGCGACCAGGCGGGGAGAGGCTTTGCAGGCTTCGGAGGCTTTTCCGTAGAAGGAAGCAGGTGAGAGTGTTGCAGCTCGGCTGAGCTACCCGGGAGAGGTTTTGGTCCTGGCGAACCTCAAGACCCTCCTTCCCTGATTTCGAAAAGTTCCGGAGGGAGCATCGACGAGAGGAGGCTCCAACCATGAGCCGTTAACTTTGATATTGTGAGGTACAGCTCCTTGAAGCGGTATCGAGTTGGGTAAAAGGTGAATAGGCGGATAAGCGTGGAGCAACGTTATCCGACCGTTAGAACATGGTAGCGCAAGGAGCGCTCTAATCAACAGGCCACGGAGAAGGGAATAGGTCAAAGTGTGTTGATCTCCCCGGTGGGAAGGAGCGCTGCAACGTAGGTATTTACGGCGGCGGTGTAGTCACTGTGGAAGCCGATCATCAGAGGTAGACTGTATCCGTGACTGTGAGAAGTGAAAAAAGACTGAAGGTGTTCTGGGTTGCTTACTATGGAGGAATAGAGTCCACCCGTTCATCTGAGAACTCCCTAGGGCCATTAGCGAGACCGACAGAGAGTAGACTGTGGTAATGCTATAATAAGTTTGGGTTTGGATAACTCCCGTTTTCATGTAGCGAGACCGACAGAGAGTAGACTGTTGTTATGCTATGAGTTGTTGGTATTTGGAGAAGCTTCCATTTTCAGGTAGCGAGACCGACCGAGAGTAGACTGTTGTTGTTATATTGTCTTGTACTTGTTTTCTCGTTTCAGAACCCAATCCCTGCTGACCCCCACCCCTTTCCTTTCCCTCGCCTGATCACTTCTGGGCTCCGTAACCTTTTGGTTGGAGTCCGGGGAGATCGGGAGGTGGAACTCTATATCATCACTCGGATCCTGAGGAGTTCTGCAGATCGTGACACAAACTTGTTTATCAGTTTTAATTTTTACTAGTGAGATGATCAGCTTGCGGTGCACTCTTAGAAAATGTGAAGGCACTGTGGCGAGACAGCTGGTCAGCAAAAAAGAATGAATAACCGAGTGAATGAAGTTCGTCAATAGAAATAAAAAAGATACTGAATGCCTTCAAAGGTTTAAAGTGTGAATCAAGATTAAGTGAACAGGCAATTTAATAGGTAAAATCTTCCAAAGTGAGAAGGCTGTAAAAAACTCTAGATCACCCTACATGGAAGTCTTCATCCATTCCTAAGCAGGAAGAGGAATCATTACCAAAGCTTTAAATGCAGACCTCTTCACAATATCCAGGGACATGCATAGAAAGAACTGTGTGGCTGCTAAGGAAGACCAACTGGCTTCTTGAGTGTAAGCAAACAGGTCGTGGAAACCTTGCTTCTGAAAGGAGAACAGAAATAAATTATTCTCATAGTTGCTTTGAACAGGTGAACTAAAATGAGAAAAACAGCCCTTCCATGAATCACAGGGATTCCAGGAACTACTTTACATTACTGCTGGATCCCAGGCTTCTTGTGCTAATGCCAAGACTGAGCTCAGCTGATAGGGCTGTGTGAGCCATGGCATGGCTGGGTTTCTTTCACCCCTCTCCGCTTTAGTATTCACCAGATTCCCCCGCTTTAATACGCAGCCGCTAAGGAGTGGAGTAAGCAACCAGATAATGGCCAAGCTCCAGGGCGAGTTCTTGAGATTCGAATTAGATCTCAAGCAGGGCTTGCCTCCTCTCACTGACACTGATTGGATGCACCATCTCATCCCTAGTCTGAACAATGGTCCATGAACCAGATGGTGCTGCCTACAGCTGCCCAGTGATCAAGGTAATCTGGCTGATCATGCGTTGAAGGAGGCACGAGCAATGTGAGGTGCCCCTCACCATTTAAAACAAAGATTATTCTTGTATTTGCAACTACCTTGTATGTTGCAAGATAAAATGTTTTCAAGGGCCGGGTGGTTTGGTAGTGCATATCGGCTACAGCTGTCCTCTTCCTCAATTTCATGGCTAATAAACATGATGAGCAGATGATGGATCTCTTCTCCCAGGTTAGGACAAATGCTCTGTTTAAGCCTTGATTGTCACTCACCTGGAAGCTGGAGCACCTTATAAACAAATATTATAATGAAGCAGATTTGTTTGTGCCAATGCATTGAGTGTAGCCAGCTGGTAGATAAACCGTTTGGCTGCAGAGAGCTGAAGACAGGTGGCAGGTCACTTCTAGGTCTGTTACAGAGGGTATATGTGTGCTGGTGCTTGCAATGGCAGGATACGGTTTCTGTGGTGCTATAGCAACAACAAATCAATTGAGCATTTGGGATGCCAGGTGAACTTGAATACTACATGACCTTACATGTGCAGGTGTGCCACGTGAATTTCAACCCATCAGTACCAAATGTGTTATCTTTGAATAGAAGAAAACAAAGACTCTTGGTGGTTGACCAGGATGGGACCTGACAGACTATGCACTGCCCTTGCAGCAAGTAGTTACTCAGTGCCACCACTGCATGGGCAGCAGTGCCCAGCTCAAGAACAGCACCCACTTTGCACACCTGAACGCCCCCAGAGGTTGTGGTAGAATTAGAGCTGAGCTCTCTCTTTTCCAAGTCCCAGGCGGATGGCTATCACCATCCTCAAACCTTTTCGGCCCTCACCTGCTGTAGATCATCATTCTTGGGAAATCGTGTGAGAGGAGCTAGCAATAATACAAGCATTAAATTGAAAGGAGACTTTAGCCCGGAGGTGGTTCTGACTCAAATGCTATTAGGACCCCCGTGTGCCAATCTAATCCTGACATTTGTTTTTATTGGCAGACTGAATATTGGTTTTTCCGGGAGGATCTCTCGAATTTCACTCATGAGTCTACAAACTGAAATTGATGGTTGCTCCCAGTGTGTGGTTTTTGTCCTGATGATGACCCAATGATTTACAAGGTTTTAACACCATCAACGCCTTCCTTTGGGCAAATTAAGAGGAAGTATATATTGGATTTGTTTCTGTCACTTGACTTATTTTTATGTTAATTTTTCCTCTGCCATTGTCTTTTGTTTACACTATTGTCAGTATTTTTCATTTGTGTATGTCTTGTGTAACCCTGTGAGCACCAATTGATTATTGTAATTGTCTTTTGTGTTTTAGGAGTATATTTCATTAACAAACGTCTTTCAGATAACTATTTCATCCTTTGCAATTTTTCTTTGATTAATTGTCCTTTATCATTTGTATGTTTTGTGCTAAAAAGCAAATTATTCCCTGAACTATTGTTGCATTAACATTCAGTCTGGCTCCGGCTGAAATCGAGCTCCCATTCGAACATCGAGCCGACCTTTCATTTGGCTTCTGCCTGCCACCCACAATCTAACCTCATGCAGAAAGAGGTAAAACAAAGCATTAAGATTTGAGGTAAAAAAGGGAAAAGGTATACACCCAATTAGTGGCTAATTCGTACAAAGTGAAACCAGAAAATCAGGATTAAGACTTCTCCGCTTTTGTATTAGTCTAACCTATATTATGTTTGTGTATTTTCTCCTGTGACTTCTCCGCTTAACGAAATTGAGTGATCTTAGGCAAATTTTTAATTTTACTTGTACTCCTTTTTCTCCACTAGCGTATATGAAAGCACCTTCAAATACATGAGTTTAGATTACCAGCTATACTAAAACATATTGTGTTTGATTTAATGGACTAAAATGTGGCTGTATCTACAAGAATCTGGGCCACGTACTGATTCACATGACAAATGTCTTGCCCCTTCGTTCACTAATGACACTGTCGCCAGAGTGGAGATGGGGCGCAGGAATGGTTCCAAGCTCATGTATAAAAACGATCACTTTTTATTTCTTTTTATTTATTTTGAAGGTTTTGTATAGCACGAACAAGACCCTTGCGGGTATCAAAGCGCTTTACAGGGCAAATATAGTTGACAAAAATACACAAACATAATATAGTTTAGACTAATACAAAAGAAGTAGCTATCACAGACTGGCAAAATATATACACAGTTGTATAAATAGCTCAAGTGGATATATACACAGTTGTCTAAGTAGTTCAAGTGAATTTGGCCCAGAGAACCGATTTCACTTCTTTTTTGAAAAATGCAGTGGATGGGTTCTGTCTCGTTTCTGGGGGAAAGGCATTCCAACTCCTGGGAGCCATTCCTGAGAAGGTCCTGTTGTATGTTTTTTTCTTGGTAAATCGTTGTGGTTTCAGTAGAAGATAATAGGAGCTCCTGGTGGTTCTGTTACCACCTGATAGTACTAATTTCTCAGTTAGGTATCTCGGGGTTTTGTGATGTAAAGCCTTGTGCGTCATACAGGCTATTTTCAAATGGATTGTGGCCTCAAAAGGTAGCCAGTTGAGGACACCAAGGTCAGGGGGGATGTGACAGTTTCTTTTGGAGCCTGGGATGAGTCTAGCAGCTGTGTTGATTGAGGCTCTTAAAGGGGCCGTCGTCGATGTGGGAAGGCCGCAGAGAGCGACACTCCCATACTCCACTCTGGGGATTACTAGAGCTTGAACTGCCGGTTTGAAGTCATTTGCGGGCAGGAAGAGTTTCAATCTCCTCAGGGTGTTCATCTGAAAATGTACTCATTTAGTCACGGCGCTGATGTGTTTCTGCATATTTAGCTTATTGATGATGAGAGGCTGACGGTTAAGTGCAGTTAGGTGTTGCATCCACCCGAGGATGTTGGTCGATTGGCTGGGGGAAGCGATTAAGAGGAATTCAGTTTTGAGGGTGTTTAGTTTTAAGTGGTCACTGGCCAACCAGGTCTGCGTTTCTTGGAGAGTTGAATTGAGAGATTTGATGTCCTCAAGTGAGTGGATCTTTATGTAAAGTTGTGTGTCGTCTGGGTACATGTGATAGTGGACATTCGAGGAGCGGAGAAGATCGGTGAGTGGTTCCATAAACAGGTTAAAAAGTGTAGGGCAGAGGGATGATCCCTGCAGTACTCCTAGAGTGACTGGGGTGGGCTTGGATAATTCTTGATTGACCTTGAATCTTTGCGTTCTATTTTGAAGGAAGGAGGTGATTGTATGACTTTACAACGCATTCCGTTGTAACGCATGCCTTAACCACGCATGCATTACAACGCGAATGCCATCAACACGCATATCCTTTACCACGAAAATGCCTTTAACACGCAAACTTTTACAATGATTTTCGTTGTTAAATTATGCATGTTAATGGCATTTTCTTGTTAAAGGATATCACACTAAAAATCTACCCTTTAAATGTACCCCTGCGCGACACCACCCCCTCATTCCCCCTTACCTCTCCTCGATCTTCCTTGGTGACGTTCCAAGTCGTTAAGAGGAAGCTGAAGTGTCCTTCTGTTTCCTCGAATGACGCCGATTGCCTCCACATCTCTTTCTTTAAATGGCGGAAACAGGTGCAGTTTTTTTATATTTTATTTTGGGGGGTGCCCCCCAAACCCTCTTTTTTAATCCCACGCTTTTTTTTGAGGGGGGGGGGGGGGGGAGACCCCCAACCCCCCCCTTTTTTTTTCTTTTAACTTTAGCACACATGCCTTTACTACGAATTTCGTAGTACAGGTATGCGTGGTAAAGGCTTTTCGTTGTAACCACGCATGCGTTGTAATGCATGCGTGGTTATGGTTATGCGTGGAAACGGCCGCGTTGTAGTGGCCGTTTCCCAAGGAGGTGAACCAGTTTAAGACCGAACCAGATAGTCCCATTCTGTGTTTCAAGAGATCGAGTAAGTTGTCGTGTTTGATGGTGTTGAAGGCAGAGGATAACTCGAGCAGGATTAGTAAACGGGCTTTGTTTTAATCGAGGATTTTTAATGCGTCATCTAGTATGTGGGTCATGGCTGATTCGGTACTGTGCCCTGTACGAAAACCTGATTGGAATTGATCGAGCAGGTTGAAGTGGTCTATGTGGTTGCTAAGCTGTGTGCGAACACATTTTTCTAGTAGTTTGGCCAAGGTGGGGATGTTGGATATTGGGCGATAGTTATTCAGGTCTGATGGGTCCGCCGATGGCTTCTTTAAGATGGGGGGTACCTGACCTGCTTTAAGGATGTCTGGGATGGTTCCTTGCAGGAGAGAGGTGTTTATAACCCTCGTCCATAGAGGCACTAGCATTGAGATGAAGTCGTTTAGGTGGTGTGCTGAGAGAGGGTCTGAAAAGTGATTGGAGGGATTCAGGGCCGAGAGCGTTTTTAGGATAGTTTCTTCACTGTAGGTGTTGAAGAAGGCCCAGGATGCGTTGTTTTTGAGGTTGAACTTTGCAGCACCACTAAGAGGGGTCACAAGCGAGGTCAATGAGGGGATCCTATGAGGGTCTGTATGGGATAATAGATCATTAAGCAGGTCTGTCTTTATGTTTTCTGTCTTTGTTGTGAAAAAGTAGGCAAATTCCTCGCAATTGGGCAGTGTGTCTGGATTAATTTGGGACGAGTGGGAGAGACCCTTCGATTGAGATTTGATTAGTTCAAATAACGTTTTGGGGCGATTCGTGGCTTGGTCTAATTGTTTACTGAAGAAGTCTGCTTTTGATCATCTAATCTTTCTGTAATAGGAGTTTCTCATGCTTCTTAGTAACTTGAGGTGTTCAGAGGATGGTGCCGATCTCCACTATCGTTCAATTACTCTTAGTGATCTTCTGTCTTCATTTAGCATACCATCATACCAGGGTTTTGAGTCTTTTGTGGTGACTCTTTTCAGGTGTAGGGGAGCTAGATTGTCTAATGCCATGTTCATAGAGTGGAAGTAGTGATTAGTCAGATCACTGACCTAGTCTAACCCTTCTGGTGGAGAAATGAAGTTGGGATTAGAGGTTGCGGGTAAGTCGGGACCGACGTTTTTAAGGTTCCTCTTCCAGATTTTCGTTCTCGTGCGTTGGATAGAGAGTGGTTTAACTGATTGATTGATATGGAAAGTGATGATGTGATGGTCAGACCAATGACAGGGGAGGATCGCTTCAAGCTGGCTGGAGTCCGCTTTGGAAATGACTAGATCAAGGGTCGAGCCTTTCTCATGGGTGGGGCTGTCACAGATTTAGGACAGGTTAAGGTCTGATAGGAAAGCTATGAGGCTATTGACCTCTGGGTCTCGTACTTTTATTAAATATTTCTCAGTGCAGTTCTATAACATCAAGTATTAATGTTGAAGTTTCCACATGTCACAGAAATTCATTTTGTGGGGTTTGTGAAGAGAATTCATCATATTTTAAGAGGCCTTTGTTATATGATTTACATGGCAAACATTTTCAGGACTCGGCTCCAAAACGGGCTCGAAAAGTCAAGCCAGACCCTTCGCTCGGCTCATCCTATTAATTTGTTGGCTAGCCCACCTCTGCGCAAGTCTTAGTGCTACAACTCATACCATGGGGTACGAGCCCATTCCTATGGATTGTCTACTTGCTTTAATCGTGCTATCAAAGTGAAAACCCAAAAGCTATTCTCAACTTCTATAAGAAAATTCAATCAGTCAGTCAACATAATATTTAAATCCATGTGTTTATTGTTCAAAGTGCATTAAAGACAGTGCAAGTGGGGGGAGCCACAGTGCCTAGCTCCAAGATGGCCACACTCTAGTGAAGCTCCTTGTGTCGGAGCAATTTATCTGTTACAATCCAGGCAGCATCCTTCATGTCATAGAAGACTTCCCACAATGTTATTGGTAGCTGCAGCCACCGAAGGCCCACTGACAGCATATATGGGGCGGGAAGGAAGATGTCTATGCCGATCTCAACATGGCGGTGCCCTCTGTGCAGCGCTGATTGATCACCGATGACCGCAGGTCGGCTGCGCTTCCGTCGCAAAGACCTTCCATATTGCTCTGGCCCTAACCCTGTGTGCAAGGGGCACCCGAGGGGCTTTGTCAGTAGCCACAGCACGACCTGAGGGACAGCAGGCTTGAGGATGGTGTGGGCAGTGCAGGACCCGCTGGTGGATGCAATGGCTTGATGAATGACAGGACGGGCCGCGGGGGCCTGCTCATGCCTCCTGGTGCCGTAATTCACCCCCTCTGTCTCATTTGGCAACCGCAGGTGGCAGCAGCCCCGGTGGAGATCCTATGTGTGGACAGTGCGCAGGGATGTGCAATTCCTATAGCCCGACGCCCGGGACTTATTGTTTGGCGACAAGGGCAACAAGTGTTAATGTCTATTTTGTCCTTGGGACAAGTAGGCCCAACCCCCAACAGCACAAACCCTTTAGCTGCCAGTTTACAACACCACATTATGGATCAAGGAAGGGCATTGTCTACAGTTAAGGTAATATGTGTGTCCCTGTGTTAACACTGTTCAAACTTTTATTTATGGTTCATTAATGCAAAGCCTTTATTATTAGCGTGAGCACAAAGTAAATGTTGTCAGCTCTGCCTGCACTACTGATGGTGGTTCCAGTATAAACATGTACACACGTTTTCAAAGTTTAGTAATATGAGGCTATGTATAATGCTCCCAGAATGCTTTCTGATTATATGCAAATATTTGCAGAAGCTTGAAAGCAACAGTGATTCTTTGCTTTCAAAATAAAATGTTCACAAAAAAATGCAAGAAGGAAAAAAATGTTTTGCTAAACTACTGTAAGATTTTAGGTACCATATCTTTGCAGCATCATTTAGTAACATGTTGATGTATGCTTGTATTTCCCAAAAATATTCATAATGGAAAATCAGTGTAACCAGTTAAAATACGATTGTGGGAAACAAAAATAAACAAGCATTGGCAAAGCCAGTAGGTCTGAAATTGGTGGTTAGGCTTTTGGTTTTGTCAATGCGTGACTTGTTTAGGCATGGTTTTTGTTCAACCTTATTTGTGTGGGAGCTGCAGAGCCCTCGCCATTCTAACAAGCACTGGAAAAAGCAAAAAACTGTTTTTGGTTTTAAAAAGCACACATTGCCACAGCAGTTCCAGGCACTGAACAAAACCACTTTGTGTGCCAATATGCTCCTTGTAATAGAGCAGAATACTGTCACTCACAGTGAAGCCAACTGATAGACCGAGAGAAGGAGAGAGAGACACATAATTTTACTAAACACAAAAGGTCATGGTTAACCCCAGGCCTAATTGGAGGCCCAATTATTAAAGAAAGTCTCAAAAGTGCATCCATGGTATATATCCATGCGTTACGTGCATATATACAGTCTCCATGAATTTACAGAAGTAGGCCAAGAAATAGTACTCCTAGAAAATATTTGTGAACTGCATTTTAGCATGAGCAAATGTGCTTGTGTAGATTTACTCATGTGAAAATCTGAATGTTTCAAGTTCACTTTTACTCCAACCACTTTTACCCCAACCCTGAAGAAGTTTTACGTCTGCCACTGCCAGGAGTAAATTTCCAACCTTTTTCAGTATGGGAAAAGATTAGAAAAAAAGTTAGTGAAAACCCTTAAAACATGCAAGTTAGTAGGTTTGCACAGACTCAAAAGGGTAATTCCAACCCTTGAACTATTGCTTACCACTACCTTCAGCCCCAGTATGTAGACCTGCAGAAACGTAGCAACATAAGGGAATTGCTAGTATTCAAATCCTACTATGGTACAAGCCCTGGCATAATTAGAGAGGCTTTATCGGAACTCTTGCTTAATGAGATTGCTGCCGTAATTTGTCGCCACATTACATGGAACAAAAGGGACAAGTGGATTTTGTTACAGGACAAGTAGATTTATGAAGCAACCTGCCCCATGGACAAGTAGATATTTTATTAAATTCCACACCCCTGAGTGCGGTAGTGTGAAGCTGTAACATGCAGACCTGCATAGCCCAACTGGGCCACCACCGATGCCTTTATCAAAAGGACCTACAGCGACAGCTGACCTGCCTGCCCTCACCAGGACTATGCTAGGAGGTGAGGTACACATAGGTGGAAATTCTGCCCTTACAGCCCTGTTGGCCAGAACACCCTCTTTTCCTCCTCCCCTGTAGAGACCCCATGTGATCCTGTGATTAGCCTATGCAAGTGGCATTATGGCCCCCTTAACATGACCAGGTGTAATACATCCTGCTGAGCTGAGCCGCTGCCGGGACCCCATTCGTATGAACCTTGCAGTACAAACTGGCCTTTTGTCCCAGCTCAGAACTTTGAAAGGGGGTGTTACACACAACTGCGGAGCTCGCACCCTCGCTGCTCAATGTGTGGACCAATGTGAACGCCCACAGGCTGCTTGGGGGTCCTTTACATACTGTCTACCCTGATGCAGGTGGAGTGCCTGTGATTGGGCTGAGTGTCTTGAATGGCTGAGCAGACCCCTGGATGGCACACCTCGAGCACACAACTCACTGTAGAAAGACCTGTCAAAGATGGGGAAGTCCAACACCAGGCAGGCCAAGTTGCACTTTGATGCCTAGAACAGGAGCAGAACACAATCCAACGAGGGGTCATCCGTCTCTCAGGGTCACTCATCAGACGCAGAATAAGTTGATTTGTGGACACTGATTCTTCAAATAAAGAAACGTCTCACTTTGATAGATACCAAGATGGAGACGCTTACCACAAGAGTGAACAAGTTAACTAGTGCACTTCACAAACAAGAAAAGTATCACTATCACAGCAGAAGGCAGCAGTTCCCAATTAAATGAGGACACATCTGGCTACAAGGAGAAGCTACTTGACAGGAGCAAGGTACCTAACTTCATAAGACCAAATAACAAAGACCTGGAAGCCAGTTCATGACGCAACAACCTGCAAATTGTGGGACACCCGAGCCGACTGATAGAAACAACATGGTCAACTATGTGGAATCCCTGACTTTGAAAACATTTCTGTATTATCTTGTTCAGTTTCACATTCACTTTATTGACATAGTACATACAGAATCCACCACTAAGAACATGCAACCATAATATAACCGAAAGCCATATATATCAAGTACAGATACAAGACCATAAGTAATCAACTGCATAAGAAATGCACAATCATAAGAAAGGAAAAGCAGTGCTGCATACCTACTATGACCAGTAACTAGGGCTGTCTGGGTGGTCGGTAAGGTACAGGGGTCAACAACGTTGGGGCTGCATGCATCCACAGTTTTCCCTTCGAAGGTCTGTAATGGGCCTAGCCACGTACAAGCATGTGGGGTGGGATGGATTCAGTGCCCAATTATATAAAATGTATGTAACACTACTAGTGCCATGACTGTAGCACGTATATAATGAGGCGCAAAAGCAGGGGTGCCTTCCGTCCTCTTTGAATGAATCCATACTTATTACCCTTCCTAAACCAGGCAAACCATGTGATAATCCGGACTCATACAGGCTATTATCATTGATAAATACAGACGCTAAAATTGTGGATAAGATACTAGCCAACAGACTGTCTCTTAGTAACCGATCTGGTCCTCCCAGATCAGTTGGGTTTTAAACCTGGCAGATCCACAGTGCACAATTGAAGGTCCCCGTTTGCTCTTATACACCGGCTTAACTCTACGCTTGTAGCAGAGGCTGTCTTCCTAGACGCAATCAAAGCGTTAGATTCATTAGAGAACCAGTACCTTTTTGCCGTCCTATCATGCATGGGTATCCCACAGCACTTCATCAAGTGGATACAGCGGTTACACACCTCCCTGGCATCCTGGATACAAATGGTTCCCTATAGGATGGGGCCCTAAAAAGAGCTGCCCACTACCCCCCTACACTCCATGCCATTACCTCAGATCACCTGGCTTGCGCAATAGGTCAACTGCATCGGCGACGGGGACTGGCACTCTCTCCTCAGAATCAAATAGTCGATGACATTACACTGTATCTGACAGATTTGGGGCAGAATCCGATTATACGAGAGTTCACCCTATTTCAGGCGGTCTCGAGGCAAGCGATAAACTAGAACCAATCCACAATATTCCCACTCACTCAGGCCATGCAGCCCAAAACAATAGACTTCCATTTAAATTGGGCCACACATTCCCTTAAATACCTCGGGTCTGGATCCATTAGGATTAGGAAATGATGATCAGGGAAATTTATGGGACCACTATGACCCTCACTGCGCAACTGGTCTTTCATTGGAAAATTCGTCCACTTACATTGATGGGGCAGAGAGCACTTATTAAAACAATCATGCTGCCCAACTTGCTTTACCTATTCATCAATATCCCCATACCATTGCCTATGCTCTTGTTTAAGACCCTTAAGTCACAGCTGATCATACTGACCTGGGCAGGGCGTCAACCTCCGGTGTGGTGGTAGACTTTGACATTGCCCTAAAAAGGGCTGCCTTGTGGCCTCTAACTTTGAGCTCTACAATTTGCACGCGCAGGCACACTTGCATACCTCTGGCATGACCCTCCTCCATAAATGGCGTGCCTAGTGATCGAGCACGACTGTGCTCATTCCACTCCACGCTTTGTTTTACTGGGTCATGTCCCAAGATGCAGCCAGGTAGAGATAGACGCAGTGTCCAACACACAATTAGCCTGGGTAAAGATCCGGAAGAGACTTAACTTCCGATCCTTTACTCTCCCAAACAGTCGCTAATCCAATTCCTTGTAATATCACTCACATTTAACAAAATGCTTCTACAGCAGATGCAAAAATGGGAACTATTCAGACTAGGTGACCAAATGGGCTCAAATAACCCCTGGCGTCCAACACACTGTCCATATTTCTTACTGCCCCATTGGTCAGGCACATTGTGATCAATCTATACTCCTCTATATACAGGCAGAGGCTCCAGCACTAAATCCAAGCACTAGAACACAATGGTATATAGATATAGAGGATGCCATTTCAGTCAGAAGCGAAATGGGAATATAGCTGTAGTCCAATAGGAGAACTATCTGTCAACATAAGACTATGCCTTATCCACTTCAAATACTTCCACAGAATTTGCCACACCCCCAACAATTGTTTTCACACAAACTAAGAGTACATAGTCACTGGGCCCAGTGTGGCGAGTCAGAGGCAGGCTACTTGCACCTCACGTGGCAATGCCAGGTGATAGCAGAAAACTGGGATGGGCAGGGCACTTTCGGACATGATTGCAGTGGACATTGAGCGAACAAAGAGGATGCCCTGCTGGGTATTACGAAATGGGTGAAATGCACCGTGCAGCACTTCACGTCAGTGGCGCTCTTGCTGACCAAAAGGCAGTGTTCTATGTGTGGGGCAGTAGCTGGTAATCTAGGGTGCAGGACTAGTTGAACAACATGTCGTATTGCAACGACTAGCTGGAACTCTATTATTCAATGATTCCTCCAACCTATCGCCCTAGAATATCTTGTACTCCCTACAGATATACTTGCTGAGCCATTACATTGAACAAGCTAGCATCACTCAGAAGGGCAAAAGGGGCAGGAACAGATGCATGCTGTGCCCATAAGCCATGTGCTACCGACTCATGTAGGACATATGACAGATGAATAGAACAAAGTCATGGCGGGGAAGTACTGTCAGCCTTGAGGGTTCTCTTTCCATGATGAGGATTGAGGCTTCACCACTGGACAGGTTGGGGAAATGCTGCAGAGATCCCATTTACACTGAAAACTGTTGAGCACTGTATACACTAAAATGGCATGCTGTGCACCTATAAATATCTATATTTTTTAAAGCGCAAGTGCTCCAGTGCAAACATAGAAAGTGAGCAAGGCACTTCCATACGACCATCTCATTCACCTCCCTGGGTTTTCTCAAGGTAAATATGTGTTTTCATTTTAATAGGTCTTTTAGTGTCTGCTTCAACCTGCACTTTCCTAATGTGCTTTTCCACTTCATGAAGTCATAGGTTGGGATGGTCTCCAGTTCATGAATATTGTTCTTTTCGCCAAGACCAGAAACAGGTCAGCAAATTTATAGTTAAGACTTATTCGCCTTCACTCTGGTCATTAATGCTAGACATCATATTTTGGGGTTACTTAGGTTTTGTTTACTTAGCGATTTTGTTATTTGAGCCTGAGAGGTTTAAACAGGTGTCTTTCGAAGAGCAGACTGTCATACTTGCTGCTCAGCCTGTGTGAGTGTGGTGTGGAATATTCGTGTGGAGGATGCTGTGGAATGTTGGATGAGTGAGGCTGTCAGTTGGTGTATGGGCTGAGCAGCAGGAAGGCTGCTCCTGGTGGGGTTTTCTGTGCTTCTACTCCTAAACTTACCATCATAATAAATACTACCTAAAGATACCCTGGAGTTGGAGCATTAATTAGTTATAACATTTTGGTGATGATTTTTAAAAGAACCTGCATGTGAGAACTTTATAGGAGTTAAGACTTAGTGAAACTTAACCTGGATTGGAATTTGAAGCTTGAAGTAACTCCTTAACAAAGAACCTCCTCTTGAAACTAAGCGCAATGAGTTTAAAACCAGATTGGCAGCCCTGAGCACAACCAGTGACCACAAGACCGGTTGGCCACAACCCGGGCGTGCCAGTCCCTGTTTAGCTTTCCATCTACATATTTGGGAAAGTGTCTTCCCGTCTAGGAGTTCTCTCACCCAGTGTGGTGACGTGCGTCTGGAGAGCTTCAACGTTCAAGAACTGTCCCTTTCGTGAAGAGCAACGTGTAGGGTAGAGCAACAAGTGCTAAGAGCTCCATGTGGAAGTGTCACTGGCAAGTGTCCCCTGACTCCTAGTCAAGAAGAGCTTCAAGTCCCTGAGACCGAAGGGTGGGAGAAGACCCGCTGTTCCTGTTTGTGAGCCGAGGAGTTTCCTGTCTCCCTGACAAGAAGAGGAGCAACGGTCAATGGGGTATGGAGGTGTGTCAGAGCTCTTGGGTCCCCAGTGTCCGAGTCAATGAGCAACATGAGGTAGAAGTCCCCAGAGTTCGTGCTACTAATGGCGTTATGGTGGAGGAGTTCCCTCACTCCGTGTGCGAAGGACAACTTGAGCGGTGCTGCAAGGTGAACCCGCCTACTTGTTTTCTTATACCAGCACTGAGCCCATGTGTTTTATTGCACCGTCTGTGTTAGCTAGTGGTGCAGCGTATGGGGCTATTGAGGCAATTGTTCTGTACTCTTGGTTAAAAAGATCAACCGCTGTGCATGTTTTGAAAATAACGTTGAAATCTGTTTGCTCACCTATCTCCAACTGTCTCTTCTCGAGCGCGAGTCCTAGCATCGGGCGCTCGTGCAGTGGTGAGGAACCCTTACGCAGTACAGCAAGTGCATGCTTGGAGCCACCTGGGACGCTCCTAGTGTACGTGCTACCTACGTGCCGCCATCTTGGATTTCTGTTCCGTGCTGTTCTGCACTTGGAGGTCGTCATGGGTCTGCATTGCACACAACTATCGGTGGTGCAGACCTTAGTCTCTTAGAGTTAGTTGGCGTGATTTTCTTTCTGCAGTGGCGTGGATTTGTATACGGGACGGTCTATCTCCGGTAAGGCATCTCTTTAACACGCATCTCGATTTAGCTGGACATGTCGTTTGAACGCGGCACTGCGTACCTGGAATTACTCAGTGTTGCCTGTCTATGAGCATTGCTTGAGTTACACACTGTTTGACATTTCGACATGTGCACCGTCGTCATGGTTTTCCCTGTAAACGTCTAAGTCGACACACTCTTTCTTTTGACTTTGAGTGAGAAATCGGGTGAGGAGTTGCTCACCGAGGTGAAGGATCAGTCTCCTGTTTCACAGTGAATGTTTTGTTGCTGGTTTAGTACTGCCATCTTATTCAAGAAGTTATATATATGTTTTCTCTAACCACAGTTTAAAATAAATGATGTGCATATTGTAATTCAAATAGGGTATGAGAGTAATGAACAAAGGAAAAAAATAATAATTGCCCTGAATGAATAAATTAATGCATTTATATTTGTATAACGCATGGCTACCCTGGGTCCTCCCAGCGCTGAGGACAGACGCAGATGAAACACAAGCCAGAGAGTTAGAGTAGGTCCTTGAAGAGATAGGTTTTCAGAACGCTAACAGGTTCGGCTCCTTCCACAGATTTAGAGGTAGCGTGTTCCAGGCATTGTGCTTCATTTTGCTATTGTTTTGGGCATTAGATCGTGTGAGTGCTAACCCTCTCTGGTCTCCCTTGATTTTTGTGGGTACCCCTCTATTTTGTGGTTATGGGTTTATTTGGTTAAATCACCCTGTTGGTGTAGTGTGTCAGATTTACCACCATAGTGTGGTTGTGGGTGAATATATGTGAATCCCTCACGGTCAGTGGTGTGTGCAGGTGACTGCTTTTACGTGTGATGTATTGGTGTTACTTCCACTCTTGTGTGGTTGCGGCATGGTATTACGTTAGTATATTTGTGTACTTTTATTGGCGATCCTTCCACACTGGTGTGGCTGCGGCAGGATTACCACCCTGGTGTGGTTGTGGGTGGATATATGTGAATCCCTCACGGTCAGTGGTGTGTGTGATGGTTTTTAAGTGCAAAGCCTCTTGGATCTACCACTGTTGTTGTAGGTGTGGGTTGATTTATAAAATTACCCTTTTTGTGTGGTGTTTGGGTTGACTGGGAAAGAGCCACTCGCGTTAACCACCTTTATTTTGATGGTGGTTGATACACCCACTTGTATTGGCGTTCCTTCCCCTTTTGTGTGGATGTGGCTTTTTATTTGTGCACTTGTATTGATGTTCCTTCCAGTCTTTTATGGTTGTGGCATGATTTTTGTTTGGTTCCCTGTGTGTTCATGTCCATTTCATCCTGGCCAGCTGGTATGTTTGTGGCATAAGGGGTTTGGTCGGTTATTCGTGGTGTAGTAGATGGCGAGCTAGTTTGGTTTTGTGTGGAAAGGTAGAACATATGTGTCTGTTTTGTATAGAAAGGGAGAGTATGTGTGTATGGGTAGTCTTTTCTAATCTTTTTGTTTTCTTAAAGTCAGTTTTTATCTTGCCGAGTTTGTTGTTTTCATAAATGTGAGTACATGGGTGGGCATTGTCCATTTCTATCATTTATCATCTTTTGTTAACGTGCAAGCAATTTGTTACATTCTTATGTGCTTTCTTTGCATTCTGTTAACTTGCATGCCCATTGTACTGTTCTATATTTGCTTTTGATCTTAACTTGTATGCACTCAGTCATTTTCAGGCCTTTGCAATGATTTATCATGTTATTTCCATCCATGTACATTTTACCAGTGTATACTTTTTCCTGGACCATTGCATTGTGTTTTTGTTTACCATAAAGAAAGGGGATGTGTCATACTTGCTGCTCAGCCAGTGTGAGTGTGGTGTGGAATGTTCGTGTGGATGAGGCTGTGGAATGTTGGATGAGTGAGGCTTTCAGTTGGTGTATGGGCTGAGCAGCAGGAAGGCTGCTCCTGTTGGGGCGCTCTGTGCTTCTACTCCTGAACTTACCATCATAATAAATACTACCTAAAGATACCCTGGAGTTGAAGCATTGATTATTCACAACACAGGCCAAACCTCGCAGCGTGCACTCAATGAACAAAATGTAGCTATGCTGGCCTTTAGGCTCGTAGCTCCGCCAAATCTATCCTATTAATTTTTTTTTTTGTCAAACCATTTTTATTGCAGGACGAAATATATACCGTATTACACTCAGGACAATTGTCATTAATGCAGGTTTCCCGCCCCCCGCAACCATTTATCCATGCAGTATACACAGCCGTTCTGCCCACATCCCGGAGGCCGGGCGGCACCACTTAACCATATGGTACACCGTTACAGTACGTGCAAGTACGGTCGTCTAGTGGGGAGATCCGCTGCCCGCTTTTAATGTTAGCCCCCCTCTTCCCCAAAGTCCCATGAATCTCACATACTACTTCCATTAAGTTTGATCCTGTAATCCCTCCCTCTGCCTTCCCCCCCCGCCCCCCCCCCCATAGCGCCTAGCCAGGAAGAGTTAGTATATGTGGTGGTTAGCAGGAAAGATCCATTAAGCACTAAGCGTGTGTGACTGGCAGGGGAGCCGGTATCACGACTACATCGGCTGCATCATCAGAGCCCTCGTCTTCCTCCCCCCTGGTTAGACTGTCTCGTAGGGCCTGCACTAACATTTCCCATTCCATTGCCGCTGCCTGAGCCCGCTCATCCGGTTTGCGGTGAGCCAGCTGGTACCTAAGTGTGCTCTCGCTAGCCGCCCATTTTAGGAATTCGTTCAGCCATCTCCGGTGTGTTGGACCTGCCTTCGACTTCCAGCCCTTAGTCACCTCCCTCTTCGCCAGTATTAAGCCCATGTCTATAAATTTGCTGGATATTTTATTCTTGGGCGTGTGCGGGAACCAGTGGAGTATACTAACGTCCGCGTCGTACTGTAAGTCCCTGTCTGCTACTTCATTCAACGTGCTGCCAATCTCCCCCCAGTACTCCTGCAGGTGTTGGCAAGCCCTCAACATGTGGATCAGGTCTGCTCCTATCGTGTTACATCTAGGGCAAGCAGCCTCCTCAGCCCCAAAGTATTTCCTTATTTTGTCTGGGGTAAGTTATGCTCTGTGGAGCACGTAGAAATGAATCAGTTTAAATCGTGCATTTCTCGTGCTTTTTCTGGCTCTACGCACTAGTTGTGTCCACGTGGTGTCCGGGATTTCCACCTGCAGGTCCAGTTCCCACTTGTTTTTTAACGCAGCCAAGGGCTGAAGGGTTTCATTTAGCATCCGTGAGTAGAGACACGTCACTGCCTTGAAGGTGCCAGCTGACATCATTACATATTGGCACGCCAGCGTCGTCGCGGGCTCAACCAATCCCTCCCCCCAATGCGCCTGAATGGCTCTCACTACTGCCGTGTGCAATAGGTAATCCCCTCTTGGGAGGTCGTAGCGATCTTGCAAAGTCTGGAACGGGGACAGCACGCCGTCATCGTACAGGTCCCCCACCATCTGCAGTCCCGCCTCCTCCCACAGCTGCAGCCTCGACCAATCACCCCCATGCGGGAGCGCTATCACCATGCCCAGTGGGATTTCGGGCGCATATGGATGTCTGACTCCTGCTCGCCTCTGCGAACTGTTCCAGCACAGGCGGAACGTGCGCTCCTCCTGGGTCAGATCCCCGAGTGCCAATCTCTGTTGGAGGGTGATGTAAGCCAACAAATGACGGGGAGTGCCAACGTCTCTCTCCCGCTCCGGACCGCGGTATACCCTCGCTACCTCCTGCGTGAAGGACTGCAGTTGAGCTGCTAGATAATGGAGCTCGAAATTCGGGACCGCCAGGCAAATCTATCCTATTAATGTAGTATAAATGACAGCCTTTTCCTCAGGTCTCTGATATATAGCAACATATCATACACACGTAGTGAGATGATACAGTGCTGATAATTATGCTGATTACCATCTGCCGTCCTATTTGTCTCATGTGGCAGGCAAAGGGTTCCATTGCCAGATCAAACAGTCAACAATAGAGAGCAGGAACAACCTTGCCTTGCTGTATGGACCTGAGGTCTAAGATTGCATTACATGTTTTAACTTGTGCTGTGGGCTGTATGCATAATGACTGGATTTATTTTATCAGATGCTCACCAAATCCCTTACCTTCTAGCACTGTATAAAGATATTACCAGTCTTAGATGTCAAAGCTCTCCTCCATGCCTACAGAGGCGTATCCTGCATATGAGGGGAACGTCTCGGAGGACATGAAAACAGTCTGCAAACATTGGGGCTGGCGCTTCTGCCAAGTATGAAGTCACACTGATCGCTGTGTATTAAGGGCGGGAGCACCCATAGTATTCGATTCGCTAGCACCTTCTCAGTATCTTGCAGTCTAGGTTAAGCATATGCAGTAAGCTACATTTCCATCAGATGTTTAGTCATTTGTTGTTTCAAACACTTTTTAGAATTAAGGTAGCCAGTCAATTCCTGGTGTTTTGCCAGTTGACCTTTGGAATACAGCTGCATCTATTTCTGACAGGGGTATTTGTACTTAAAGATCCGCTATTTGCTCTTGGATCAATATGGCCATAATTTCCAGTGCGGGGTACCTAAGCATACCAGTCTACGCAACAAACAGCCTGTTTTGTTACCTTCAAAAGTACACAGTGCTATGTACCTTCTAGTTAAACAGACGTAACCTTTCGAGCAGTTATCTGTGACTGCCTCTTATCTAGAGGTTCTTGGCTTTTAGCGGTCTAGGATAATTGTGTGCTAGAGGACCGGTTTCTAGTCTCTGCAGGTAGCCGTTCCACATTCTATTACTGCTTTGATATTTTGATTGATATATATATATATATATATATATATCTCCCAAATACAGACTTTAAAGGTTTTCCATACTGATAATAGGTTGCTTACAGTCTTTTTTGGAGCAGAAAAATAGTTTTCTCTTTTGCCAACATGGGTCTAAAGACCATATCCTCAAGCATTGTGGGTTGCAGATGCCATGTTAGATTTTCATAGGGAGATATCCCATTGCAAACGAATTAACAGAGGGTTGACGTGTTAGCCACGGGATTCCAGTCTACCTCCATTGTGTTGCCCTCTCTTTGCACTAAACAACTGCATGTCCTTCTCTTCTTCATTTGAAACTTCCTCTCCTACATTCATGCCATGAGCATCACCATACCCACCTTAGGCATTTCACTAATTGTGATTCCTTCTAATGTCATGAGACTTCTATCTTGCCTCTGCCTTTCATTCACTGCATGGAGCATAAAGTGTTCTCCGTCTCCTAACACAGTCTTCTTCTATAAATGTTACTACTCTTCTAAGTACGCCATATCCGTCTCTAAATTAGCTCACCAGTCACCAACTGCATGAGAGCCTCTCCACTCGTTCATTGACTGGGCTGAGCACTAGCCGTGCTCTAGGAATAGATGTTTCTACCTCCTACTCAAATTAATCAACTAATTTATAGCGACAAATTATATAAAATTGATCAATGAAATTCAGATGAGCAAGGTTACTGCCTATTTCTTGGTCTCGGATTTGAAAGGTGCTCTGGAAAAAGTTCACATCTGCTGGTTCTGGTCTTGTTTTTTAAAACTGCAATAGCATATCTAGTCCTACCACGTACCCCATATGCCTTTAGTCCAGACAACACCTGGCAGGACATAAAATCACAAGATCTGAAGTGATATTAGGAAGGAAAACTCTTGCACATTAATGCAAAGTGTTTTGTGAGTGTGGATGCTGCTTGTCTGTGCCAAGAGCGTATGGAAACATTTTGTACAACCCAAGGAAAAATGAGACCTGATGAAGAGGCGTTATCAGGACACAGAAGATGGAGGTTTTGAAGAAACCTAACTCCATACCCATAGCTCTCAGCCAAATCTTCGAAGGCGGTCACTTGGTAGAAAGCTTGCAAAGCCTTCCCAGAACTATTCCACATGATGACTTCTGCAGACTTCAATGCATCCCTCTAATGCCCATAAACAAATGAAGTAGTTTGGAGTAACAATGGGTGCAGGAAGCCAAGGGGAGGCCATTGTGCTTGGTAAGCTGAGGAACCACCAATAAGGTTGAGGGTATAGTTAGTATGCTGCAGGGCAGAGTGCACTCTTTCTTTTTTCCTATGGTCCTTGCAAAAAAAAAAAAAGTTACATTATAAAATTTCCTTTACAGGTGGCATGATGTGTCATTCAGGGAGATAAGGTGGAAGGAGGATCCCTCAGAAAAAAATATTCTAATCTAAAAACCAAAGGCTAAATTGAAGGCCAAAACGAAAGCCTTTGATAGTCATTATTATAAGAGATAAGCTGTTACATAAGTCAATACTGGAACCAATATAGTCAATGAATAAAAGCTCCCCTTCACCACTCTTTTTTGGAGCCAGTAGCTTAAGCAACAAGTTCTGCACAATGCTCCTCCAATAGACCAAACTGGTGCATAACCCTTCAATAGATCAGGAACATACTGATAGTGAATGATGCAGTAAAGGAACTTAATCAGTGACAATAATAGCATCCTACTTGTAAGAGCCCTAAAACTACAGCTCACAAAGCTTGGAGGATGCTATGCAATAATACTCGGGTCTCAAAAGGAAAAATCGACACAAGAATGATCAGTTCACTGATCCTGAATGTTAAGTGGTCGAAATAAGAAGTGCTATTAACAACTGCGGAACAAGGGAGGGTAGGACTCTGGCTCTCTCTATAGTGCACTAAAATAAAGTACATTGTGCAGAGAGTCCAGTGAGACCCAGATTGGTATACATATGCAAAAGTACATAAGTCTAACACTATATGTGGTTGGGTTAGCGAGCAGATATAAGAGGGTATTGTTAAGCATTTTCTGTACTCACAGAGGCAATAAATGAGACACACGCTCAAGAATAAATCCGAGACCAATTTAGAAAAATAATACCAATTATGTAGTTTTTCAAACCAAGAACTTTGTTCTACAGCAAGTCATTTTTAAGAAATGAATTTTTCAATTTCTCAAAATAAATCACGTTGTGTGCAAATATGCACCATTTTAGTAAATGGGAGAAAATAGAAAAATGCATATGAAAAAAAAAGAAAAAAAAAAAAAATCACAGTTGGTTCTCAAGGTTCACCTTTGGGATTTAGGTAAGTAGCAAGGCTAGACCCAATGTTTCACCAGTGGATTCTGGGGAGCATCCCAGATTTGGTTGCCATAATGCCTATGTCGTTGGTAGCTGGTGCACTACGAAGAAGGAGGCCACTTGAAAACACACTGCCAAGGGGAATTAAAGGCAAGTCCGAGGGGTCCGATTCGAGGAAGCAGTTCGCAAAGGCCACAGGACTACAGAAGCACAACTGGTTAACCAGTATCCAGGCCGGGCGGGCTGGGTGCAGAGCAGATAGGTCTGCAGGCGGCATGCGTCAAGATGTTCTCGCAGTCAGGAGGAGGCAGCTTGGAGAGGTGATTCCAGGTCAGCTGGGCCACTCACCCTGCTCGGCTGCTTCGCCCGCTCCTCGCGCTCACGGTCTCAGGCTGACGCGCTGGAGGGAGGGCTTGCCGCTGCTGGGCTGGGTTTAGCCCCTCCCTCTTCTACCCCTACATAATGCAGACTTTGTCCCGACGGCGCAGCGGGCGCGCCAAAGGCAAGCCCGTCTGCGCCCGTCCACGCCCTGAGGCGCCCTGCGACCCGTTACTCTGCACCTTTGGGTCCCATTATTGATCATTTAATATCTTATTCCTCTGTGGAGCTCTATAGCTTTAATGTCACCTCCCCTTCATGTACCTCTCTGGACTGCTCTCTCCCGGCGCCCTTAAGATGCTTGCACTGTAACCTCGTCCTCTCTGGCCACACCTTGCCTCCAATACCATCTATCCCCCCCTACAAGTTCTGGAGCATTAATTGCCGATCCTTGCCCAAGCACAGTGAACATATTTTTGATTTTTTGTCCTCCACCCAGCTAGATGCCGTGTTCTTGACGGAAACCTGGCTTCAGCCGATCTCCGGTCCTGACATTGCATGTGCCTTGCCACCCGGCTACGTAATTGTCAGGCAAGACAGAGCTACCGGTAAAGGTGGGGGTATCGCGATCATTTTTAAAGACATCTATTCTGGCTCCTTGGACGCCGTTCCCCTGCCCTACTGTGAAGCTGCACTCTTCAAGTTAGTTGTTTCTCCCCGATTAACCTTATCAGCTTATTTACCGCCCCCCTGATAAATCCACACAGTGGCTAACCTCATTCGCAGATCACATCGCCCCCTTTGTTATGAAGGCAGCCAACTTCACTATCTTAGGAGACCTAAACCTTCACCTAGAGGACCCACTGAATCGATTGAGCAGCTCACTTCTATCCGATTGTAAAGCCATCAACTTAACACTTCTTAATAAAGGTCCCACTCATCAGGCTGGTCACCTACTTGATCCTGTCCTTTCTAATATCCCGCTTGACTGCTCCCATTCTGCCCTTCCCCTCGACTGGTCTGACCACTTTGCCATTCATTTTACTTTACCCGCTGATTTCAATAGGTGCCCGCCTTTTCCTGAGACTAGAAACCATTTCAGAGCCTGGTCTAAGCTTGACATCGCGGCCTTTAACGCCTCCTTGACGGCCAGCTGCCCAGACATCAATCTTGGGTGTATTGCTTTGGCTCAGGAAGTCTCACATTGGCTTACATCTAATATAGATCATCACCTTCCACCACGTCTTAGGCCACCCACCGCTCATCTTGTTCCCGCCCCGTGGTTTACCGATGCCCTAAAAGTCAATAAATCCAAATGTAAACATCTGGAGAGGCTATGGCGGAAATCATACGTACCAAACGACAAATTAATCTATCGTGCAGCACTCAGGCAATACCACCTAGCCTGCCGTAAAGCAAAAGCACTGTATGTATCACAGTCGATCATAAAGGCCATAAATCGACCAAAAGCCCTCTTTGCCATGGTCAAGAAATTGGCTGGCTCTAACACTGCCCCCACACCTCCTGTGCTAGGGGAAGCTGAATGCAATAAAATAGCCGACTTCTTTTTATCCAAAGTCGAGGCTATCTATAATACATTGTCTCTTGCTTCCCCTGCACCTTTGTCCGACCCTTCCATCCGGGCTCCACCGATTCCATCAGCCCAGGATACGCTGCTTTCCAAATGGCCTCTGATGGACTCCAACTCACTGTCAGCCTGTCTCGCTAAGGTCAATTCAGGCTCTCCCTTGGATCCCATTCCGTTGAGCATCCTTCGTCAGCTCTCTCCTGATGCTCTTCTAGTTATCCAAGAGCTTCTCAATTCTTCCCTGCGGGAATCCATTGTCCCAGACGAATGGAAAAGGGCTCTGGTGGTGCCAGAAACCTGGTGCTGATCCTAAAACGCTCGCCAACTTCCGGCCCATTTCCTTATTGCCCATGTTTTCAAAAATCCTGGAGCGACATATCAATCTGCACCTCACCTCACATGTGGAGTCCACTGGGTTTTTACATCCTTCCCAGTCTGGCTTCCGCGCCCAGTTTTCCACTGAAACTACTCTGTTGGGGGTCACTGAGAACCTTCGTATGCATCTCGATCTCGGCCAGACCACGGCGCTTATTCTTTTAGATCTAAGCGCCGCTTTCGATACGGTCTCACATACCATCCTTCTGAGTACTGAGATGTGCAGGGGTGTCTGGCCCTGCCCTTGACTGGCTGTCCTCGTTTTTAGACCATCGCACCTTCCAGGTTGTCTCGTCCGGTTCCTCCTCCTCGGTTCGTCCATCGGCATATGGGGTTCCGCAGGGGTCCTCACTCAGCCCACTGCTTTTCAACATTTATGTGAAGCCCCTTGCCTCCATCGTTCAAGACTCTGGTCTTTCTCTATACTCATACGCCGATGACACCCAGATCATTTTCTCTCTTTCCTCTGCTACTGCCAATTCTCCCTCCACTCTTAAACTCGGACGAGTTGCAGAGTGGATGCAGGCGAATCTCCTGAAACTAAACGGAGATAAAACTGAGGTGCTCATTCTGGGTAAGCAAAAACACCTCTGGGGTCCTTCACACTGGCCGGCTGGAATGGGTCCCCTGCCTGTTCCAGCGACTCAGGCCCGCAATCTCGGTTTCATAATGGATGACTCGCTTTCCATGCGTCATCAGGTGTTGAAGGTAGCGGCCACATGTTTTTCTATCCTAGGATGGCTGCGTAAAATCTTATGGATGCTTCCAGAAGGATCCAGACGCCAGGTAGTCCAGGCCTTAGTCACCTCTCGCCTGGACTATGGCAATGTACTTTACCTTGGCATCACCCAGGAGCTCAAGCGAAAACTTCAGCTGGTACAGAGTTCCGCTGCTCGCCTCCTCGGCAAGGTCCCGTGGAAATCCTCAATCTCCCCTTTTCTTAGTGACCTTCACTGGCTCCGCATCACAAACCGGATTAAATTTAAGGCCCTTTGCTTTTTGCATAAAATCAAGCAAGGGCGCGCCCCTGGCTATCTTTTGGCCCTGGTCCAACCTTACTCTCCCCCACGCACCCTCAGATCGCCCTCACAGGGCAACTTTGTGATCCCTCGTTTCAAACTGTCTAGAATGGGTGGTTGTTCCTTTTCTTACATCGCCCCCAGATTGTGGAACTCTCTCCCGACCACACTGAAATTGGAACCATCTCTCATCAAATTCCGCAAAGACCTGAAAACTTGGTTTTTCTCTGCACAACATCTCTGACGGGTTTTTTCTTGAATCTATTGGCGCCGGGAGACCCCTTGTGGGTAGCTGTGCGCCCTACAAATTCAAATACAAAATACAAAGTGAGTCTCAGGGGTCTAGATGTCTCTCAATGGGTGCTTGCTTCCTGGGCAGTTGGAGTCCAGAGTGAACTCTTCATCTTGGTGAATACTGCAGAGGGTCCGGTACCCTGGGTATTGGTGTGGCACAGCTCTGGTAGGTCTTGGCGTTCCCAAACTTGGTGGGGAGACAGATCTGACCCTCTGGAGTAGGTGTACCACTTATGGTTAGAGTACTGCGTCTGAGTCACCGGGGAGCAGCAAGTCGGGAAACTGGATCCTGTGGGTTGGTGTCTACAGACGAGTAGTATCTCTACTCCAAACTCTTGGCGATTTGTAGAAGGCTGGAGGAGCTCCAGGGTTCTTGGAGGCCTCACAATTGCAGGACGCAAAAGCACACCATGATTGTCGAGTTCTTAAAGCAGCAGGCAGGGTATGGAACCAATGTTCTGCAGCAGGGCTTCAGTAATTGGGTCAGGTGCTCTTCTTTGTCCTTTTCTTCTCAGTGTCCGTCAAATCTAAGTTGCAAGATCCACGAATGCCACCTAAATACTACATTTAGGGGTGTTAAAGGGGGTGACGGGTAGTAGCCAATGGGCTACCTAGCTTTAGGGTGTATACAACCTCTGAGTGACCACTTCCTGTGGGAAGGGGCGCTACCCTGACCCTAACTGGCTAATTCCCTCTCAACTCAAGATGGAGGGAAATAAAAAATGGGCTCTACATCACCTGCCCCCCCATAGGGGTGGTGCTGGCTGAATGTGGACCCACCTCCTAATTTGTCTAATTATACCGCCTGTCGTTCTGCCAAATGTGGAGCAGGAAATGAGGGTTGGCATCTTCACTATCTGAAGATGTCTGGATCGCATTTCAAAGGCAGCATTGCCTTTGAAGCTTCACGCTCTGGAAGGCCATTCTGGCCTGGAGGAGGTGTGTAACACCTTCGCCCAGAGCAGGCTTTGTTCCTGGCCTCTGAGAGCACCGGTTCTCACCCCATGAGGTCAGAAACATGTCTGGTGGTGGCAGACTGGCTAAGACTTGTCAGAGATCACATCTGTGTTTTGTAGGTTCTCAGGGGACCTTATAAAGGGTCTTCTGTGTGCATTTTTTAGTAAATCTAATACTGGGATAAGTGAGGATTTATTAAGATGAGATGTTTGGTACCAAACATCTTAAGGTACAGTAAAGCCATCATGGAGCTATGAAACTCGCAATGACAAGTATCCAGCCCATGTACTCTCCATGGCTTCCCTGCGTGCTTACCATATCTAAGAATGGACTTCGATAATATAGGGTCATATCTGCTCATGCAGCTATGTCCACATCCTGTGCACCCTGCCTTAGTGCTGTAAGGCCTGCAGTAGGGGTGACTTACCTATAACTCATTCAGTGTATGGGGCCATGTCGACTCTTCGGTTTTCTCTGCACCAACACAGGCAGCCTGCAATGGCAGTTTACATGGTCTAGGTGAGGGGTCTGTGGGGTGGCACAATTGGTGATGCAGCCCCAGAGGACCCTCTTCAGTACCAAATCCCTAGGTACCAGGGGTACCATTTGCTGATATTTCTGACAATTGTGCTACAGTTTTTAGGCAAAGAACACTGGTAATGGGAAACTGGTTAGCAGTGAGCCAGTACACCTCATCAAAGTTGCATCAGAAAACAGGCAAAAAGTGAGAGTGAGAGAGTGAGTGAGAGAGTGAGAGAGTGAGAGAGAGAGATGCAACAAAAACCCAGTTTCACACAGGAAGAAATCATGTTGAAAATGTCATTTGTTTGCCCAATTTGAACTGTCAATTCTTTCTACCCCTTCCGAAGTGGTCTCTTCAATAGTGAAAGACCCTCCTAACACCATTCGGTTTGATCTGGCTAGTATCAGTCTGCCCTCTGTGTTAACCCTAATTGATTTTTCTCAATACTGTGTATTGTGAGCGGTGTAGCCGAAGCGGCTGAAATGTGTTTTAAGTAATATAGCACCTTCTTCCAGTTAGGTCATCTCAAGAACGCATCGGTTTTCAGTGCACTCTTTTCTTTAGGATCTGCTTATTTCTCTACGGTCCTCTACATCAAAATTCAGAAGGAAGCATTGGAAATTCTTAGCTCTTTCCAAAGTTTGCCAATAGATAAAAGGTCGATCCAAAGCTTCTATCAGTTACCTCGGTGAATGGAACTTGGGACATTCAGCTATAATTTGAATGTGAATCTCGAGACTGCACAGCATTAAACAACTTAATTAAATGAAATCCAGGTTTAATGATATTTTCTGCTTCTGGAGCGCAGAGTGGCAGTGAAGCACAGTGATTATCCCAGATCAATAAGGCTTTGGAGATCACCACAGTATGCAAATGAGCCCTCAGATCGTTCTATACTTTGTTTAGTTCATGCAACTGGCCTAGTGGGTGAAGCGCCCAATTCATACAAGGCCCTTAAATAGCTTCTGATTTATACAACAAAGTCCGGTTAGGGTGACCACTGTAGGCCATGTAACCATTAATGCAACTACACAGGACCACCTCCACACTGGTCTTGAAAAATGAATTAAAGTTCTACTTCTATGTGATTAGATTTATTTTCCTAAACACTTACTAATGTTTTTCTGAGTGAAGCTCCTATGACGGAAGGAGTTCGCCACGTAATGGAATCTGACAATCCTCGAAGGATGTCCAGCTTTTCAGAATTATTATTTTCGATCATCTAACATGGGAGAATGCTTTACCTTGTGGCTACGTGCCGCGTATGAACCTGGAAGTATCGGTTCTAAGCTCGGTTATATAACTTGACAAACAACTAATGTGTCTGAGTAAATTTACTCACTGGATGTACCTCAAACTGAAAACATTTGTGATGAAAACGTATGAAATCCATCAGTACATACAGTGTAGTAACTAGAAGCGCTACAGGTTGCCACCCTATCTGGGTACTGAAATCCAATCCTAGCCAACCACTTCTTTGTAAAGCAACTCGTGTTCGAGGTGCTCCTTGCACAACTAATCTGTTCTCTGTAAAACACTTTACTACTGCTTGGAGCAAGGGTCGAGGCAATATCAAATGTGTAAAATAATATAAAATAAATAAATAGCCACTGCGGATAGAGGTGCACTCGTGCAAGAATAAACATTTTTAGTTATCACGTACATCTCATTTCCTGGCAGTCTCGAACGCTTGGATCAGGTAACCTCGGGCAGAGAAATAGACAAAGTACAGTGCCCATGGTGAAAGATGCACTCGCAAGTACTGAAACTTCTACTGAAACTGACAGGCAGAAAAAAATAGTTCCAGGGTGATCAATAAGTGCAGCAGCCGTGGATTGATACACTAAATGTAGCGAAATGCAATAGGTGTGGAAAGGCTTCCAGGGAGTGGACCTAACCACACAACCTCCACTTATCTGTGCTCTTCCTCTGTGGCACTCTATCTTCCTGTGTTTGTACTCGGTGCACCGACTTCTTCTGGCATATAGAGTTTTGGGATCCGATCTCTTGTGAAATGGGATGTAATTACTTTTTTAAATTATTTTATCAGCTTTTATATAACTGCATTATCACAAACCTAGAATGGTATAAATAGTGCATGCATATTCCTAATAGTTACGAATGATGGTGGCTTACAATAAAATGATGGGCATAAGAGGCCTTAATTAGTAAACAGATTAGTACAATACTCAAAGTATAAACAAATCAACAGTGTAAACAATTAATGTTTACTAATTATGTATTCTTCACCAGAATGTATTTTTCCAGGGGTATTCACACAGTGAGCGAAATAATGAGTCCTGTTCCTATAAGGCATCTGAGATAAGTGGAATCTGTAGAATTGAGTCTTATTATAATAAGCTGAAAGTTGAATGTATTCCAAATAGGAGGTATCATATAGCCTCGTCTCAACCTTCGTCTTCGAACTGCCCCAGATCAGTAGGCCATCTATTCCCCATTACTTCAGACTATTATGGTAAATTATGAGTGATGACCTCACATATCCCAGAAACAGCCCCTTTCTCAAATTCAGCCATTAATATTTTACTTTCTATTGGAGAGTGGTCTGGTGCTGTGCCCCAGTAAATCCCTTTGCAAAGAAGCCTGCACTTCACCTGAGAGTGGTATAGGAATTTAAATGTAATTAATTCACATTGCAACTGCAATTCCAGACAAACTTTGCGGCCTGCATTGCCACATATATGAACACAAAAGATGAGAGAGGCATTGCTACACAGGGAAATATTCATAGAGTTTAAATCCCACCGCGGAAGTTTGACTGAAGACAGAAATAGTAATTCTTTCACATTGGTGGTGTTGTGGATTATTTTATTCAATAGTTAAAAAACAGCAGCCAACGCTTTTCACCCAGGCGGGCTTCTTCAGGGCTACAAATGACAATACAAACAATCAAAAAACCACACCATTTTAAAACATATTTACAAATGTTATTTTTCTGGGATATACATCAATATAGCCCTAGACAAGTCTAGATCTGTTATATACAGAACCCAAATCGAAATGCAACTGTATAGGATGACCAAGACAGCGTCTCTGATGAAAGTGTCACAATAATGTCCATTAAAATATATACAGTGATTAGTTACAAAATTGTATACCCTATTAGGTTTACAAAAGGCTAACCCCTCACAAGGAAACCTATAAAAGAATTGCTTCCATATGAAAAGAAGGGAAACATTGATTTTACACATACATATTTAAGCCACCTAAGATCAAGAAAGGGCAAACTAAGAGAGGAAGGAAAGAAAAAAGCATGAAGGTATAAAGCAGCGAAAAGCAAAGCTGAAATAACACCTTAGTGGCACACATTTAAAAGAAACTCAAGAAACAAATTGTGGAGGAGAGAGAAGGGTGTACGAGTCAAACAATATGTTACCCACCAAGGTAAGTGATTCACACATACCAGAAAGGGGGGGGGGGGGGGATTTCGACGGGTATTAGCCCAGGTCAGTCAGCACTTGCTTAAATAATTATTTTGGACGAGGAACCTAAAGAAAAGTAAGGTACAGATCCATTAACATTCTAAGAACCAATTACACAACCACAAAGTCCGCGTGCACTAAACCGTATGAGAATCAAAGTACACAGTATACCTGAAAAATGTCTGATCTATGAAGATCCGTAATATCTGACCCCTTCAAGGACCAGGGTATATCTACTGTAGCATGCTCAGTCGCAAGCCTGCAAACAAAGCAAATGTGCACAAAAGAGCGCTGTGGCTCACATGTCTCATTGTACACAATTACGGGCCAAACTTGCCCAAAGAACTTAAAAAACTCCTGGTCGCAAAAAGTATATCTAGCTAGAGGGTGATCAAATTTACTAAATCAAACTGACAAAATACAGTGTCTGTTTACTAACACGCTGCGCCATTAAGTTTTCAAGAACACGCACCCAAAGCACATAGCTCCAAATCCATATTGCAGCATTCTGATACTAAACAAACTAAAGTTAGCCAAACAAGTCCATGGTGAACTACTAACATTTAAAATGACCCCTGCATAGTATGCATCAACCACAACACATCCGTTTTTTTTTCTCTCAAATTTATGTTTATTAAATTTTAACAGCTTACAATCTGAAATAGCACCATCACATGTTCCCGCGCAGAGGATCAAAAAGTCTCAGCAAGAACATAACAGTTGGACAAAATGCATTGATCAAATAAACCACCTCCTCTCCCCATTAACTAGCCCGAATGGTGGATACAGTCTCTCAACGTAATGGATCGTAAAAGAGTCTTTGCCGAAGTACAATGTAGGCAAGCAGCTCTATAGGAGGCTCAATTTCCTCCTGCGACAGTATTGCCCTAAGATGCTTAATGAAAGTGCTGTATAGTAAGTACCAAAAACATGTACAAACGGTTCCCAACAGGGGATAATGTAAGTAAACATGAAAACAAAAACAAAAACCACAACCCACCCTACCCGTGGTGGCGGCAAAACTTATACAACCAAGATAATGTTCAACACTGGGACTCTGATCAACACTGAAAGAGATGGAGGGCTCTTATGAAGGAGGGACACACAGCCGATGGGAGGCCTCTGGAGAGGAAGGAGACAAGGGGTCCCCATTTAAATTCAAAGTTCTTATAGTTATCCCTGATAATGTCAGCCATACGCTCTAAGCTAAGCAATCTCCATAAACGGGAAAGCCAAAGGGAGATAGCTTTGGCCTCCCTCCTCTTCCAAGCAGCCGCCAAAGTAACCTTAGCCGCACCAAAGCAAAGCCACATAATCATTTTGTCAGCTCGAGTCTGGTGTTTTAAGGAGGAGTCACGAAGCCCCAAAAGGACAACCCCCATGGTAGTGGGGATAGGATATCCCAACATATCTTTTATATGAGCCAGGATTTCTTCCCAGAAGGGGCGAATAACCGGGCAGTCCCACCATATGTGCTGGAAATCCCCAAGGAGTCCACAACCCCTCCAACATCTATCTGAAGTGGTGGGAAAGATCTGCAGACGCTTGGATGGATGCAGGTACCAATCCATCATGGTCTTCAAGTGCGCCTCCCTGAGTTCGGCGGAATGATTGAAGCGTACTATGTCAGACCATAGGTGTGACCATTCCTCATCGGAAATGGGACGATGAAGCAGGTCTTCCCACATGGACATATGCCTGGGACGTGGGGATAGTGCCGTTTCAAGTAGGAAGCTATATATAAACGAGATCACCCCTCTCATAGTGGTAGTCTTAGTAAGGAAGGGTTCAAATTTAGTGAGAGGCCGAGTGGCAGCGTCCCGCACCTGAGGGGTAAGGGCCCAATTCATCAACTGCGCATAGTGATAGCTTTCTGTGTGCTCTAGGGCATAGTCCCGCTGACAGTGGACGAAAGTAAGAGGGTCAGAATTATGAAACAAATGTGTTAGAGCCAAATAGCCTCCCTGTCTTCAAGCCTCAAAAGGTCCCTCATTCTCGGCCGGGGGGAATGCCGGATTAAAGTGGAGCGGGGTAAAGGGGGACGGGAAGGAGGTCCACCTATCGTCACCCAAGATCGAATCCCAGACCTTTAGAGTGGTGCGCGTGGGAGTGCTGATGTATGCGTTCTGGGGCCTGTCCAACACATCCGTTTTTAACCTTACCTTTCACGCGGCCATGAAGGAGAATCCTGTCATGACGAGTGTTTCTAGTAAATGCCATGCCATACCCGGAGTTTAAATCTCCATGCTGTTTTACCAGCTGTGTTTTGAAAGGCAAGTAACAAAGCACTAAAACGCCAACCTCTGCAGCCATGTTACAATTCCTAAATTCCGAAGAGTGCATCAAATCATAAACCCAATTTTATGAAATTAAAGTATATTCACTTTTAGTTGCGCTAAAACTTTTTCTTATTTTCTCTTACAATTAAAGACTAAACACCTTATTGAGAGGATGTATTGTTTACAAATATGAATACTCCTCCCTATCATGCAAAAAACGAGGGGACTCGAACCCTGTTGATGCATACGCTATTCAACCCTGCTCAATGCGCTGTGCTATCTGACAACTTCAAAGTGATTGTTTCTCCTTGTCTATTTAGGCACATATACAGCCAATCACTAGTTCAAAGAACGCCGCAAAAAGACTTATGGCATCGATTCCAAACTAAAAACTATTCTCCTTTGAATTTTTTGATCAAATTAGTATAGTTGTATAAACAATGAAGGAAAAGCAGGACTCGAACCCTGCTGATGCTTATCTTTGTCGACCTGGCTCAGTGTGCAGTGCTATTCGAGCCCATTGAAAATACAACTACTTCCTGGTTGTTTCTCCATAAGTCCACCCTGTAATTTAACCAAACAACGACCATTCTTACAGTTTAACCACTAGACACCTTTTATGATTTTTGAAGAAAATCGAGGGATTGGCGGGACACGAACCCTGCAGATGCTTAGCTTAGACAACCTAGCTCAGTGTACTGTGTTATCTGTGCCCGTAGAGATCACAGTCGCTGCCTTCCTATTTCTCAATGAGTACACCCACTAATTAACAAAAGAAGACCATCACATGAACAAAACTAAGAAACTGCTATATATAATACAAACGACGGTCGGTCTCCATCTCAAGCCCATCCAATAGCTAATTCCCACCGAAAATCCTTGCATTCGCACATGATCTAAAATGAAACCACATCAATTCATGTACATAACAGAGAGATCACAAAGAGTTGTCTGATACGTAGGAAGACAGAGAAAGACGCATCCCATTGCCAGATGCGCATGGAAACATAGACCCTTCTTAAGTCTCACTATTTCTTGATGTACAGGGTGTGGCATCACATTTTTTAACTAAGGAATGTTTAAACGATGTCCAACATTAGTCAATGACAAACCTATCTTTTACTGATGCTATCACAAGTAGACAACTATTGGTTCATACAGCGGTGTCATTAGAAAATCTATTACAGAAAGTCATGCATTTCCGTGTCTAAATTTAGGGCCTCATTTGTTGATCTCAGCCAAACAGATCCATTTGGCTTCCAACTGGCATAGGCACAATTCTCTGTCATCACCCCTCTGCAAAGGGGGTACAAAGTAAATAGCGTGGAATTTAAAATTAGACCTGTTTCTTAGCAAGGTGCACTCATGGGACACTAGTGCGTAGGATATGTCGCCATTTAGACATGCTTTCCTATGTTCTTGAATGCGTGTTTTTAAGGGACGTACTGTACTCCCTACATAAATCTTATTGCACATGCATACAATAACATAAATCACAAATCGTGTTAGGCAGCTGATGAAATGCCTGATCGTATAGGATCTGTCAGTGGTCAGTGTTGTATTTAAAGATTTTGGTGATTTGTCCCAAGTTGCAGATGTTACACCCGCCACAAGGAAAGAACCCCATCGGGCGCGTCAACCACATTTCGTGTACTTTTTTCATCGGTCGTGTGTAACTAGGGCACACTGCCTCTCCGATGGTCCTACACCTTCTGTAGACGACACTTGGCTTGTTCTGTACAAGATGGCCTATCCCAGGTACACCCTTTAACAAGTGCCAATGTTTCATGAGGATTTTAAATACATCTTGGTTCAAAGCAGAGTTTGTAGTGATGAACGACATACGTTCCCTGTTAGTCCTTTTCTTTGGTTCTAATGTTTCCACACATTCCAGTTGGTTTTCTCTCTCTAATGCATGAGAGAGAACAGGATCCCTGTACCCCCTATGTTTGAGGCCTTGTATTAGCTCCTGGCTGTGATTTTTATACTGCATTTCGTCACTGCAATTTCTTTTTATACGTACTAACCCCCCATAGGGAATAGATCTCTTTGTACTCGACGGATGCGAACTCTGGAAGTGGAGTAAACTGATGACAGATGTTTCTTTTCTATAGAGAGTGCTCTGCAAGATGTTATCCTGCACATATAGAGAAAGGTCCAGAAATTGGATCCTTGACCTAGACATGGTAATTGTGAATCTCACGTTTAGGGAGTTGTTATTCAGGTAGGAGAAATATGATTTAAAGGTTTCCTCGGAACCAGACCATATGATGAAAATATCATCAATAAAGTGCCCCCAGAAGTTTATGTACTCCGTCCATGGTGCGGCCATCTGGGCCCATACGTATACCAACTCTACCCACCCCATGAATAGGTTGAGATACAAAGGGACAAATTTGGACCCCATAGCAGTCCCTGCAATTGTCTAAACCAGGTGTTGTCGTACAAAAAATAGTTATCCAATATCAGATGTATCATGTCAAGTATCATTGCTTTTTCTTCATTGTTTATACAACTATACTAATGTTTCTCAAAACATTCAAAGGAGAATAGTTTTTAGTTTAGAATTGATGCCATAACTCTTATTGGGGCGTTCTTTGAACTAGTGATTGTCTGTATACGTGCCTAAATAGACGAGGAGAAACAATCCCTTTAAAGTTGTCAGATAGCACAGCGCATTGAGCAGGGTTGAATAGCATATACATCAACAGGGTTCGAGTCCTCTTGTTTTTTGCATGATGGGAAGAGTTTTCATATTTTTAAACAATACATCCTCACAATAACGTGTTTAGTTTTTAATTGTAAGAGAAAATAAGAAAATAATTTTTAGCTCAACTAAAAGTGAATATACTTTAATTTCATAAAATTGGGTTTATAATTTGGTGCACTCTTCGGATTTTAGGAATTGTAACATGGCTGCCGAGGTTGGCGTTTTAGTGCTTCGTTACTTGCCTTTCAAAACACAGCTGTTCTGAGTTGGTAAATCCGCATGGCTATTTAAACTCCGAGGGGTATGGCATGGCGTTCACTCGAAACACTCGACGTGACAGGATTCTCCTTGATGGCCGTGTGAAAAGGTAAGGTTAAAAACGGATGTGTTGTGGTCGATGCAGGTGTCATTTTAAATGTTAGTAGTTCACCATGGACTTGTTTGGGTAACTTTAGTTTATTTAGTAACCGAGTGCAGCAATATGGATTTGGAGCTATGTGCTTGGGGTGCGTGTTCTTGAAAACTTAATGGCGCAGCATGTAAGTAAACAGACGGTGTATTTTGTCAGTTTGATTTAGTAGATTTGATCACCTGCTAGCTAGATATACTTTTTTGCGACCAGGAGTTTAAGTTCTTTGAGCAAGTTTGGCCCGTTATGTGTACAATGGGACATGTGAGCCACAGCGCTCTTTTGACTGTGCATTTGTGCACATTTGCTTTGCTTGCAGGCTTGCGACTGAACGCGCTACACTAGATATTCCCTGGTCCTTGAAGGGTACAGATATTACGGATCTTCATAGATCTAACATTTTTCAGGTATACTGGGTACTTTGATTCTCATACGGTTTAATGCACGCGGAGTTCGTGGTTGTGTAATTGGTACTTAGAATGTTAATGGATCTGTACCTTACTTTTCTTTGGCTCCGCGTCCGAAATAACTATTTAAGCAAGTGCAGACTGATCTGGGCTAATACCTGTAGAAATCACCCCCCCCCCCCCCCCTTTCTGGACTGTGTGGATCACTTACCTTGGTGGGTAACATATTGTTTGACTCGTACACCCTTCGCTCTCCTCCACGATTCGTTTAAGTTGGTTTTAAATTTGTGCCACTAAGGGGCATTATTTCAGCTTTGCTTTTCGTTGCTTTATACCTTCAGGCTTTTTCTTTCCTTCCTCTCTTAGTTTGCCATTTCTTGATCTTAGGTGGCTTTAATATGTATGTGTAAAATCAATGTTTGTCTTTTCACATGGAAGCAATTCTTTTATAGGTTTCCTTGTGAGGGGTTAGCCTTTTGCAAACCTAATAGGGTATACAATTTTGTAACTAATCACTGGATATATTTTAATGGACATTATTGTGACCCTTGCACCAGAGACGCTGTCTTGCTCGTCCTATAAAGTTGCATCACGATTTGGGTTCTGTATATAAAAGATCTAGACTTGTCTAGGGATATATTGATGTATATCCCAGAAAAATAACATTTGTAAATATATTTTTAAATTGTGTGTTTTCTTGATTATGTTTGCATTGTCATTTGCAGCCCTGAAGAAGCCCGCCTGGGTGAAATGCGTTGGCTGCTGTGTTTTAAATATTGAATAAAAGAATCTACAACACCACCAATGTGAAAGAATTACTATTTCTGTCATCACTGTCATCCTTCCGCTGTGGGATTTAAACCCTATGAATATTTGCCTGTATAGCAATGCCTCTGTCATCTTTTGCGTTCATGTGTTGCATTTGAAACCATTTTTGTGTGGCTGGTTTCGGGAGGTGGGCATTGACTATCAGCAAACCATATGCAGTACTTTCGAATTCACTGATTTTTACCTAGAAATAAACAGTGGTAGTTGATGCAGCAAGACATACCCTTCCACCGTGTCTGTATGCAGTAGATTGTCACATATATCCTTAATTTGCTAATTCCCAAAAAGATTCCACACCCTTAGTTTTTTTTAGCAATTGTTGCTGTCTTAAGAGAGCCACCACACCATAGAGGTGTTTCTCTGTTAATTGTCCCTGCCTAATTAATAGGTTCTAGCGCCAACCTGACAAACTAGATATAAACCCGGGTAGTTTCACCATGTATAGTTCCCCATATATTAAGCGCCAGTATGACTCGGAGCCCATATCCATCATCTCCACTCTTACCTAGGGTTCACCCCCACAGCAAATAAAAGTTATTCATGACCACTGATTGAGTTGCACAATAATAGCCCGTGATATATGCTACACTATTCCCCCATCAAACATTGGTGCACTGTAACTTGGACATTGCCATAACAGGTGTGCCACTGATCCATACATAGCAGGTGTGCCGCTGATCCATAGCAGGTGTGCCACTGATCCATACATAGCAGGTGTGCCACTGATCCATACATAGCAGGTGTGCCACTGATCCATAGCAGTTGTGCCACTGATCCATAAATAGCAGGTGTGCAACTGATCCGTACATAGGTGTGCCACTGAGCCGTACATAGCAGGTGTGTCACCCATCTGTACATAGCAGGTGTGCCACCCATCCATACAGAGCAGAGCAGGTGTGCCACCCATCCATACAGAGCAGAGCAGGTGTGCTACCCATCCCTGATCCATACAGAACAGGTGTGCCATTTATCCAATATCAACAAAGGAGGGGGGGACGAGGAGCTATTAGAAAAGGTCCTGTACCAGGGCTCCCAAGTTAAATGCAACAGCAGTATGATGGTAACAGTTCCTAAAGAATAAAGTAAGAGAGATTCAGAAAGCCAGTTAGGCTTTTGAAGAATGTGCAGTGTCTCCAAGATGGTTAGAGTGTGCCGAGAAAGAGTGAAGGTACTCCTATGTGGATCTGTAAGTGCCCTCACACACCCAAACAGGTGTATAGCATCATCATCGGGCTGGTGCTCCTCGTGGGGGTGGCGCTGCAGTCCCTCACGGGCCCGTTTGACGGGGCTCTTTGTCGGAGATCTTCAAGGAGTTTGCCGCATTTGTGCATGGGGGTGTGTGGGGCTAAGTGTAAGTGGTGTGGTGATTGAGTTCTAAAAAGAGCCCAAGGACACTTGCAATTTATTAAGGGTGTCCTCGGGGTCCGGATAAAATATATCACGGGGATGGAGAAGCAATCTCAGTTGCCTGTGTGAGAGGGGAAAATGAAAAAATACAATCCCTCTTCTCTCACCCGTGTAGTGAATAAAGTGAGTGTGTCAAGGGGTCGACATGTTTCGCGCCATAGATAGTCCCTAGTGGATCTGGGGGCGCTTCATCAGGACCAAAAGAGTAAGGTATGTCAAATGGGAGTCGGGAAAGAGACACCCTATAAACCCATGAGTCCTAATTGTAGGAAAGGTAGTTGCAAAACAAGAGATAAGAGACACGTCGTCTAGCGTGTCCCTTGTTACGGCCCTCCCTAGTTCCAGGTCAGGCCTCGTCAGCTTAGCCAAATAGCAGTGAAGGCAGTGCGTGCTCTTCTTCTGTGCTCCGGAACACCTACCCGGTAGCTTCGGCTGCTGGCTAAGCTGACGAGGCCTGACCTGGAACTAGGGAGGGCCGTAACAAGGGACACGCTAGACGACGTGTCTCTTATCTCTTGTTTTGCAACTACCTTTCCTACAATTAGGACTCATGGGTTTATAGGGTGTCTCTTTCCCGACTCCCATTTGACATACCTTACTCTTTTGGTCCTGATGAAGCGCCCCCAGATCCACTAGGGACTATCTATGGCGCGAAACATGTCGACCCCTTGACACACTCACTTTATTCACTACACGGGTGAGAGAAGAGGGATTGTATTTTTTCATTTTCCCCTCACACACAGGCAACTGAGATTGCTTCTCCATCCCCGTGATATATTTTATCCGGACCCCGAGGACACCCTTAATAAATTGCAAGTGTCCTTGGGCTCTTTTTAGAACTCAATCACCACACCACTTACACTTAGCCCCACACACCCCCATGCACAAATGCGGCAAACTCCTTGAAGATCTCCGACAAAGAGCCCCGTCAAACGGGCCCGTGAGGGACTGCAGCGCCACCCCCACGAGGAGCACCAGCCCGATGATGATGCTATACACCTGTTTGGGTGTGTGAGGGCACTTACAGATCCACATAGGAGTACCTTCACTCTTTCTCGGCACACTCTAACCATCTTGGAGACACTGCACATTCTTCAAAAGCCTAACTGGCTTTCTGAATCTCTCTTACTTTATTCTTTAGGAACTGTTACCATCATACTGCTGTGCCATTTATCCATACATAGCAGGTGTGCCACTGATCCATACATAGCCCTAAGTGGGATGGGTATTCCCAGACGTGGGACCCGTGCTCACTACGCCACTGGAGTCAAGCTATCCTGGCTGATGACGGCTGATAGCCAGAAACCGGTCCTAGGATGCTTGATTCCGGTCCAGGGAAGACATGGCTTGGCAGTTCGGGCTGGACTGTTCCCATGAGGCACAGGGTCAAGACTGATTTGCATATGGCCATGTCTAAACTGGGGTGGTGTAGTGGGCAAAAGAACGATGGATTTAACCCAGATCTCTTGACTGGGGGAGAATGTATGCATTGTCAGCATTCCGTCCATCATTTGTTTGTTGTAACGCTTTTCGCCCTAAGTGGGATGGGTATTCCCAGACGTGGGACCCGTGCTCACTACGCCACTGGAGTCAAGCTATCCTGGCTGATGACGGCTGATAGCCAGAAACCGGTCCTAGGATGCTTGATTCCGGTCCAGGGAAGACATGGCTTGGCAGTTCGGGCTGGACTGTTCCCATGAGGCACAGGGTCAAGACTGATTTGCATATGGCCATGTCTAAACTGGGGTGGTGTAGTGGGCAAAAGAACGATGGATTTAACCCAGATCTCTTGACTGGGGGAGAATGTATGCATTGTCAGCATTCCGTCCATCATTTGTTTGTTGTAACACTGATCCATACATAGCAGGTGTGCCACTGATCCATACATAGCAGGTGTGCCACTGATCCATAGCAAGTTTCTAAGAATGTCATCCGTCTGCTGAAAGAAAGATTCAGTGATGCTGAATGGTGCATTCTGCATCAGATATAGGAACTTTGGCAGAGGGGGCATCATGAACAGTTGCCCAGTAGGAAGAGTGGCAATATACTCCATTGTGCCACATCGTTCGCAAACTCCTTCATTAGATTATTGAGTTAACAATCATGAAAAACCTCTTGAATCAGAAGTCACTTTAATCCAGAGGGATGGAGAGCTTGGATACTGGACTGCCATGGGATTATCAATCTAATCTATGCGTTCCCACAAATCTGAAAGGAAAACTACAGCTTGAACCCAGATAATGGAGAAGGTGGAGTCGGGAGCCCAGAATTTGAAAATGGCAATGTTCTACAATTCATGGAGTTGGCTCGTAGGGAAGAAACCTACCTGATGTCTCAAACCACTTTGCCAGGATTATTGTCCACCCTTTCACTGGTCACATTGGGGCCATGCTCAGACTTACCTGTTAGAGAGCTCGGTCTCATTTGGAAATTGCCCCTGGTCTTTGTGGAGTATGGCATCTTGATGACAACACAAACTAAAGAAGAAACAGAAGAAAGAACCATTTCCCCTATTCCAGTTCACTGCCTTTAGTGACCACTGATGGCCATAAATATATAATCTATCCCGAAGTCACTTATAAAGGCGTGCAATCGATTCCATATGCAAGATGCCTCAAGAGCACTTCCAGGTCACAGAACGAAGTGTTAAGAAGGAATACTATGCAAGGCAAGTAATGTTTGCAGTTCCCTTTTGTAGCAACACTCAGGAATACCGAATCTTTGATGTGCTCAAAGCCTGATGCATTGCAAGACCTGGTTTCTTCTTGTGTTTATTACTCAGATGCTATTGATTGAGCCTGGTCGACCTATGAGGTATGAAATCAGACCGATCCGGTTAAATGAGATATGGCAGCAGGGGGGAGTAAGCTTTCCTTAAGGATATTCGATTTTGGTCTCGCCATTCTGGGTCTTGTAAATATCACCCATTTGGGCCAAGGGCTTGCCAGATTGCAGTTGCCCAAGCACGGTTTCTCTTTGATTGTCAGGTCTCCTTTGGGTAGTAATTTTTAATCTTCTATCAGACACGCCATACGTCAAGTCTCCCTCCAAGACGCTATCTATATTATCTTCTCGTCTAAAGCCCAGGTACGGAAACTATGCAGGGTTTCACAGTAGTTTAAAAATTCCTGGATTTTTCTTTATCTGAAGCTATAAGTCTACCTTGCCCATCCTATACTGAATCCTCCACCCCCAATCTTGTGGCCTCGTCTCTCCAACTGAGCCAAACTAATATCTTCCCCAACTTGCTTTCCCTCTCATAAATGAGTCTTTTTCCTCACAGTAATGCAAGTAACCTAGATTGTTGCCAATTCCCTATGGTCATTCTGTAAATGGTGTTGTACTCTTTTAGAACTACTGATAGGTTTCTCTCGGAGGACCCTTTCAGCAGAGATTATCGCCCCTTCAATTTCTTTGAACACGTGCCATATATGTGACAATAACAAAATAGATTGACTGTGATTTTTTGACTTAAAAGCTTCCCATAAGGTGACCCCCAATTTCACTGATTGATTGTTTTTATTGCAGTTGCCTATGGCAATCAGCTGTTCAACAAATAATCTGACTGTAAGCTCACGTGCGTTTAATCTCCATAGGTCTTTGTCTCTTCGTAAACTCCCAAACGTCAATACCATTGGCGAGTGATCCAATATATCTTTGGCGAGGAAGTCAGCCAAATGCACAACAAAGGGGCATGTAAAAAAGGGAAAAAACAAACAAAGTTGTCATTCATTGATAAGGTACAATGTACTCCCCTAGAAGGCGTATTCAGGCTCCCAAGAGACCCATCACCATCACAAAGTTTTCCTGATTAGTAAGCAGAACTGCCCCATACAGCTGTGATCCCCATTGATACCCCACAGGATGCATAACATGATTGAATTCACCTCCCAGTAACAGATTTGCCCCAGATGTGTCCAAGAACAGTGAGCTAATTCCTTAGAACATTATTTTAAAGGTTTGTTGGAGGTGGGATGACAGAGAAACAAAGAACCATAACTTCTTAGTGTCCCCAAGTATAATAAGGCATAGTGTGGCATCCCTCAGAGTCAACCCATTTCAAGGTCACTGTAAACCGAAATTAACATATAGGCGACAACGCACTCTATGCCGACGTCACACAGAAACTCCTCAGGAAACTACAGAACATTCAGAATGGCGGAGCCAGACTGGTCCTCAATATACCCTGCCGCAGCCACATCACCGAACACCTTTGAGAACTCCGCTGGCTCCCAGTCAACAAAAGAATCACTTTCAAGCTCCTAACACAGGCCTACAAAGCCCTCCACGAGTTGGACCCGCATATCTGAACCACCGCCTCTCATTCCACATACCCACCAGACACCTCCGCTCCCCCAACTGCCCCTGGCCACTATCCCATGGATCCACAAGACTACAACCGGAGGAAGATCCTTCACCTACCTCGCTGCCAAGACCTGGAACATCCTGCCTCTCCACCTCGGCAATCCCCGTTGCTGACCAAATTCAGGAAGGCTCTCAAGACCTGGCTCTTCGACTGAACCCAGCACCCAGACGAATCAGCAGCCCACCTTCTCCACCCTCAGCACCATGAGGCCCTCACGGATGAGTAGCCGTGCTTTACAAACCCGATTGATTGATTGATTGCGTAAATAGACACCTCTTAGGAGCTCTTAGAATAGCCTCATGAGCCAAGATAGTGTATCACTATTGTTCGACAAATTGATATTCAGTGGCAACCATGTGGTCTTCTGGAACAACACAAGGTTGTCATGTTTAATTTTGTCCAACAGCCCACTAACATTACACAAGAGCTTTTTCCTGCAACCCTTAGATCCATATTCCATCTCACCCACCATCATCCCAAAGTATACCTCTATTTACTGTGGGACACATCATACAACCTGATCTACTGATGTGCCCCATGTAATCCAAAGAGACGGCGTGTGCTAACTCTAGAACTATTTTCCCAACTAACCCAGCGCATCCCACGTTAAAATATTTAAAGACAGTATGTCTAGAACTACCTCCCCCTAAAAGTACCAGCTACCCAACACCCCAATATGAGAAACCAATGTTTTAGTTTGTTTTTTAAACCATCAACACGTCCTGAGCCCGAACCGACAGTGACTAAGGAAGAAGAGGCTATGGGACTCCCACTGCCTTTTGTAACCTTTCATTATTTCTCTGTGGAGGCTGCTTCACATCTGCATAGATTCGAACCATCCTAGAGTCTTACCAAGGTTGCTTTTAGTTCCAGGGTGTAGGGAGAGGCAGATCTTTATGGATGAGACTTCTAGCATGTCCTAGCTAAAAGATCGCCGTCACGTCTTTGTTTATTTTATAGTAGGGAACTGTGGACAGGTTCTTTGTAGTAGGCAAGAATGAGATTGGGAAGCATCTACATCCTTGTCTTCCACGTGAGCTCAGTCAGTGATCAACTGTGTAGGCTGAACGCTGTCTGTTCTTGGATTTTTAGGATCCTGCTGCTATCAGCTATTGAGCTAGTCCCATACCTTGTCGACTGACTGAAATGATCTAGTTTGCCATCTGTGATGATTCTGAGCTTCGCTGGGAACATCAACATGTATTTCATCCTTCAGTCATTCATTTTCTTTTTGACAGAGTCAGAACTTTGCTTTTGCACTGCTTTTGTGAATAAGGCGAAAGAAATATCTTAATATATTAATATTGATCAGGCACCATCTGCTTGCACATTGCAAGATGGCATCCCTGTCTCTATAATCTTGCAGTCTTCCTATTAATTATAAAAGAGGAAGCCCCTCATCCCCCTTTATTGGAGCAGGAACAAGACTGATTTGCATATGGCTGGCCCATCTAAAGCGGTCTGGCGGGACAAAAAATAATGAACTGGATTGTGGCCCAGAATAATTACCAGTGACTGAGATTAATTCAAACAATACCCCATTACTTTTCACCTGGGTGCCAAACTGAAGCTTGGATCTTTGAATCTAGCAATGATTACCTACAATTCTGCATTAGCATCTCCATTTTGAGAACCTCGGGAAAAAAGTGTAGGAAGGGTATGATAGACAGATCATTCTAATCTGGTCTATTTTTTCAAAACAGCTTTTAGGATTGCCTTTCTAGTTAGCATGATCAGAAAAGTCTCTTCACATCTGTGTACTTCCTTGTTAAAGAGTCTGAACATATTTCTGCCAGGTTTACCCTCAACGTGATGTTTGCAACAAGACATTCCATGTACTCTTATGTATGTATCTCACTACAATTTCAGGAATTTGTAACGCCCTGAACGTCTCAGGATCGTTTAACAGACACGATAATGAGAACGCAACCACTTGTGAAGGTTTAGTTATTTTAATGAAGGCAAAAATAATACAAGGAATAAACAAAGGTTATAGTCACTGGAATCCTCCAGGCTAAGTACGTTACCAGCCCACAGCACGGATGGTCCTAACCGTCCTCTGCATATACGCCGATCCCGGCGTATGCCAACAGAGGGCAGAAATGAAATGGCCGACAATGCCAATCGGTAGGCTGTGAGGGGCACGAAGAGTGTTGGGGAGAATCGAGGAGTCAGGGAAACACCCAGCCGGGGTCTCTACCTGAAGGGAGCAGCCGCTCAACCTCTTCCTCAGACTGCACCGGGACGCGGAGTCACCTCCTGGTGATGCGTCACCGATACCCCAATCACAAGCAAGAAGACTGAACCGAGAGCAGCCGCTCGATCGATCCTGTGGACTTCCGAGTCTGTAACGCGGCAAACACCTCCTGGTGTGCGTTACAGCTGGCAGTCCCTGTATCTCTGGTCGGGCTGGGAGTTACGACTCCAACCAGCAAAAGCGCCACTGCGCTTTGACTCAGCCGAGTCAAAAAGCGAAGCTCAATGGTTATCCGGTAGAGCTTCCGGGTCCTTCACAGGTGACGATGGGGCAAGACACGGCCCAGGGAGTAACGACTCGACCTACCTCCGTTCTTGCCTTACTGGAGCACCAATCCGGAACACTGCTCTCCACTAAGCAGGTACGTCGGTTGTAAACACAATATCCGACAGCGTTGTACCTCCCGGTTCCTCCCTTTATAGGGCGTTGTTTTCCTTGAGTTATGTAACAGCTCTCCTGTTTACACAAGGGCGTGTTTTCCTTGAGTTATGTAACAGCTCTCCTGTTTACATAAGGGCGTGTTTTCCTTGAGTTATGTAACAGCTCTCCTGTTTACATAAGGGCGTGTTTTCCTTGAGTTATGTAACAGCTCTCCTGTTTACATAAGGGCGTGTTTTCCTTGAGTTATGTAACAGCTCTCCTGTTTTACATAAGGGCGTGTTTTCCTTGAGTTATGTAACAGCTCTCCTGTTTACAGAACCTCTCAACCGCTAAGCATCCTGGGAGATGTAGTCCGTTTTCGCTGGTTACCGTTTTCCTCCCCTCGCATGACAGGAATTCTTGACAGTACATCCTCCCTCTCAGCGGCTCCCCACGGGTCCAGCGCTGGCAGGAAAACGCCGATGGAACAAGGAGACCAAGCGCGGAGCATGAACCCCTTCAGCCGGTTCCCATGACTGCTCCTCCGGGCCATAGCCTTTCCACGCAACCAGGTACCACAGCTTCCCCCTGCGCCATTGGGACGCCCGTATGCCCGACACTTCATACTCCACCTCCGACTCCAAGCATACCGGCCTAGGTGTCCCAGACGGCTTGGAGGGTGCTGGTTTGAGCAATGATACATGAAAGACAGGGTGTATCCGCAATGACTGGGGCAAGCACACCTTCACGTTCACGGGACCCATACACTTGGTAATTCGATAGGGGCCCATGTACTTGGGATGGAACACACTGTTCTTTCGAAACCTCATGTTTCTTGTGGATATCCAGACGTAGTCTCCAGTGCGGTACAGTGGCCCGGGCCTTCTCTTCCTGTCTGCCGAAGCCTTGTATCTTCTCTTGGCCTCTATTAGGACAGCCCTGGAGCGCGTCAACGTGTCTTTTATGTGTGCCACCCTGTCCGCTGTGGCGGGAATCCTGTCCTCTCTGAACGGATGTAGAAATGGCAAGAACCTGGGATGTTGGCCATAGTTGCTATAGAACGGAGATGACTGTGTGGAGCTGTGAGTGGCGTTGTTATAGGCGATCTCTGCAACCCATAGCAAGTCGACCCATTCTTCCCTGCCCTGGTCCACAAAACATCGCAGATACTGTTTGAGCGTTTGGTTCAGGCGCTCGGTTTGGCCGTCCGTTTGAGGGTGGTAGCTGGTGGACAGGGCGGTCTTAACATGCAGCGCAGTGCACCAAGTCTTCCAGAATTGCGCAGTAAACTGCGACCCCCGGTCCGACACGATCACCCCAGGTAATCCATGCAGTCGTACCACATTCTTTAGGAGTAGTGACGCCAATTCCCCGGCCGTAGGGACTCTCTTGCAGGGGATGAAGTGCCCCATTTTCGTCAAGTAATCCACCACCACCAGTATTGCCGTCATCCCCTGGTCTACCGGTAGGCCCACCACGAAGTCCAGTGATATGCTATCCCATGGTCTATCCGGGGTCGGAAGTGGATGTAAGAGCCCTTGGGTTCGGCCATGGTCGGCCTTCATGGTAGCACACGTAGGACACTCCTGTCCCCACCTCCTGACATCCACTCTCATGGTTGGCCACCAGAAATGCCGTCCCATGCTAGCCACCGTTTTTTCAAAGCCCAAATGACCTGCGCATGGAGAGTCATGGCACCAGATGAATGCTTGTTTCCTTAGCCTAGGCGTGGGTATCAATAGGCACCTGCCCTTCAGGGGTATCCCGTCCTTCAGCTGCCATTCTCTGTGACTGAGGAGCCACCTCCGCCATGCGAATGACCTGATCCCTCTCTTTATTCCCCTCAGGAAAGTATCCGGTTGGATAACCCCCAATACCATCCTCGGGGAAATGATGGAATGCTCGGTCGCAGGCAATGGTTCCTTAACTGCAGATTGACGGGACAGGGCGTCCGCCTTCCGGTTTTCCGTCCCCGGCCGATATGTGATGCGGAAGTTGAACCCCGCAAAGAAGATCATCCACCGCAGCTGCCTGGGAGAAAGGTGTCTAGTGGCCGTCATGAACTGTAGGTTCCGATGGTCCGTGTACACCGATACCACATGTCTTGCCCCCATCAACCAATGCCTCCATTCGGTGAAGGCGTCCTTGATTGCGAGAAGCTCCTTCTCCGCAATATGGTAGTTGCGTTCGGCGTCGTTGAGTTTGCGGGACATGTACGCAACGGGATGAAGCACCCCTGTGTCGTGGTTGCGTTGGGACAAGATAGCCCCCGGCGCCACATCCGATGCGTCCGCTTCCACTACGTAGGGGAGATCCGGATCGGGGTGAGCCAACACCGGTGCCTTACCAAAGGCGCTTTTCAGGGCCTCAAAGGCTTTGTTCGCTTCAGGGGACCAGACAAACTCCTTGGACTTCCTCAGTAGCTGTGTGATTGGGGCCACCAATCCTGAAAATCCATCTATAAACCGCCTGTAAAAGTTGGCGAAGCCAATGAAACTTTGGACGTCCTTCACGCTTTGGGGCACCGGCCATTCTTTCACCGCCTTGATCTTTAGTTCTGCCATCTCCTGTCCCTCTGGACTCAGCATCACTCCGAGGAATTCCACGGATGTGACGTGGAAGTCACACTTGCTGAGTTTACAAAACAGCATGTTTTCCCTCAGCTTTTGGAGCACGGCTTTGACGTGGTGTACGTGCTCCTCCACACTGGACGAATAGATGAGGATGTCGTCGATATATACGACCACGTAGATATCCAACTCCTCTCTGAATACCGCATTCAAAAAGTACTGAAAGGCTGCCGGGGCGTTGCACAGACCGAACGGCATGACGAGGTACTCAAAAAGGCCGAACCTGGTCTTAAAGGCGGTCTTCCACTCGTCTCCGTCCCTCATGCGCACCAGATGGTATGCCCCTTTCAAATCCAACTTGGTGTAGATACGAGCTTTCTTGACCTGTTCCAGGAGTACACTGATAAGAGGCAAGGGGTACCGATTCTTTACGGTTATCGCATTCAATGCCCTAAAGTCCACACAGGCTCTCAGCTCCCCATTAGCCTTCGGGATGAAGAAGAGTGGCGAGGCGGCCAGAGACTTGGACGGGCGGATGAATCCTAGCTTGATGAGTTTATCCAGGTACCCCCGGAGATGCACGTTTTCAGGCTCCGTCAGGGCATACAGCATGCCGCTGGGAACGCTGGCCCCTGGCACCAGGTCGATCTGGCAGTCAAACTGTCTATGTGGTGGTAGCACTTCCGCCTTCACCTCATCAAATACATCCTCAAAACTGTGATAAGCCTGGGCGAGAGCCACATCTTTTTCTGCCGCTGTAGCCACCGTCTGACTCCCGCTCTCATCTGCGTCAAGGGATTCCGTTCCTATTCCACAATGCAGGATGCAATACGGTGACGTCAGTTCGATGCGATGTGTTGGCCAATCCACAGAGGGGTTGTGTTTCTGTAGCCACGGCAATCCCAATATGACGCCATATTGGGGCGCTCGGATGATGTTAAAATCGATTTGTTCCAAATGGTTCCTCCCACATCTCATCGGAAGGACCCCCGTGTGCTGCCCGATGGGCCCCGTCACCAATCGCCTTCCGTCTACAGCATAGACTTCTTCGGGTACAGCTTTGGGAAGAAGCACTAGCCCTAGCCTGCATGCCTCGTTGTGGTCCATAAACATGCCAGTGGCCCCTGAATCCACCATGGCCACAACGGGTATCCACTGGTCATGCACTCCCACGTGCACCGTGAGAAACAGGTGTCGTTGTCCCTTAGTGACCGAGTTGGAAAGTGAAGGGATGGAGGAGTGACTCCGAGATGCCCCTTCTTTGGTCTGGGAGTCCTCTAGTTTTCCGCCGGTACGTCCACCACGGCTGTTACCGACCGGTTGGCCCGATAACGTGACGTCTTCGGTTTGGCAGGGCATTCACGTACGTAGTGGCCTTTTTTGCCACAATATAGGCACAATCCTTGTTTACGGCGTGACTCTTTCTCCGTGGCTGTGAGGCTCGCTCGTATTGCGCCGATGTCCATGGGTTCTCCCTTGGATGCGGTGGAAGTTTCAGGACTTCCCACTGTCACATAGGATGGAAGGGATTTTCCTTTTCTCCCATGATCCCCCTTTCTTTCACTTAGCCTATGTTCCAGCCGTAATACCAGGTTGATAAGGCCCTCACATGTCTTGGGTTGTGGGTCAATATGAGCCACGGCGTCCTTGAGCTCATCGCACAGCCCGTGATGGAAGAGCGCCGTCTGTTTAGCAACAGGCCACTTGGTTTCCGCAACCAGCCTTCGGAACGCGTTGAGATACTGCACCAGGTCGTTGGATCCCTGTCTCAACTCAAGCATTTCACGGTCCGCCGTGTACGAGTCAGCCCTTCTGTCGAAGACCTTCAGGAATTCCTCGCGAAAAGCACCCCAATCACATAAGATGGGGTCGTCCCTGCTCACCAGAGGTACGGCCCATTGTGCCGCGTTTCCAGCCAAATAGGATATAAGGAAAGCCACACGAGCCTGACTCGTGGGGAACGCCCTTGGTTTGCACGATAGATGTAGCGCCACTTGTGTGAGGAATACCTGCACTGTGTTAGGATCCCCACTGTACCTCTCTGGTGTTGCCAAGGGGACGGCTACCGGCATTTCCACTACTACCGCAGGGGTCTGGTTCGTGAGGGAGGTGCTGGGCGTGAGCGGGTCCAATTGGATAGCATCCAGTCTGGCTTTTACATCGGCTGTTTCTTGCCTGGAGGCAGCCAATTCAATTTGCACGGTCGCTAAAGCAGCCAGCACATCATCAAGTGTTGCCATGTCTGTTATCGACCGGGAGACAGTTAGTGTTATTAAGGTCGGATATTTTGTAACGCCCTGAACGTCTCAGGATCGTTTAACAGACACGATAATGAGAACGCAACCACTTGTGAAGGTTTAGTTATTTTAATGAAGGCAAAAATAATACAAGGAATAAACAAAGGTTATAGTCACTGGAATCCTCCAGGCTAAGTACGTTACCAGCCCACAGCACGGATGGTCCTAACCGTCCTCTGCATATACGCCGATCCCGGCGTATGCCAACAGAGGGCAGAAATGAAATGGCCGACAATGCCAATCGGTAGGCTGTGAGGGGCACGAAGAGTGTTGGGGAGAATCGAGGAGTCAGGGAAACACCCAGCCGGGGTCTCTACCTGAAGGGAGCAGCCGCTCAACCTCTTCCTCAGACTGCACCGGGACGCGGAGTCACCTCCTGGTGATGCGTCACCGATACCCCAATCACAAGCAAAGAAGACTGAACCGAGAGCAGCCGCTCGATCGATCCTGTGGACTTCCGAGTCTGTAACGCGGCAAACACCTCCTGGTGTGCATTACAGCTGGCAGTCCCTGTATCTCTGGTCGGGCTGGGAGTTACGACTCCAACCAGCAAAAGCGCCACTGCGCTTTGACTCAGCCGAGTCAAAAAGCGAAGCTCAATGGTAGAGCTTCCGGGTCCTTCACAGGTGACGATGGGGCAAGACACGGCCCAGGGAGTAACGACTCGACCTACCTCCGTTCTTGCCTTACTGGAGCACCACTCCGGAACACTGCTCTTCACTAAGCAGGTACGTCGGTTGTAAACACAATATCCGACAGCGTTGTACCTCCCGGTTCCTCCCTTTATAGGGCGTTGTTTTCCTTGAGTTATGTAACAGTTCTCCTGTTTACATAAGGGCGTGTTTTCCTTGAGTTATGTAACAGCTCTCCTGTTTACATAAGGGCGTGTTTTCCTTGAGTTATGTAACAGCTCTCCTGTTTTACATAAGGGCGTGTTTTCCTTGAGTTATGTAACAGCTCTCCTGTTTACAGAACCTCTCAACCGCTAAGCATCCTGGGAGATGTAGTCCGTTTTCGCTGGTTACCGTTTTCCTCCCCTCGCATGACAGGAATTCTTGACAGAAATGCAGCACTCTCAGATTAGAAGCTCTTGCTATGTCGTCCTGTCAACTTGAACATCCATTTTGTATTGGAGCATGAACTTTTCTATATTTCTTTTCATCATCTTGGTCTACACATCTATCGTGAAAATCTATTTAGAGCTTTCAGCATGAATTCAGCATCTGGGACTTTATAGCTTAGGCCATCCAACTTCTCAAGTTGTCGGTTTTCCTATGCAGTGCTAGAGAATGGGTGAAATGTTACAAACATGACGAGATAAAGTTACAAAGATCTTTATTTCAGGCCTGGCAATTGAAGCAGACAACAACAGGAACTCAGTGGTGTAACTGCTGCAACATTTGCCTGAAAGGACAATTTTAATGAGTAGCGGCGGGATTCACCTGTACATTTAAGGAGGATAACTGCAAAGCAAATTTAGCCTAATAAAAAAGGTAAAGTAGTTGTGTTTCTTTTGGGGAAATTCTCAGCTCTCTCTGCTTCTCTAGATATCCTAAACAGAACCACTTCCACTTGAAGGCATAACCGGGCTTTGATGAAAGAAGTTGTACTTCCTTTAGGATATTTATGCAGTCACCTGGGAAGTTCAGATGTCTGAAGGGAAGGTACTCGGGATTGAGGCCGTCACAAAATGGTGGAATGCTAAATGGAAAATCTTGCCTGACTTCACAAGAGAGTAGTAGTAAAGTTTATTTATTAATCAAAGGATTACAATAAAAAGGTATAAAAGCATCACACTCAATATAAATATCAGAAAATGTCAAAAGGACTTCTAAAATAATAGAATTATAAACTTACGACATACAAAAGACCAATTTCTTTGCATGTAAACTCATGGCATATAGCTCCAGGTATGGGCATAATATTTAAATCAAAAAGTTAATAATTAGTGCATCCAATTTGAAAATGCCATTAAAAATAAAAACTGCCAATTCATAAATACACATTTTCTGAAGTATACTAACGTCCTACGATATTTATTTTGCACTTATTTAGTAGCTGTTTGCATGGAAGTTGATACAAGCATAATCGGCAAAGTGTAGACATTTACATATTTACAAAAGTGAAGCTGTTTGAATCTCAACCAATAGCATCACTAGCCTTATTATTCGTACTGTTGGCCACAACACTTTCAGTCTCTTCCTTCGATCTTGGTTGGCCTACTAACTTTTCCTACCAGCTCCGATACGGTGCAAATGTGCAAACATGTGCAAATAGGCATATAAGTTAAACATGTTGTGTGCAAACAGATAGATTTCCAGAGACAAGAGAGCACATCCAACCTATCAGAAGTCTCCTCTGTGGGTGTATGGAAAGCTCTAGTAGGTATTGTTAATAATGTGCTTGGCTAGGTTATGGTGACGGTCTGGCGGTGGAGGAGGCCAGGAAAGATTAAGTCGTAGGCGAGTATGATGTCAAAGAAAAGGATTTAAAAGAGGTAGTAAGCAAGATCATTTTTTTCATATACTAGTCCTTTATGGCACCTTTTTTTTGAGCAGCCAAAGTAGTCCATAGTCGGCATGGACGGCGTGAAAAAGTGGTGTGCATTATACCCCTGGAGAACATCTGTTGAAGTTTCTTTCAGCATTTCGCCAACTGGACAATGAGGCTAAGCAGGATTCCTCATTTGACGGTCTGTAATCACGGATGACAGAGAGTCGCTCTTTAATGACAAGAGATACATCTTTTAGGAAACTCTAAACATTGGCTTCTTTCATTTTCCCAGTAGAGTATGACTTGCAACACATTTAGGGAGGCTTCAAGAAACTGAGGGGGTGAAAGCAGTACTTGAAGTGGGATGGAAAATGTGTGAGGCGGGGGGCACACAAAAGGAGTGTGGCCGAAGAAGTGGATCTAACAAACCTCCAGTATAGCTGAGGTCTATGTAACTAAGGGCAAGGTCAAATAACCATGAAACAGAATCCAGTCCTTAGCAAATTTATTAAGAAGAGTCTTAATGAAAAAAGAATAATGAAACCAGAAGGTAACAACATATTTATACAACTGTTTACAAAACATCATTTTCCTGTGCCTCAATAAAACAATTGACCAGAAACTTTAAAAAAAAGATAGCAGTGCATTTTCAGTCCTGTGACATCAATGCTAAACAACAGTATCTACCATGTCACATCATCACTGAGACAGAGAGCCTCCAGAAATGGAGCTCCCCGTAAGGCCCTGGTTTAATGTTTGTATTTTAGGTTTACCAGGGCTCAGCCCTGTCCCACTTGGAGCACTGGCTGAAATCAACAAATGCATCAGCAAAAATCTTTGCTTTAACCACAGGTGTTCCTGGCCCTCAAAAGAGGAGAGAGATCAGCCATGACAGAGAACAGGAGAAACAAGAAATCTTTAGACACAAATCTTTACAGGCAGCGACCTAGGGACATGCTCTGATGTGGAAGATCTAAGGCAGCTGCAACAAGGAAGTATGGAGACTGTCCAAAATATGCATCATCTGTCTGCCGAAGTCTGTTGAAAACTTGCAAAATTCCCGTAGAAAATAATGTGTAAAGGACTAGAAAACAAGAGCAAGCACATCTCTCAATGCGTAACACCGTAATTGAGATAGAACATCTAAAGATGCCCTTCTTGAGGCAGGGTTTAGGCTTTTTAAGCACAGGTTGAATTGTCCACACCCATAATGATGTGGATAGCCTACATAGACTCAGGTATTCATTGTATCCCCTTAAAAGTATATTTGTAATGCAGAAGTGATTTAAGCATGACAAACTGAAATTATTCAAAGCAGATGCATCTATGAAAGGTCAAATGCTGGAGAAATGGATTTATCAGCTTTTATGCAAGGATGTCAATTCACCAACAAGCATTTGCAATGCAATAGGTCTCGCAGTTGTGAGAGTTTGAGCTATTGGCATTGTAAATGGCAATGTCTTTTATTTACGTGTTGGTTTTCAAAACATAAATAAAAGGCATTGTCATTTACAATGCCAATAGCTTAAACTCTCGCAAATGCGAGACCTATTGCATTGCAAATGCTTGTTTATTTATCCTTCTGCGTTTTCCCCTTTTTTCCTCCTCCTTTTTCTTACAGATGTTGTTACTTTTGTTCTTAATAACCTTTCCCTAATGGGAGAGCAACCAACTTTTAGTCCTTCCTCTGTAGGCTGCTTAGGCGATTTTACACCTGTTTTTAGGAAGATAGGGAAAACCTTTCGAATTGTACTTGAAATTGTATTTTCCGACTTAGCTTGAGGGAGGGACGTGGGTACAGCCACTGTATCAAAAGACTCGGGATCGAAGAGCTGCTGTAAAGTAGAGGAGTGTAATTTGTCAAGTATGTCTTCATTTTCTATCATTTTGGTTTTATTTTTTCTACTAAAGAAAGGCTTACCAGCCTGAATGCCAAAGTCCCGTCCTTTAGCATATGGAGTAGAGTCTGTTTGAGTAGGATATAGCTTGTAGGAGTTATCCTCCAAAAGTAGGGGAGTGGAAGATCCCTTCCCTAGATTAGGCAAACGGGAGGGATGTATCCCAGCTTTGCCAGGCGATAATTTTTGTTCGGAGGCTATAAACTTTGTCAGGGCAAAAATAAAAGTCCAGAATAAAGTTGGAGTTACTTACTGATTTCTCCATTAAGGCTAAGATAGAAGACAGCACTCTTTCCAGGCAAAGTAATGATTCCGACATCAACATTTTTGACTCTGGATTATTAATTAAAGGAAGAAAATTTGGGGATAGTTCAGACGTTAATGAGCCCTGTGAATCTAATTAGCTTGTTCCACTGGGTGTACTACTGTACAGTTGCATTTTAACAGGGCAATCCTTGGAGGAAAGTGAAGTAGCAGGAATAAGTATCCTAGACGATTCTATATTATATGCATGAGACATCTTAGGAGACTGATCTAAATTAATGTCAAGTAGCATATAATCTTCCATTGTGTGTTCTCTCACTTTTGGCACTAGTTGAGGTACCCCTTCGGGTTCAGAGACTCCGTTTACTAGGGAGTGGATGGTTAAATTTGCCGGCAATGAGTCACCCACCCTAGATTCCGAGTGTTGTCTAGCTATAGACCATGGTCCCCCATTTTCGGACGATAAATTGACAGGAACTACTGGCAATGGTTTTCCGGAGAATACTTTAGCCTCTACATGATCTACATGATCTTTTTGGGTAGACCCCTGCATCCCTACTGATTTTAAGCTTATTTCTTTTTTTTTTAAAAGAAGGAAGGGATGGTATTGAAACTCTTCAAAATGTTTATTTGCAGTGAGTTGTTCCTTAGAGGGTTAGCTCTAGTTTTTTTGCAAGCTCTTGTATACACCAATCTGCCAGAGCGCAATTTTTTTGCAGTCATATCTTAGTTCTTATATATAGAATATTAAAAGACCCTTAGCCAGGCCGGCCTGCATAGCCAGAGAGGTATAGCTCCAATGCGCCAGTGCGTTGATGCGCCGCCCATGCAGCACCGAGCGCTGGGTTTCCACTCTCCAGCGCGCAGCTTTGCTCGCAGTCTTACAGTCTCGCAGTCTCACGAGCTCGGGCAGAAGATTGTATTACAGGCTGCCAGCACAAGGCACTAGGGGGGGCAGGAAGGCGCCGGAAGGGAGCTTGTCTCCTTGTCTCCAATAGTCAGCGCGCTCGTCTCCAATAATCACAAGTCACTACAGGCATACACGACAGGCACCCTCTGTCTCCTGCATACCTAGAACAACAACAAAAAATTCTGAGGGCAGATTGCAATTGTAATTTTGGTACTAAGAAGTTTGATAGAATCTTTGGCGAAGTTGTTGGATTAACTGGATCACACATACTAGAGGCGCAGACAATATCGCCCTCCAACAGTCACCATAGAAATCTCCAGTCAGACATATCTGTGACACGTTAGACGACTACTTCGCCTCAAACAAACCACCTTAAGCATTCTTACTGGCATGCACTAAATCACTAAGCTCCGTCGCAATTAACCCCATAGATACACTGGTAGCCGATGGTGGTTCTTCCTCCAACAACCTCTCACAACCGCACTTTGCAATCGCGCACACTGAAGATTAATGCGCATATCCCAATTCACATTAAAGTAATAGTTCCCTCCTCTCTCTCCTCGCTACCTCTTTCTTCTCACCTATCTTATTTAAATTTGCAGGCCACTGGCCACAAGCCAATTAGTGATATGTATTATTATTTTTTTTTTGTATTATGATTGCTTGTATTATTGTTTAGTATTATTGCATTATTTTATTGCTTTGTATTTTTGCCTAATATATTTATTAATGTATTATTCGTGTATTATTTGTTTCCCAAAAATCAATAAAAATCATTTGAAATCAGGAATACACAATATGGGTTATTCAACTATATGTTTTGCTAATGCTTGTAATAGGAAAAGTCAATAAAATGATGTTTGAGAAAAAACTGCAGCGTGCGTGAGCACTGCGGTATAGCAGGGAGCCAGGCACCTCTCGATTAATGGCAGTGCAGGTGCCTACAAGGAAATAAAACAGGTGAGTTCTCAATGCCTCAGATCTGCGCAGATGTGTTTTGGAAGTCTTGAAATAGCTTACCGCTCCTGTGGGAGGTGTGGCAAGGTGTGGCAAGGTGTGTTGGTTCCGCGCACAGCAGCGTGTCAAGCATCAAAACATTTGGGCAAAATCAAGAAAGCGTGACTAGCAACCCCTGTAATCAGTTGCAGGAGCCCCTGCAAAACTGACTACTAGTGGTAGAGTAAACGTAATTAAAGGAAGTTGAAAAAAAGCAATACATAAAACAATTCAAAATGAGGAGTGCAGCGTTCGTGAGCACAGCGGTAAAGCAGGGAGCCAGGCACCTCTTGATTAAATGGCACTGCAGCTGCCTACAAGGGATTGAAACAGGTGAGTCCTTAATGCCTCAGGGCTGCACGGACGTGCTTTTGAAGTCTTGAAATAGCCCGTCGCTCAAGCAGGGGCGTGGCAGGGGGTGTGGCTTGGGCGCGCAGCAGCAAGTCAAGCAACAAAACATTTGGGACATTAAAATCTAGAAACCGGTGTCCAGCAACCCCTGTAATCAGTTGCAGGATTCCCTGCAAAACTAAGCACTACTGTTAAAGTAAAATGTAATTAAAGAAAGCGGGGTGAAAGCGATACATAAAACAATTACAAGCATCGGCATAGCCAATAGGTCTCGCTTTTGGGACCTTATAAGTATTTAGTTATGCAGCACAATATCCTTGGTGCAACATCAACCGTTGCATGGCTAAACACTTATAAGGTCCCAAAGGCGAGACCTATTGGCTATGCCAATGCTCGTTTTAATTTGCAAGAATCACTTGAAATTAAGGGGCACAACTTGGAAAAAATAAAAGAGGAAAGAAATAAAACCAGGGATAGACTAGCTATACAATAACTCCACACTGGGTCGCGCAGAGTGATTTAGGAATGCATGCTTGCTTGATACACGGAATAGAAAGTATCATTTAAAGTTACCAGTTTTAAATCTTTTGCAAAGGACCCCCTGCTGCCCCGAGCCTTGAGATGGTCAGGCCTGCTTGTTATCATTATCAGTAAACAGTACAGTCTGTGGGTTAAACCTGTGTGTGGTGCATTCTAAGAGCGGCTGACAGAAGACAACAGTGATGTTTTTACATATCAACACCTTTCACGATATACAGGTGTGAAAGGATGCTATAAAACCTGACAAAACAGCGGAGTGTTTTATTAATTCATTCATTATTAAGGGGTTTTGCACAGCGCTCGACTACACTTACCCTGCAAGTGGCTTTCTTCCCCCACAACAGATGCATTTACTGTTATGTTTAGCACGTGTTTGCGCCTCCCAGGCCCAATTGCATAAAAATACTGAAAGGAACTACCGAAGAAACGTAAAAAGGGATCCATTTATTTAATTAACATAACCAGCTGCCACCTTTTGACCTGGGGAACGGGGTTCGAGTCCCGGCACAGGCTCTCCCTGTGAGTCGGTTGTTGGCATCAGCACCACTTATGCAGCAAGTCACAAACATAAGTGACCCCCTCATTTCCTTTAGAGTTGGCACTGCTTTTATCTGCTATGCAACAAGCTTATCTGCCTGGAGCACGGAAGCCTTTGATGCATGCAGCGGCTGAGCTCGGTGAACTGACACCATGCTGTCATTGTGGGCATTCAACAGCTTCAGATTAAACCTGTGCCTCTACCAATGCTTGTAATAAGAGACAGTTCTGCACTCTGAGACGCAGGCGCTACTGGGTCCAGCCACCTTCACCCTTGGCCATCACCACATATATCCATTTGGTTATTCTGTGTGTTGGAGCCGTCATGTTCGTAAACAGATGGAATCAGGTAAAAGGACGGCAGCCCATGAGCCTAGGCTGGAGGCCTTTGACCTGTTAGCAAGTGCCTCACGGCCTGGGAGGCTGCACTTGACCCCTCTGCTTCCAGTCTCAGGGGCTGCTCTGACAGGACTACAGTGGGCACCACTACCAGCCCCATGATGCCCCAAGCCAGTGGAGAAGAGCCTTCTGCAAAAGAGTATCGACATGGTGCAGTAAAAAAAATGCAGCATCTATAGCAAGTCAGAAAGAAAGAAAATAGAGTGAAGAACTCTAAGACCGGGCCGCTTCCCGACTGAGAGCACCGCGGAATGGATTGGCGAGCCCCTGCACCCACACCCAAGCTTTCAGAATCAGGGCCCCGTTGGGGCACCAATAACCGAGAACCTCCCCCACTGTGCTCCCCCAAGGGGCATACCTCACCTTGGCAGGTGCACCGCTGGAATAATGTGGTGCTTTTCGTTTGCATGGCAAACGCACCCCTGGAATAATGCAATGCTTTCCGGTACCGTGGCAGGTGCGCCCCTCGAATAACGCTTTCTGGTACTGTGGTAGAGACACTCTTGGAATAATGCGGTGCTATAAGGTGAAGGGGAAGAGCCATGCCCAGAATAATGCAGGGCTTTCCAGTATCATGATAAACACACTGCAGGAATAATGAGGTGCTACCCATAGTGTGGCAGACGCACACCTGGAATAATGCAATGCTTTCAGTACCATGGCAGACACCCATATATAATTATTCCTGCCTTAACTGAAATTTAGTCACGGAAAAATGGGCACACGATTGGTGTTTCCGCTTTAGAACCTAGTTTCATAAAGTAGAAACAAAACAAGTCTTAAACAATGGTACATTTGAACGCGAAGAAAAGACACCATGATGTTGTTAATTCCGTTGTCTGGCATCAGCGCCCCAGACCGACTCATGTAACAACTACAGCTGAGACATACAACGGGGAAGGCTCTTTCAGCTGGAGGAGCAATGGGAGGAGGGAAAGCTGGAAGACAAACAACTAAGCGTTAGGAGAATGGGAACAGAGACAAAACAAGGCAGTGGGGAGCAGAAAGTGGGCGAAACTAAAGCACAAAACAGAACGACAAGCAGTGACGGGGATTTGGGATGAAAGTGGCGATCTAGCGGAGGTAGTGGGGGCGGGCAAGCAGAGGGAGGGGGTTGCGGAGATGAGTGAAGGTGCTGCGCTGCGGCAGGAACAACTTGCCACACGCAAGGGAGCTCGAATCAGCCCGACAAAGAAAAAACGAGAAGGGAGGGGGGAATGCCAGCAACAGAGGAGCCCGCGAAAGTGAAAGTGATCGTGATTACGATCGCTACGGAGGAAAGACACATGGCGCTGTTCACGTGCACTGTAGCTTTAGGCCACGGCAGCACTTTGAGAAGCCCACATATAAAATGTCTCTTCGAGCCTTTGGCTCGCGAGACCTAAAAATGCCAGGGTACAGCAGAAGTGACATTACACCCCCTTTTGCCTTATTGACATCCCAAGAAGTGACATCACTTGTCCGTTGACTCACGAACATTCCTACGAGGTGCTATCAAATGACCTTAGCTCTTATGACAACACAAAAAGTGACATCACTTAAGTTCCTTAATAACTGTATGATACATATAAAAATGCAGCACAGACAAATTTCTTTTTTCGAGAACACCTTTATCAGGGTGCTGATATGATCTATGAAAGTGGTGGACAATAATAATTGTGCAGAATTGTGGAGAGTGAAGCAAATGAGCCAGACCTCATGCATAGCATGTGCAGGGGGTTATCGCGCCAAGCAAATATTTGAAAAAGTGGGTTCAATAGTGCATTTCAAAGCACATTTTTCATATAAATTTGCTAAAATGCCATAAGCTCTGAAAGGGCACTCATTAAATATTAAGGTCCTTCCATAGTCTGCCAAGTCAACTGCCAAAAAAACAAGGTAATGGATGGAATGCTTGAATTATTCTCAGCCACGAACAATCACTAAAGGTCGAATGCCAATCCATTGTTTTTTTTGCCCACCATGCCCAGCCATATGCAAATTAGTCTTGATACTGATCTCCAGGGGAACAGTCCAGCCTCGAACTGCCAGGCCAGGTCCTCCATGGACCGGAAACAAGAATACTGGGACTGGTTCGGGGTATCACCCCTCATCAGCCAGTGTAGCTGGAATCCAGTGGCATAGTGAGCCCAGGATGCCATTTTTTCAACTTGTGCTTTGGGATTAACACATGTAAAAAATAAACTCCATTGAGCCGTGGTCAGCATATTGTGATACCCCCGCCCCCCACTTCCGACTATATGCTAAAAATTACAGTGTCAGGATTCTGGTATTAATGCATCCATATAGAAGGGGTTACCCGTATGTTAAAAATTATCTAGCATTTCAATGACCATCGTTTGATCACAGTTACATCCCTCCCATATGCCACAGTTGCCTCCCTTATGCCTGGTATTATCTCTAATGTGCTAGCACCTTCATTTTGCCACAGGTGCCCCGCCCCTTATGCCAACAATTACTTCTAGGATGCCGGAACCAGTGTTTTACCATGGGCCCCATTACGCCAAGAATTACCTTTAGTGTGCCAGTAGCAGTATTTTGACACAGATGACTGTCATGATAGAAATGCTTTCAGTAAGAAAGCACCAGTATTTCGCCATGGGTGCCTCTTTAAGCCAAGAATAGTATGCCTAAGCCAATCGCAGATGCACAAGGATAACACCACATTCTCAATCTTGCTCCCTTACCTTCACTCACTCACAATCCTTCTTACACAGTCATCCTCACTTGCCTCTTATTCACTTGCACTTATTCCCTACCTCTTGTACTCTTACACTCACTCATTTGACTCTCTCACTCCGATTCGCTCATTCTTACTCTGTCCTTCATTTGTACTCACTCTCGCTCATTCAGACTCCTTCTTTCCCAGTAATGCTCACTCAGGTACACTCTTACACACCAATACACTAACTTGTAAACTTTAACGCACCAAATCACACTTATTCTCATTCCATGACTCAGTTACACTCACCGTTACTGACTCATTCTCACTCTCAATCCCTCACATTCATTCTTGGATACTCACTCACCCACTAACTCACCTTCAGTCACTGACTCACTTACTGATACTGAATCTCATTCATTCTCATTCACCTGTCAGTAACTCTCGTTCACTCACTCACACACACGCTCACACAGAAAAATGCTCACACCATACACAAGTTCTCTCATACAAACTCCTGCAAGCACATGCACGACCTACTTTCAAAAGCATTTTTTTTACTTACCAGACTAAGTTCTATTTTTAATAAAAAATTAAAAGAAGAGTGGCATCCTAATGCACAAAAGCACAAGTCGCTCTGCATGGATTTTCCACCTCAGAGGTCAGGCAGACCTAGACTGGGAACCAAAATCAACCCAGGCAAATTATGTCATATCAGTCCAGCCCCCATACTGTTTTAGACTGGGTGAGCACTGTGAGATAGGGCAACAACCTCAACATTAGTTTATGGGAATTCTCCACCCAAACATTTTTTGAAAAAATGTGAGAAATAGTGCGTTACACCACACATCTTTCATCACGTACTGTTATCCCCATCTCCTTTCTCCACCATTACTCGTTTGGTCTCTCATCCTTTTTTATAAATCCTCTCTCCCTTTCCCTAATCATAACACTTCTATGACTTCTGCCATCAACCTTCCTTTCTTCTCTCCTTCTTAATATCACTCTTGTTTTCACCTTCTTTCTTTCATCTTCCCTCTTCTCTGTCCCCTCTAGCATCCTACCCAGCCTGTAATCAAGATAATGAAACCAGGTCTGGTATCGGAGACCTCTTTTAGTGGCAACAATTCCCAATGTCCTTTATGGGCCACTTAAATTATTTTCGGTTACAGACTCAGGAATTAGAATTCTCGAACGTCGTAGGATAACTCTTTCCTGAGTTATTGACAGTGCATCCTTGACATTTTTGTATTTTTGATATCCACCATAACTAGTTTGGGGTCGAGGGTGTTGGTTTCACGACAGATGTGCAATTTTATCATTGAGCTTTAACAGGTCACTATCATGGCTCATGGTAGTGATAGTCAGGGCTAATTAAATCGCACCTGGTGTGTTTGATTTTACAATGAAATTGATATAAGCCTTCGCTGTCGTGGAGGAAGTCCCATGACCTAGTATAGGTACTCTGGAAAAGTAGTCGACAGGGTTCTGATGCAATGCACAATGGTGTAATTATACTCGTATAACCAAGTCCCCATCCTTCAATGAGAGGAGACGTTATGGCCTTTGGATTGCCAAATATAGTCAGTAAAACTTGATGATCTGTTAATGCTGTAACAGGCTTTCCGTACAGGAGTACATGGACATTTTCTCAAGCTAAACTTTCTTTTCAGGTTATGAGTAAGCACGTTTTGTTTGAGACAAACTTCGACTTGCATATGCCATAATATGCCTTCAAGTATTCGGGTGCTGTGCAAGGATAGCAACTATCCCAATTGGGCAAGATTCAACAACCGCTGTATGAAGCTTCGGATTGACGTATGCCATTTCAGTAGCACGCTCAATGGCTAGTTCAATTTTCTTAAAACGTTTCTCACATTCATTTGACCAATGAAATGAAACATTCTTTTGTGTCAAGTCTCAACGAAGCATTTACAGTTGCAAAGTCTTGAATATATGTGTGTAGGAAGCTGGCTCTCTATATAGCATACTAAAATGAAGTACAGTGTGCAGAGAGTCCAGTGAGACCCAGATTGATATACAGAGGCAAAAGTAGAAAATACTAACACTCTATTTTTAGTAGTATGGGTGTGCACTTATGCTTTCAAAGGGTAGTGCTAAGCATTTGTTGTACTTACAGAGCCAATAAATGATACACACACTCAAAAATAAATCTGAGACCAATTTATAAAAATAACACAGATTTTGTATATAATTTCAGACAAAGAACTTCGTCCCACAGTAAGTACTTTTCAAGATATGAATTTTTAAATTTCGTAAAAGAAATCGCTTTTGTAAGCAATTACGCACCATTGAAATCATTGGGAGAAAATAGAAAAATGCATATAAAAACATACCATTGGATTTTGGGATTCACCTCAGGATTTAGGTAAGTAGCAAGGCCACGCCCAATGTTCCACCAGTGGATTTTCAGGAGCATCTCAGATTTGGCCGGGATCAGGGTGCTGAGGCCGTTGGCAGCTGGTGCACTACGAAGAAGGGGCCACCTGTAAACACACTGCACAAGAGGACATAGAGGCAAGTCCTAGGAGTCACACTCGAGGGAGCAAGAAGCAAGGGCCTCGGGAGCACAGCTGGTTCGGCAGTACCCATGCCAGGCGGGCTGGGTGCAGAGCAGATAGGTCAGCTGGGCGGCGTGCATCAAGAGGTCTTCCAATTCAGGGGCAGGCAGGTTGCAGGGATGATTCCAGGACAGCTGGGCCACTCACGAAGTGGGTCTCAGGGGTCGCGATGTCCATCACAAACGGCCAAACCAACATGTGCATGCTTTTCCGAAGTAAACAACGACATGGCGCAATCATTTTTTGATCACTTTCACTTGATACTGATACAGAAGAACAGTTTGATGATGATTTAGACGGCAATAGACTTCATTCAGTGTCAATTTTTCTCAACTGATGTCACCGCTTGGCCTTGTGGACGAGCATCAAACCTGGCTTCTTGAATGTTCTGGCAGCAATTTTGTATTCGCAGAGTCCCACAGCCTTTGCATATCTATCCAAGAGCAAGACATTACTTTCAGATGGAAATGAAAAATCACATTTTAAAACACAACTTCTTCTTACGTGTAGTCTTTTGTTTTAGCTTTAATTTCCACATTCATGACAGATTCGTTCAAAGCAACGCCGGCCTCCAGCGTGTCTATCAGCAAGCACGCTCTTCAGCTCTGGCAACCATTAACACTCGCTCCAGACTAAGTTTCTCTCAGCATTTGTCCTCTGAATAAATCTGACAAGCAGCCGTCAACTCTTAGACGCATAGCTTCTTCATCGTTAAATTAATTGAACTTAGAATGTCTTATGAGTGTGTAAAGTCTCTCCACAAATTAATAAATGGTTTCACCAACTTTCTGGCATTCTTGGTTCAAGATGTATCATTCGTAATCAACATTTGGTATTGGATTAAACTTGATATTTAAAACTCCCTAAATTGATGATGCCTAACTTCATCAGTTCGTAGCATTTTCTTTTTGACTTCTTTTACACCATCACGAGTTTTTAGATACTTGATAATCTTTTTATCAGTCTCTTCAAAGTGCATCAATGAAATCATCAAATGTCTCCATCGAAGCAGTCCATCTATCGCCAATATTTTGCTTTTTAGCAGTATCGAACGGTGGTGGTTGTTTCAGGAAAGCAGCAGTGATGTGGCCATTGCTAGGAAGGGTTGATAGAGGGAGGAGCTCTCTCCGGCTCCCTCAACGGTTTATCTTGAATTGGTTCATGTAAGCCATCTCCACGACCTTGAGATGTGCTGCGCTCCGGATCATCCTTGATGACTTTTGTGAAGACGTGCTCAGTCTTTGCCTCCATTGGAAAAACAGCTTTTCACTATTCCAAAGACTTCGGAGTGTTAGGTGTTGTGTGTGACAGGCGTGCAACATCACAAATGGACGGTCTGGGTTGCAGCGCATGGTGCTGAGGTAGTACTGGCTCACTTTACTCAGGTTCTGGTGAGTAAATAACGGTTTTATTCTTTGACGTCTTTGAGTTCACTTTGTCTTCACCACTTTCAAATTGTAACTTTAGCTTGTAACTTGTGATTATTAATGGCACTCTTTGAAAATCTGGTTGTATCTACCTTTAACATTAATGTCCGGATTACATATGACTGTATATTGCGTAGCAGCATGGTACCTTGACGTATGGTCTGACCAGCAGGTTCTTGGTCACACATTTGTTGTTTTCTTTGCAATGCTTTAGTAGTTTTCAATTTCTCTACAGTGTCTGGAGTTGCACTTTGACTCCGCACGAGTGAAGCGGCAATTCCGAACTTAAACTGCAACACACGTTGCACGCACTAGCAATTTGCTTGGACCACGGCAAACTCCGGGAGAGTACTGTCGATCTTTGGGTTACTCATCCCCCAACTCGTCTCCAGTTGTAATGTCCTACCCAGCCTGGGTACCTGCTAATGACTAGGCCACACACGGAGCTTAGTTTTACATGTATTTATTCCTCCGTGTATAACTGCGAACTCAACATTCTAAACAGGCCTTCAATACATTCCGCTTTAACACTTACGTCACAATTCTACGGAGTACCCAAGGAGACAAAAGGGTTCTATAATTTTTTTTAACGAGCAAGACAATACATCCCTTTATCCGTCTTATTGCTCCCATTGCTTCCTTTCTTTATCCCCTAGGATTTGTAATCCTGTCACCATCATCCATTCTCTGTGTTGCTTGGTTGAACCTCCTCCTTTTCACTCCCTTTTTCTGGATATCTTACCTCTCTCTTCACCTGCTTTCTCGTTTCCCTTTCTCACCTTACCTCCTTTTTGCCTCACTTTTATTTTTTATTACTGTCTCCCATTATTTCTTTCTCTCTTCTAAACCTTCAAAAGCACAAGCCATTATCAATAGAGGTAATGCATTTGAGGCCTACGCCCAAGTAAGGAAGGGTGAAGCAGATTACCATGTACAATTTGACAGTATAAACAGGCTGGATATTAGATGGTCCTAAGACAGATGCGAGGAATTGTGCTAGAAAAAACGAGAGGGTAAACCTGAAGACATCATACAATTGGTAAGTAAATAACAGGTGTGGATAGACAGGTGGGATGTAATGCCTTCTTAAAATTGAGAGTGCTAAGGAAGAAAAAAACAAGACTTATTCTGCTTGTTAAATGAAAACTACAAAAAGAACAGTTGATGAACAGACTGCTGAACAATGTCAAACCTTCACCCCAGTACAGAGATCTGAGCCTAAATCCATTGTTTTTTTGCTCTCCATGTCATTGCAGTTTCAACCCACCCATGTGCGAATGAGTCTTTACCCAGTATAGAGAATCCCCCCACTTCAAAGGCTGGCACCAGGCATAAATATGAGCTGTCGTGAGTCACCCATCAGAACACTACTGGACTTATAGACACTTCAAAAGAAGGACTGCCTTTCTGCCAGAGGACTGCCTGCTGCTTGAGGACTGCCTTGCTGTCTGAGAAGGAAAACTGGACCTGCTTCCTTCGTCCCAGGCTTACTGACCAACTCCAAGGGTCAGCAGGCTGACCTTCTTCTGAGTTACAGGGACACAAGCTTCAAAGGCCTCTCTGCAACTGCTGAGCTGAACTACTGCAACTGTCCCTGCCTGCGCCCTCCTAGAGTGAGTTCCTAATCCCCAAGAATAGCCTACCCAGATCTGGGCCCTTGGTTAAATCAGTTGGGATTCCCCCTGTAAAGAAAGGGAGTAATCTTGACAGTATTGGGCTCTTTGCTACCGCAAACAGGCCTGTTTGTGCTGAGACTCTACCACCCAAGCCGCCAACCAATGCAAAGCTCCAGTGAACCCAACTCTTCGCACTATAGGGACTACCAGCAATGACCAGAAACAAGAGGCTCGCACTTCAAGCTACAGCAACGACAGCCTGCGGTGACTCCTAATGCAAAGCGCCAGTATTTACCATCCATAATGCCTGGCTGCCACTTCGCATTACAGTGATGACCATCAACATTGCCAGGCCTGCTCTTCGTGCTACAGCAACGACCATCAGTGACTATCTCCCTGCTCCTCGCGGTCCCCCCACTAAGGCAAAGGGAACTCTTCGGGACGGACTTTGAGAAGGAAACTTTTTCATAGAGATTAATCTGGTCCCTGTATCAGTCTTGTGGTACATAGCGGTCAACCTGAACTGTGGCTTACTCCCGATCTAGCACGACCAGGTGGCACGAGTGGTGCTTTGTGCTTTTAGGCACTATACTTACCTAAAACTTTAAAATTGTTTTTCTCCGGTTCTACCGATTGTGTTTTTGTCATTTTGGGGTTCATTTAATTTATAAAAATGCACTCTATTTTTCTACATTGGTCTTGGATTTTTCTTGTGTTGTGTTTTCACTTTGTTACTTGAGTGCAGCAAAAAATACTTTATACTCTGTCTCTAAGTTAAGCTTTACTCCTTTATTCTAAGCCAATAGAGGGTTAAGCACAGGTTAATTTTTTGACTTTTGTGGTAAATATACCAGAGCTTTGTTCCATTGTGATAGCTGGATAGCACACTTCTCTGATATCTTTAGAAAATGCACTAATGATGCCAAAATGGAACTTAGTGAAGTGATTTCCCAATTGGAGATTACGAACGATGAGGTTAAGTTAGCGTTACAGGATAGTGTTGGAAGAAAGGCCCCTGGAACCAGTGGGGTACCGGTAGATGTTTTTAAATCGGCTACCGAACTCTGGGGGCCTATCCTCACTCGGGTGTTCAATGCAGCTGTAGTCAATAAGATTCCACCCTCATGGGGAGTTTAAATAATTTTACCCATTTATAAAAAGTTTGACAATGCAGACCCGAAAAATTATCATCCCATTGCTCTCTTGGACTCATCAGTGAAGGTAATGAGCAGAGTTTTATTATATAGGCTGGAGGAATGGGCACACGAACACTATTTTATCCCCAGTGCAGTATGGTTTTAGAAAGGAAAGCAGATGGGCACTATAGAACAATGTATAAATTTGAAACTGCTAATTGGGAAGTACACCAAGGCCAAGTCGGGAGTTTTATATCTTTGTTTTGTAGATTTGAGCAGCGCTTTTGATTTTGTTGACCATAATTTACTTTGGTTAACACAGATTTCCCTATGTGCACCCAGGCTAATAATCGGGTTTCTCTACCGTTTGTATGAGAATCTATCTAGCAAAGTTTCCTTCGGGCTGAAGGCGATGGCTCACCTACGTTTAAAGTAGGGCGAAGCATTCAACAAGGTTACATGCTAGCCCCCTTACTGTTTTCTTTATTTATTAATGGGGAGGCTATCCATTTGCAGGCCGTACAAGCCGATGCACCCCGGGCTGAGGACGTCCAATTCCAGTATTGTTATACGCCGACGATGCTGTTCTGCTGTCTAGGACCCCGGTTGGCCTACAAAGATTAATAAATCTTTTCGGGGAGTATATTTCCTCTAAGAAAATGGTGATTAAAAAATCTAAAACATTCACAAAAATTTGTGGGCCTAAATAAACAACCTAGAACTTTTTATATTGATACTACTCCAATTGTTCCAGTAAATTCCTTTTGCTATTTGGGCATTTTATTTACAAGTAACGGATCTTGGGGCCAACATATCATAAATACCAGAGTTAAAATGAGCAGGGTTTCGCAAGGGATTTTTTTTTTTATTTCTTTTGATTTAGAAATAAATGGCAGTATGAAGTTATACATTTATACAACGAATGCGATACATTTTCGTTCTTATTTGGCAGTCACCTATCGCAGTTGTTATCAAGACATTACATACACCGTGTATCACCTATGTATATTCATATATGTCATGGTTAAGTTCACCTTAATACATTTCATTAGTCGGCAGTTCACATATTTCGCCCCTGTAGGTATTCAAACCTCCCCACAAATGTATCCACTTTTTTGGACACCCCCTACTTACATACGCCATCTTTTCCGCCACCATGGCCATATCTTTGCACCATTCCGTGTGAGGGGGGTGGCCGCTACACCCCAGTGTTTGGCTATGTTTCGTTTCGCCAGCATCATTCCTAATGTCGCCCATAATTGCGCCATGGCAGTAAGATCTGTTGCCTCCCAGATGTTTAACAGGCACCGTTTGGGTTCCCGGGGGACAGGGTGCACGCTGACTCTCGTAATGGTTTTCATGACAGATTTCCAGTATTGCATTATGGCTGGGCAGGCCCAGAGTGTGTGGAAGAAGGAACCAAGCGCCCCACATTGTCTTAGGCAGAGTTGGGTATTCACTCTGCCCATCTTATAGAAAGCGGTTCTCGTGTAATAAGTTTGATGAAGAATTTTGAGCTGCACGAGGCACAGTTGGATGTAATCGCTACCTCTCTGGGTGATGCTAATGCTTCCTGCCATCTAGTCTCGTCAAGGTCGCCTACCTCCTCCCCATGTTTCCTGTAGCTTTTGCATGGGGTCAGCCAAGTTATTTATGATCTTTCGATATGTCAGTGAGATTACTTTGGTGTGTAGATGATATGTTAGCAATCTGTCCTCTAATGGTGAGGCCTCGAGCGGAGTAGTGTTAGGGGGAATCGCTGCTTCTAGGGCGTGTCTGATCTGGTGATAACAAAATTGTTCCGTGGGTGCCATCTCATATTGCTCCTGGAGCTGTGTGAAGGGGATCACCTTTCCTCGTGCCCAGAGATCTCCTACCCTGGAGATTCCAATATCGTCCCAACGTTTGAAGCCTTTGCTCTTTCCCAACCGGCCCAATTTATCTGTAACCCAGAGGGGCGTTGCTAGTGTGATCTTTTTATGCCAGCCCAGATTTTTGCGCGTTAATTTCCATATCTGGAGTGTGTGTTGCGTTGGGCCTATCAGGTCCGGGTCTAGTTGTAAAGTGCTCGAAATAGTCCCTCCTCGCCCAGCTCAATTCTATCAAGACCGTAGGCCGGGTCTGTATGGGAAACATGGAGCCATTGATTGGTAACGGTTAGTTGGGACGCCCAATAGTATGTCTGTATACTGGGGAGTGCAATGTCACCATCATACCATGTTCGGAACAGCTTTGTCATAGCTATTCGGGCTGGTTTATTATCCCAGAGGAGTTTGGTGACTTCTGCTTCAATGGCTCAGAAGTAGGACGGTGGGGACAAGGAAGGGTGCGTTTTGCAATGTGTATAGAAATCTCGGGAGCACCATCATTTTGAAAAGAGCTGCCCTCCCCAAGAGCGTTAGAGGAAGCGATTGCCAGTGTTTCGTGTCCCTTGCAGTCGTTGCAGGGGAGCTTGGAGATTTAGAGTCATAAATACCTCCGGATCATGTGTGATATGGATTACCAAGTATTTGAAAGTATCCTGCACTATTGTTACTTCACAGCCCGTTGGTAGTGTTGGTGTAGGCCCGTGTAGGACATATAGGAACGATTTAACCCAATTGATCGTATATCCTGAGTGTCTGCCGTAGGAGCTGCATATATCTAAGAGACATGAAAGGGAACGCCGGGGAGAGGCCATATACAGGACGACATCGTCTGCGTATAGAGATATTCGATCTTCGCAGCTTTTAGTCCAGCGGAGTCAGCGAATGACCGGGTCTTGTCTTACCCAGGCCACCAGGGGCTCTAGTATAAGGGCAAAGAGGAGCAGTGATAGTGGGCAGCCCTGTCTTGTGCCACGGTGCAGTGGGAACTCCCTAGAGGTCTGCCCATTGGCTACAACATGCGCCATGGGGGTTGTACACAGCAGTCTAACCCAGGAACAGAATTTAGTTCCCCCTTATCCAAGCTGGCCTCGTACATCGCCGCTAGATGGGGTGTAAGTGCTGTTATATTTTGTTTGTACCATTCTATTGGGATACCATTGGGGCCTAGTGCCTTTCCTGACTGGAGTTTTCCGATCGCTATCGCTATTTCTTCCGCGGAAAGGTCTGCCTCCAGTGATTGGGATTCTTCTTCTGTGAGCTTGGGGAGTTGGATATCACATAGAAAATCCTCCGCCTCTTTTTCGGTTATCGTAAGCGCGGAGGTGTAGACTTGCTTATAGTGTTGTGCTAGGGTGTCTATTATGTCCTGGGGTTTTGATGTAACACCGCCTGTGAGGATCTCAAGCTCTGCAATCCACCTGTCTGCCCTCTCTCGCTTATCGAGCCAGGCCTGGAGCTTGCCAGCTTTATCGCCGACTTCATATTCTCAAGGGATTTTTGAATTTTCTTCTAAATTGGGTAGCCGCCCCATTAAGGAAATAGTTGAAATTTATAAGGCTAGAGAGGTGTCCACTGATACTTATGGGGCTGGTCTCTGGGGCTATTCTAATTGCACTGCCCTACAAGTGGATGAATATAATTTTTGTTAAACGGCTACTTTGCTTGGCTACTTCTGTCTCTACCATGATTGTTCATCAAGAGGTAGGCCTGCAGTACTTAGACAATGTACTTCTTATAAGACCTTTGTTATTAGGGTTATCATTATGGGCTAAAGAGGATTTCTTTTTTACTAGATCTATTATTTTAGATTGTTTAGCCTTGGATAAGGCATTGAGTAGCCCATGGTTATGATGTATTAATTCCTATTTTAGTATGTTATTTAACTTGCCCATCTGATCAGACCCTGTCCAGGTGCTAACACAGACTAAAAGGAAGATTAAAGATACTTTTTTCCAGTACAGATCTGGACAGCGTTTGGCTACTAAAAATACAAAATCCTCGGTCATCCTATTTATGTCATCACTTGGTGGCTTTTCCAACCATGAAATCCTGTCCTTCTGACCAGACTCCATGTCCATGTGATGGACGAAGTAAGCAAAGTATGATGCACCATTTAATGTTCTGTAAATTTTATCAGACTTTAAGGAGTTTTTGTCTCAAATCTATCTTTGTCAGACACAACAGCCGATCATACAAAGCTGCTATGAAATATTTGATTGGACTACGCGAATCCTTTGTGTGTTACAATGTGGCCCTTTATATTCTTAATGCTATCTATATAAGGAAAAGACTTTCGTATTAGATTTTCCTTGATTTTAAATTGTCTTCTGTATGGTTTTTATCGATCTTATAGTGATGTGATTTTATTGGTATAATTATTTTATTCAAATGTACTTTTATGGCTGTTTCGACTAGCCGAATAAATTAAGATCCGAACCAACTTTTGAGGTGCACCTTGAAAAGGATTGTGGCTGTTGCTTGAGAAAGGCTTAGAGCCCCCCTCAACCAACAACCCAATTTCTTAAGCTGGAACGCACAAATTTAGCAGACACCATGCTTTTTCATTGTATGCGCTTTACTAACTTGAGGACTTACAATTACATAACCTTCAGCCTGAAGTTTCAATGAATGGTTGGTATCGGAGCTGTTCAGGAATGGCTTTTTTTCTGCACGTCAACAATACTGTTATCTAATGGCTCCGTGTTTTTATTTGCCTACAGTGAAGCTGTAGCTTCTATGAGCATAGCTCGAACTTGTCTTCCAATGCTTCAGCACCTTTAATTGGTCACTACCTAGAATTATCAGCTTTATTAGTATTGAAAGGGACAAGAACAGTACTTGTTAGCTGTGTTCATACATTCAGTGAGACAGTGTCTGCGCTTGTTAGCAATAGTGCTATATTGTAATGAGACTCTGCCTTTGCTGTTGTGTAACATTTCTGCTACAACAGTGTATGAACATCTATGTAGAAATGTTTTCATTTTAATTGGCTAGTTACGTGCATTATCAGCAATGCTGTGATATCTGCATGTATACTATTGCATAACACTAACTATACTTGTAAGCATGGGTTTTAGGCAACATACACAATTACCCATTTTAGTATTGATAACACACCAGAGAGTGGATGAGACAGGCGGCAGATGCCCATATGTAGCCCCCACCCAGCAACATGCAGCATACTTGCCAACATTCTGTGACAATGAAAAAAGTGAGCATATTCCAGGTTTCACAACCATTACCACTGTGATGATAATAATGAGGTGTGGGAACCATCTTTCCTTGGCATGAATGTTCTCAATATGGTAAGAATTGTAATTATTATTTGCAAGAAGTGTGTCCTTGGTGTATAATAACACTGTGTCCATGTCTGATAATTATGAGTAAATTCAAATAGATAAATCACTACTGTTTATTGTTTATCAACTGACAAAAACCATCAGTTCTCTTCTGACCAATTGAGCTGACTTGTGAGCCAAATTCTTCTAGAAAACACATGGACAGAGCACTGAAACTTTTCAGACACTCACCCCCAGTCACTATTAGATCTGGATTGAACCCATCATCTTTCTTTAGCTCACTTTGTCACTCTTGTGCACTATGTCTAGGTTTCACAATTGAACAGATCGTATGTCCCCTTTTGTCTCCCATCATTTAAAGTCACCTAGAGCACCACACTCCCCTTTGCCTGAGCGGAACTGCGTGTGCAAGGCTGCAATAGCAATTTGTGCTCCGCTGTCTTTGGAAACTGTTCTGGCTGTGTTCTACTCGAGCTCGGATAGGAGTCTGAAAAGTGGATAGGTGGACATAAGGCTGAAAGGATTGAGGGAGCAGTGACCAAGTGTACGTGGCCTCTTGAGGAAGGGCATACATGCCAACGTTTTAGAACAGGAAAGTGTGAGATTTTGAAAACAAAAACAAATCGGGGAACGTATCTTCCCCATTGAATTCCATTGAAGCAGAGACCATTTCTGGCAGCAGACAGCTAAAATAAAGCCATTTGTGGCTTAACTAATCGAAGTCTCCTGCCTGAATCTGGTCTGTCGGCGTGTATGACTTGGAAGACAGCCCTCTGTATCCTGGAAGAGTGGTGCTTCAGACAGGATGGACCTTTTAAAATCATGGCACTGCCGGGTGCTGTGCCAAGGACCAAGGAAGAAGGTGTACCTTCATTAACAAGAGTGCCCACGAAACAAGGCAGGAGTGGGGTTTTGGTGTGTGCTTGGGTAATTTTTGCAAAATGCTGGGGAGCACCACGGTTAGGAAAATATACATTTATTAGAAAATAATGCTGACGCCGCACCTGAATGGATGGAGGAAAGAAATAAACCAGGTATTCCATATTCGAAGCAGCCAGCTTAATTTACTGAAGTGAGTAGCAGATAGAAGCAATGTGCATGAACCCTGGGCGGCGCATGTACTTTCGCTTTCACTCCTGCTAGGATGACTTCAGACACATTCTTGAATATAACCCTTCAACGTGCAAGGCCTTGGTTTTGTGTGTGTGGTTCAGTGCAGAAGGAACGGACTTGCCAAGGCCTGTTGCAACCTCAAGGACTATACCTGCCTGGAAAGATACGGCATCCCCCCCATTGCTTTCCATGATGCATTCTGTGAGAATACTCCATGCTGGGTAGCCGAGTAGCAGGCTGGGTCTTCCTCCAGAGCTTCAGGAGGAGGAGTTGTGGATACTACCAAGTGCGCATGATGGTTTGGGAGGCCGTCTTGCACACTTCGCATTTCTCCACCTAGCTGTGTTGTCCAGCCGGGTGGAGAAAAGCCACAGACTCCAGGACACAGTCTCAGTGGCAAAGCAGGCCGCTCAGACCAATCCCAGCACTGCTCTCATGCTGGGAACAGCATTCCCAGCATGAGAGCAGTGCTGGAATTGGCATCTGGGAGTCTGGGCAGTGTGTGTCATTCCAGGGTCGGAAGACGAGGAAGATGGAGCAGACGCAGCATCAGCTAAGTTGTATGAAATATATATACTTTGTTTAGTGTATTTAGGTCCCCCCCTTGCCACCCTACCTAGTCGCTTCAGGAGCAGCCGCCACTGTACAGCTCACTGGCTGCCCATCAGTTTCCCTAGATAAAAGGTCCACAGCATGTGAAGTATAAACCATAAGCTGCCTTTGGATCTGAAACTCACTATAATAGACCAAGACTTAGAAAAACTACCTGTTTAAGAACGCATGGTGATGCGGCATTTGGAGCAATGCAAGTGTCAAGAGTAAAGAAAGACTGGTCAAAAAACAAATCAACTTGAAAAGATTCACAACACCAAACCAAAAGAAAATACATAATGCTTTCCCGTCCTCTCGGACAGACTTAATTTCAGTTTCATTTGTGTACAGGAGGTAGACAGAAAGCACAAATGCTGCATTAAATTCATCTTCATAAAATAATATGTTTTATGTTTCTTTGAGTAATAAAACCGACAAACACTCATTGTTGTGTGGATTAACACAACTCTGCTAACCAGGTAGTTGGGTGTAAAATGACGTTTGCTATCCTTACCTTGGCAGCTGCGAGCAGGCCTAGGGATAGAGCAACTCTCGCACGCAGATCTGGTCGGTCTTTAGGCCAAACATAAGTTAACATCGCTTTTAAAATCTTTCTGGAATCTATTTCTTTCAACTGTTAAAGGAAAAACACAAAAACGATCAAAATTACTAGGGGAAAAAGGCAATGAAAGCAAAGGATATTTTGAAAGTGTGCTAAAAGGATACATTAAAGAAACATTCTCATTGTTGCCTTCAAACTACTGTGAATGTCTTCTATTCTGATCGTTAGGCCCTCTTCGTCCAATTCATAAATTAAATACTAATGTCCTGTGATGTCTCGTTCGAATGCATGGAATTCGTAAACCTTTATTGTCTTTTCAATATATTCCCAAACTATTTCATAGTCTGAGTGGAAAACATGTCAGTGGGAGTGTGTTCATTCACAACATTAGTGCACATCATGAGTTTCCACAAATCAGTATGTACTCCACTGATGCAAGCAGAAGATCCAGTTCTTTGCGGATACTGGCTCTTTGTGCTTTTTTCTCTACTGTTGTCGTTTGAAAGTGGACTTGCAGTCGTCTTCTCCATGCCTGACCCTTGAAACTAGTTTTAATAGAGGCATTTTGCTTTTGTTTGGTCATCTGGACTTCTTTTTCACACTATTAAAAATACCTTCTATTAATTTTGTGTGAATCTCGATGAGTTTAAGCCAGGTCTGGAGGCTTAGTGGACTAATGCATCCACTGTAGGGGCCTGTGTTCGTCCTCATGGTCACAGGTTTAAATCCCAGCGGGTCCACTCAGACTGTCATCTTTCTGAGGTCGATAATAGGAGTACCATTGAGTTGGGTAACAAACATTTGCTATTTATCTCAAACATACTCTGGGGTGAATGTGCACTTTACAAATACACACTCTCTAATGTAGTATACAGCATGCGTCTTAACACTATTCACCAGATGCCGTTCTATTTACATAGTATATATTAAAATGTATTACTGCTGATGTCTTGCATTGTGTTTAACACTGATCGTCGACTTATGTGTGTTGATTTAAAGCATGTAGTTGCAATTAGTGCATTATGACGTTACATGTTCTCAGAAGTACTGAATTCCATAACCCACTGTTTCTTGTTACTTTGACTTCTCAGGTTCCTGGTCCAACGTTTGGGTTCACACTTGTGTTATAATAGAATAAAAGTGCAGCTCAATAGAGATATGCAGTCAACAGAAAATGCTGTCCCATGTAATAGCACGAATTACAAGTTCAGATCCCAAGGGAGATTCGGCTTTTCATCCTTCAAAAAAATCATAAACAAGCATTGGCAATGTCAAACGGTTGACTCATGAATGAAAGTGCCTTTTGTGTCATTGATGGGTTTAGGCAAGTAAGTCATTATACCCTCCGTGTCTCACCTTTGGACTAATGCACTCACTCGTCCACCCACCGACTCATTCTTTCTTCACCCTCTGACAACTACAACAAAACACACGCAAGCTCAACAACATATGCAAGATATAAGAGTGAAACTAGGAGAAAATAAAAACATGCTGCCGCCTTAACACAGTGGGGATACGATTGTAATAACAAAAACTAAACATAGAAGCAGATGTCGGTCTTCCAGAACATTTGTTAATGGTCTATCGTTATTTTAAAGTTCCAGCATGGCCACCACGTTTAAAATCAAGGTGTTGACCATCTTAGAACGGTAAAGTAATGATGCAGTATGGACGGCATAATGTTATCTTGGTTTAGAGAAGGGGTCTCCAAATTCGGACCAGGAGGGCCGAATCCAAGGCAGATTTTTAGCATATACCCATTTAGATAAATGTAGTCGTCTTAAAAATCTGGCATGGATCCAGCCCTCAGGACCGACTTTGGAGAACCCTGGTTTAGAGGAAGTGACTGTCGGGTTTGCTGCACTGCGTACGGCAGCAAAGTACAACACAGCCTAGCTCCCGACACTGAACACTTCGCATTCTAGTGTTCCAAGGGTACGGCTACACCTGCTTCCTGTTGACGCATGTCCTCTTCCGCACGGTGGCAGCTGAGTCCTCCTGGTTTAATGGCTTTTTACGGTTCTCTCGTCTCTCCTACTTACGTGCTTCCAGTTTGGATCCTGGGTAGTGGCGAGGATTTCCTGGCGATCCTGGCAACGGCAGTGATTTCCTGGCGATCCTGGCACCGCCGGTGAATGCCTGACGATCCTGGCAGCGGCGGTGTCTTCCTGGCGATCCAGATGATAGCGGTTACTCTCTAGCAGTTCTGCTTTTACTTTGGGTTTTGGCGGTGATTCGGGCATATCGCACCGATTTCTGGAAGCGAGAGGTAACTTCCTGGTGCCCCTGCATTGTCTCTGGGTTGCAGCAGCAATTTCTGGTATCCCACATTGACTCCTGAAAGTGGCTACGTGTTCCAGACATAAAACAAACATCTAGTTTCCCAGTCTTACGGTAATCGTGTATGCTCGCCATCTAAGTCTTATCTTGAACATATTACAGTATTATACTTCTCTAAGATTGTTGCCCTCCTCTGTGGAGGTCTGCTTCTTTTGTTTTTTAACCTCAGTTCCTGCAAATGAAAGGGACAGCATTACATTTTCTTTATTCCAAAACTTAAGGAAAGTCTATAAATAGTTTTAGTTCTAGTTTTCTATTTTCACTTAGTGTAAGCGGATGTTAGGAGAACGGTTTCTACATTGTGCTGAAGCTTTTTAAGAGAATATCCCCAGAAAGATATAGGTGGGTGTCCTTAATTTCATTATTACCTCCTTTTATTCTTTAAAGCTTTATTAGGCTTCTAATATCATGCACTCTTTCTCATTTTAAACCGACATACACGTTTCATCTACCACCCAGTTCTGCAAGGAATAATTGGAATAAGAAGTTACAAGGTAGTTAGTAAGAGATCTCTTACTTGTATAGTTAGACATGCTTCTGTCTTTACACTCTGTTAAATATTTACACACTTTCTCTTTCCTTTTAGGGTATCCTCTTACTACACGGTCCTGTGCTTGAGCTGGGAACATTGGTCAACTCTCCCTCTGTTTTCTTCCCTTCTTCACCTGGTTTACTGCTGGCACTTTGACATTGTTGGGTGCGGTGAGTGACTAGTGGGGTGTAGGGACGTGTTCTCAACATATCGCACCTGGGAAACTGTAAGTAGCCTTGATAGTGGCCAAGTGGGATGCGGTGCACTGCAGATAAAGTGAGCGGCAAGCCAGTGACCTATTAGAACTGCCTGGAGGGATGTAGTATCCTTTAAGAAAAATTAAAGTGATAAGAGGTGAATCAAAGAAGTGAAAGGGAAACTATAAAAGGAGAACACTGAAAACTAAAGGACTGGCCAACCAGCCCTTACACTGAAGTGTACTCATTTTCAGGTGGATGTACACATATGATCAGAAAATGCAGTAATTAACAGGGCAAGAGAGCCAATCACTGATGTGGACTGAACCATTACCCCATGCAGTATGCTATAATGGGTGGAAGCAGAGTGTAAATACTACTCAGACCAACCAACGGCAGAAAAGAGCTGGCCCACAGGATATATATCAGTGCGGGGGGGTTTGTGCACTAATAAATAACTTCTGATAAGGATCTGCAAGAGCTCTCCTATCTATGCTGCTGAAGTTGCTGTGCGTGTGGAAAAATATATATATATTTAATGTTGCTTTATTACAAGATCCTGTCAGGGGTACCCTGCGGGGAATTCGCTGCAGTAGGGAAATGGTCTTCCAAAGAACAAACCCTCTGTATAAAAAGCTGTCCTTCTCAAAATGGACAATGTAGTGCCAGTCTGCTATGCCAAACATCTCGGGGGGGGGGGGGGGGGGGGGGGTTGAATCAAAGACAGTATCAGACCTAGCCCGAAACTTCTGGACTTACTGTCTGGACAATCAGATTTCGGTCAAGGTAATTGGTGGATTGGCACTCACACCACTGGCAGGATGTCTTCCTTTGGCAACTCAACCCACGAGTGTTTCAGGAGATACAGTCCAGAAGGTTTCCATTTACTATGGACCTCTTTACCTCTCACCTTGACCACCAACTAGAGAGATACTGCAATTGGACACCAGCTCCCAATGCAGTGAAAACAGATGCCTTTTTGCAAGATAGGAGCTAGGAGACGGGTTTGGCATTCCCTTCCTTTGCCATGATCATGAGGTTGTCTACTCAAATTCAGAGGCAGCAGGTAGATCTGGTAGTGAATTATGTGCTGTCAAAGCTGTAAAGGCTAATAAAGCCATGATGGAGGATCTTCATCCTCCAGGAAAACATCCACTTTTGATTGCTCTTAACAAACCCCATTAGGCGGTTTCTTCCCCTACGATTGCCAGATGGGTCAAATGGGCAATGCAAAAGGCTGGTAGTGACATAATTGTTTGGTGCTCACTCAGTCAAAGGAGCTATGGCCTCGAAGGCTTTTTCTTTGGGTGCCTGCTTGGAGAATATTCTCAATGCGGCAGATTGGTCCTCAGTCTCTACCTTTAAGAGGTTTTATTTTCTCAGTACGAAACCTGGCATCTCCACAGGTGGAAAAGGTTTAGGCCAGCCTAATCCTCGCCTCCGGTTCCAGACATAGAATTCAACATTTCCTATCTATCGTAATCAAATGTTTCAATTCTATTAAGGAGGCGAGGATTAGCCCACTCTGGTCTCGATTTGGTTTCACACTCTCCCACTTTGAAGTGATATGAAGTAAGTGATATGAAAGCTTCATTAGACACATGGGAATATGACATGATATACACTTTATTGATTATTTATTGTGATATAATTATACAGTGACTATTTCTGAATTGCAATTCTTTTCCTGCAGAGAAACTTTATAGTTTTGAGACAGTAGGACCCTGGCATTGTGCTTTTTCTCAGGTGCGGATTCTGGTAAACAAGAGTGAATCCCTAAACCTCCAGATATGGTCGCAGGAAGAAAGAGGGAGAAGGAATGTTGGCAGGAGAACTTGAAGGACGCCGCAGATTGTGGATTGGAGGGACTGTTTCCCTGTGGTGAATGGGAAATTTAGTTTTCCTGTGGAATGTTGTTGCTTGAATCACAATAATGTTAATGGCTTCAGGTTAATGAAAGTGAAGAGATAACAGCCTAATCCTCGCCTCCATGTCCTTAATAGAATTGAAACTTTGTTACGATAGCTAGAAAAATGTTCATTCACCCTGACCAAACCTTGTATTCAGAGGAACCAGCGTGTGGTAGAATCTAATCCTCTGTGTCAGTAGTATTCTGAAAGCTCTTTTTTGTTGATCACAAAGTAGGCAACAGTTGCACTGTCAAGCAAGACCTAAAAATCCATGTTGAATAATGTAGTCCCCCCAGACAACTCTCACTGCTTTCCAACACAAAACGGCACTAGGAATCCTAAAGATAATGATGAAAGTGGAGGGTCCTAGGACTGCAATACATTCCTAATGACTGCCATCCTCACCATCTGTGCTGTTGCCAGAGAAAAAACATGCACCATAAATTATCTAGTTATTTAAGACACTAACAGCATTATAATGTCATTTATTGGCCCTTGAAATTTCAAGCTCGGAGAGCCATACTGCTGCTGGCTCAGGCAAGTGGATAAATAAAATAGTCACAGCTACATGGAGGGGGAAGCACTTTTTTCCATGGAAGCAGACAACTTCTGCCCAATCAAAACATGTACTCTTGCCTCCCAACATGTGGGCGGTACCGAAGCGCTCCCTATAGTGCTCCTGAAAGCTCTTTTTTTGGTTGATCATATTACGTCTGGGGACAGTTATGTTGATAAGCCAGACCTAACCAATTACAAAACCGACCACGGGCGCAGAGATAAAGGACTATTCGCAGAAAAAAAAAAAAAGTCATTTAAACAGATGATTCACACAAAAAAGTAATTTAAACTGAAAGAATATCAACAAATGCAAAAACTATTTTTTATATTATATAAAACAGTCTGTAATCATCTTCTTCCCAACCGCTCTCTGTCTAAAGATAGAGATTCAAAATCTGATGCCAGTGGGGATAGAAATACATCTCCAGCTGCAATCTGAATCCACTTCTGTCCATGACATGCCTCAATGCGCTGGATTTAGAATTATATGATCCTCTTTCACTCGCAAACTAACTGCCGGGGTCCCAAGAGAGTACAGTGAGATAAACTCATTCAATCCATATAACACTTATTTCCAGCACCTCTAAAGAAAACAAGGGCCTTCACTGAAAAGAGCGCGGCGGGACCTAAGCCATCATCAACAAACCACAGCAGGGCCAATAGGGTGTTAGCAGGCAACCTGGCTGTGCTCCTTGGTTCACATGTGAGCTTTTTTTATCATACCCTTAAGCAAACCTCTCCAGTCCATCCCAAAATAGATAAACAGTGTGAGTATTGACAGTTGGAAGATGGGCTGAGCAGCAGGCAGGCTGCTCCTGGTGGGGCTGCTACCACTGATGTTATGGACATAATAAAAAACTTTCAAAGACGCTACTCGGCTACGTCTACTACTTCACCTCTACGCATGAAACTTCATTACTACTCATTCCAACTTTAAGGATGCCCGTGGCCAACTGGGTGGGTGGGTGGGTGGGTGGGGCTCACAAACCTCTTGCGTGGAAGTGAATCATAGTGTATGGAAAGTTACAAACAGGCTACTGCACGCAGAAAAATGACAAACACTATCGCCTTGAGTGGGCTGATCTACTGGGAAAACAGAGAGGAGCGGTGAAGGGGTGCTGAGCATTTTCCACTCCTTTAGACTCAGCTCTATGGTCAATCCACTGCAAACTTTCACTGACAGCTACACCTACATCATATTTGTGGTACGTTTGTACCACCAGGAAACCGTTTTCGACGCAACAACAATTATTATTATAGAGCGCTCAACATATGACAGATTGTTTCTCAAAGCGATTCTCTGCTCACCTCCATTTTCTTGCCAGGATGCCTTTTGTCACCTCCCATCCTCCTACAGGCTTCCTATTCGGCTGACAGACATATACGGGACATTAGTCGAAAACAGTTTCCACACGGTGATCAACCAAGGGTTCAACATTGGCAGAAAACGAAAACAGTCACTCGGAGTTAAACCGGTTTCTACTTTCCTCGAATACATCAAACTAGAGTAGTGTTTAGGTCTCCTCCGATGTCCTTTCACGTCATCTATTCAGTCTAGAAAAGAACCCAGGTGTTCAGGACATTCTACAAGTGCCTAATTTGTAAAAGAAAGAGTGCCGGTGCCCGACGCTCTGTTCAGAAGCCGAAGCAGGTGCATTTAAGTGTTGCGCGCCTCTTTAATCCATTGCCAGACACTCACTGTGCCTTCATCTGGAACTTACCGGTTCATGCCTTCTCTCTCTGTCACGGTTTTGCAGTCTTCATCTTCCTCCTTCTTTCCAATCTGTATGCGTTTTACTTACCTCTCGCGCTCAGAAAATATCAGTTGCCAAAAATAAGTGCCGGTACCCCCCACCGGCAACCACCTGCTCAAAGTAAACACTGGATCGGACTGCAATTTTGAATCGACCAAGCGGTAGGGAACGACTGAACTGACGGCGTTTGCCAATCCAGAAAACACAGACACTGAGCAAATCAGGAGTAAAAAAATGAAACTTTTACGCACAGTGTCATCCGCCTTAATTAAATTGGTGTCGGACAAATGTTGCTAACTATCTTGCATCGGGACAGATGACACTTGCTGTGTTCAGCAAACCCTCCCTGTTAATGGAGATGGGCTAAAGTTACGTATATCTGCAGGGACAGCTAGCAAAAAACAAAGAAAAGGGCTGTCCTGCCAAATTTAGGACAACTAGGCACCCAACCTGAGAACAGAACAACGACGAGTTCGGATAGAAAATAACAACGTTTAATACAAAATATAAGACAATGGACAAAGGAAGGAAGGAATGTGGGGGCCGGGGAAAGAGAATCCACAGGGCGTAAAAGAAGATGTACACTAGTGTCTATTTTAACATACTAAAGATAACAAAACCCGCAATCCTTAAAATCTCAAACAAATGCTTAAGAAAGAAATTGTGATGGCCTTGATATAGCTCACTTAGCACCACGGCGTTTGCCATTCCACCCAGGCCGCTCATCTCCTCCACCTCCTTGAGCACAGTGATCGCCCAGTGATCACGAGTGGGCTCAACAGTGAAAGGAGTGGGCTCTCAACAGTGAAAGTCCCGGGCTTCTCAGCTTTTCGATCAGGCATGGCTTGGGTCTCAGATTCAGTCACAGCTCCCATGAACTGAGCTTTGCTATTTGCTGCTGTATCCGCCGGCTGAACCATCAATCAAACAAGACTTGTAAAGCGCGGCTAATCACCCATGAGGTTATCCAGGCGCTGGGGATCTTGCTGCGGAGGCTCAGTCAAACAGACAGGTCTTGAGGCCTTTCCTGATTTCCAGCAATTACGGTAAAACTGACAGTGGAAAAAAGAAAAGAAACAACACACCTCGGTGGCACTAGCAGCAGCGAGCGGGAGCTGGCCCAAGGACCTGCGCCCTTTCAGCAGCTGGTGCTCCAAACAATTGAACCGGCCAAGTGTCAGCTAGTTGACGCGTACCCTCAGTCCGCTTGCTGCATACTGGGCCAGAAAGCCTCACCTTTTCCAACTTTGTGATCCCTATTGGCAGCACAGCAACTGTTCTACGTCAACCTGCCAATAGCACGGCTCTCCTTAACCAGGGCACCGCCTGCTCCTTCGTTGCCCCTGGGTCAGCTCCTGTACTTGTCTTTAGCAGTAGGGGGTAACAATGATTTAAAAGCAAAACTAAAAGGGCAGGGGTTTGTGTGCAAATAGTGCTGGGAAACATGGCCGCTGTGCGAGACGCCATATGGCAGCCTTGCAGCCCAAGCACCCAGCATTCTGCATCCAGCTGGGCCGTCATGCATCAAAGAACAGGATCATGCAACAAAAGGATGTAAGTTTGTAGGAGCTGCCCGGGGCACGAGACTGAAGCAAAAGAGAATGAACACATTCGACACTGAAGTAAAACTCACTGCTTTATCAATTCATTCCTACCCCTCGGTGGAGTAGCACCTTTTGCTCCTGAGAATTCCAAGGTAGTAATCAACTTGTAGTATCCTGCATTTGTTATGCAATGTATTTTACACCTCCTGCTCAGCCAGTGCCTGTTGCTCTGTGCTCAATAGAATGTTGGATTCATAAGAGCCCCCTGCTTGACCGTCTAATATACCGATAGCTTGGATCCATTTTTAACCTTTATAGTAGACGTCACTTAAGTATGTCTTCCACAACGTTTACTTGTGCTGGAATACCGACGCGGTTATTATGCTTCTGTACCATGACAGAACACTGCACTTTTAAGTGCTGTAGTCCGGCCCTGATTCGTTGAAGCCTTTGATGCATCACTACAGAGAGAGTTGAATAGTAATCCGTATGGCTGTGACCACAGAGTGCTCTTCCGGTCTTTTGACATGAGTATAGAGTTTTCGGGATTAGATATGGTGTGTTTTTTAATAGAACAAATACATCTGTGTATTTTCTGCAGTTTTCTGTGTTCTCTCACTTTTCCTTCACCATCAAGCGCATGTGTAACGATTTCACAGCACTTTTTTGGATCACCATTGTACTTTATTGTACCACGAGTGCTGTCTGACACCACTTTGTGTTTATAGTACATGAGGCTTACAACCTGTTATAAAATGTTGCTTTTTTATTGCATGCCTGTTTGTTTTTTATTTCTCTCTTTCAGGTGCATTTAGGTTGTTCTTCAACATAACTAACCACTTATTAGGGTGCTGTAACAGTGGTAAGTGCTATAGTTGGTGCTATCACTACCAGCAAGTGTGTGAAATTCTATTTCTTGGTCCTGATGAATTGCGGTTAATCTAACCAGTGCAAGAAACATGTTGACCTTTGTAGCGCCGTCCTAACTACCTTACTGCAGGGAGGCGCACTTTTTGGTTTTAGTCAAGAGAGGGACCCTGCTTATTAAACTTGTGTTATTTTGGGCCCCTACTACTTGTTTTAAATTTTCTTTTGAGCACACTACACTTAGGGCCCTCACCCGCACTACACACACCGGCATAAAAGGAATAAAGATCTCCTTCAAAAGGCCCTGATAAGGACGCCGATCGGGGATTGCAGCGCCGCCCCGATTTGGAGCAGACCTGATGATGAAGCATGACATCTAGCTGGCTGGGTGTGTGAGGGTCTTTTTCCTGAAGGAGGAAATTCCTCCTGACTTTACTGACTAACAGTCCATTGTAGGCCTCTCTTTGTTTAATCACACCCCTTAGGAACAGCATACATCTCTATACCTAGACTTGTGATTGGGCCTCGTGTGCTGGACCTGCTCAAAATAGCCCAGTGTTCCTCCTATTATATACAACGTTCAGCACGGGGAATCCCTCGTAGGAACTGATTAGGATACCAGGGACACTCACCATTGTGAAGCCCTGGCCCAACCGTATCACAAGAGGAATAATTTTTGCCTCTCCTTTTATATTCTTTCTTCATTACCTCACCTCTACCATGGATGATTTCCATGGTTTGAGTGTTGGTGATGATATTGCTGCAGAAATTTTACGCACTCCATCACTATTGGGGCCAGATAGCAATGCTACTACTGGAGCACAATCAGATGACTTTATGACGCTCGCTGCCTTGAAACGAGAGTGGTTAAAGATAACGTTACACGGGGCTATGATGACAGAATATCTCAGGGCTAACATCGCCCCTAATGGACTAATTGTTAAGAACTTTCCCCGGCTGTTCTTGGAGGACATGATCTTCAAGAAAGAATGGTCCCTGGTGTCATGGAAGGGCACCAGGGACTGGCTCAAACTCATTATCAACACGGCCAAGAGACTAGCAGACGCAATTCTGATTAAAATCCAGAATGCAGAAGGTGCAGTCAAAGTCACTCTGACCACCGCAGTGTTTAAAACTAAACTATCTGAGATTAATAATGAAATAGCAGAGAACAGGGAGTTTCTAATGAAACAGAAAATATCTAAATTACAGAAAGATATTAAGAAATTCGAAAAGGAGAAGGTCTACCCATCTCTAAAGGCCGACTATACATCAGTGAGCAATAGTTATTCCTCGGATGATGAATCAAACAGCTCCAGACGTATCTCAAATACGAGTAGTGATTCAAGTAACGGTAGCTTCTCTAACAATCGTGGTAGACAGGGTCCACAACACTTCCCTCCCTACCCTATAGTGCCTTTTCAGGGACAGTATCAACCAGTCCCACCATTTTGGCAATATACCAATTACCAGCAGGGTCCTCCTCCACCTCCCTTCTACCAACCGGGCCCCCCTTTTTTAGGCAGAGGCTGTGGCAGAGGAAGAGGGCGGAGAAGAGGAGACGACAAGAGAGTACATTGGCAGGACCAACCATCAACCTCAATGGAGACCAGGAGCCAAACCAAGAACAAGAGACACTAATAGTGAATCTCTCTCATAGGCCGCTGCTGGAAACAGAGAAACGAGTACTCCAAAAAGGTCTAGGCTTCGTACCAACGCCCAAAATTGACTCCTTCAGGGAGATGTGCGAATTACAGGCCTTCTTTCGTAAAGTACGCCTTAAGGCCTACTTCTATGACGATCCTAGCGAATTGAGTGAGGACTCTGGCCTCCACAAACCCTCCACGTTTACACCTCATAGTGGGATGGTTCCCAATGAGGGGTTGACCTTTGAGCAGGCGGTACTAAAAGATTGGGAGAATATTAGCCCTGGTACAGCTTTTCGCAATATCTCTAATGAGGAAGAGGCAGCAATTCAGTCACTGAATGAAGACCCCTCGATAATTATCAAGCAGGCAGATCAGGGGGGAGCCACGGTGATTATGTCCACCACTGATTATCGTACTGAGTGCGAGCGACAACTCAGCGATAGGAGGTGTTATACTCCGATTAAGGAGGACGCCACTACTTTGATTACAACCATGGTTTTCCATGCAGAGACCCAGGGATGGATAACGACGAAAGAGGCAACATTTCTGGTTACCAGTGAACCCAGAATCCCCTATTTTTATTGCTTCCCGAAAATACATAAGGGTACTTCCCCGGTCCCAGGGAGACCTATTGTCTCTGGGATCGGGTCCCTTTTGGAACCCCTTTTTAGGTTCGTGGATCATTTCCTCAAACCAGTAGTACAGGGGACTCCGTCTTTTCTGAGGGACACTACTGACGTCCTCAGGCTTATAGAGGGTACTCAGCACCAGGGGGAAGTTGACTTTCTCATCACCCTGGATGTTGAGGCCCTCTATACCAATATCCCACAGAGAGCGACCCTGGATGTTATTGAGGACGTATTAAGTGGGTTGGATTGGGAATCAGTCACCCCACGTCCCTTCATCCTAGAATGCGCCTCCTTAGCCCTTACAGAGAACTTTTTTGAATTTGAGGGTCAACTTTACCATCAGATACAGGGCACTTCGATGGGGAGCACCTTCGCCCCGAGTGTGTCCTGCATCTACATGGCGGCTTTTGAGGAAAGAACTATCCAGTGTGCCACTAATCCATACAGAGCCAACATTTTACTTTGGAGGTGCTTCATCGATGATATTCTGGTACTTTGGAAGGGGGATCGAATTCACTGCGAGGAGTTTTGCTCCTGGATTAATACTCTGAACCCCTACTTGAGGTTTACTAGTACCATCTCTGATCAACAAATCCCGTTCTTGGACCTTCTGATCCGATTAGATAATCATATGTTGAGTACCACGCTTTACCGCAAGCCCACTGATAGGAATAGCCTCCTACATTTTCAGAGTTACCATCCTCGAGCCCTCAAACAAAACCTCCCATTTGGACAGTTCCTCCGGATTAGGAGGAATTGTAGCTCCGTGACTGATTTAAAAAAAGGAGTCTAAAATCCTGACTAAAAATCTTCTCCAGAGGGGGTATCAGTCTGGATGTGAATAAGTCATTCAAACGTGCACGCAACAATGACCGGGAGGGGCTACTTGAACCTAGCGAGCGACATACGGATGACTCTTACATGTGTGACAACCTTTACCCCCAATTCTTATCATTTAAAGAAAATCATTAAGAAACATTGAGGGATCTTACAAACTGGGGATCTTACAATTACTACCCCACGCTTTGCCTTCAAATGAACCACTAACTTGAAAGAAAGACTCATACATACGAGACCCCAAAAATCTAAGGGTAGTACACAGTCCACATTATGGCACCTTCCCCCTGTTATGGGCCACTACCCTTGCGGCTCGTGTGTGGTCTGCCCCTTGACAAAGATCACCAAGAGTATCACTTTCCCCAATGGGGTTACCTGGGAGTGCAGGACACATACCAACTACAATACCTCGAATTGTATTTATCTAATCACCTGTCCGTGTAACCTCACTTACATAGGGATGACTACTAGACCGGTTAAAACAAGAATTATTGAGCACAGGAGCAACTTCCGGTGCAATAAAGTGAACACAAAAATGACGACACACTTTAACGAAAAACAACACTCCCCTGACTCACTTCAATGGATAGTCCTCCAGTCTGTTAGGAACATCAACAAAAACAAGTTGTTCCAGTTGGAACAGAGGTGGGTGCTGAAGCTGTCAACGCACAGGGAAGGGTTAAATGAGGAAATCCCATGGAGTAGTCTCCTAGGTCACTAAACTTAGGAAGACGATCGATTCCCCTTTGTTTTTGACTGTCACCCTTGGGCCTACTTCATATCATCCAGAACTATGCCCTTTATATGAAGTTAATCGTGATACACCCTCTGGGGACCCTGCGCCCGCCCCCCCTAATACCGACCTTCAACAGCTCATAATTAGCGCTGGTATACTACCTCCCACTTTGGGATCAACCTTTAACCAATGGTCCCGCCCCCTGTGCGTTGGGATTGACGCGTTACTTTCCCTCCACCGAGACGTATGCGAAAGTGAAGCTTGCGCTCTAGTTTCCTTTCGAACAATGGACTACACCGATTGGCTCTGGTTCCTAATTTAATATCCCCTTCAGCTCTTGGCTGAGTCCTCCAAATCGGCTTGGACGGAGGGTAGGAACCGATGTGTCCTGTATCTAGGAAACATGTAAGTACCCGGCTTAACTCTGCGCGTTTTTCGGATAAACTCCTTTCAGTAACTCTGCTCACGTTGGTATTTTGAAATGAATGGGCTGTTGGAAGTTGGGTGGAAGCGTGACGACATTACTTGACATGTGGGACTGATGTCGCCTTTACCGACTTGGGATACTCAAACCCACCTCCTTTCTATTTGTTCCTTCTTAGTCCTGCCCGTGTTCGGCTTATTACAAAATGTCGCATACCGTTGTTAATACCCACTTGATAACTAGCGTCCTTTGGTAGTTTTTAACCGTCGAGTCTTTCTGGTCAAACTTCGAGAGCAGTCGACGTTTTTACAAACCCACACAATGGGGGATAACGATTGTGAGCCCCTTGCTTGACCATCTAATATACCGATAGCTTGGATCAATTTTTAACCTTTATAGTAGACGTCACTTAAGCATGTCTTCCACAACGTTTACTTGTGCTGGAATACCGACGCTGTTATTATGCTTCTGTACCATGACAGAACACTGCACTATTCAGTGTTGTAGTCCGGCCCTGATTCGTTGAAGCCTTTGATGCATCACTACGGAGAGAGTTGAATAGTAATCCGTATGGCTGTGACCACAGAGTGCTCTTCCGGTCTTTTGACATAAGTAAAGAGTTTTCGGGATTAGATCTGGTGTGTTTTTTAATAGAACAAATACATCTGTGTATTTTCTGCAGTTTTCTGTGTTCTCTCACTTTTCTTTCACCATCAAGCGCATGTGTAACGATTTCACAGCACTTTTTTGGATCACCATTGTACTTTATTGTACCACGAGTGCTGTCTGACACCACTTTATGTGTTTATAGTACATGAGGCTTACAACCTTTAACCTGTTATAAAATGTTGCTTTTTTATTGTGTGCCTGTTTGTTTTTTATTTCTCTCTTTCAGGTGCATTTAGGTTGTTCTTCAACATAAGTAACCACTTATTAGGGTGCTGTAACAGTGGTAAGTGCTATAGTTGGTGCTATCACTACCAGTAAGTGTGTGAAATTCTATTTCTTGGTCCTGATGAATTGCGGTTAATCTAACCAGTGCAAGAAACATGTTGACCTTTGTAGCGCCGTCCTAACTACCTTACAGCAGGGAGGCGCACTTTTTGGTTTTAGTCAAGAGTGGGACCCTGCATATTAAACTTGTGTTATTTTGGGCCCCTACTACTTGTTTTAAATTTTCTTTTGAGCACACTACACTTAGGGCCCTCACCCGCACTACACCAACCGGCATAAAAGGAATAAAGATTTCCATCAAAAGGCTTCGATAAGGGCGCCGATCGGGGATTGCAGCGCCGCCCCGATTTGGAGCAGACCTGATGATGAAGCATGACATCTAGCTGGCTGGGTGTGTGAGGGTCTTTTTCCTGAAGGAGGAAATTCCTCCTGACTTTACTGACTAACAGTCCATTGTAGGCCTCTCTTTGTTTAATCACACCCCTTAGGAACAGCATACATCTCTATACCTGGATTCATTAGGTGCCTCAGAATGTTGGGACACAGTGAGGTGAAGTGACAGTTGAGCATGGGCTGAGCAGCAGACAGGCTGCTCCTGGCCGGGCTCCCCTTCACAACTCAACTACCTGTTGTCTGGAACTATTCAACTTGTTACCTGCTTGAATAAATCATCTTTATTTACAACCTTTCTGCGTGGACCTCCTCACGAAATTTATTTGGCGAAAATCTTGGAGGCTTAAACACGATGTCACTTTATTTATACAGAAAAATGGCACAAGAGATAAGTGGAAAACTGTAAGACCAGACTAGAGTCAGATGGATGTCCCCTTCACCGCAAAGCAAACGGCTAAGACGCGAACGTGCCAGCTTCGGCACCGTAGCGTTGTGCTCTATCCAGATCTGGTGTGCAGACAACAGTAAAGAGCTCCATAGAAATTACGATGGTGGGACACTGGTCATACGTGGACGGCACTAATGATAAAGAAAAACTTCAGCATAACGATCTGTGAATGGCGGCACGTAGAACACACAGCGCCGGGTGGCTCCCGGCGCACTGAACTGTGACCTCAGAGAGTTGTAAGCCGTTGGTGGTCGTGTCGTCATGGAAGGCTGTGGTGGAAACAATATTTTGCATGCTTCTGTGTGTGAGGTAAGCGCGCGCTGAAACTGTAAAAACGCATGGAAGTCCAACCGCAGGGTAACAGTTTAACGGCTTAACGGCCCAACATACGGTGCGCAACTGCCAAACTGTAAACCGGCCCAACTGCAATGTCCCCTCACCTGTCAACACAAACACAACTTAGGCAGGCAGAAAAGCAGCTCGAATAGAAGCTGACTCGTCAGCAAAGTCCCACACCAGTGTAAGAGCCGCAACGTAGGCAGTCATGAGGAAACGTGTAAAAATCGTGGTTGCTTGAACACGGCAATAAGGGACTGGTGGTGAACCTAAGACTCGAAGAGTGTGAAACAGTGGTTAAGAGACAAACTCTGTACTCCACCAAAACGATGCAACACATGTCCCCATAGTGCTTCTGAGTGGCTGAGTGTCCTCTTATAAACCAAAACACCATAGAGGCAAGTTGTAGCTAAGTATGGAGCAGATTTGCGTCTCCCAAGACAGGAACACTGTAGGTGAAGACGGGGGCCAGCGCGATGCATGAGGTGAAGGTTACTACACAACTCTAACCATAAACCGGAAGACAAAGCAGGATTCTCAGGAGATTAGCTTTTAACTGCAAACACTTGATACTAGGATCTTGTTTTCTTTTCCAAAAGGCTACAACCTTTATATTCTGCGCTTCGAATAATTTACCCAAGGGTCACCTTTGGTTTATGTTTGTGAGCCGCGTAATGCAAGTATAGTTTTGGCAGATGTACTCACGCGTGATCAATTACTGACCTTCAACACAAGTTGTGTGGAAGCGGCTCCAAAATAACTATTTCTACCATGGCATTGTATTCCTGATTTCCATCTTTACTGTACGTAGACCTATTCAAGCGAGGGGACATTAAAATGAAGCTCTTCCGGTACAAGGTACATCTGGAACGACATTCCATCTTTAAAGGAACTGGGACAACGCTCACAACTGATCTAATCCCAACTTTCACCACAAGTACTTTAAGCAAAGCTCTGACTGCTCAACCAGGTTACCCTGGAGTGTTCGAGGAGACTTGGAAGGCGTACTTTGTACTGGCTAGTACATTTTTCAAAATTACATTTTAAAAGGCAAAAAAAAAGTGGTTTTGACTTGCAATATTTTTCATGTGAGCGTGCACTTCAAATGAAAAACTCATAAGATTGGCACGTAAATGACTATCTGAAAATTTCTCTCCGAAAGAGATTTTCTGCATAAACAACACATTTGCGTGCAAAAAGTTCCACAAAAATTGTGACGTTTGAGAAAATCGGAAATTACACGAATTTTGCTGTCATAGTTACCATTCCACCCAGGCCTAGGTCTGAGCCCTGGTGAATGCGGATAACCCTGAAGAAGGCATGTACGGTACGGTGCTAGAGGGAAACAAGCCGTGGCTGGTAAATTTGATGCACCCGGAGACATCACAGATCTATTTTGCTCATTAAAAATCGTTCTGGGAGAAAGCTTTTAAAGGTTAACTATCACGCTCCAACAAATTGCATTTATTTAAAAGTGTGTACGAAAGGACATTTAAACTGTTTCCTGGTTACCTGACGTGCTACAAGTTGAACATTTAGTTCCATTAAGTGCTCGAGCGTGGCATTAAAAATATTCACAGCTACTTTAATCCGACTCCCAGTGGTGTCACCTTGACTCTGCAGCTTTTTTCCTTACTTAAAGATATGTAAAAAGAATGCCTTGGGGTCCTCTCTCAGAACAGCATCGATGGTAGCACTGGCTATGAAAGCAAAGTGATAGGAACCTGGAGAGGCAACAGAGACTGAAAGCAGAAACACACAAAGTAAAAGCAAGCTTCTCCAAGAAGTAAACGCACACAACTAATGTAAGAAGTAGGAAAGCAAAGAGTAAAAAAAAAAACTAGCAGGCAGGCAGAATATTATAATAGGGTTGTGCGAAAAATATTAAAATGGAGTATCAAAATAGCCTAACTATATGAATATCACTGGATAAAATAAACATAAAACAGTTAGGTCCAGGTTACGACTCGGCTGTTAAATTCCGATCCCTGCACAAACCTATTTGTTGTAGGGGTCGGCATTTATAAGCTGCGGCAACAACTGCATAACCACGGTTTTCCTCTGGTGAATTTTGGCAGGTGAAACCAGTAAAAATCTACCAGGAGAAAAATATACTGTATATTCAGATACAAGCGGAATTTGGAGCAGAACATACCAAAATTCATAAGTAATTCCTCATTTTCTAGAGGAAAACTCTGAATATGACGTAGTTGCCACATTCAGTTAATAATTATCCCCATCATTTCTGGATTAGGTGCATTCTGCATTATCACGGATCTTAAAAGCAGGTATAGAACAACTGGACAGAAAAACAGAAGCATAGAGAAAAGATTGAGCCCTACTTACGACTGGGTTTAACGTGTGTGTGTGTTTAAATTGTAAGTGCTGTCACTTAACAATAACTTACTTTCTGTTCAACCCTGATAAGTGGTGAACTAATGATTAATCAATCAAAAAAAAAAAAAAAAAAAAGAGGGAGAGGAATAATTCGTTTTCAATTAAACAATTTTTTCACAGATATAGATCTTTGCAACACGGGGCAAATTTTTCTTCAAAAAAACATTTAATATAGACACAGTTAAGAACAAGGGAGGTACAATCAGATATCAACCAAACAGAATGCTGGAGGTGTCATATATTAACCTACAAAGCAACCATGTGTACATCTATTCCATACAATAAACAAGGAAAACGATCAGACAAAACAGAAAACGATTCCTTAATATTAACGAATATATGAAGAAATAGATGTTGCAGTCGACATTTCGGTCTGTATTGGCAATAAGTCCATCAGACCATCTTCAGGACGTGAGGTTGATTGTAAGACCAAGAGATATACTTCTAGGATTTCTTTTAAAAGGAGTTGGACCCAGAGGAATCAAGGTAAATGGATACGTTCTCCGTCAAGTTTTGGAGAGTATCTACTGCGACCAATTTTTTGTCGTGCACACATTCAATTAAAGCACGCAGACAGCAACTTGTGGCCAAAATAACTTATCCGATGAGGTTTTCACAATTAAACATTATCCGTATTAGTGCACCGAAACTTCGACTGCAACATCTATTTCTTCATATATTCGTTAATCTTAAGGAATCGTTTTCTGTTTTGTCAGATCGTTTTCCTTGTTTATTGTATGGAATAGATGTACACATAGTTGCTTTGTAGGTTAATATATGACATCTCCAGCATTATGTTTGGTTGATTCTGATTGTACCTCCCTTGTTCTTAACTGTGTCTATATTAAATATATGTTTTTTTGAAGAAAAGTTTGCCCCATGTTACAAAGATCTATATCTGTGAAAAAATAGTTTAATTGAAAACAAATTATTCCTCTCCCCCTTTTTTTTGTTTGATTAATCATTAGTTCACCACTTATCAGGGTTGAACAGAAAGTAATTTTCTTTACAAACAACTACTGAACTAAGTTCAGAAACTAAATCCATTGTAGGCACCCTTCAACTTACTTTTAGCTTCATTGCCCAAGCCTCCAAGGGTATATTGGGTTACCCACTCCCCTTGATACGACTTAACAGCAACGGCAATCTAAAAATTCATATTAAGCAAATATAACAAAAGGAGGCTATTGGGAGAACAGTTGAAACTATTTATTTATAAAGCGTCTGAATCATCCCCGAAGGGATATATCTGCGTTATGGGAAGCATAGCAGAAAGGCACAAACCAGAGAGAATTAGTTAAAGCTCAGTTTTAAGAAGTTTCCTGAATGGAAGATAGTCTGAGCATTTCTGAACGTGGAGAGGGAGTGGATTCCAATAGTAGGGGGCTAAATAGAAGGCGGCTTTACCACCCATAGGGGCTTTCCTAAAATATGGAATCACAAGCAGGGATTTCTATCCTGATCGTAGAGATCTATTTGGCTGGTAGGGAATGAGTTTTTCCATTAAGTAGCCAGGTCCTCTACCAATCAGAGCTTTATGTACAATACAGCAGATCTTCAACTTCCCTCTCTTGCATATCGGCAATAAATATCAACTAATATAAACTACCAGTACTTTAAGAGCTGGTCACAATGGTCAAAGCACTCCATTACTAATCCCAGAGAACTAACAATCCCTGTAAAAGGCTTTAGTTTCACTGAGGAAAACACAAAGGTGATCGGTATTTCGTCAAAATAGCAAGTATCCGGCCCTGGCAGTCATAAAAGCGGCATTCCAGTATACTGTTTTCTACTGGCTATTTCAGAACTCCCACCCATTTGCAACTCAGCTTTGATTCTTCCTTTTCCAACAGAACAGGCCATCCCAAACCAACGTCGCGGCTGAACATTAGCACTAGCCAACCAAGACCTGTTTCAGCCAAGATAGCCCTCATCGGTGAAGCACAGCCCACGCTCTGTGCCACTGCAAGCACAGGACCAATATCGGGCAAACCAGTTGTACTTAGGGGGCTGAAATGCAGGAAACACATAGGTAATAGCTGGCTTGCTTGCATACGTTTGAGCAACTGGCAATAACACGGGACACATTCCAGTCCAATTTTTGACCACTATGCCACTTTAGCGAGCAGCCATATGCAAATAAGCCTAGGTTCAGCTCCACTAGGAATTATTTTTACACTATACATCTAGAAGCTAAAATATTGGATTATTATTCTGAAATCTCTTCCAATATTTGAACAGCACCATACCGGCTACAATTAAGATTCAGGAAGAAATTGTAACATCTCATCAGCCAGGATGACTACTCACCCCTTTCATATTAGCACTACCTCCAACCTCTACCCTTGCCCACCCAAATGTCCTCACTGGGGTTTTCCCCCGTACAGCGCTCTGTTGCTAACCAGTTAGCTTCCACTTCAGAAATACCAAAACATACTTACTTTGTCATTTAAATCCACAAGAGTCAGCATCCACACAAGTTTTTGGTGGATCAATGCATCATCCAAATCACAGCACAAATTGATCAGTTCAAAGGTGCGATTTTTTGGAACCAGAATCTACATAGGTACTCAGATTTCCCCAATGAAAGCTTTCCACATTCCTCAATGACATTGGTCTATAGCAACATTGCATTAATCGAATCTGTGATATTAGAGGGGGCTGATCTGACCACCTACCTCATCTACTTTACGTCAGCTCCCTCCAAATCAAGGTTTCAGGGCACTGTTTGTGGTTTTATAGAGCAGAGCAGCCCAGACTGGACAGGACAGAAGTGAACTTCACATAATTACACCAAATCTAGAAAATGCATAAACTAAGGTTTGGGAGAGAGTACAAGAAAGTATCTTGAAAGTTTCTATGGTGCTGGAGGTATCAATCAAAATTTGCGGACTTCAAGGTAGTGCTGCACCACAGGAGGGAGCAGGAGCACAAGAAAGATTAGAAGAGAGAGCAAGACCATAAGCTGAGAGAGGGAGAGAGACAGTGGAGTTCAAATAGAATTGTCGGCAGTCTGGAAGGTAGCAAGCAGACTTGCCGGAAGGAGGTGTAGAGTAAATTAGGTATTTGAATATAGAGAAAAAAGGTGCAAAGCGAGAGTCAAAATATTTTCACGTGGATGGCCACAGCTTGGATAATAATTTGCTATTATTATACAAAGACATGAAAAATTCAGCTCTGAAATCGATACAATCTGTCCACAATGAATATTGGATTTGTGGGAAACTGGTAAGGTACTCAAGGAGACTCCTAATCAGCGAGTGAAGTTATCTGGAAATAACATAAGGTCAGTATTTTGCCAGCCTCTTCAGGATCAATAGCAGTAGTCCAAAAGGAGTGTTTTAGGGTAGACTTGACTCTGCGCTTAGCACCAACCCAATAAAATCAGGGTAAGAATATTAAAAGCCTACACCTAAATAGGTATAATAAGATGGTGCTCTTGGATATAAACTTCCTTTGCTTGAATGCACTCAACCCACAGTAAATGCAGTGCCCGACTTACTCCTGCATATCAGTTTGGGTGCTGGGAGAATTGGACCATAACCTAACGGATCACTGAAGCATTATAAATTCTGGGGGAGTGTGCTGCATGATGTGGTCTTAGGGTGGACCGTGCTGTTGATTGTGGTTCTTCGATGTTGCAAACTGGGCGATGGATCATCTTGTGAGGGATCAGTAGTAACTGTGGTAATGCTTTTCTACTCTGCCTCCGTGGTTTTCTGTATGCTTGATCCGTGCACCGATTATTGCCTCCGTGTTTTAAGTATCTCTGTTTTTAGTTTTGTGGAAACTAATCCAAATTAATAGAATAAAAAATACATCCTTTGCTTTCTCCTTTGATAACTGAATATCCATCGTCATCATCTATCATATGGTGCCATTTACGAAGGCCACTCCGTAGAACTTTAAGGATTATAGAAAAAAAACTCTTTGAACCTTTCACATAGGATAACAAAGAAAGACTCATCCCAGATACACTCGACAAACTATGAACTACCAGAAAAGCTTCCAATTTAATCAGACAATTGATGTGCAGGGGTGTTGGATTCCTATCACCCAAAGCCCAGGACGAATTGTTGGGTTCATGGATAACCAGGTTTCAGGTTTATTTTGCCCACTGGACATGTAGGCCCAATCGCCTGCAGGACAAACCACGTGGCTGCCAATTTACGGCGCTACAGTGTGGATATGAAAATGGATTGTCTGCCATTAAGACAAGATTTATATGCAGATGTATAAGTTGTTCACACTTGTCTATATGATTCATTAAAGCAAAGTATTTACTTTTTGGGCATGCATTGAGCTGTGAGCTCAGCTTGAATTTCAGACAGTATTTTCAGAATAAAAATGAAGTGTACTCGAGTTTGTAACAATTTGCTCACAGTATATTCCCTGACAATACCTTAGAACATGCAGAAGCCTGAAAGCAAGATGGACATTTACTTGCTTCCAAAATAAAATGTGCACCAAAGAATAAAAAATAAACATTTTTACTAAACTACTGTGCACCATTTTATCGTATTTCTCTTTGGCATCATTCTGATAAAGATGTTAGATGAATACCAAGATTAAAGAAAAAAAGATTAATAATGGAGAATCAATGTAAAACTATTATGGGCAACATTATGGGCTACATTAAAAAAAATTAAGTGCCCATTCTTAAAGTAAAGTAAGTCACAAAGTGCACATGCGGGTACAGGTCTTTGCATTGAAGCACATTTGAGGCTTTCAGGAATTCAAAAGAGCTAACAAAGTTGTGCCTGAAAACCGTACTCCAACCACATTCTGTGAAATCTGTTTTCACACAAGTATACAAATGCAAAAATCTGCTAAGAGGTTGCAAATTCACTTTCCTTACATCTCATTTTTCGCCACCCTGAAGAAAGCTTTATTCCCGCTCTTGTCTAGAGTAAATTGCCAGCCTTTTCTAGTGTAAATGGAGTGTAAGAGCAGATTGAAGAGGAGTTGATGAATACCCTTAGACATGCAAGCATGAGTATAGCTCGGTTGAGGACAAAAATATGTATTCATCTGCATACTGCAAATGTTTAAGGGTTCGTTAAGGTGTCCAAGCACCACCTACGAAATGCCTGTTCCTAGGGTGGTATTCTGTCCAGTCGGGCAATCCTTAACCAGAATATTCCTGTAATTCTGTGTGGATAGCTTGAGGACCAAAATACTTCCATACCTGCAATCAGAGTAGTTATTTACAAGGTGCCACAGGGTTTGTGGTATGAATACAAGATGAGACTGATGTGCCTTGTCCAAAAGGTTTTATTGGTAATAAATTGTAGCTCATTTAACAATTCATCATTCTTCAAATGTTTTCACTGTAAAGATAACCTACACGCTTTCACCCCTTAGCACTATTTGTCTTGGCCTTTATCAAGGCTCTATGAAAGCTTTAAGGCTCTGTCCTGTTCTGTAAGGTGTCCATTTTAGTAGGATGCATTAAGCCTCTGGTATGGTTTTCTTCTACTGTGGCTGTGTATTAGGTCTGTGTTACAGCCCCAATGGTGGTACGTGTAGGAAAAGATGTGTTAAGTCTCCATGTCATGTCCACCGAAGCAACAAGTTAGTGCAGGGCATGTTCAGTCCTAAGCGTAATGCCAGACTCTGATCTCCTTTCGGGTCTGCCCTCATAATCTACAATTTAGTACCAATAAAACCTTTTGGATGTGGCCCAGGAGTCATCTTGAACTCATACCACGATCCTGCGATCCTCATAAATAACTACTAGGACTGCAGGTGAATAGGTAATTTTGATTTTCAAACTGTCTATGCAACATGACATGAATATTTAGGTGTACGGTCGCTTGATTGGACAAACTGCCGCCCTAAGAACAGGCATAACAAAGGTGGAGTTTGAACATTCAAACAAACCTTTGAAAACATATGGTATGCAAGTTTGTGTGTGTGTGTGTTGTGTGTGTTGTGTGTGTGTGTGTGCACGCACAGACCTGCAGAGAATTCCATCCCTGGAGCTACTGCTTACTGTCTACTTCAGGCCCCTATATTGTGAATGGAAGAAAAGTGGCAAAATCAGCCTTGCTAAAATCCAAACCCTGGTAGAATAGGAGCACAGACATACTGCCTGGAAACAAAAGCGGAATGGTTTTTCTTTGTTTTTTTTTTCTTTTTTGCAGGACAAATAGCTTCCCGTCCCTTGGATAAGTAGATATTTTACAAAATTCCACACCCCTCGATATATCAAAACTATCACCAGAATCTCTTCTAAGTATTTATGCATGACTCAAATTCTTGTCATCTCTCCACTGGACTAAAAAGTATGCAGAAAAAAGCCCAAGACAAAGGAAGAAGTCTTTTCTTATGCAATCATAACCGATCCAAAATCTCATCCGTGGAAAAACCTGTGGTTGCTGCAAAGTGGCAAAACATCACTCTACTTTCTATGGACTCCTACCAATCTGCCCAGATGCAAAAGCGAGTCAGTTCCACCTCTGCTGGTAAATTCAAGTTTACGATTACTTCCGTGGAAGACGGGAGAATTTGCGAAAGCCTCGAGACTGGCTAGGTTATTCCTCTAGCAGGACTGAAAGTTGATCAAATTAACTAAAATTAGGATAATACCTTGGTAGATGCTGACCAATCCGGCTTCAGCCCACTCTGCAGCAGCGAAAAGGCTACCATGCAAGTTATAAATCATGTTTGACACATTTTGGACCAAGAGGTGTCTCAGCAGAAATCTAACAGAGGAAGAGAAGATCTATTGCAGCAACTTCAAAGGTGCTCTTTTTCTAAGCTCGAACTTAGGCACTGAAAACAGACCCCTAAAACCGGTACCCCCAGCATGCCACCCAAGGTTCAAAGCTCCCAACTCTCCTGTCTAACCTTTAGATAAGAGTCTCTCACAGCTACCAGAGAGCACAGCTAAAGCAAACAAAGACTAACTATACCTACGGGTAACGACAAGATAGGACTCTCCTTTCCGACTAGGTTACCAGGTATAGATCAGGCAGACTGAAAAGAGAAACCTGGAGTACCTGGGTCACTAGGCCCTCTTTCAACTCCGCAGCACTTGGACATTGGTGGAAATTACAAGGAGGTGCAACAGTAACCTGGTCTCACCTCTGGGTGTCATTCTTACCTTTGAAGAAGCTAAAAGCTGCAGGACACATTGTGCAGGTAACCAGTGTTCAGTGTTACAGGCCCTTATTCCAAAGTTTTGAGATGTATCTTCTCACTAGAGTGCGAAAGGCTCCCGTATTTAGGGGTTGTTCGTACTTCGAGTCCCAGACATGCAAATGCCATGGTTGACAACAGCTATTATTTTCGGAATAAAGTGTGTTGGTGAGCTTCCCACCAACCCAAGTCTCTTTCCAAATCTACTCAAACTGGGCCTGCCCAGCGCCCCAGACTGACCCTGTGAAGCGCCTTTTACTCACAGACCTGTCTATATAATGAAATTGTGTCTGATTTTCCTCTATTTTCGCATCATTGGCTGCAACCCCCAGAAGTGCCGAGATGTAAAGGTCCGTTTCCAGGGGAGCCGCATGGCGGCTGCAGGCTTCCCAGCATCCCTCCTCTTTGCATGGGGATTAGAAAACAAACTCATCGTAAGAGGATGGACATTAAGTACCACTGATCGCCCGTGCTCGCTCTGGGAGAGAAGGGGCAGTGGGGACTCTGTAAACACAGGCGTGTATCCTTCCTTTCCTGGGCACAAAGGGAACGGCCTGTACAAAGAGCTGTATTGTGTGGCAGACGCAGTGGGGAGCAGGCCTTTCTGCGGCTCTAGGGGTTGAAAGCAGGGCGGGCGCTGGCGTGGCATAAAGGCCGCTACTGAGTAGAGTGCTCGTAATTACAGACTGCTACTGACCAGTCGCACTTACACAGGAGGGCTATTACACAGGAAAAAGGGGGGACCGGCTGAAAGCTACAGTTACGCTTCTGCGGGCATTTGAAAACACAAAAAAACACGCATAGCTAAATGGACAGGGCCCAGGGAACACAGCTGCCATAAAGCACGCGCAGTCGAGCTGTCAAAATGCTTTTTACTGTAATGTGGTTTCCCACTTGAATGATAAAAAGTCAGTCCCAGCCCAGTGCTACTGCGCCTGGCCTCAGAACTGTTGCCAGCAGCAAACTCGTTTCACTTTACTGAACACTTTGTATTTTCTTGGTCTTTGAGATCTTTGATATTACACAAACTCAGGGCGGAAGTAGGTAGATCGCGTTACACAAAGAGCATTTTATTTGCGGCAGCAGCATCTCACACAAGGAGACTGGTGTGCGTTGGATGGGAATGTTTAATTTGGACAGTGCTAGACAACACATTGTATACATTTTCTTTGTACAACAGACATTTACTTTACAAACCATTGCAATTTAAGGCAGAAAGGGATAAGACACTTACTTACCTTCAGTACCGATATTTCTAGTGATTACTATACATCTACCTGCGGATTGCTCACCCCTTGAATACTATTTCAAATGGCAAAATGGTCCGGAAAATTATTTTACAAAGCTCTTTACTGACAGTAGGGGAGCCTGACACCATTCGATGGTGCAAGTGACATTCCTGTGACGTCATCGACTCAATAAAGTGACCTCACTGACCTGCCAATATCAGTTGGCCATCCATTTTTTCTGCACCACAGAAGCAGCTGGTCGAGAATGACATCAGTCCTGTCAAGTACCACACATCAGGCGTTAGACTAACGCATTTCAGTGTGGTGCTCTGCATCACCGCACTGAAATGAATTGTCACGCATAATGCATATCGCCCCACTGCCGTTAGCGCTGCCTGAATTATACTATTACTGTGTTACTAGAGTGGCAGCTAGCAGCGCACCGTCCCGCGCACACGCTGCTCCTGCGGTTCGGCTGGCTGCTGGCAGGCTGCTATAATGTATCAGAATTAGATTGCTCCCCCCGGCACAGCTTTCATCCCAACGTCACACCGAGGTAGTGCCCAATGGCTACTACTGAGACATGACACAGACCAGTCAGCCAGATGTGTGATACAACAGTCTCTGGCAACACAGGACGTCACTCCCTGTAGCCAGTGTAAGTTAGTTGTGGGAGGGACAGCTCCAGGCTGTCTACAGATAGGCAGCAATCATGGTGCTCGCAGCACTGCCCGAGTCTTGTTCGATAGAATCAGAGTCTTAAGATACTGCACAATGCATTCAAAAGGTAAACGTAGCCGTGGTTGGTAAAGCTAATTCTCTAAAGATGATAGACAGGAACAGATAAAAAAAAAATTAAGCACAGTAAAGATTGTACATATGTTCTTGATCATGATTTATACGGAAAATCGTTCTTTGTGTTAACTTTTAATTTAGATATGCAGAGGGATACACATTTGGAAATCTCCAATGCCCTCATTCTTTTTCGCAAGTACAAATTGGTAGGCATCAATCCGGTGGAGGCATTCCTCTGGGGGGATATTTTGCTTATGGGAGAATAGGCAGCAATAACACGAGTAAAGATAATAGTCTTGTGGTAGAACAGATGCTTGGTTCCGGCTCTGCACCGATCACTATGGTACAGCATTGCCCGATTGAGGCCGGTCTCAGACACTGAGGTCCCGTGTGGGCTGGGCTGCACGGGTTGGTATCAAATGGGCTCCAGTTATCCAACGAATGCCAGCAGGAATCCTTTAAGGGGCACGGGCTAGGCTTCATAACCTCTATGTGAGACAGCAGAACAGTTTAGTGTTAGACAAAAAATTGTCCCTAAAAAAATGGAAAGAGGCTATCGTCATCCCCCTAAAAAAGAAACCGAACATTAGCATGAACCAGCTGGAAAATCTTCGTCCCATTTCTCTGCTGCCTTACTTTGCTAAATTAGCAAAGAAGGTGGTTAACATCCAATTGACAGCTCACATTAAATCACCATAACCTACTTCACCCTACTCAATCAGGTTTCCGTGCCACTTATTCTACTGAATCGGCACTGCTCTTATCTACTGAAACCATCCGTAGACATGTAGATAAGGGGACAGACGGTTGCTCTAGTCGTTCTTGATCTCAGTGCCGCATTTGACACTGTTGCGCATCATACGCTACTTCAGCGCCTAAGGAAAGAAGGCATGGCTGGTAGGGCGGTGGAATGGTTAGAGTCCTTTCTACATGACCGCAGCTTTCAGGTGTCGCAGAAACCCTTTCACTCCAAAAGCGTTAAGCTGGAATAAGGGGTCCCTCAGGGCTCCATACTTAGCCCCACCCTCTTTAATTTCTACATTACCCCCCTGGCAGAGATTACAGGGAAGTTTGGTGTCAGTGTGGTGTCATACGCTGACGATACACTACTGGTGGGGACACTAACTCAAGACTCTGAGGAGGCAGCTATTAATTTCTCAACGTGTCTTCAAGAACTGGCGTCATGGATGGCTGATAATTGCCTTAAACTTAATGGCAATAAAACAGAGGTTCTAGTGATAAGTAAGCCTCCCTCGATCTGGTCCTCTGCATGGTGGCCTCAGACATTGGGTCCAACCCCATCCCCCAAGGATCAGGTAAAAAACCTGGCGATGTGGCTGGATACCAAACTATCTTTTGAAACTCATACCAGGCGGGTGACGGGAAACTGTTTTGGGGTCTTGCGTAGTCTCCGGAAGACATTAGACCTTAGATGTTCTCCCTATGTCAGCGAGGGAAACGATGGTCCACGCTCTCGTGACATCACATTTGGACTACGGGAATGTTCTTTATCTAGGAGCAAATATTAAATGTGTTCAGAGACTCCAGTGCATCCAGAATGCTGCAGCGCGTCTCGTTCTAATGCTCCCGAGGAGAGCCTCATCCAATAAGGCCCTGGCTTCCGTTCATTGGCTTCCGGTGAGGGAACGAGTACTTTTTAAAGCTATGTGTGTTAGCCACCGCATTTTGCAGAAGAAGGGGCCCTCCTATCTGCATGACCTTCTTACCCTGCACGTTCCCATCTGCTGTTTGAGATCTAGTGGGACGGGTCAGGTCAGCATTCCGACCATCAGGAGAGCTAGGATGGGCGGGCGTTCCTTTAGCTCTTTAGCGGCCACACACTGGAATAAACTCCCAATAGGCCTCCGGCTGGAATCCTCGGAGATTATTTTCCGGAGAAAGCTCACGACGTGGCTTTTCCATCTGGAAATACTCCTGTTTTCTGCTTTACCTCTCTGCCTGAAACTGGTTCTTGTCGCAGCGCGGGGTAGCCATGCGCTTTATAAGCTTGTTTATTATTTTATTATTAGACAGGGAGAGCAGTGCTTCAATGGGAACTGGGGGTGCACGCTAACGAGAGAGAAGTTGTGAGCGCTGCTTTGCCTGATGTTGCACAAAAGGGATATACTCTTGTCTCTCCTTTTGTAGTGTGAGCCCCTGTACAGAACAGTACTCTGCGCACGAATGACAAAGATGGCCTCGTATCATCAAAAGTTTACTTAATTTTGATTACTTAAATACAAACATAAATCCAAAGATACTTAACATCGTATGAAAGATTCTCGTTTTATTAGCTGTGTGTAGCACGAGAGGTTTCACATCAGTGACGACTCCAGGTGATACCTCTGGGGTAAAGAAGGCGTTTTGAGCGACCGCCTTCTGCTAATGCTACCTTCAACTTTTCTTTCTGGTGATCTCAGATTCAAGTCTTGTCGGGGCAGTGGGGCTTATCTCAGGTGGCAGACTGTGCCTGCCACTGCATCATTAGCACACAAGTGAACTGACCGAATGATGGGGAGGGGACGGGAGGCCCTCTGCAACAGTCATGGCTCTGCTCACCATCGACTGTTTTTGCATTTGTCACCCCGAGTGAGACGGGTATGCCCAGACGTGGGTCCCATGCTCTCCATGCTACTGGAATCAAGCTATCCTGGCTGAAGAGGGGTGAAACCCCGCACCGGTCCTAGGATGCTTGTTTCCAGTCCAGGGAGGACTTGGCTTGGCAGTTCGGGCTCGACTGTTCTCATTGGGCACAGGGTCGAGACTGATTTGTATATGGCTGGGATCAAACTGGAATGGCATGGTGAGCAAAAAAACGATGGATTTAGTCCCAGATCTCTGTACTGGGGTGAATGAATGACATTGTTCTGCATTCTGTCACATCAACTGTTGTTTTTGCATCCGCTCACGATCGGGCCACTCTGAGCCTGGAACAGTTGTTGTATTACAATAGGGGCTGCTACCGGCCAGGTCACTCCAGCAGTAACTTCGGCATTTCTTTGCAATGGGATCCATAGCCAAATCCATCGGACAATGCTTGCCCCAGGTGTTTCGCTGTCAGTCTAATGGAAATAGTGATGCCAGACGCCACAAGGCACAGAGAAAGATGTCACACAGATTTCTCAAAAGGTGAAGTAGTGAGACAGTGTGCACTGTACTAAGCCTCCCACGGCTGAGTGTGTGTGTGTGTCAATTAAAATCCTTAGCAGCGGATGCCGGCCGTACAGTGTGTGTCACATTATAACAGTTACTCTAAGGTGACAGTTTCTAGTTGCTCAAATGGGTGTAATTGGTGTGTATTTATAGGTTACCCTCGCCTTCATTGCTTGATTTTGCTTGTGAGAAGTGTCACTTAATCACTGAAATGTTCTCATAATTACACTGAAATTATGGAAATGTTAGTCTTAGCAATCTGATACCGTGGCAGCTATGTGATCATCAACAGAAAACCACCTTTTTCTGGTTCATCTGATCTCCAACTCCTCCAGTAGAGCATTCCACTCAAGAGTAGAGACCACCTACACTACCATGGCCACAGATGGAGAGGGCTGAAAGGACATCCCTTTGGAAAGGTTTTCCTCAACCCCACAAGGCAAGCTCCATTGCAGTGTCTTCTCTGGAGACCACAATGGAGTTACAAGGTCTTCCCTATGCTGCAACCACCAACTGTGAAGACCCACTGGAGAGCCCTCAAGTACCAGCACGCGTACATGATCCGAAGAATGCAAGGATCCAGCAGACCTTACAGGTGAAGGATACATAAGACTGGAATTTAAGCACCTTCCTGGAATTGTCCCGCATTCTCTGGTCCGATGAGAAGGCTAGTCCCAAGATGGTATCAAGTACTGCTCCAATGAATAGGAGGTGCTGAGAGAGCTCTCATATTTGGGTACATTGATGGAGACACACAAGCTGTGCAGCAAGGATGCCGTCGACTACAGATGTGACCACTTTATTTGCGGAATCTGGCTTTAGGAGGCCAGCCATCCAAGAAGGGAAACACTGGAAATTCTGAGTTCCTGAGATGCCACAACTTCCATCACCTTTATGAAGACCCACGGTGCCAATGTTACATCAAAAGGAAGGACCGAAAATTGTTAGTGAGTCAAGCCCACCAAAAACTTTAGGTACTTCCTGTAGAACTTCAGGATTGATATATGGAAATACATGTCCTGTAAATCGAGTGACCTCATCCGGGCTCATGTTCGAGATCCAAAAGAACTTATGCAAGAGGCAGTATCCTGTACGTCTCCTTCTGAAGGAAAAGATTCAAGAACCTGGGGTCAGATGAACAGAATGGGGGTTGGGAGCACACTGCCTCACAGTCCCAGCACAGTTCGCCCCTTTGCATCCTGGTAAATGCATTACACTGTTCAAACTTACTTCAAAATTAGCTGGAGTTTCACCAAACTTGGTGCAGTCATTGCTGTATATCTCTAGACAAGTGTTTCTGGGTTGAGCCCGTCATCAGTAGAGAGCAGCAGTATTATAGAGCAAAGAAACATCATCTGGGGTTGCTGGAAATGCTGCCAAGTTCCTCTCAGGTCACAGTACCACTCACAGGCACACAGGTGCATCTCCAAAGCTCGTAAGCTTGCTGGCTCAAGGGAGTCTTTAAAACAGAATGGGGGTTGGGAGCACCCCCCAAAAAAAAGTGTTGCTCTCTACTGAAGGACAATTATCCTGAAACACGCGTCTAGAGATACACAGCACTGGCTGCACCAACAAGGGTGAAAAACTAAAGCCTGACACCAAAGAAAGTGTTATCATGCACTGCATTTATTATGATGCATCGGGGCAAACTGAGTGCTGGAGTGTGAGGCAGTGTGCGCTCACCCCCTCCTATCTGGGGTCAGATGAAGACTGCTGTCCTTTGGAACAAGGAACTATCGGGAATAACATCATTGGCCAATCTCCTGCTCTGACACCAACTCCAAAGTCCCTTGTGGAGTAAACCCGCCACATGTTGCTGCAGAAGTAGGTGTTCATGCAAATGTTCCAAGTTCCACGATTTGAAGGTCTCACTAGTCAGAAGTTATGGCCTTCCAAACCTGTGGAAAAAGGGTAACCCGTCCTCCCACCAGTCTCAAAAGGGCTGACAAGGTGAGAACTAGATCCGCCATAAACTGTATCACTATCTCCCAACAATTCTGACAACCTATCCAACTTCTCCCACAACAAAATTGCAAACATCTACAGCAACTTTGCACACCAACCTTACCTCAGAGAACTCATTGTCAAACTACCCACCACCAACCATGACAGGCCAACCTAACCGTATGAACAACTCTCACCAGAAACGACACAGGGGCAATCATGCAGACTGTCCACTCATGGGCCTTCAACTGACCCTTGTCCCCACCGCATCTACTACATGAGAACATCACCAATCAGCACCATTCTGACCCAAATCATCAACAGCGTCATCATGTCTGCCACTTTCTTGGATGAATGGAAACTTGCTGAAATCAACACCTTACTCAAGAATTCTACAATCGACCAGAATCAACTGAACAACTTTAGACCCATCTCCCTGCTCCCCAATTCAGCTAAAGTGATTGAGAAGGCAATCAACAAGCAACTCACAACCCAACTCAAGCTGCATCAGCTTCGAGATAACACCCAAACAGGATTCAGAAAGATTTGTAGCACTGAAACACTCATCATGGCCACAGAATACATTCGAGCCATCTTGCAACGAGAAGAAACAGCGGCCCTCATCCTACTTGACCTCTCTGCGGCCTTCAACATGGTCTCCCACAACACCATCATCAGAAGACTCCACAAGATTGACATACAATGATCTGCATTCAAGAGACCAAGAACCAGATATGCGAAGTAACACAGGGATCGTCCCTCAGCTCCACCCTTTTCAACATATACATGACAAAGCTCGCCAACGCCATTCAATTACAAGGCATTACCATCATTTTCTACACAATTGACACCAAACTCATCCTCTCCCTGAGGGACAAAGCAACCACCAGAACTAACTTCAGCAACTGCATGACCATGATAGAAGACTAGATGCGAACAGCTGCCTGAAGCTCAAATTTGACAAGACAAAAGTACTGGTATTCAGAAACAAGACTTCCCCATGGGACTCCACCTGGAGGCCGTCTGAGCTAGAAACAACGTCCACAGACCACACAAGAATTCTAGGGATCATCCTAGAAGCCAAGTTCAACATGATGTCACAAGTCAACGCATTGAGCACCGCCTGTTTTTAGATCCTAGATATGCTGTGAAAGATCTTTAAATGGGTGCCACAGAACACAAGACAGATTATCACATAAGAACTCATCACCATCAGGCAGGATTGTGTCAACACTCTTTACGCCTCAATATCCAAACTCCTACACAGACTCCAGACCATAGAGTACGCTGCCGCAAAACTCGTACTCAACCTCCCACACCACACCTCCATCAGCCGCACCTCAAGAAGCTTCAATGGCTCCCTGTTCACAAGCATAGGGAATTCAAACTTCTCATACACACATACAAAGCCCTATATAACACAGGACACACTTTCACTAGCCTGCCAGTCCTACATTCTGCCTCACTCTCACACACTCCTGGCATCCGCAAAAGCAGAGCTGAAGGGTGCTCTTACTCTTACATGCCACTCAAAACATGGAATGACGTCCCTCAACATATCAGTGCCTTATCACTTCTCGAGTCCTCAAGAAACTGAAGGCCTAGCTTTTCGATTAAACATGAGGTTACTGCAAACCTGCACACATACCCAAGCCCCTGGATACCCACACAGGGATGTGTGCGCTATACAAATTGACATAACATAAAAAACATACCAGAGCTGCTTCCCTACAATGGTGGGGGTGGTGAAGGAGGTAGTGGGCTGGAGGGTCTCGCCCTTTCCACAATGTCTGCCTTGATGCAAGATGAGGTTTTGGGCTTCTTGTTGTGTGAGAGCTGCTTGGTGGAAGTTAAGGCCTCTCCGAAAGTCTTGAAACTCTTTTCTTTAGGGCCGCACACCAGGGAATGTTGCAGATGAACTTGCCTTAAACCGTTTCAAGGATGAATCAGTCTTCTCCCTGAACAAGTTTGTATGTTCTAAGGATAGGTCCATGAGCATGGATTGAATGTCTGACGAGAAAACTGAAGTTCTTAGCCAGGCATGTCATCTGACAGCGACGGATGTCCACATAAATTTGGGAACTAAACAGGCCATATCCAGAACGGACTGAATAATTTGGCTAGATGTTGCCTTCCCATCCCTGATAAGGTCTTGAAAGTGTGCCTGAAGTTCTAGCAGGCGATTAGGGAATAATGTACCAGCCATAAACCCGAGGAAGTGAACACAAAGTTGTAATAAGCATGTGGCCTTTAGTGACTTGAGAAACAGGGTTCCAGCCGCAAACATCTTTTTTCGTCCAGGCTTTAATCTTTTTCCACTTCCTCTACGAAGGAGCAGTAGGGAAATTCCCAAGAGTTAGTATGGGTGAGGCTTAGATGACAAGTCTCTCGGAGATAGGTGCTGAAATAAAAATATTAAAAAACAGGGGATAACCAGGAGCAGGACAATATCTCCTGGTAACAGTGCAGTTTACCGAAGAGTTTTAGCCCATGTTGACAGCACTGAGCCTCATTAGGTGGGAGATGTTGCTTAGATATGAGGATCAAGGGCTAAATACCTCCGTGAAGATCTAGCTTTAGCCTTCACAGAGGGTAAGGGAAGTCTAAAATGTCCGCTGCCTTGCAAATAATGGAATGATAAGAGGATACACAGGGAGGGAGGAGCCCCAATGGGTCTGCAAATTTTAGTTCTGGAGAAGTGTCTATACCACTTACGTCCCTTAGGCCCTGGAATTCCTGCATAGGGCTATCTTACTCTGAGTCCATAGCAAACAGGTTATACACTGAAAACTGTTGTTCTTTAAGTAAATGTTGTCTCTCGCTCCTGGAACCTTTGAACTGGAGGTTGGGAGACAGAGGATGACTCTGGTGCCGACAGCATCAGTTCTACAATCTGAGTCGGTCTCGGAGCTGTGGCTGGAGATATTGGTGTGGAAGGTTTTGCTGGTAGTGGTAATGATGCCAGAGGTGACACCATTTGTAAAGGCACAAAGGGGTTAAAGGGAGCTGAGGGAAACCCATCAGCATGAACCGATACTTCATGTCCAGTGTTCCCATGGGTCCCGAAGGTGCTGCAGAAGGGGCAACTGCAAGATGGAAGACCTCAAATATGGCGGCAGAGTGGCTTCAGGCACTGGAAAGGTTGGCTACAGCTGACAGGCTAAACCCGGGGATAGCAGAGCTGGCGGCAGTTTCTCCAATGGCGTCTGATCTTGAAGGGGGGGGGGGGGGGGGGGAGGTGAGGCGGGGTGAAGTGGAATAAGATTTCTAAGAGCTCAGAAGTGAAAGGAATAGTTTAAACTGCTAAGGACGGGATCCTAAAGGGTCAATGAGTCGCAGTGGCCAGTCTAGATTTACGCAGATAGTCCCAAAGTAAGTCTCGCTGTCTCAGGCACACCAGTAAAGGCCTAAATTAGAGTCCAACTCAGAAGGAAGGGAGAATAGGCAGACAAGCAGAAAACGAGTGAGCCTGGGAGCAGCACGAGTTAAACGACAGGGACGATCAGGGAAGCAACCTCCCTACCCTTCAACAAGTACTTGAGCGGGAGGGGGCTAGATCGCACTGGAGACACCAGCGGCCGGATTAGCCATCAGAAACTCCAGCGGGTCAATGAGCGAGAAAATTATGGGCAATCAGAGAACTGTTTTTTGCCAAGAATAGGTGACTTTCTAATAAAATAGGTGGAACACAGCTCACTGTAAAGCACAGATGAGTGTAAAAGATCACCAGTGTGTCAAGCTTACAGCATGGTGCTCTACGGAGCACTCTTTGGTGGGAGGCGAGATATGTGAAGCGATGCATTTCTATCTGCACTTGGGGTCCCCATCTCTTGCAATGCTGCTGCAAAGCTTAAGTAAAAGAGGGGAAAATGTGCCAAAATGCACACAGGTAAAAAGACAGCATTACTTTAGCAGGCGAGAGTGGGCACAGGATTTGAAATGGTAACAAATGGTTATGGTTTTGGAAATACAAATGTAAAGTGCTCCGATACCCTACGTAGGGTCATGTTCGCACTATAGAAAACACCAAATAAATAAAGTTAGAAAAGCATTTTTTTAAAAAGTAAAAATGTTTAAGGGCATGTATTCGATACAGTTTTTCTTTACAAAAAAGAAAATAAATCTTGAAGTGTGTGCACACATACAAATTCGCTTTTGCCTTTATAACACGTGTTCATAAGACTTACCCCATGTTTGGGATCAGTGTGGAGGTTTGCACCCGCCGTGCCGTGCCAGCAGTTCCTTTTATCAATGAAGGGCCACCTCGGGAGAGTCTGCCAATGAGAATACAAATGTATGCAGTGAGCTGGGAAAATCAACCACTTAGGGATAGGTCACCAATGTGAAAGGACATGTTTGGAAAAACTGAACAGCTTATAGTGATACATAATACATTTAAACACGAGACCAGGAAAGTAAAAAAGATCTATTGGTCTTTCAAATCAGGTTTGAGAACAACGCATGGCCAAATCCAGAGTATGCCGCAAAGGGAAGTCTGAAAGCTGCTGTCCAAGTAATCCTTGCCGCTATCGGTAACCTGGTGATCAGCTGTAGAAATGGATCGTATATAGTTGCATGACAGACCCTAAAAAGGTTTACCATTCTGAGTATTCTGTCTTTCCAGTTTTCTCAACCCAGATTTAGATTTTGTATTAGAAACATCACTTCAACTGAGTGAACCCACTGAATGTCAAGAAAGGAAGGTGTAAGCCGGGACTTCCTCTCATTTGCGCTGGAAGGAAGGGACCTTCTGGGTAGATGCCTACAGTATAGCTGGGCGTGGTCAGTTGCACCAGGGCTGGGCAGAGGGTGCAATAAAGTAACCTTTATTTTTACATCAAGTCTACAGGATCATTCAAATCAGTTGCGTGTGGATCACTTTTGGCTCTCGTGGCACGACTGGAAAGTGCTTCAAAAGCTTTTCATTCGGAGCTCAGTTCAAGGATACAGTGAACTTAGTGTGCCGTCTACTGAGCTTTCCTGACAGCTATCTGCCTGAACATCCAAAGGTGACAATAAGGGATACGTGTACTGAGTTCTTCCCTTTACCAGTCACCAGTGACAGAAAGAGACTTGTCCAGCAGAGTTCTACTTCTCCATACAGGTCTCCAAAACCACATGAGCTAGGCGAGACATCCTTCACTGGCCTGCAACCAGAGGCCCCGTTTGCTAGATCTCTCTGTGCAACTGATCTACAAAACCATGCCCTGAAGGAGAGATGAGCTCAGTCTAACATAGCTTGGCATCTCCTCTCCCAGATAAGGAGCAGGGCTCGGCCAAAAATGCACCGAGTCACTGGAGATAGGGTTGAGTCTCCATAGGCCTTAGCTCAAGTGTTCTTGATGCTCATTTCTTGAACCTCAACAACTGCATCCTGCTGCAATAGGTTGCTCGACAAGAGGTGAAGGGGGAAATAATCAAACAAACCCGTGTTTTTACCTCTCTAAGATTTACTCACACCACTTATTTAGGGCAGTGCTGGTGAAATACTCATGGGACAAGGCAGAATCCAGGATAGTTTGCCTCGCTACGTAATCAACAGAAAGGGTACACAAGACCACTTGTGTGGCCAAAGTCCTAGAATCACTTCCTGATTTTTCCTCGTTCATGAAATCGAACATCTCCCGAGGGACATATGCAACCCTGCTCTGCATGTTAGCCAGGAAGTTCCAGAAAGAAATTGTACTGATGGTAGCATAGAGTACTGGCATGTGGGGTGTCCGCTTACCAAGAGACTAGCAATCAAATTTACACATCGATTACAAAAATCTAAAAAGAATTGGGCCCTGAACTGCAACTTCAGTATTTCCTCTCCTGGATGAAGTGTCAAGCTAGAGCCCTTCTAGGAAGTTGCTAAGAATTACAGAAGCAGATTCTCACCATCCAGCCAGAAATGGAGAACTTGCAGCGGCACATAGGTGCCACAAAGAATTAAGGGATGCTGCGTAGAATGCAGGTATGATTGCACACAGGGTAGCAGAGCCTTAAAGAAACAGGTTTTGAATCATTTTCTGGTTCTGCCAGTATGTAGCAAGGAAGTCAATGATGCAGGACAAGGCCACAGGAGTAAAGTTGGAAGAACAATGTTCGAAAATAAATAAAATGAATGGGTTATCAAAATTATACTGGTGGTATAAGGTGGACTGGGCTAAAGGAGATCTCTGAAAGGTAGGTGAAAAGTATAGGGAAATATTCATGGATATGAAGGCAGAAGCAAAGAGAGTAATCAGATATGAAGATAGCCCCTATTTTGCTAGAAACATATTGGTGGTAGAGTGAAAGTTTGATGGGGGAATGTGGGATTTAAATTTAAGTAAGCACTACAGAAGGTGTTTATGGCTTTGATGTGGCACCGTGACAGAAGCAGGGCGGACTAAGAAAACATTTGGAGTGCCCGGAGATATAAATGGGGCTAAGCGGTCATGTAAGCACTATGGAGCCAGATTCACAAACTGCCTTTTGTAGTACGGATTTACTTACTACAAAAATGCAATTCACAAATCTACAAGTGTAAATCTCCCCCTCCTCTTATTTCAATAGGGAGATTCTCAAACATGAAAGTTTACTACTTCATAGTAAATGTGGGAGGGATCTGGGAAGAGGCTGCAAAAAAGGAATACTTACTACTACATGGGAGATAGGGTATGAGTAAGGCTATTGCTACTTCCACCCTGAACTTCTAAAGTTACTAAAGCCAAAAAGAACCCAAACGAGTAGTAAACTTACTCCAGCTCAGACCAGGAGTAAGTCCAGCGCCACACATGGCCAACTACTGGAACTGCAACACCCGCCCATAGAAAATTATGGAGGCAATGACAAAGTAGAACCACATAGGCAAATGTTAAAATAAATGTCTTTATTTTGACTTTATAAATAAATAAATATACAAGTTTGTATAAAAATAAATTTGTAATAAAATAAAAAGTGTTTCCATTTAAATAACAAATATAAACATTTTCAAATGAATTAATTCAAATGCATTCTATACGTAACGTTTTGTAACCTAATGCCTAATGAGTAATTATAAAAACATTTTACTTCAGGTGGGTTTTAATAAATCTTTAAAAAAATGAATTTTAGATATTTAAATTAATTATTTAATTCAAAATTGAATTCATACTACTGAAACGTATTTTGTTCTACAGTTAAGACATATTTAAAATTGTTTAAACTAATATGAACATAAAAAGTACACAAAAATATCTTAACATTTTCTCTCTACTTAGCAGTGACTCCGAATTCGACCTACATGTGAAAAATTACTATTTGTAACTGTACATAATTAACTTAATTTTAAATAGTTCATTCATTTAAATATATGAAATTAATTATTAAAGTTTTACAAAAATCCCAACAATAGTAAAATGTTTATATATACTTATGAATTAAAAATTATAAAGTTATGTATAGAATTTATTTATTTTTAAGTTTTAAAAGTTATCAAAATAGATCCTAACATTTATTTTGTATTTATATATAATTTTTGTAACTGTATACTAAATGCATATATATATATATTTAAAAAGTCGAAATATATTAATTTTAACATTGGGTTTGATTTTAAGTCCTTGGCTCCGTTCTCTTCTATGGAGGATGTTACAATACCACTTTGTAGCCATATGAGGACTTAACTTACGACTTGTCTTTATTTGGCTGTAGTAACTTTACAGCCAAATGGGGGCAGAAACATGCAAGTCTACACTTTTTAGTAAATTTATACTTGGAATTGGTGAATAGCCAAACGTAGTAAATTTACGTAGTACAAGAGTTAATTTGCACGTGTATATATACTTGCATACAAAGTGAACTTTGTGAACAGGGCCCCATCAGAGATGTGTTTAAGGTTACGAAGTAGGAATGCGGCAGAAAGTGGTAAGGAGTGTGTTGTTTAAAGTTTACCAGTGAAATGCAGATAAAGGAGTCAAGGAGAGCACTTGGATGAATGAGAAGGAATTATAAACCATTTAAGTAAAGAACCTTTAAAAAAGGTGTTTCAGACTCATAAAGGCCAGGTAATAAAGGTAAAGAGCTAGTGTACAGGGCTATAAAAAAGGCTAGAAGCGGATTTAAAAACGTATATAGAGGCAACAATGATAATAGTCAATAAGAAAAGCCTTAAAAAAATGTTTTTGAATTTGTTGAAATTTTAATTTACGATTCCTTCAATCTCATTAACTTCTACTTTCTAACTTGAAGCTTTTCTCAATCAGTGGCTGTTTTAAAGTATTTGAGAGAGATGTGCACCTCAACTTGAAATAATAGCTGCAACAATTGTATACCATCAACCACCACATTTATGAAGCCCAGCAAGTTGTTTGAAGATTTGGGTAGCTTGGAAAGCGGTTGGCTAGGGAGGCAGACAAAGTTATTGTTTTTGGTTTTTTACCTGGTGCTGGTGTTTGCCCGTCCCTTCTTTCTGACTCTTCATAAACCCCCTTCGACCTCTTACACTGCCATCCCCCTCAAAGGTAAAATCTTTTGTAGACGACTTTTTGTTGCAGCATAAGCATTTCCTCAAGTGTTGAAGGTTTACTGAACAGGACAGGGCCAATCATATTCCTAAGAATGTTAAGAAAACTCCAGAAGACATCCAAACTATTGATGGTTCAACATTTTCTTTAGGACCGATACAACAAGCCTCTTCTACATCGATAGTCTCACTTGGGGATAATACAGAAGTGCCATATTGCGACCATATCGTTTCTGCTAAATTGAAGAGGTACAATACATATGTAATTTGGTCTAATTGAACAATAGTTTTGTTATGATCATTGCTATGCTCCAGGAAGTTATTGGTTACTGAAAGATGAAAAAGCACTCTACATCCAATTTAATAGCAGGTAACCTTTCGACAGTACCACTGAACATCCGGGAGGACCGGGAGCAGTTACCCAGGACGAACGAGGGATTCTTTCCTGAGACAAATGAACAGGAGTTTCCCCTCCCCTCCCCCCATGTGGCAAGTAGTTTTTTCAACTAGGGCTTGACGTTTGGAAGCCATTTAGGAAGCGGAGTGCGGCCTTTGCCACACCCGCACAGTGGTACTTTCTTGCCACCAGTTGGTAAGAACGGAGCCCCCCTGTTTACACTTAGGTCCTGATGAATGCCCTGGACCCACTTGGGCCTACATGGCAGAAACATGTTGACCATTCACGAGACGTTTAGGGGACACTAAATACCCCACCCACCGTCTCATGTTTTTAGTATCATAGTTATTAGCCACATTAAAACTGATTTTCTGGTAACTATAATGATTTTTAACTTCACATTCCTTTTCACGGGCCCCCACTCTTTAGTTTAGAAGTGCATCCCTGTCTTCAGGTGTATGCCCGCCCTCTATCAAACGAAGGTTTTAGAGGGCGAGGACTGGCCGATGATGAAGCATGACACCAGGTGGTGTGTGAGACCAGTCCGTTACTTTTTGTGAGATGCCCCCACTCACAATGGTTTTATATCTGTAGTAGGGTCACGTTTCACTAGGAGCAGCTTTCTGAGGTAAACAACCACTGTAGTACCACCCTTTTTCTCTAGTTTTTGATAAAACTAAGTTTGTTTGTTTCCGCTTCACAGGAATATGCTTACGGCATACCAACCAAACTTGGCGCTGTTGTGTCTTTTATACATATTTATTCCTTAACAGAGACAAGATGCTAAAGGCTTATTAACTGGGTAATGTACCTAATAGTTTAATTGTAGCATCTTCATCATCTGCTGGAACACATTTATTACTTGTACTCAATCAAGATCTCCAGTCTTGTATTGATTATGGGGCTTACATCAGATTACCATAAAGGGTATATATGCTTTGCTTGTTATAAAATACATTTTGCAGTCATTCCATGGAGCAGGAGCTTTTACTAAACTTGATCCATATGGTGTTTATAACGTTTTGAGGTAAGGCACGAGTGGAAAACTGATTTCAACATAGCATTTGGTCATTGTGTAATGCCATTTGGATTTTGCACCTTCCCTGACATTTTTCAGCTTTTTATGGAGTCAATAATCACAGATGTCCTCAATCACTCTGTATTACTCTACTTGGATTATATTGTAGTTCTCAACAACTCAGGAGGAATATCTAGAAAATGCAAGTTCGGAGTTTATACACTCAGCATCATTTTTTTACATTTTTTTTTAGCAAACCATACCAACACCTAAAGTGTTTCTAGAAGATGTAAGAAGTTAAGTACCTTGGGTTCAGGCGAAGCTTATAGCCTTCATATGGATTCTCAGAAGATCTCAGTTATTGTGGATTGGCTATTTTAAACTACTTTAAGGCAAATTAAAGTTTAGTTGGCTGCACAAACATTTAGGCTCTGTATATGATGTCGGTCAACATCATCGTGGATTCGGGATCGACAAACTCCGGTCGGCGGCCCCGACCGCAATAGTACAAGTCAACTGCACATGGTGCAGTCGCATGCTCCCATTTCTCTGTGGGAGTTTGTGCTGCAGCCATAAACCAGCCGTAGCGCAAGGTCCCATAGAGATATGGGAGATTCTGTTAATCCCTGCACCGTGTGGCAGGCACCTCAAGGTGCCTGCCACACGGTGCAGGGATTAACTGGGGAGCACCATAGGTACCCCCTCGGCCCCTAACCGGAGGCCACAGGGAGAAGGGGGCCCTGCTAAGGGCACCCAAAGTCACTTTCGGACAGGCTTACCATGTCAGAAAGCCCGACATGGAAAGCCAGTCAGAAACAGACATCGTAAACCCGGTAAAGGAAATGCCGTCGTATAGGGATTAGGTGCTGGTTACGACTGGCTGGTGGGCTCCTTGAGCCAGTCAGAAGCCAGCTGGAATGACAAGCTGGCTTTAATTCCTACCTCCTAGATTAAAGGTCAGAATTGAAACTGTTGATGTTGGACAGAAAGCCTCCGACCTGTAGTCAGAGGCTTTCCAACTGACATCATAATCAGGCCCTTATTAGTTGTTCAAGATTTTTGCTGAAATATCCAATGATCGAAGAAGAGATTATGAAGAAAGTTTTCTCCTGTGGCAATCGAGCTGAAAAGGCTTTTAAAAACACTTACATACATATTTACTTACACATTACCATTATCTACTTCTGACACTTTAAAGAAGATTATTGTGGAAACAGATTACTCTGTTGCAGTTGGAGGGGAAACATCGGTTACAACGCGGGGATTACATCGCAATGCCATTACATCGCGGTTTTTACAACGCAAGTCGTTACAACGACTTGCGCTAGATGGCGCTCTAGGACAAGGAATAGTATAATTTACTATCCAACACCTTCCCTACTGCACGTAGACTGGAGTTGGAATAGTAAATTATACTACTCCTAAGTCCAGCACCCTCCAACGCAAGTCGTAATTTTAAGGCATGCCTAAAAGACATCCTAGGCTGGATGCACAAGAACTGCGTGAAATTAAACATTGAGAAAACGGAGGTCCTGTTTTTCAGCCGTGCGCCCCCTCCTCCACACAGTTTGTGGTGGCCGTCAGAATGTAATCCTCCTCCACCTCACTCAGAGGTTGCCAGGAATCTGGGAATTAGGTTAGACAAAGAGCTGTCCTTTGCCACCCATATACAACATATTTCGTCCATCTACTTTTGGAAGAGGAGGGCCATTAGGAAAATGATGCGCATCCTGCCGGAAGTTCATCGGAAGACAGTAGTCCATGAGTTAGTCACGTCCTCATTGGACTACGCAAGCAGCCTTTATCTGGGGCTACCTACATACCTACTGCGCAGGCTCCAACTTATCCAAAATGCCACAGCAAGGTTAATCAGGCAGGTACCTTTGCGCCACATTTGAGGCAATTTCATTGGCTTCCTATAACCAGAAGGATCACATTTAAATCTTGGACCCTGGTACTTAGGGCCACCAGAAACCTGGGACCGGGGTACCCCCAAAAAAGGCTGCAGCTGTACCAGCCTGATCGTGCCTGGAGATCCAATAATCAGCGACTTGTTGTTTTGACCAGCTTCTCAGTTTCTTCCTGTTCATACATGGTCAATTAAATTACAACCACAATTTATTGGACCATTTGCGATAACTTAAAAAAATCCATCTGGTAGCCTTTCGGTTAAAATTGCCTTGTACTTGGAAGATTCATCCCAACTGAAGCCATGTGTTTCTGATACTCATCAGTGACTTTCATCTGAAACTCAGCAAGTTGTGAAACAAGGTCAACCAGAATGAGGGTCAAGAAATTGGAAATATTCTGAAGGTTTAAGGTCATCCTTAACTTCTCATCCATTGGAAAGATTATCCTCCTTAATAACATGAATGGGAAAATGCTTCAATTCATGCACACTTGTTTGTTCATCAATTTTTTAGACAGCATCTTGATAAGCACGGAGCTTCAGGAGAGTGACATCAAAGGGGGAGAAAGCAGGCCTTGCTGTCACTGCTCGAGGGTGTCTACCACCTACGATCCTCAGGAGCGAAGCCAGGTCCCACCTTCCCCGAGGATACTATAAGCCTCCTAATTTTGACATAACCGGAAGCTCATATATATCCCCCGGGAGCGATGAGAAGACTCGGAACTTCCAAGAAGGAGACACAGCGCAGGAGTGGACAGTGGACTAGGAACCAACTAGTAGGTACTGAAAAAGAGAAAGGGAAGTGCAATCATTAGTACAATAGAACTTGATATATTACAGGAGGTGATGTATCTATTCTTGACTACTACCATGTATAATTGTGTATGGTCTCACTCACCTGTTGTATCTAAAGAATCGGAACAAGCGAAAACAAAAGGCAAGAGAATAGGCTCCAAGTGAGGGCTTGTACACTTAATAGTCTAAATGCTGATTCAGTCTGCTACACTTGTAGCTCAAAGGAAAGGTTCCACTATGCAGTATCAGAAAGGCTGGGTCCAAGGGAGAATGAAGGATAAAGATCCTCATGGGGCGGAAGTACTGTGAGATAAACAGTGTATCACGGGCTTGCAATTCCGTAGTGAGATTTGCCGTTATAACTCTAGGAAACAGCAGCGGGAATAGACTTCACCCGGAATGGTTTAAAGTTCCACAAAAATAGGTCCACTCACTACTTTGGTTACTGGAAGCGTGTAATGAAGCCGGCTAAGCAAATAATACGCTACTTCCTTCTGCAATGAGAGAATGCCGGTTTGTGAAGGTTTTTTAGGAACGAGTCTGCTCGCAGCAGCTTTCAGGAATGAAGGTGTAGAAGGTTTTTTTCGAGCGAGTCCGCTCGCAGCTTTCAGGAATGCATTGCAGCTGAACCAAGGGATAAGTCTCGTTCCGGCCTTAAAGGGTAACCGACTTGACAAGCAGTAGCACTCGGTAAAAAATAAACGGAGATTCAAGTCGGAGTCCAACAGGGATACTGTAGCCAAAAACCTCTTGGAAGTTTGCAGGATACTGAACGATGACGCCTCACGTGGCGTGCCGGGATTCAAACTCGATATAAACGACAAACAAGTCGAAGCACTCAGGACAGGCAGGGTTTCCAACGGAATGGAGAAGCCAAGCAATGAATGTGAGGGGCGGTTCTCTGTTTGAAGGATACGAGTGATCTGATTCGTCGTCAGGCATCATGAGACCACACACAATCATACTAACCATCCCAATGCATTGTGGTAGTGGTAGTGATATTGGAGAATATGTGGCTACGCTAGGTGTGTGAGGTTTTGCAGGTAACACTTGCACTGCTGGCCAGCATATTACAGAATGCCTAGCTCAGTGCGTAGCTTACCATATACGCCACATGGGCCGCTCTGGCATCTCTGTCTCGCAGTCACCCAAAGGTGTGTCAGCTTCAAGCTCAAAGCATGAGGGTGGATGGAGCCTAGCACAAACTGAAAGATGTCCAATTTGTGCTTCTTCCCCAATGTGGCTCAAGGGGCAGAGCGGCCGAGAAGCGGGGGAACAAGGTTCGAGTCTAGGGGGAGGCTCAAACATCCTGTGATTCTGGGCAAACAACTCAATATATCTGTGCCTAAAAAAAAACAAAAAACAAGCATTCGTATAGCCAATAGGTCTCGCCTATGGAAGTGTTTAGCCATGCATCACATTATTCAGGCTGGTGCAATTGTAGCTTATAATATGTGTAAGATTATATCAAGCCCAATTTGGAATGTATGGAAGTTGACGGCACTGGGAGCAGTGTCGGGTAGCTTGCAGTGGTTTAGAGGCAGCAGAGGGAAGCTTGCAGAAGTGAGGAAAGTATGGAAGCTCGCCGCATTGGGAGCAGTGGCAGGTAGCTTGAAGTGGTGTAGGGGCAGCTGAGGGTAGCTTGCAGACACAGAAGTGGCAGTCTATCATTAACTTAAGCATTGGTAATACCGCAAAATCAATCACTGACAGAAACTTCGGTGATCTACGAAATAAAATCAGAACCTTGACAGTAAGCAATGCTTTGAAACACTTAGTCCTTTCCTAACTTCAAATCACAATAGTGAAACAAGTATCGATGTAGTGGGGCATGTGGTGTTCTCATATTGTGTACGGCTCACGGTAGACCTGCCCACACCACTACGCCTAGGTTATAGAATTCAAACTGAAACTCTTTTTTATCCGTGTACTCAAAAGCATGCAGGGAGCATGTTGCTGTGAACACTGCAATTCGGCTGCCAAACAGGTTGAGAGGTAATGAAGCTCGCACCGCTAGGTGATTGTTTCGGGCCTCCAGTAACATTACCCCCTGCACACAAGATCAGCAGGTTGCCAAACTCAAGGAAGAAATGTGCGCGGCCTACAGCAACAGTGTGCCCTAAAACCATAGGTTCAACCAGTCGGGGGAAGCTGGAGCACCGGGGCCTGCGTCTCCCGCAGCCCCTCCTAGCACTACATGAGGACAGGCTCATCAACACCGCCTCCAAGAGGAGGAAGCAGAGGGCACTGGAGGATAAGCCAACAGGCCACAAAGAGGGGACTGCAGCAAGACTACAGGGCAGAGGGTAGTAAACCAGGCTAAAGGAAACATAACCAGGATGTCTCAGTGCACAAAGACTGCATCGCAAAGATTAACAAGCATTTGCAATGCAATCGGTGTCGCCTTTGGGACCTTATGTATTTAGCTATGCAGTACATTAGCCTGGGTGCTGAAACATCTACTGTTCTTTAACATGGAGGGAAAGGAAGCACCAAACTGCATGACACGCCAGGTATGGGAACACATGGAGAGAAATATTGCCTTTCAGCAGGAAATGGTATAGTCCAAAGTTCTGTTTTTAATATAAAATCAGGGCCTTCGGGGTCATATCACAGAAAATACAAGATTTGAAAAAAATATTATTGTCTAAGGGTGCTCGTGGAAGAATTTCTATGGACTGGAATCTAGAGAATGCTAAAGTGATCCTGGTGCAGACAGAAGCTACATGAAGGCTGGGTTTGTTTTGAGAGTGAGGTACCAAGAGCACCTCGAGGTGAGCCACAGCTAGACATCTGGTTTGAGCTGGACTCGAACCTTTTGTGGCTCACCCACCTCTATCACATAATGGCAATTTAGAGGACTAAGGCATAGGAAGAATATGATTTGAACCTCAAAATAACTTCACGACTCACTGCCCACGCCATGTACATGCTCTGATTCCCCCTATGTCCTCCTTGCAGCACCCCTGACCCACACCCTGATGGCATCAGTGCGGTATTCGGCCATGCCACAGGCTGTACTTTTTTGCCCCTTTAGAATTGGTTTTAGCTATGTTTTGGAGCCACTGTTAATCCAGCTATATATAGTAAAGTGAGGTTGAAGACTACACGATGAACGCAACAGTATGGAATGAAAGAATGTGAAAGATATAAGTAAGATGGAATCAACAAATAATACAGGAAGGATATAAAATGGACTGGGAAAAATGTAATTACTGATGGAAAAAAAAAGTATGAAAAGAATTGAAAAAAACAAAAACATTGTAGTTAACATGAGTGCTAGGGGCTGTAGTAAAGATTAGCCAAGCTATAGCTTATAATGAGAGTGCTGAGATGACCTGCTACAGGCCCCAGGAATCAAACCCGTGAGCCTTGTGCTATGAAGTTAGCTGCTGTAGCTGCTGCGCTATAATTCATGTCAATAGAGCATGGCAAAACATAAAAGTTTAAATAATGCCGCATGAGTAAAAGCTCTTTAAAAAGCGTACGCACCTAGTAACAAAAAGCGAAAATTTTACACGTTATTAAAATTCTGTGGCAATGTTAACAAGACTTGTTAACCTGCCAGCTGCACGCATACACTGTGTTTAAAACAGTGTTAAAACAGGCACAAGATCCTGTAAATAAGCTGGAGCTTGTGGCCGCTGCGCTAAACTTCATGTCAATGAAGGCACGGTGAAATTAAAGTTTAAATAAGGCTACACAAGTGCAAGTTTTTTCAAAAGCGGACGCACCTTGTTACAGAAAAGCGAAACGTGTGCATATGAGAAACATTTTTGTGGCAATGTTTAGTTCCTCCTAATCACAAATAACTAAAGTTCCCCTGTAGGTAACAAAAAATCTTTTTTTTATAAAAATGCTAGGCATAGTAAAAACTCTACATGTAGCATACACGGACGCTAACGTCAAAAAGCACCACTTAATACACCTATTTTTTTTATTTTTCCGGTTAATAGTGGGGTTAGGTGGGCACAAACGCTATTGTGAAGGTAATTTACTTACTTTATTGAAAGCTCATTGAAATGCACAGTCACCTTCTTGCTAAAAGAAACAATTGTGCGTACGCGCCAACAAGTCTGTAGCAGGGAGAGACGTTGCTGCCTTGTGTTGCAATGTTTGTAAAGGTGTTAATGCGTACATATTTTATTGTTAAGAGATGAGATTGGATGATACGAGAAGTCTGTGATGGTGTGAACGGGTTAAATGGAGTCTGCATTTGTTAAGAAAAAATTTCCTTTGGAAAAAAAAATGTCACTATGCGATGGGTATTATTGTTAACAGCTGCACGTGCCCCAAAAATACTTGATGACGGTATTAAAAGTGGTTATACAAAAGAAATGCCCCAGGTGCATGCGTACACTGGGTTTAAAACCGACAATTGCGGAAAAATAAAAAGGCAAAACTTGCACTGTATTTGCCAGCTGCACACATACACTGTTTTAAAACAGTGTGAAAACAGAGAGAACGTAAATAAGCTGGGGCTCGTGAGACAGTGAGGAACATCAGCTATATGTGATTACTTAGTGTCTAGTGGAACACATTAGACACATTTCAAACTATTATTATATATAAAAAAACACATCTAGGAAGCACCAACTTATTGTAAGCAGCTAAGGACAATGTGTTTTATATTACATAAACCTGCCAATAAAATTATAAGGCCGGTGTTGTTGTACCAAGAGCTACATAAAAAATAGCAATCCCGAGCATTACCGACCCCCTCCTTTGGGGCCCACTTGTTCCAGTGCCACACTATTAAACCAAACAGCCTTTATTTGCAGTAACATTAGGTTCTGAAAGTTTTTAGGATTGGTTTGGTATATTTTGGGGCTGCTGTTAATCCAGCTTTACATTGCAAAGTGAAGTTGAAGACTGCACAATGAACGCAATGGTAACAAATAAAGGAATGTAGAAGATAGAAGTAGGGTGAGATTAACAACAAGAATTGGCCGTGCGGCCATGAAAGTGACACGGCACGTAAAAGTAAAACTGATCGCGATCGCGCGAAACACAGGTAAGTAAGGAAAAAGACTGCAAAAGTGAAAGCAGGGGTGCGCGCGCCGGCAAACACGCGAGTGGTGCACGCGCAGCAGAGCCAAAAGTGAAAGTAATCACACTCCAGATGGCGCCTCGGGCGCTGAAAGCTGGCAGCTGTGCACGTTCACACGCGCGGCCACGCATGCTTGAAGCCAGCAAAAGCCAGTGGGTAGCACTTTGAAAACCCAATTACTAAATGTCTCGCAGCGCATGCACTGGCTCAGGCGACACCTAAAAAGGAATGTGTCCATCTGTAATGCAACTGGTGCTCATGTAAAGCATTCTGATAACTTTAGGGCGAGTTTGCGCTATAAAAAACTGCAAAAATAAAAGTCGTGACTTTCTAAAAAAAGAGGGCATGGTCGAGCCAATATTACCAAACTATTTCCAGATGGTAGTTTATCTACAAGATGTTATACGAGGTACCCAATCTAAAATGAAATAAGGTCTTTTCCTATGATATCAGTTACTCTGTTTAAACCATGTATATAAGGAAGGCTATCATGAAATGAAGGTGCTTCGCAACGGATTTGCTCATTCTTTCCTCATGTTCTTTGCCCTTTGCAACTATTTTACCCAGATTTCTGCTTATAGGAGTTTGATTTACAGAATTTCACATCGGAAAATCTCTTGCTCGGCTCCATTCTCCTCCATGGTATATAAGGGTGTTCAGTACCTTGCAAATTTTTTCAGTAGATGTCTTTCTCACCCATCAAGAGCTATGAGACTGCAGGGAGACTTTTTCTTACTACCTTGGACCCTCTTAAGGAGACTTGTGACACGTATGACCAATACTCTTCTGTGCAGGGTGGCACTGTGGCGATTCACCCTTTCCATGGCTAATCAAGAAGGGTTCTTAACAGACATTCTTGGCATCCAGTCCTTGACACTGACTCCATTGTGGCTGTCTTTAGGGTTACTTCAGTTTGGAGACAGCCCCAGTACTACTTGCTGTGAGAGGTATCACTCGACGCAAAGGCTGTACCTGGAGATCAGCCTGAGAAGAACATTTGAAAGGAGAACCACCTCAAACGGTTATGAAGTCTGGACAGTTGATCCACATCCACTTTCTAGAAAAGATGTGCAAAAGTTGGAACTAAAAGTCCCCAATTTGCTTTAGTTCCAAGAGCTACAGAGTTCTCAGAAGACTGCTGTGCAACCCGGGCTGGTGTATGCCTGATAGCCAGTCTCCCAGAATTCAATGGACATTATCTTAAGTCTGTACTTTCGAGGAGAGGAGAACTAAGTCTGCCTGGCCGGGGACGGATAAAGACTGAACTCTTGCCTAAAACACTTGGCACTGAAGGGTCTGGGCAGATGCAAAAGAATCCTTTTTGTAACCCTTCGGTTTTTCCAAATCTTCTAGTCCCCCATCTCTCTTTGCTGTGCCATTATCTGCATACCTGGCAAGCTGGTCCATATCATGCAGGATCTAGAGCCAATTCTGCAGTTTTACCCACTTTGCATGTTTATCTTTGCTTAGAAAACAAAACCATAAGAAACAGAATGCAATTCACATAAGGTGAAAAACCAGGACTGGCAGCAAGTATAAACTATGAGCTACTTGGAAACACTTGGAGTGCACAAAGTTGTTTCTCTCCCTCCATTGGGAGGCCTACTTATACCTAGTTCCACCACTTATAATTCCTCCCCCTTCATCTGTTCTTGTATTACAGCCTTTTCCACCCCACTGGAGTGCTCTTCATCTCCGTTTTGATGTTTTTGGCTGCACATGGTGAGGACCGTGCCCGTAACTCTTAAAAGTGGTACGTGGGTGGCATGGGGGATTAAATCCACAGGTGGTAGAACTGCTGCAAAATTGGTAGGATTGGTAAGTATGCCAAAGTGTGCGAGGCTGGAGAAAATTAATTATTTGTATAACTAGTTAAAAAAAAAAAAAATAAGGTGATCTTGTGTTTACCCAGGTCACCCATTAACAGTTTCCTCTCTGGGGGGCTCCGCTGGCCGAGAATTAATCCTCTCATTATCCGTATGCCTGGAGAGCTATTGCTATATAAACAGCGTTCCCAACACAGACCGGAACGCGGGGAACCGAGAGAGCCAACTCCCATCCCTGGGTTCGGTCCTGGAATGGAGCGGTGTGCCCCGGCAGATGAGGGCCTGCCTACAACCTCTGGAGAAAAGGGTGCGTGGCCGGCTGTAACGAAACCTGAGCCCGCGGCGCCCCATGTAAGGTAGGCCGTGATCTGCGCGGAAGACTCCCAGCCTCCTTGGAGACCGGGTGAGGAGTGCGGAGCCCTGAGCCCTTAGGTGGCCACAGGAGCGTACCGGCTCCCTGACTGGCATCGGGTTCCGCCGCATCGGCCTCAGCGCTGTGGCTCGTGGCTGGGGCGGTGGAGTCGGGAGGCTGACATGAACGGTGCGGGCCCAGAGACCCTGTGAGATGCTTGCAGACTCTCTGGCCCGTAATTGACACCCGTGTGGCTGTGCTGTGCACCAGAATTGCCGACAATGTGTGAGGGACTGAAGCCTCGGGAGGTGCAGAGGCGGTCTGGCTGGTTGGGAGCGGAGGTGCTAGACGAGGGCCTAGTGCACCATTTTTAATTCCTGAGGATGCCGCACCTATTCGGTGAGTGAGGCAGCCTTCATGGGGACACTGCGCTGTGTGCATTTAGGCACCTGGTGGTGGAGTGCACCTTGGGAGAGCACAGGAGAGCGGATCGCGCTACATCCTCTGGCTGCAGGGCCATGTCGGAATTTGTTATGCCGGAGGAGTACGCCTAAATTCAAGGTATTCTTGCTAACTGCGACCCATGCCAGGTGCAGAATAAGCACAGACAGCGCTGCATCGGAGGCGGCTGACCCAAGGAGGATGGGACTTGGATGCTAATTCGTTGACTGCACACATGAATGGTCCTATGTGCCTGTGCTGCATGCAGGCCACACTCCACTTTCGGGGGTGACAGTAGACGAGCCATTGGCGCAGAGATTCGACGGCTGTCCCCATGTGTTTAGACTGCTGAGGCCGCGCCGCGCCTCGCCGGAGGATTTTACGAGAGCCCCTGTGACAACTGGCACGCCATGGACGCGAAGCAGCCGAAGCGGACCTTTGATCAGAGCAGGACCACCAGACTCAGGGAGTCGGATCCAGAAGTTGGCACGGAGAGGCCGCCGGAATCGCAGACGGACGACCCAGGAGAGGATTTGCACACCTTGATGCTTGAAATTAGGTCCAGTCTTAGGAACATAGACACCAAGTTGGATGCATTAACGTCTCAACTAGATGTATTCAAAACGCAGGTGGGTTCGCACGAGACCCAACTTAATGTGCTTGAAAACCGGGCTTCCGACTTCCATGAGTTCCAAGTTGAAACCAAGGAACAGCTACTGCATATGGATAAAGTGTTAGACATCATCCGCGCTAAGAACGAAGATTTGGGATGCCCGGTCACGCCGCAATAACCTTCGAATTACTGGCATACCGGAGACGACCGTTATAGGCAAAATGGAGACTTGCGTAGCGGATCAGTTTCATGAGCTCTTTGATCCAAATCTATCCGCAGTGGAGTGAGCACACCGCGCCTTGGGCCCCAAAGCTCCAGGCGGAGCTACACCCAGACCCATCTTGGCTAGAATTCTGAACTATCAGGACTGTGATCTTATCCTGCTCCTGGCCCGGGGAAGGGGACTATCACGCATAAAGGCAACACCATTTCCTTATATCCAGATTTTACACCTTCGGAGCAGTCGGCGAGGCAGGAGTTTCTCCCTGCTAAACGAATCCTGATGCAGGCCCAGACTCCCTACTCGCTACTGTACCCTATCAAGCTCACTCACGATGGGTCTGCTTATTTCTTCACGGATGCCAAGTCTACCCTTAAGTTTGCTAAACACATTGGTGGGAGGAAGTCCAAACAACACTCCAAGGTTGCAGACTCAGCTGAGGACCGACTGAGTGACAATGACGGACGCGGCTACAGCCAAGCTACTTTCCTCGCGAGAGTTGTTACGCTTTGTATCGGGGTCTGTGCGTTTCTGACTAGGTAGGGGGGGATTTCTTTTCACAGTTTTGTATGTCTGGTCTTTTTTCTGCAGGTGTCGGACCTCATTTAAAATATTTCTTGATTGTGTTTTGCTGATTACATGGCGGACTGAGATGGGCTGGGACTTATGGGATTCTTGTTGTTTAGGTCTACACAGCCTGGGTATGTTTCCGATCTGCTAGTCCTGATGTTCTGGGTTTCTTTACATTACTTGTGGGATAAGCACGGCTCTCCGCAGTCTTCTTGGCTACCCTGTGTTGTCAGGGAAGTACGCCGGCAGTACAGCGCCCCCACAGGAGAGCTCCCACTTGTTGCTGACTTCTTTATGATGTTTGGGGTGGGTATTCTACAACCTGATTTGGGGGTAGGAGTGGGTGGTGGGAAGGGGGGGGGGTATGTTGTTTGCCAGGCCATTGCTTTTCATTTCAGGTTATTACCTCTGGGTGCTACCACTTATGCTACTGTGTTTCGCTCCTACTGGCCTTTCACACTATACTGTGTTAGATGTCCTATGACCAGTTTACATTTTTTAACATGGAACATCCGAGTGATAAACAACGGCAGGAAATCTAGGTTAGTCCACTCATATTTGATAAGACATCACATAGACATATGCGTGTTACAGGAAACCCATCTAAGTGTCACATCTTCTCCAAGACTATGACACAGCAGATGGGGCTCAGTATACTCATCAATTTACTCAAATTACTCCAGAGGGGTATTTCACCTTCCTTCCAATCAGACAGGGTCTTGACTGGAAGCAAGGTGAAATACAAACTGACTCAGAGGTAGATAAGTCCTAATACTAGGCGCCCTAGGTGGGATTCCAGTTGTGTTGGTTGCAGTATATGGCCCCAATGTTGACTCCCCTGGGTTTTTTCAAGATATGTGGGCCAGGGTGAGGGCGATAAACTGTGAAACCATTATCTGGGGTGGGGACATCAATGCCATTTTCAATGATGAACTAGATAGGAAAGGGGTATCTTGAACGCTACACCCATCAGCTAGCGCTGCGTTGAATGCCATTCTCTCAGACGGGGATCTTGTAGACATCTGGAGACATACTCACCCAACAACTCAGGAGTGGACGTGTATTTCTGAGTACCATAAAGCGTGGTCACGACTAGACTTCTGGTTAGTGTCCCATGATGTGGTTACGTGGACCAGGGAGGTCTCACATCGCCCTCTGTCAGACCACGCGCCTAGTCTTTTGCACCTAGAACTCCCAAACTCTATTCCACGGATGTTTACATGGCGGCTACCGCAGGATGCCCTCTTAGACAAGGCTTTTAAGGAAGAAATTAGGGGAGATATAACTGACTACTTTACCCTCAACACTGGATCAGTAGATACTGTGGCTTCCTTATGGGAAACTTTTAAGACAGTAATACAAGGTATCTGCATCGCCTGTCAGGCCGGGGTGTTGAAAGCCATTTGAGGAATGCTTGCGTCTCTGGAAGCTCAGATTAGAGACCTAGAAACACGGTTCTATTCCTCTGATGATCCCAAGATGCTGGCCCAATTGAAGGAGAAACTGCTTGAATTTGAAGCAGAGGCGAACCGCAAAGTTACATTTTTGGGAAAACATGCCCAGGCTAGGAGGTACAGGTAAGAGAGAACTCTGGCGGCGATGATCTGCGCCCCAAGGTCCACAGCTTTTGTAACGGAGTTGAAAGATGCACATCAGTCTGTAATTAGAGGTCAGAGAGACATCCTAGATGAGTTCTCCCGTTTTTATTCTGAACTATATACCACTACAGAGGGATCTAGCCCAGAGGGCCTGCTACCCTTTCTCGATTCCCTGGAGCTGCTCTGGCTGGGTCAAAGGTATTGGGAGTATCTAGATTTCCCATTTACGGTGGAGGACGTCACTCAGGTCATTAAGAGCTTACCGTTGAAAAAGGCCCCCGGGTCGGATGGTCTAACCACCACATTTTATAAGACTTATGTAGAGGAGCTGGTGCCGCATTTATTAGAGCTTTATGAGGAGTCTCGAGATTTGGGCGATCTACCACAGTCGATGCGCGAGGCAATAATAATCACCCTGTTAAAGCCCGGGAAGCCGGAAAATGAATTGGACTCATACAGACCGCTGTCATTAATAAACGTGGATGTGAAAATATTGGCGAAGCTGATTGCGAATCGGCTGCAGCCTTTACTATCGCTGATCGCTCACCCAGATCAATCAAGATTTATTCCCGGGAGATCTCCTTCTCATAATCTGCTAACCCTATTCTCAGTATTGCATTATTTACACCCGCAGTGCAAGCTGACGCAGTATTCCTAAACGCTACAAAGGCGCTTGACACTCTTGAGTAGCAGTACTTATTTGCCATTCTAATTCGCATGGGGTGTAGTCCGCTGTTTATTAATCTTATTTGTCTGCTTTATACTAGGACGACGGCTCGGGTCAGGATGAACGGGCTTATATCACTACCGTTTAGTATCTCGCGAGGCAAGAATGCCCACTATCCCCTCTACTATTTGCAATAGCGATGGAGCCACTCGCACCACGCATCACACCGCCAAAGGGATTGGGTTTAGTGCTCGAAGTCTCTTAATTATTTCACTGTATGCTGATGACATCACACTGTACGAGACTGACCAGAGTCGAACCTTGATCCAATACTGCAGGAATGTATTAGATTTGGTAGCCTTTCTGGCTCTGTGGAGAGGTGTGGCTCACTAGTTAGAGGCGGCAGACCCGTAAGCAGAGAATCGGCCAGGGACCAGGGTTCAATTCCCAACGCGGCAGGGTCGTGGACCAGGGTCAAAACAGACTTGATAATTCTCGCCTCGGTACCTACTCTAACCAGGAACACACTCGGCAACTCTGGGCATTAAGCTTGCCTCATCTCTACAACGGCCCCCCACAGACGCCGGGGATGCCTGGTTTCACCTTGGAGATACCCAGAAAGGGACCATCTCACAGGGATAGCCAGGACGGGTTCCCCAGCAGTCTACAGCGCCAGGACGCCCCGTTGCTGGGGCAGCTGTGCGCTTTACAAGTCTACAACATTTACAAGTCTACAACATTTACATTTACATCTCAATTAACTGGGCCAAATCAATTATTTTTCCTTTAATGGACGCCACCACCCAGACTCCCTCTGAGTTTCCTCTTCAATGGGCGGACGAGCCGGTGAAGTATCTGGGAACATGGCTCAGTATGAAAATGCAAGATATATAGGACATGAACTACGGACGAGCCATAACATGGTTGGAAGGGAAAGTCACTGCGTGGGCTAAACTTCCGCATTCCCTAGCTGGGAAGATAGCATTGGTCAAGATGGTGGTTCTGCCTAAATTCCTTTATCTCTTTGTCAACATTCCTCTCCCTATCACGTAGGCCTTTTTGAAAACTCTCTGATCCCTGCTGATCTCCTTGGTCTGGGCGGGAGGGCAGGCATGAGTCTCGTGGGATCTCTTGACACTCCCTCTACATCAGGGATGTTTGGGGGCCCCAGATATGCAATTGTACGCATGGAGTGCTCAGGCTCAATTTCTACACCAGTGGGTGCATCCAACCCCTTTTCAACCTCATGTGGCTGTGGAGATGGATGCTGCGGCACCGATCCCCTTGCCAGTCGCGTTATATCAGGCTTACATGCGTCCTAGAGACGGCATAGACACAGTGGAGGCCTTGCGGTAGGCATGGGATAAGTTGCGTAAGAGGGCTGGCAGTCCTATTCTCTATGCCCCGTCAATACCCCTAGCACATAACCCTATGCTGTTCGCTATTGGCAAAGGTATTAGCAAGGATTTGGCACAAAAACTGTGCCTCCGTACTTTCGCAGACCTTTATCCAGAGGAAGCATTTTGGCCGCCCCGATATCCTCGGAGGGTCAGACTGTGTATTTTTCTGAACTATTCATATATTACAAACTTAGGGCTGCGTGCCGGTCTCTTCATGCCACTTTTCCGGACGCACCGCCATCCCTGAAAGCGTTGGAGAACGTGCTTAAATCGGATTCACCTCGCAGATTCATTACCCGGATATATTATCACATGCAAACATCAGCCCCTTTGACACAGCCATGGGCACTTCCAGCATGGAATGAAGAACTTCAACTTCCACTTACGGAGGACCAGTGGGCTTAGTGCTGTTGCCAACTTACAGCATTGTCCCCCAACTATAAACTTAGTCTCATTCACTTTGAGTTCTTGCATAGATTTTATGGGACACCCTCTAGTTTGCATCGCATGGGTCTGAAAGATGACGAAAGCTTCTGGAGATGCGGAATTGCTCCTGCTACTTTTTTACATATAGCATTGAGCTGCCCGCGGTTGGCAGCATATTGGTCCAACGTATTTACTGTGATACACCAAATAATTGGCATGATCGGGGATCCCGACCCTGTACAGGCGTTGTTGGGTTATGTCCAGGACACACCTGTCAAGATTCGCAAACTGCACGCACTTTTACTCCTATTTGCTAAACGCCGAGTTGCCATGCACTGGGGACGTATGGGGGTTCCCTCTAAAAATGATTGGATTAGAGATGTTACCTTTGGAAACTCACAACTGACCACCTTTTGGGAACTGATGCCTTCAGCATCGAGGCCCAGGGACATCTGGGAACCCTTTGTTGTGTGGGCCCGAGAGCATCAGGAGGCCGCTGGAGGTATGACGTCATGACTTGGGCTTATCAGGATGGGTGACCAGTGGGGTGGTCCGGAACTGGGGGTTGGGCGTTTCCTGGAAAGAACTACGCAATTGTTTGTTGCTGGGTCTACTTAATTGTGTGCCCCAGGAGGTGCTGCAGTGGACTCTTTCTTCAACTGTCTTTCGGAATGTGACAACTGTGGTTCATTTTTATGATAAGATGTATTTTCTCCTTTTCAAGTCCTATGCTGTGGAGCGAGCATGCATGCAATGATGTTTGTAATTGACATGGTGGACCTATGTCGAGCTAATTATGTACCGATTAGCAACTGGCTTGTTGTTTGTTTGGTTTGTAGCCTTGTTTTAAAATGCCAATAAAAACAATTGGAAAAAAAAAAAACTGTTTCTTCTCTAACACATTCAACTCTGGTAAATCTCTTATATAGTTAATATGGGCAAATGACCATGTGTCTTAGTTGCAAATACCTAAAACACCGACACTTATGCGAATCATAGTTGCCTTGTAGGTCTCCGAATTTGCACTGATTTTTTCCAACCATCGACAGTAATGGGGGATTTTGTACGGTTAACTCTGTAGTTGGTATAGTATAAGTGGCAATTATGGCATCTTGAATATGGCTTCACTCCCCAAAAAGAAAGAAGCCGGCAGTACAATAGTTCACCCCAGTCTTCAACCTTTCTCTGTCTGTGGTGCCAAGATGTGCGTGTATGCAGTGGGCCTGTCCGCTGATACATCGATGGCCAAGTATCAGAAGCCATCCTCCACCACCAGCCCTGATGTCCACTGGAAGTCGGATTCATTGGCTCTCAATGGATGAACTACAGATTTGTTTAAGTTGATTGTGAGTCCGGAGTTTTTGCCAAAGATGCGGCGAATCTGAAGCAGGTATGGCCTGACTAGGCAGGATCTTGCAGGTATACGAGAAGATAGTCAGCATTTAACGAGACTATGTCAAAGTCTGCATGACCATTCAAACCCTTTCACCAAGGTGTCCCTTCTAAGCCACTCTGCAGAGGTTCAATGGGGATGGAAAAAAGGAAGGGGGATAGAGGGAAGCCCTGTGCGCTGAGAATGATTGTGATAAAGTGCTCCCAACCCCCAATTCAGCTTGTAACTCAGGTTTGTGCATAGTAGGCAAGGGTAATTTAAGCCTGAAATTCTTCCTTGCCAGGAGGGAAGTGATTTCGCTATCTCTGCCGTCACCGCAGGAAGGACCGGCCCAGGCTTTGGCTTTATATAAGGTGTATGATTTGGACATGCTTCTGCAGAGTAAGGTGAGCTCCACAGTCCCTTCGTCCATAGGTAAGGACTCAACGCCAGCCACGATGTTGCCTAGGTGCACCATGTCACCTTAGAGTCTGATGTGTCTTTGTTAGAGCTGCCCTCCTCTCCTGCCTGGATCAGGTTAGTCTTGGAGGTAATTTTATGATGCCTGGTTCATAGTCTACGGTGGAGTTACCCACTCACCGATAGTCTTTGAGCAGTTCCCACCCAGGCTAGCTTCAGAGATTCAAAGAAGTCGTTTTTGCCAGGGAAAATGATCTTGAGCTTGGCCAGGTACATCCACGTATACTTGAGAATCATTATTCGCAGCATTGCCTTGACCTGCTCAAAAGAATTCATTTGCTTCTCGAGTGCAGTCTGAGAACACCATGATCCTGTATGATTCAAATTGAATTGTAACTACTATTTCTCCCTTGTTAATTTCACTAATGCGCCCGATCTCTATAATTCAGGAGCCTTGCAATTAGGGGGCTTGCGGGAGTCACTTGGAGCAGTCTGGAGCCAGGGAGCTTTGTGTCTGTTCGATCAGTAAAGTTAAGGAAAACTTCAGGGTTCTGTCCCTCTGAGTCCTCCGAGAACCACAAAAACCTGAGGTTAATAAAGCAGGAGCACTCAAACTGGATCCTTCGCCTGCACCGCAAGTTCTGTCAAAGTCTGCTCTGAACTTTTCACATCTGCTCTTTCACCGTGTCCCCTAGTTCAAAGATTCGATCTTTGACATCTGTCACACAATCAACTTTGCTGAGGTCCTAGCGCAAGAGAGTCATATTTAATGGACCTTATTCCAGGTGGAATGGGGTGTGTGTAAGAATTAAGCAGTTCTCATGGTGTCCGCTACACTGTAGAACTAGCTTCAAAGATGGGTAGAAGCCGCTCTCCTCTTCCCTTTGGATGTATTACCCTGTTGAAGGGAACCATAGGCCCTTACTCACCTGTTTCACAGAATGATGCACCTCCAAAACCTCTCAGTCTCCCATTGTCTTTGCAATCAGTACATGCCACTGGGCTCTAGCAGTATCGGTGGGCCGATGTTAGGACAGAAACAGCCTGCCACACAGCACACGGCGCTCTCGGATGTCTGTCACACTGCTGCTTCAGACCAACATATGGACAACTACCTGTCACAGGGCCACGGACAGCCATGCTTCCTCCAGCCACAGCCCATTCAGCAGCCCCTGCTCGAGCTATTTTAGGGACTGACATGCCCAGCTTACATCAATGCCACCATCTTTGGCTCAGCATCTTGGGGGCCATAAACTACTCCTTAGAGGCCATGTCAATCGTTCCCACTCTGGCTCTCAGTCTGGCGCTTGTTTCAGTCAACGTTCCCATGCGCTTACGTTGGAAGGAGACCTTCTGGCCGCTTGACGGTGGAGGATATTGGGTGCCAGGGTGGGGGCACTGAATTATCATGCGTCCGCCATGTTTGTGCATTAAACTGCGTCCTGTCCTTTGTGTTTTTTGTTTTTCTCTACACTGCTGTAATGGGTAGTTCTGTTTGCAACATTACCAGGTTTCACTTGCTTCCTCATCTAGATTATTTATCCATCTTTGATGATCCAAGTTCCTTGTCTTGTGCTAAGAGTGTGCATTTATTTTATTGTGAATTTCTCTCAACTCTTTCGCCTTAATCATATATCAGGTTTCCTTCTTCCTCTGCTCTCCTATTCTTGTTCTACTGCTTGGGTATGCAGTGGAAAAAGGTATACGAAAGATGTAAATATGAAGTTAATGAATGAGTAGCCTTCAATTGTAGCCTCCTAAGATTGGAAGTTAGATGCAAGGTATCTATATTCGCCATCACCACTGACTTTAATATGACATTTCAGGATATGTTTTTATGTAATTAAAAGGAAAATCAAATAAATATCAAAATATGTCCATAAAGACCCTTTCCTCTAAACAAAATCCTCTGCTCGCATCCAACGAAATTAGTAGCATTATTACTGAATGTCGAAGGTCTGCTGAAAATGAGGTTAGTGTAAAGGATATGTGCTGATAGGGTAGACAATGGGTAACCCTGTTCCGGTTTGAGATATGTTTGGAAGAAAATTCTATGGATGGTTATTTAGATATATGCTTTGTACCAATTTAACCTAATTCTGGCTGGAAAAAATAAATACATAAAAACAACCACAATATTCTACAAACCTCAGTAGGCCATAGTACAGAGACCAACTGCGTTAGAATGCCAGTCCATTCTATTAGCCATGCCAGTTTCAGAAATGCTCTAATCGACTGACTGACTGCATTTCTATGGCATGCACTACGGAAATATGTCTTAGTGCCAATATGTCACGTAGTCTGATGTACATCAGGAATTTAGAAGAGGGCCAAAGAGATGAAACCTAGAAAGACGATCTTAAGCCTGCATAATAAGTCACAGAGAAAAGGGTGCCTCAACTTTATATAAGTTTATAGAACTTGATAGAATTATAAGGACACTCAAAACTGGAACTAATGATCTTCCAACATAACTCATCAAGAGGAGCATGCCAATATCTCATATATATATTTTTCTGCTCTCTGTCGGTCGGTCTTTCTTTGGCAGTGACACTGGATGTTGGCCAAAAGGGGACATTGGGAAGGCGCCGACCCTTCCTCTTCATCTGAAAACAACAAACACTAAGTGGGTAAGTGGAATAGCTCTCATGCAGGATGATATGCAGCATACCACATAGATCAACGCTCATTCAGCATATATGTTTGGCCATGTTTGCCTATGTTCGGAGGAGATCTAGGAGGCTTGTACAACCGTAAGTGAACACTGGCAACACAGAAAGTCACTTCCAGCTGAAAAATCACCCGAAGAAGTAGGTAAAAATCCCCTCAATCAAGAGTCACATATTTAAGGGGTGAAAGAAAGCTTCTTTTGAAGGTATGGGGCCACAACAGATATTCTGGTGTTGAAAGGAAGATGCCAATAGAGCTCTTGTTCACCCAGCACCAGTTAATTCTGTAGTCACGGATGTGAACAAGTAGCTTTCCTTAGTCTGTTAAGCCTCTCACTGCTCCAAAGCACCCACCAGGTTCAAATGACGAGAACCCCTTTGATGGCAAGCCTATATTACTGCATCATCAACTAGTGTGGTCTTCTGAGAAAACTGCAAAATGTACAAAACCAGCTTCTCAAAATGTACTTCAAACTTTGAAGCTGCAGTTACCTATAAGCAGTTCCAAACGTTCTTCATTAGTTGCTATGCACACAGGGAACATATTTAGAGTCTTCTAAAGCATGCACAAAGACTACTGGGGCAGGTTATCAGTTTACCCCAGCACACAAGCAAGCACAGTATATGAACACGTGCTCAACAATACACATCTGATCAACAAATTAGTATTCTTGCAACTAACAAATGGTGGTAGAGTCTAGGGAATCTAAGGTCACAGGATGTGGAAAGCGTTTAAACAAGAATCGCCACTGAAGACTACCTTACCAGCTCAACCACTTTCATTTGAATGGATTTTAACTTCCCCCATCACTACATGCTCACACAATCTCTGATAAAACACAACAGCAAACTGAAACCGTTCAGACCTTTACCAAATTTCAAAATAAATAGGTGGACAAAAACTTAAATCAGTCCTGTAGGAAGCTGGCTCGCTATACAGTGAACTATAATGAAGTACACCGTTCAGAGTTCAATGAGACCCAGATTGGTATACAGTGGCAAAAGTCGATCATACTAACGCTCTACTTGTGGTAATGTGGATGAGCAATTAGGCTTATCAGAGAGTAGTGCTAGGCATGTGTTGTACTCCTAGAGGCAATAAATGAGACACACTCGAGATCACATTTGTCAGACCAAAAACTTTGTTCTTCAGCAACTAATTTGAGATATGGATTTTTCAAGTTCTGAAAATAAATCACTTTTGTGAGCATTTACGCACCATTAAAGTCAATGGGAGAAAAGAGAAAAATGCAAATGAAATCATATTGTTGGCCAAGGCCAAGTCCAATGTCCCACTAGCGGATTCTCTGGAATGTCCCAGATTAGGACAGGAGCAGAGTGCTGAGGTCGTAGGTAGGTGGTGCGCTACAAAGAAGGGGGCTGTCTGAAAACACACTGCAGAAGGAGACTAAAAGGTAAGTCGGAGGGGGTCCCACTCGAAGGAGCAGGTAGCAAGGGCCTCAGGAGCACAGCTGGTTCGTCGGTACCCATGCCAGGCGGGCTGGGTTAAAGAGCAGATAGGACAGCCAGGCGGCAAATGTCAAGATGTCCTCGCGGTCAGTGGCAGGCAAGTTGGTGATTATGGGATAGCTGGGCCACTCACGAAGTGGGTCTCGACCTCCTTTGACGGGGTGCTTGCTTCGTGGGCAGTTGGAGTCTGGCTTGGAGTCTTCATCTCAGTGAATGCTGCAGAGATTCCTGTACCCCAGGAATTGGTGTGGCATGGCTCCGATATATCCTGGTGTCTCCACACTTGGAGGAGAGATACATCTAATCCTCCAGGACTGATATACCACTTTTGGCTCCAGTGCTGCGTCTGAGTCGCCGAGGAGCAGCATGTCGGGAAACCGGCTTTGGCGGGTTCCGTGCATGCGGACTGCAGGGGAGTAGTATCTCTATTCGAAGGGAGTTCTTCGGCGATTTGTCAAAAGTTGGACAGGCTCCAGCATTCTTGGATACTTCACAGTTGTAGGTCGTGACAGCACACCACGATTGTAGAGTCCTTAAGGCAGAAGGCAAGGTTTTGCGTCATTTTTCTGCAGCAGGGCTTCAGTCCTCGGATCAGCAGCTCTGCTTTGTGCTTATCTTCTTTGTGTCTGTTGAAATTAACCTTCAGGGTCCAGGGATGCCACCTAAATACTAAATTTAGGGGCCTTAAAGGGGGTAACAGGTAGTAGCCAATGGGCTACCAGCCTTTAGGGTGTCTACACCCTCTAAGTGACCCCTTCCTGGGGAAAGGGGCACTACCCTGATCTTAATTGGCGAATTCCTTTTCAAACCAAGATGGAGGGAAATGAAAAGTGGGCACCACATCACTTGCCCCACCTTAGGGGCGGTACTGGCTGAATGGGGACCCCCTCCTAATTTAACTAATTCTCCCACCTGTCCTCCCACAAGGGGGATAGCATCCTCCATAATCTGGAGATCCCTGGGTTGCATTTCAAAGACGGCATCACCTCTAAAGCTTCCCACCTCAGAAGTCCATCCTGGCCTGGGGGAGGAGTGAAGCACCTCTGCCCAGAGCAGGCTTTGTTCCTGGCCTCTGAGAGCACCGGCTCTCACCCCATGAGATCAGAAACATGTCTTGTGGTAGCAGGCTGGCTAGGACTAGTCAGAGACCACACCAGTGCTTGGTAGGTTTTCAGGGGACCCCGAAAAGGCATCTCCTGTGAGCATTTATTAATTAATCAAACACTGGCATCAGTGAGGATTGATTAAGATGAAATGTTTGGGACCAAGAATCAAGAGTACAGTGTAGCTCTCATGGAGCTAGAAAACTCATGATGACAAGTATACAGCCCATGTACTCCCTATGGCTTCCCTGTGCACTTACAATATCTAAGAATGGACTTAGATATTATAGGTTCATATCTGCTCATGCAGATATGTCCATACATGGGATAGATTTAGTGCACCCTGCCTTAGGGCTGCACGAACTGCAGTAGGGGTGACTCCAGATACCTTGTGCAGTGTCTGTGGGCATGGCACACAGGGATGAGAGCCATGTCGGCTCTTCAATTTTCTCTGCACCAAGACATGCTAATTGCAATGGCAATGTGCATGGTCTTCGTGAGGGGTCCCTAGGGTGGCTTAATTTATGCTGCAGCCCTAGTGAATCATCTTCAGTCCCAACAATGCGCTAGGTACAGGGGTACCATTTACTAGGGACTTCTAAGGATTGCGGAAGTGGTGTCAATTGTGGTATAGTTTTAGGGAAAGAATACTGGTACTGGGAACCTGGTTAGCAGGGACCCAGTGCACATTAGTCAAAGTTGCATAAACAAACAGGCAAAAAGACGGGGGGAGTACTGCAACAAGACCCCTGTTTCTCACAAGTTTAATTCAACAATTGAGTAACCCGACAATTTGTGAGATGGTTAAATTAGTATAAATCAAGAAACATCAAAATGTGAATTTTGTGGAAATATATGGTGTGCAGTTTCTTCTACTCTACAATGTCGTTTAAGAAAAACGACTAAATTATTGAAACGCTCGCAAAGACAGAAATACTAAGAAAATCTGATGTTTCAGGGAAGAAAGTAGAATTTAATAAAGGCAAGGCAGAGAACAAGCTCGATAAACTCAGCCTGCTGGTCCATTTCAAAAGGGCAAATTGACAACTCGTTTTGTAAATGGGGGCCAGTGTGTCTTCTAGTAGCTCATGGAATGCCAAACCCCTCTGTTCTGATATAAAAACAGCATTTACAGAGTAACCGTCATGCCCGATTACACTTTAGTGTTAAGAGCAGCCCAACGCACGCCAATAACAAGGTAAATACCAGTCTCTTTGGTAACCTCTTACAGTTAAGAGCCTTAAAAGCTTTCAGAAGGAGAAAAGTTGACCTGTAAATTACTGAAGCCTTGAGGGAGGGTGAAATATGGAGACACTCTCTGGCCAGCCATCAACGTAGAAAACAGAGACCGAGGGAAGTGAGGCCTTTGCAAAGCTATTTTGCTAGAGCACCATTGGTTTTGATAAGTCGAACCCCAACTTATATAAAACAAAAACAGCTTACCTTAAGGACTTGCCAATTCTGTCACTGCCACAAAAATGAAGGCTCTGGTCTTCTAATCCATCTATTGCTCTGCAATAGATGGATTTGTATGGCAGCGATTGGTATTATTTGGGTTGGTAGAACACGGATGTGGTTACAATGGACCAGGACGTGGGTATCCGACACACAAAGTAATAAGAGGTTTAGGACGAGTGGAGCTGTGGGCGAAAATGTGGTTGGGTGTTGCTGTGCTGTATTTGCCAGGTTACTGAATACAGCTATGTTCTTTACAAAGTGTGCACCCTCTTGCAGAAATGGTACGCACCTAAAAGAACCCCAAAGTATTCCACTGGCTTCCGTGGACACAAGAAATATGTTTAGTGGCCTCCACGGCATGCATAACAACTAGAGGGGCAGGATACCAGTAGAAACCAGCACTCACGTAAACACAGTTCTGGAACCTGTGCTCAACAGAGCTTATCTGATCAACAAATGAGTGTTCTAGCATCTAAAACATGGTTGTAGAGTCTAGAGAGTCTAAGGCAGGGGTCTTCAAACTGTGGGGCGCGACCCCCAGGGGGGCCATGGAGTGATGCAAAGGGGGTCGCGCCTTCCCAGTCACACTTCTGCCCAGGCCCAAGGGCTTCAGCACCCCCCCCCCCCCACTTCCCCCGTCCTGTGTCTCAGCCCGGGCTGCTGCAGTGAAACTTGAGCTGCTGGGGGCTCAGCTGGGCAGTGTCTGGATTCCTATCTCCGGCACCCCGTGTTTTTTCACAGGTCCTTAAAGACCATTTGCATTTTAACATGCCTTTGTAAACTGGTTACAGAGGCTTAGGTTTTTTTGCTGGTTCCAGTACCCCCTGGGTCCCCACTGTGCCTATTCCTTACATTTGGATTTTACATTCACTGCCGTAGTGTGAGAATGCATTTCATGGAAAGGAATAAAAAGTTGGCCTGGGGGCGCTGTGTGTGAAAGTTTATTGTGCTTTTGAAGCACCTGCTGCAGCGTTTCTTTCCCCGGCAATTACCAGGCCTCACATAAATGTCAAGATAACTTCCTGGAGAGAGATCAGAATTTTGTATAGTTGAGGTTTTGACTTAGGTGAAGTTAGTGCAGAGGGTTAATATGCCTGCTGCAAAGAACGTGTACCAAGTAGATTACAGAGTGTGTATGATGTGAAGAGATCAGCAGGTTACTGCTTTCAAAAGAGACATCCTTTTGTTACTTGCAATTTATAACTTAAAGTCCTAATATAGAATAGTGAGCTATTAACTTTCATCCTAGAACAGCATGCACACTACAAACAATACATTATTAGACCATTGATTAATGTTGCAAAAAGGGTTAATTTGGCTAGAAATCAATTCCTATTATTGAAGGAAACTCCCAACTATGCTGTTTCTTTTTCGACTCTGAGTTTGTGCTTCTCCACACCAAGCACTCTTGAACTATACTGCCTACCAGTATGGATGACATGTGACTCCTATACTTTTAGTCCTTTGGCTTATGCAACATTTCCTATACACTGATTTACACACTTATGATTGATTGTCTCTGTGTAATGTGTGTGTGATGCAACGTGCTCGGACACCCTACACTGGTATGAGTGGCACTATATAACTAATTCAATGCATCTGAGAGTGTGGGGTTATGGAGACTTGGTCACTGTTAAAGGGTGCTAGTGAGAGAATCCGTGGTGGGGGTGGTCATTGGGGGGGCACCAACAAACATTGTCGCACAGGGCACCACCAGCACTAAAGCCGGCCCTGGGAAGTACCGCAGTCACCTAAATACCGCTTTAGGTGACTGCTTTTTTTTGTACCGACTGGGCCATCAAAATAATCTGCTGGTAACCCTAACCATAGGACTGGAAGTTTGTTGCAGGATCAGCACATTATTTATTTCCTTCACCCTTGATCCCCGATTAATGCCGCAATAGTTTAACTTGGATCTTAAAGTCTACGCCCCCGTCAATAACATGCTGAGTTACTTCATGGGTCTGGGAATGCACCCTGCATTCAGACAACTCATTCCTCATTCTCGCCCTTTATTGTCACGCTCACCTTGCACTCACAGTGATCACAATGCACTCACTGATCACCATGCACTTGCACCATTCACCCGCTCACCTTACACTCACAGTGATCACTCTGCACTCAAAATGCATTTGTCCTTCTCACACTATACCTCAACCTGCAGTCACACGAGTACACTACTCATCCTGCACTCATGTGACACTTCACTCACCTGTCCCCCTAACTACTCAATATGCAACTCACTCAAACAAGCCCATCAGTAATCATACATTCATTCATCCCATTCTGAACTTGCATCCGCACCCAAAATGAGAGAGGACAGCAAGGGAGTGAGAGAATTTGATTGAAGAGGTCAGGGATGAGGAGAAATGTGAATTGCCGAAGAGAAGTGTGGACACGCAAGAAGTGAGTGTGATCCAAAGGTGAGGGCTTCTGTTAGAACAAAGGGGAGATGTGAAAGAGGAATGTGGGGACTGGAGAGGTGTAAGATACAAATAGACAAAAATTTGAATGAAGAGACGAGGTGAATGAGAAGTGCTGCGGGGCACGGGAGGTGACAGGGCCAGAGAGGCCATGAGATAAATGTGAGAGACTGTTAGAGATGAGGGCAGTGAAAGGACAGAATGGCAAGAGGTGATTAAAGGTGAAGTGAGAGGTTGAATGGGGAGAGTTCAGAAGTTGTAAAAAGGGGTGAAAGAAAATGACCTGCAAAGTGAGAGAGGGATCCGGGGTTAGGAGAGGAGTGAGGGATGGAAGGGAGGGGGTGAGAGGAAAGCTGCATGGGTAAACGGCTTAACTCTACACAAAACCGCCAGGTTTTTAAGGGACCCCTGCTTCTTCCGGTCAGGGCCAGGTGAGCTTCTAATGTGGCAGCACGTATTGCTGCAGAGTGGAAGGCCCTTCACAAAGGTTGACTTGAAATCTTTCTGATGATAATTGCTGTATTTTGGTTATAAATGGGTACTGATTGGGTGAAATCTTTCCTCAGCGTTACTGTGTGTAACAAATATCAAAATAATGAAGCAATGCTATCCCAAAATACGCGGCATCACATAACCTCATTTACATTTTCATCCCACGCAATTTAGTCAACAGGTTTAGACATTTTTGTCAGGAGGGGGTCCTTACGCCTCAAAATGTTGACAGGGGGGTCTCGGCATCCAAAAGTTTGAAGACCTCTGGTCTAAGGTCACAGGATGTGTGGAAAGCATTCAATCATGGATCACGAAAGAAGACTACCTGACCAGGTTATGTTATGTGTATTTGGAGAGCAAATAACTCACCCAGGAGGGTATCCTGACACTGAAAGAAGGAGCTACGTAGGCCAAGCAAGGGCCATGGCTTAGATGAAGAGCTGTGCATCAATCTTGCAAAATCCAAGAATCGAGAAGGCAGCTCTGGTTTGAAGAGGTAGGTAATTCGAGGTTTTGGGGGGAGAAGTAGGAAAAGGAACTGCTGCCGGACCTGGTTCAGCGTATAGAGGCATGTGTGTGAGTAGGAGTCTAGCTGAGCAGAGATGCCTACTAGGTTTGTATAAGTTGATGCAATTTTTGAGGAAGCTGATGTGCAAGGCTTAGTATGTGTGCATGAGGAGTTTAAAGCGTGTCCGTTAGTGGACTGAGAGCAGTGGAGGTCTTAGAGGTGCGGTGCGATGTGGGAGTCGGGGATAGTCTGAGTGTGAGTCGGACTACTGAGTTCTATATGGTCCTCAAACTTCTGGTCATTTGTGCGTTGATTCCTACATAGAGCGTGTTGCCGTAGTCCAGATTGCTGATGATGAAGGCAAGGGTTATGGTTCACCCACATTCACTTAAATGCCTTGAATGAGCCATAATGTCCCCATCACTACATGCTCACACAATCTCTGCTAAAACACAACAGCACTCTAAAAGCATGCAGGCCTTTACAAACGTTCTAAATAAATAAATAACTAAAAAAATGCAGATTCAACGACTTTCTTTGGGACAAATGTAAGTGTACTCCGTTCATCTGCAATACCTACTAACTTTGTTAAACAATGAGGTGCTTTGTACTGGGATTCATTAACTGGCAATCATTAAGTAATGACTGTTGCCAGTTGGTTGCCTACGAGCCAGTACTTGATCAATTCAAATGGAAACAAGATGGGGTGCAAGGATAGTAGGATTGAATGAGTGGTCATGTCACATCGAGTAGGTTGGCTGTACATATACACATACATATACATATATACATACATATATACATACATATACATATATACATACATATACACATACATATACATATATACATACATATACACATACATATACACATACATATACATACATATACATATATATATATTCAGCATAAGGTTACAGACAGCTTCAACAGTAACCACACTGCACTCCAAGGGTTTTTTTTTCCATTCGGCTTTTCTTTATTGATGAGTTCACATCAACGAGTTTCGATGGCCTCTCGCCACCTTGTTCACGATCGTGAACAACCATTCGTTTCTCTTTTTTAAAGAAAACATGTGACACACATAACATAGATGAGGGACTACTCAATTTTCATTACATGGTGAAAGGTAGGGAAAATACGGCCACCATTTTGAAATGTTCTTTATATATAAAAAAATATTTTTCTTTTTTTTTTTTGCAGTATTGCGGAAAGTCACCTCGCATGTCAGACATTTTGGCAACTGATCTGAGTCTGATCAAGGAAGAGAGTCTGCACGACCCCACACTGGGTCACGCTGCACGACCGCACTGGGTCACGCTGCACGACCTCGCAGGTTGGATATTTTGATCGGAGCAGGAGTTAATTTAAAATGAGATGCTGCTGAGCGAGTCTATTCCTTTAAGGGTGATCTGAAGCCAATTTGCATTTAATTGTATTGGCTATGATTGCATGGCTCACACTGTATTGTAGCCTCCAGCTACAATACAACAAACGCTCGTGTGGCAGTAAAGTGAGATTTTATCTTCCAGAATCTGCCTACCTGTGTTACGGTTTGCATAATCTTTATTTTAATTTCACTGCATTGTGAGGTTTGCATCCCTATCAACCTAGTGTTCAAGTGTGGACAGGGAACTAATCCAGTACACTGGTGAAAGGAGGACACTGCATAATGTCATTGTGTATTGAGGAGATGAGCACCACAAACTTCACTAGAAGCCCACTGCAGGCATTTTGGACTTTTGAAGTGAAACCATCTTTGAGATGGGAAGAATGGAAGGAGCACTTTGTGAATTACATGTCTGACATTGATGCCTTCAGAATAAAAGAGGATTTTACTGCATTCTCTTGGACTTATTGGTCTGACTGTTTATAATCCTATAATTAATGCAGTGGATGTGGCCGATACTAATGTTTTTAATTGTTCTTTAGAAGACTTGAACAAGTACTTCACATCAAATGTCTGAATAGGAATCATCAGATACACTTTTCTCCAGAGCAAAAAGGGAAGTTACAGAAATTAGCTTTGAACTACAGATCTGGAATCTTGCATGATGAGTTAATTCAAGACCAAGTAGCCATGCATGGATGTAAAGCAGCTATACAGGAGTGTTTATGGGTATATGGCGATTCTGCTCTGAATGAGGTGTTGGTGATTGACAATAAGGCTAATGTTAGTGAAGTGCACCAGTGAACTGAGTAATGAAGGCAAGGAGTGTGCCAGCCAAACTGTGAGCAACATAAGTACGTAAGAACATAATTTAAACGGAAAGACTACAAGGAGCAAGGATAAGATTATTGGTCAAGCCAGATGCTATCGGTGTGATAGTAAAGAACATTAGGCTTTTAATAAGTTTTGCCCTAGGTGAAACAGAAATGAGGGTTTTGTGGCATCACAGGCTACTATTTGTATGAAGGAAGAAAAGAGACAGTGTAAAGTGTTTTAAAGAAGATATTGAGGAAAGTATCTGCTGGTGAAGAGGAAAATGGTCAACAGTATAAGGGGGAATGTTGAGCTGAACACAGTAGAAGACTCGAAGAGCAACAGAAAACCTGAATGCTGGATGAGTATTGGAGGAGTTGGTCTAAAAATCTATGCAGGTTCAATTTTTAATAAGGATGTCTTTCCTGAGGATTACATTAGAGAGAAAAGTAGATATATAACATTTTAGACCTCCTGAAATCAAATTCAAGAATAGGAAAACTACTTTGAAGTTATACGTGACAAAGAAATGCTCCCCTGTGCAAGGTTGGTATGACCAGAAAAATCTGTATAAAGTTTTGGATAATAACTGCAAGGATGAAGTTTTAGTAGTAGATGAAGAAACGGATGCTAGAATGATGTTAAGTAAGTTTCCAAAGTGTTTTGTAAATCAGAGTTAGAAAAACTAGTTTATGGTGTAATTATTAAGCCAATTAATGCCTCGGGTAAGATTTCCCCTTTGGTAGAGGCATAAAGCAGCAATGGGAAAATCCGATAATGCATAGACCTTCACCATCTTAATGATAAAATGTTAACTGACAGATTTCTAATCCTGACTATCAATCAAATGTTAGCCTCGGTCAAGAGAGCAAAGCGGTTTTCCACTCTATAATCAGCCAACCACAACATACCTTTAGATCTGGATTCAATGAGTTTAAGTGCATTTATCATTCCTGAAGGATGCTTCCTGTATAAAATGAAGCCCTTTGGGTAAGCATTGGTTGCTAATGTATTCCAAGGGCTGGTGTTCCCATCCCACTTCTGGGAAGAGAGGAAGGTATAATGATCTTCCGTGACAAAATTTTGATTTTTGGTAAAAACCAAATTGGAACACAAGGAGAAATTTTGAAAATACTGGCTATTATCAAGCAGGAAGGACATACAGGTATTCTGTAAATGCAAATTTGCTAAGAATAATTCCACATACTTAAGTGATTTGTGATGAAGGGGTTAAACCGAAACCTTTGCTATTGGGCACCATATGTAATTCCACATACCTGACATGCAAGGACTGTAGCATCTTTTCACATGGTTAGCCCCCACTTTTTTTCTGGGATATGATGTGATTTTGAATTGAAAGAGCACTGGGTCCCTGCCAACCTGGTTCCCAGTGCCAGATCCTTTTCCTAAAACTGTACCACAATTGGCACAACTTCAGTAACCCCCATTAAGTCCCTAGTATATGGTACCGCTGGTACCTAAGGCATTGATGCTGAAGAGGGTCCTCTACGGCTGCAGCACAGATTGTGCCACCGCAGATATCTCTCACCGAGACCATGCACACTGCCATTGCAGGCTGCGTGTCTTGGTACAGAGAAAACAGAAGAGTCGACATGGCACACAGCCCTATGTGCTACAACCATGGACACTGCATGACGCATAGGTAAGTCACCTCCACTGCTGGCCGTCTTAGCCCAAGCCAGGGTGCACTATAGCCCATGTGTAGACATATCTGTATGATCAGATGTGACCATGCAATATCAACTACATCCTTAGATATTGTAAATGCACAAGAAAGCCATAGAGCGTACATGGGCTGGATACTGGTGCTTACAAATTTCCCAGCTCCATTCACTGTACCCCAAGATGTTTGGTACCACACAACTAATCTTAATAAATCCTCACTGATGCTAGTGTTGATTTATTAATAAATGCACACCGGTGACCCTTTAAAGGATCCACTGAAAACCTATCAAGCACTGGTGTAGTCTATGACTAGTTTTAGCCTGACTGCCACTGTCAGGCATGTTTCTGACCTCATGGAGTGGGGGACAGCATGCGCAGAGGCTGGGAACAAAGCCTGCTCTTAGCGGAGGTGCTTCACATCTTCTCCCGACATGGATGGTCTTCTAGGGCAGGAAGCTTCAAAGGCGATGCCACTTTTGAAATGTGACCCAGGCAGCTCCAGCTAGTGGAGAATGCCAACCCCCCATTTCCTGATCCACATTTAGCAGAAGCACATGCAGGAAAAATTTTAAATTAGGAGGCTGATCCCCATTTAGCCAGCACCACCCCTAAGGTGGTGCAGGCAATGTGGACCCCACTTTTCATTTCCGTCCATCTTGGTTTGTGGAGGAATTAGCCAATTAGGGTCAGGGTTTTGCCCCCCATCCCACTGAAGTGGTCACTTAGAGGGTGTAGACAGCCTAAAAGATAGGTAGCCTATTGGGCACTACCCTTCTGGACCCTAAACTTAGATGCGACTAACACAGAGAAGAAAAGGACAAAGAAGAGCTGCTGACCCGAAGCCAGAAACCCTGCTGCAGAAAACTGGTGCCAAACCCTGCCTCCTGCCTTAAGAACTCGACAATCGTGCTGTGCTGTCTCGTCCTGCAAGAGTGAGGCCTCCAAGAATCCCAGAGCTCCTCCAGCCTTCTGTAAATTGCCAGAGAACTCCCTTGGAGTAAAGGTACTACTTCCCTGCAGGCACCAAACCCACCCAGTCTGGTTTGTCGACTTGCTGCTACCTGGCGCCTCCGATGCAGAACCCAAACCAAAAGTGGTACACCAGTTTGAGGATCTCATCTGTCTCTCCAGGACGTTTGGAGACACCAGGCTCAACCAGAGCAGTGCTGCACCAATACCTGGAGTACTGGACTCCCTTCAGCATTCACAGAGACAAAGAGTCCAGTCCAAACTCCACTGTCCAGGAAGCAAGCAACCGTCGAGACCCCTGAGACACACATCGAGTGTGGCCCAGCTACCCCAAAATCACCTCTCCAAGCTGCTTGCTCATGAAAGCGAGGACATCTCGATGCACGTTGTCCGACTGACCTATCTGCTCTGCACCTGGCCCGAACGGTCTTGTTAATGACGAGCAAGCTGTGCTCCTGTGTTCCTGAGGCACTTGTGACCCGCTTCTTTGAGTGGGACCCCTTGGGTTTATCTTTAAGTCCGTCAGTGTTATTTTTATAAATTGGTCTCTGATTTATTCGAGTGCTTCTCATTTATTGCCTCTGTGACTACAAGAAATGCTTAGCACTACCCTCGGATAAGCGTAAATGATCACCAACACTACCCCAAATAGGGTATTAGTATTATCTACCTTTCCCTCTGTATACCAATCTGGTTTTCACTGGACTCTCTACATAGTGTAGGTCGTTTTAGTGCACTATATAGGAAGCCAGCTTCCTACAAGGACGATGTATGTTTTTTTTCTTAGGTTTAGCTGAATTTGATGCTATTTCACCAATTGTTTTTTAAATAAACATTTCATGTCAGGCAGGTACTTATGGGTATGAGCAAATTTGTGTGCTCGAGTGGGTGTGATACGCTTTTCCAGATTGTTAAGGCTCCTGCTGCAAATGCTTCTGCTTTGAAAGGTTTCGATCCAAAAGCATAAAGTATCATTGTTACTGACGTCAGTTACAAAGATGTGGGTACGTTGTTATCTCAGAAAAATTTGTTTGGTGAGGAAGTGGTAATTGCATAGGACGCCTGATCATTACCATCGACAGAAGAAAAGTACTAGGTGAGAGAAAAGGAAACGCCTGCATGTGTCTGGCTGGGCCTTTGAATATTTCCAAGCATTTCCCAGGTGGAAGCTTTTCAAAATCTCATTCGATCACAAACCATTAGTGAAAACTGGGACTACTGAAGGGTCTATAAATGCTTTAGCTAGAATTGTCAGATTGGCTATGTGTTTACGGGATTTTTGTTTTAAGTGTGTAGGAACAGGAAAGGAGAATATTACTGCAGATTTTCTTTCTAGGACAGCAACACAAATAAAAGTTTGCAAGGTTGAAGAGTGGAATGAGTATCACGATGCATGGGTGCATGGCCGTGGTTTCATGGCTAGCAACAAGAGAGAGTGGGGCAGAGGATGTGATGTTTTTTCAAGCTGTTTTGCAGTATGTGGAAAAAGCCGGCCCACATTAGGAGTTAATGGAAAAATCATTGGGAGAGATAGGGTTGTATCTCCGTAAACCTTAAGGAACAATGTTCAGATGGAATGTAAAGGGCATTTTGGAATAGTTAGGACAATATGAACTGTGAAGAAACTATTTTGGTGACCGAGAGATAATTCTTCCATTGAGAGTTGTGTGTACCAGCTGTTTTATGGCAGACAAGTCAATGAAAACCTTGAGCCATTTGATGTGTAAGAATCTGACCCAGATGAATTCTTGTTAGTCGGTGGGGATGGACATTCTGCGTCGAGTTGGAGCTCAGCTTGAACAACCCAGCCTGGAAAGGTATTTTTGACAGTTTACCATGTGAATAAAGGGGCAATTCAATTAGCTTTGAGACGGGTTGTTGTGCTACAAAACATACTATAAAGGGCAGTATGTGAATCAGTTATACATAAGTATAGGTAAAATGTATATTTTTTAAATACATTTTTTAGTATGTTTTTGTAGCTTTTACAGGTTATTTGGATTGGGGAACTCAACTGGCCAAAATGATATGAGTTTATAGGATTATCAATAATAAGGAATAAGTGAATGAGGAACGATGAATAAATAAGGATGGATGGATGAATGAATGAGGATGGATGACAATGAGGATGGGTGGGATAGACCGATGGATGAATGATGGATGGATGGATCATTGAATGAGGATAAATCAATGAATGAGGATGGGTGAAAGAATGAGGCTGGATGGATGAATTAGGACAGACGGATGAATGAATGAGGCTGGATGTAATAGATGAATGAATGAGGATCGATGGATGGATATATAAGTAAAGATCAATTAATGAGGATGGATGGATATGAATAGATGAATAAAGAGGAATTGAGGAGGATGGATGGATATGAAGAGATGAATAAAGAGGAATTGAGGAGGATGGATGGATATGGATAGATGAATAAAGATGAATTGACGAGGATGGATGGATAGATGAGGATGAATTGATGAGGATGGATGGATAGATGAGGATGAATTGATGGGGATGGATGATATGTAAAGATGAATAAAGATGAATTGATGAGGATGGATGATATGTAAAGATGAATAAAGATGAATTGATGAGGATGGATGGATAGATGAGGATGAATTGATGAGGATGATGGATATGGATGGATGAGGATGAACTGATGAGGAAGGATATGGATGGCTTAAGATGAACTGATGAGGACGAACGGTTGAGGACGAACGGTTGAGGACGAACGGTTGAGGACGAACGGTTGAGGACGAACGGTTGAGGACGAACGGTTGAGGACGGATGGTTGAGGACGGATGAGGACGAACGGATGAGGACGAACGGATGAGGACGAACGGATTAGGACGAACGGATGAGGACGAACGGATGAGGACGAACGGATGAGGATGGAGGAGGATGGAGGAGGATGGAGGAGGATGGAGGAGGATGGATGGTTGAGGATGGTGGAGGTGGGTGGATTGGTGGAGGTGGGTGGATGGATGGAGGAAGTTGGATGGATAGATATGGATGGATAGATGAGGATGGATGGATAGATAGATGAGGATGGATGGATAGATATGGATGGATAGATATGGATGGATGCATAGATAGATAGATATGGATAGATATGGATGGATCAATCTGGATGGATCAATATAGATTGATGGATAGATGAGGGAGGATGGATAGATATGGATGGATAGATATGCATGGATGGATATGGATGATGGATATGGATGATGGATTGATGGATAGATGAGGGTGGATGGATAGATGAGGATCGATATGGATGGATAGATATGGTTGGGGATGGATAGACATATGGATGGATGGATAGATATGGATAGATATGGATGATGGATAGACATGGATGGATCGATAGATGAGGATGGATGGATAGATAGATAGATGAGGATGGATATGGATGGATAGATATGGATGAATATGGATGGATAGATATGGATGGGTATAGATGGATGGATGAAGGATAAGGTTGGATGGGTAAGGATTGATGACTGAAGGAGGATATATAGTTGAAGGAGGATGACAGGGATGGATGAATGACTGAGGATGGATGGATGGGCATGAATGAATTCCGATGGATAGATGCATTAATGTTAATGGGAAAGGATGGATGCATGCATGCATGTGTAAACGAGGATGGATACATGAATGGGGATGGATGCATGAATGAATAAATGAGGATGATGAATAAATAAATGAGGATCGATGAAAAAATGTGGATGGATGAATTTATGGGGATGGATGAATGAAGCAGGAATGAAGAATAAATGAGGATGATAGGGATGGATGGATGGATGAATGAATGAGGAGGGACATTAAGGAATGCCGATGGATGCATGAATGTCGATGGGGATAGATGGATGCATGCATGCAAGAATGAGAACAGATGGATGCATGGTGACGGATGGATGGGAGGAATGAGGCTGGGTGGATGAATATGGATGAATAAATGAGGGAGGATGGATGAATAAATGAGGATGGAAGGATGGATGAACAAATGAGGATGAACAAATGAGGATGAATGAGGATGGATGAATGAATGAATGAGGGTGGATGAATGAATAAGGATGGATAGATGGATGAATGAGGGTGGATGAATGAATAAGGATGGATGGATGAAGATGGATGGGATAGATGAATGACGATGGATGGATGGATGAATGAGATGGGGATGAAAGAAAGAGGATGGATGAATGAATGAGGATGATAGATGAATAAATACACAAGGATGGATGAGGATGAGTGAATGAGGATGGATGGGATGGATGGATTAATAAAGGAGGATGGATTAATAAAGGAGGATGGATTAATAAATGCGGCTGAATGAATAAATGAGGATGGATACATGCCTGGGGATGGATACATGCCTGGGGATGGATACATGCCTGGGGATGGATACATGCCTGGGGATGGATACATGCCTGGGGATGGATACATGCCTGGGGATGGATACATGCCTGGGGATGGATACATGCCTGGATGAGGATGGATGGCTAAGCATGGAGGGATTGAGATGGATGGATTGATGAATGAGGATGGATACGATGGAATTGGGGTGAATAAATGGGGATGAATGAATGAATGAATGAGGATGGATGGGATGAATAGGGATGGGTGAATAAATGAGGATGAATAAATTAATGAACACGATAGATGGATGGGGTGAATGAACGAGGATAGATGGATTGGGTGAATGAACGAGGATGAGTGGGGATGGATGGGGATGAATGAATGAGGATGGATGGGGATGAATAAATGAGGACGGAGAAAGGAGGATGGATGAATGAATATGGATGGATGGATGGGTGGGAATGAATGAGGGTAGATAGGGATGAATGAATGAGGATGGATGGATGGATGGATGAGGATGGTGACTGAATTTGTAAACCGCAAACTATTACCCTGAAAAGCGCATCATAGTGCTAGCAGACTGAGAAGGCAGCGGGCCTAGGACACACAATTGTGGTAATAGCCATGTGTTTAATCCTTTGCAAAAATTCAAAAACGTATTTCCCCTTCTAAGATGACGCACGAGGGCATTCTATAGGGGCAAAAAAACGAGAAGCTCTGCCCCACTTCCGCATCCGCTTTATTCGGAGAACCATAAAGGAAGGAGGCCTTTACAGATCAAAGTGAACGGCTGGGCAAATACGCCCTGAAGCGGTCAGCTATAACTTCTGGGTCTGATACCCATGCAGCTCCTGTGGAATGCATAGGTCTGAAATCTACTTGAGTTTTATTTAATATAGTATTAGTCTATAAATGCTTTCTCAGCTGTCTGTCAATTTCGTTTTGTAACCTTTAGCAATGAAAGATAATCTTGAATTTGGTACGTAATTGGGTAGTACATTAGGATCAAGAGTCGATTTCTTGAAGAGTGGCCATTTGATATGAACGAGTGTTATACCATAACCAACGAAACCAGCTTCAGAGACTTTACCTCAAAGTACCATAGCTGTATATCTCGGTTGAGACAAATTCCATTTAAAAACAGAGGTAAAAAATCTACTTCTATGATGCAGCACAACACAGGTTATCCAAGAGGAAGAAAGAAGGACTGAAACCTCACCACAGAGTCAATCAAGAATAGATTATTGAAATTCTTAAAGATACATCCGATCAAGAACATTTTTTTTACTCCTTAAGAATTATTTTATTTCCAACACTTAAAAGTAGGGAATAAAATAATCTTAACTTAAAAACCCTATATGTAGCCATGAACAATCCTCTAAACCACTGTTTGCTTTCTTATATTCTAAAGGCTCGGCAAGCCTCGCTTTCACCCTTTTACTACCAGAAAATCAGCACCAGTAACCAAGCAGCAAAAAAACAAACAAGCCTACAACGAATCAGAAGGCAGGATTTGAGACAAGCCAATGAAAATGATGGGCGGAGAGTGGGCGGAGCTTCCACACCATACTGTATACTGCATGCCTCGCAAAGCAATGGGAGCGCATTCGTGCTGCAACGCTAGCGAGACCTAAAAATCCTGTATGCACTTGGATTGCTCATTTCCTTTTTAAATATACCATTATTTATACTTCAAAAAAAAAAATTAGAAATGTTAAGGGTGAAATGCATGAATTATTCTCTGCCGTAATATTTGGCTCACTGCGTCACTACAGACATGGAACATTCCAGTCTGACCTGCTAGGCCACGTCACCGCTCAAGAGAATCCTTGGCACCTGAGCAGTTTTAGCTTCATTCACCAGCGAGGTGTAGTCCCTATGGCACAGTGAGCTACTGGGCACATGTCCACTACTTTGTCCTGTGTACAAGCAAGGTCCTGGTCTTCAGGGCTCCTCTCAGGTTTCAGCAACAGGTTCAATCTTATACTGATCTTTCACAGGTTCAGAAGATGTTCTTAAAGGGGCGCATGGAGGTGCTACATTTAGGCCTGTCACTAGCTACTAGGTAGCAATGCCTCCTGGACAAACACTAACCAATGTGGTAAAAGTTCTCTGGGCTAACCCAACCTACTTTGGGCATTTTCAAGATAACAAACATTTACGTCCACACTACCTTGGTCTCCAAGGAATGGGGGGGGGGGGGGGGGGGGGGTACTTAGGTAATCCTAGTGTACTCCCACATGTAACAAAAAATCCAGTTTAATGCTGCCATTGTAGCCACCTCAAACCCAGAGACAGAAGTCTGATAAGAAAAAAGCAAATCTCTTCAGCAATCAGACAATGGAGCCACAAGAATTGTCTTGCCATCCCGTTCTCCCCCCTTCCAGGTGCGCCCCAAGAATTATGTGAAAACCCAGAGACTAGCAAAGTCCTTCAGCAACCAGACAGTCTATCCATAAGAGTTGTTTTGACTTCCTGTCCTCTCCCTTTTCAAGTGTGCCCCAAAGGTAATATGTGAACTCGGCCGATGTGTCAAGCAGGATTTGACAGTGGAGTATCAGCAGGATGGGACATCCCCATCCAAACTACTGAGCTCAAACGAGTTATCCATGCCCTTTCAGGTGGACCTGTTAACCACGACAACCTACATTGTACCTTCTGGGACGAATTTCACACCCCATTCACATCTTATTAACGCCCGGTACAGGCTGGAGTAAGCTGGATAATTAATGTGAATTAATCACCAGGAACCACTTCCATGGAAAAAGTAACCTTTTTTTAAAGTTACATCTCCATAATATTTATTAACAATTAACCTGAACCACTAAATTGGATTTGTAAGAACTATTTAAAATAGCTGTTTCATTATTTATTTAGCTATCCCCTTTCCTGAGATAGTATTAGAATTTTATTCTGTACTCTGATTTTCTACATAGAACAGCTAGTTCTAGTCACTGTAACGACTTGTTAAAATTACATTTCTACATTTCCTACTTGTAAATACCATGCACCCTGCCTTCTGGGCTACAAGGTCTACATAGGGGTGGTGACTTAATATTTAAAAGGGAGGTTTTCACCTGTCAAAAAGGGTTCATTTTGACAGGTCGAATTGCAGTTTTTACATTGCTACAGTCAGGCTACAATGGTAGGCATGAAGTCATGAATGCACTGCCACTGTAGTGGATGACACATTAGATGCTGCACTCCACTAGTGGCATTTAACTTCCAGGTCTTGGGTACACTTTGTACCATACACTAAGCATTTGCAGACAAGTTCAATATGTCAATTAGGAATATGCAAATGTGATCATGTTAAAAAGGGGAGCACAGGCACTTTAGTACTAGTTAGCAAAGGTAAAGTGCACAGAGTTCTATAGCCAGCAAAAAATAGGGTCCAGCAAAAGGATGATTTCCTACACTGCCACAATTGAGGAAAAATAAAAATAGGATGAGTGTAAGGCCTCAAATAATCTCACCCACTGGAAATTATTGTGGGCCATGCTATAGTTCTTTTCTAAGCAGTCATTGTAAAGACAAACTCTCAGCTTTTTACAACGGCTGCATATCCCGTTATGGTTGTGTTTGGATACCTTTTGCCAAGTTTCGTAAAGAAATTTGTCTGTAACTTAACTTTTTTTATTTTTTTATTCATTCACTGTAAATTTTGCAAGCGGTTTTTTCTCTTGTATCTATATTCTGGGTTAGTTAGTGGTGTAGATTACAACAGGGAAAATGGGAAATATTTATTTCTGGTGACCAAAAGATAAATATTCTATGGATACCTGGAAGCACAGGTATACATGCATTGAAAGCTACATAGCAATTTGGTACATTTGGGATGCTTTAGATTTTGTTTCAAGACGTTAATCTCCACTCTTTTGAAGTTTCTTAATGGAATTTTAATTCGCAGAAACATAAGGCAGTCCTTTTCCTTGCTAGTGTGCGACTTATTGTTGCTTATAGTTCTTACAGAGTTTGTGTATTTACATAAGAAAAGTGCCACAATCTTTGCCAGTACAAAGACAGTCAGAGTATGCGGCTCATCCATGCCTGGCTAAACAGATTTCCTAAGCATAAACTGTGCAAAATCCCTCCCTTCTACGAGTTAAATTCAACAATACACTCGGCCAATATCATTTCTGTTCATACTCTTCAAAGGCCAAACAGACATTTTGAGAAAAACTACAAATGTTAATGAATGTAAAAGGTCCGATGATAGAATATACTTACAAATATCTACAAAATATTAATAGGTAATTTCTGTTGCCTTCTGGTTAAGAAAGAATAATCAAAATACCATTGATTACTAATAGAGGACTCTTGCCTGGTCCTCATGAAAACAAAAGTCATATTTTATATAAATTTGGCCTTTCAGTGTATTATCAATGAATTAACAACAATCAGGAGAATGCTGATGGCAGATATTCGGAAGACGCATTTGGCAGCAAAATGTGTATGCAAGGCTTGTATTAGACCCTAATGGGTGAGTAGATGAGCTTTACAAACCCCTGATTGATTGATTGTTTGATTGGCACTGGCCCAATGGGAATGTGGTAGCAAGACTGGATCTGGGCATCTCAGTTTGTCGAATGTAAAATGAAGATATAGCAAAAGTGAGGAGGTAGCACACTATGTGGCCTACTGGCACAAAATTCGCCCAGATGCACAGAGGTAACTGCAGTTCATGATAACACTCACTTTAGTTGAAAGTCTTTAGTATTTACCATTGTTGACGCAGCCAGTGCTTTGCATTGCTGAAAACTTGTTACAAGATATTTGTCCTTGCATTTGGGGATGCTGGCAATGCTGCTCACAGTCTTCACAGGTTTCCCGAACACACCCACAACACAAAAATATAGCCTGTGTGCCAAAGACCTTCAGGAAGACTGTGTTGGCCCAGTCTAGCCAGCTCTTAAGGATATTTGAAGTCACTCCTTATAAAGAAAACCAACAATATTCACCATTTGTTTGATAGATCGTCACGCTGTACAGCAATCATCAGATCTGTTTTCACCTTCTTGTCCGAGAATATCCTTTTATAGGCTTTTATGTTGATTTCATATTATATTTCGTGTATCATTGTATTACGTATAAGTGTATAATCATGCACCACGTTTTAGATTTCTAAAACCTGGTTAACCTTTGGACACCACTATTTAACTGTATGTGCATACATTCCTCAAGCCCCCCACAATCAGTCCCTAGTTTGAAATGCGAGATTGGTGTTTGGACAAATCATCAAATTAAAAATATCGGCAGACAAATATCCAAAATTAAATATCGTGACACAAATATCGTGATGCACAAATATTGTTGACAAGAATATCGTTTTTGAGGTATGTAGTATACTTACGTTTTTAATATCGTTTTCACGAATATAGTAAAAAAAAATTATTTGAATGTGTTTTAGTTGATATATTAATTGTTACTATTGTTTATACAAATCTTATGAATTGTTTTTAAGTGGTTTAGATTTTTTTTATTAATAGTAATTTATAACGCAGCAGGTTGTTGGATTTGTAGGGGGATAGGGCGGGAAGATAATTAGGTAATAATTAATAATTATTTCATACATTTTATTTAATTATGATTGATATTGATTAAGTAATTTATGTAATATTTATTTTTCTTATATGTTATTTGTGAGTTTTTAGATTTCTAGGGGTATAGGAAGGGAAGTTAAGTAATTAACAATTAATTGAATAAATATCAATTATGCAATTTATGGAGTACTTTTTTTTTAACATATTTTGGGTGCGGGCTGCAAGCACTGTAAGGTGGAAAGCTAATTAAGTAATAACTATTTAATTGATTTTTAGTTATGTAAATTGTGGAATACTTATTTATTTTTCATTCATGGGGTTACTCATATATGCAATGTGTTTGAAGTAAAGTATTTGTCCTACTATTGCTTTGACTAGAGTCGGAAAAGTATAATAAACTCTTTACAGTTCAACACTTTCCCTACTGTTGCGAGTGGCAATAGTAAATTTTACCCCTCCAAAACCAAACGCTTACCCTACTGTTCAGCTGTTTGGAGTGGGAATACTAAATTTCACCCCTCCGAAGTCCAATGCTTTCCCTACTTGCACTGACTGGAGGAGGAATAGTAAATCTAACTAATCCCAATATTCCTGTAGGGGTTCAGACCTCAAACACTATAGGTTAATACTGACAAAAGTCAGCTTCTATTCATCACAACTTCTCATGACTAGGGTATTGCCACTGGGATAGGTTATTGGAATGGACCCATGCTTATATTGAGAGATCAGTAAATGGTGGTGGTATCAGTGTATTTCTTAATCAGAGCCAAACAAAATGGACGAGAATAATAAACTAACTGTGGTTTAGAGTTTGAATCAACCTGATGCTGCAAGGTAGACAAACTTAGGGTAAACTGGGTGGAAAATGTTCCCCAAGGTAAATCACTCTCATTGCCATCCCACCCATCCTGGCAGCTAACCTTTTACAAAACACTGCGTAGGGGGTGTTTCAGCCGTGCCAACTCACCCCATGCTGTGGCTTCCCAAAATGGTGATCAGGTGAGGGGGAATTGGCAGAATAACTGTGCAAAGGCCGGGGTGGGCTAACGTGGGGCCATCAAAGACAGAGCAGGATCGTGCTTGCTTCTGCTTTGTACAACACATGAGGGGGTGTTCAACCCCTGAATTACAATCTACCGTCAGATCCAGAAAGGTAGGTATTTTTGATCAACCAGGCCCAGACTGGTCCCCCACACAGCAGATCTCGACCCCCTCCAACCTAGTGAGGGGTGGACAGGGTGCAGGACTTCTTGGGAGGGGGCGGAAGAGTGCAGACAAAAATAAAAACTAAGATCCAGCTCACAAACTCCTTGGAGGGCAGAGTGGATAAACAATAGGTGAATAATTTAATGTTGATGTAAACTGGGGACAGTGCCTTCATCCAGACAGGACGGAAATAGTGCACCAGAGGATTATATATTTACTTGCAACACATTGACTGTCATATAAATATAATCATCATACGCAATTAAAAAAAAAATCAATAAAACTGATTTGTTTATTGAAAAAAGGCATGGGGGCAGGCCTTGATCACACTACAACCTGAGAGCTGACCAAACACCAGCCCGGTGAGCTTGAAATCAAACTATGCATTTAACACTGGGCAGGAGTTCCCGAAAAAAAATCTACAAAACTTCACTGATTTTGCCTTGGTCCTTAAAAAATCTGAGGAGATCTCAATCTGCTTCTGAATGCCTCTGGAGGCAGACGCCAACAAAGACCTGGTGGAATTCTAGAGTTATAAGTCGAGGGGCAGACCTGGCTGACCGACCTGGTGGATACACGGCTTACCAGACATCCTTTTACCATAAATGTTTCCCACCACTCCGCAGCACATCCCACATTCGATAATCAACTTAATTTTACTAGATAACACACAAGCGCACTCCTTAAATGAGTTTGGGCAGCTTTTCTAAATGCTCTCGCACCATGGCCCTGTAGAGCTCATGCTTCAATGGGAGGGGTCGGTGGGACCTGGCAACTGAATGATTTATTAGTGAAAGATCCTGTAGTTTGGTCATAAAAATCTCACAGAATATCTAGCCCTTAATGAGACAGAAGAGGTAGGGACAAAAGTTGTTTGGGACACCCATGTGATGGTCATTAGGGGGACCCTTATTCAAGAAGTGGCAAAACATAAGCACATGTGTGACATCAACAGGGCAAATATAGCAACTGAACTCATACAGTAGGAACATTAACACAAACAGACTCCCTCAGACATGATTTGAAGGAAAGCAAGGACTATAAAGGGCCAACTCCGTACTCTGGAATTAGGCTGAGCAAATTACATACCCTCTATATTGAAGGCTTGCTTTCATGATGGGTGAAATGAACCGGCACATGGCTGCAGGCCTATCAGACACGCCGACAAATTTGGGAGATGAAAGATCCAACAGACACACTATGTACCACAAACAAGGCAAAGCTACGAGCCTTCCATACATATTATCAATCCAGATATACTGGAGTGCACACCTCCCAACCACCATGAGCAGCATATTTGGACTCTCCCCTAAACTACCCTCAGAGTCCTCTACCGAGCTCTATACACCCATCGCCTCAGCCAAGGTCCTAAAGACGATCAGGCAACTGAAATGCTTTGAGGAGCAAGGCCTGATAAGTGAATGGCTCTTTTTTTTGTTTTTACAAGAGTTTCGCCCCCAAATTCTTTCCATTTTAACTGCGCTACTCAATGACTTAACTGTAGGCAGTGGCTTTTCCACAGGAAAGACCAAGGCCAGCATCACATTTCTCCCTAAACCAGGCTAAGAATTAACACTCTGTCCCTCATATAGACCAATCTTCTTGATAAACCTGGACTTTAAAATACTCACTAAAAACCTGGCCAATTGGTTGGATAAATTCTTGCCCGATTCCATTTAAAAAACAGTGGTGTTCTAGTTCACCACACAGTAAGTGATAACACAAACAAAGATCCTGCATGTCGTAGACATTGCTGAGAAAAAGAGGAAGGATACAGTCTTCTTCTCATTGACCTCAGAGTGTTCAATAAGGTGTACTGGGGAACGCTGTTTGGAGGTCTTGAAGCGATTTTGCCTGGGCACCCGATTCTTGGTCTGAAACACAGCTCTTGATCACAACCCTCAGGCAAGGATTAAAATGGTCAGTCCTCTGAAGTTCTACACAAAACCAGGTGCATGCAACAGGTATGGGTGATTTTTTACATAGTTGGTATACCAGACACATACGGAAGAGACCGTATATAAATAGTGAAGATGTAACTATCTGAACCCATAATAGCATGTTTCCTCATACTTAAAATGTGTAAAAAAAAAAAAAGTACCGAAACCACAACAACCCTCCAGCCAGCATTTAACCTTTTAGACCCCCCCTCCCAACCCCCCACCAATGTACGCTCTCCCCTCCCCTTTGATCCCTCTGCAGGTCCTGCCATCATAAGACCGTATTTCCTCACCTAGGAACTATGGTGTTCAACTTTGAGAGTCAACACCAAGGCATTGTACTTCAAACCAGCACATATGTTGTAATGATTGAGTGAACAACCTCTAGCACTGTAGACCAGAATCTCTATGCTCATTCAACAATCTAGCCCACGTTTCCACTGCTCCAAACACAGAGAGTCTTAGTCATTCCAGGTCCTAGCATATTACTTTTTGCTACCACCAGACCCAGCCACAACAGGGCCATGTGTCATCTGTCATGGTCTAGCTCTTCCATGATCTGAAGGAATACCAGCTCGGGGTCCCGGGCAGTACCCAACCCAACACTTATTCTAGGCAGGACAACACCCCCTCTCAGAAGGGGGCCAGTCCCGCACAACAAACCTGTATGGAGAAAGACACCCCGTTCGGAAAGACAGCACAGGCAGGTCGGTGTGGTCACCGCCCCCACCTGCATAGTCTCTTCCACATATAGTAAACCCTATGTAAGTACTTGAACTGTGTTATGCAAAACTGTGAGGCAATAGCAGTCTCACAAGGGAAGGCGCAGGCCACTATTCAATCATCATCAGTCAGTTGTCCCAAGTTTCCTGCAGAGGCGTAAAAAGACTCAGTTGTGTTAACCACAAAAGACTGATACACCTGCGAGATATTGTGGTTGGGAAGTTCCTCTATGAGGATTTTATTTTTGACCTCAAGTGGGTTATAAACCGGAATATACAAGAGTCCCTTAAAAAGTGGGAGAGGGTGTGCCTTGGGTGTAGGTAGCAGAGGAATTGTGAGCCATGCAGGTCGTATTCTCCATGCAAGTCCAGGTAGGATTTCAATGTGGAGCTCGACAGGACATCCCTCAACTCAGAGATACAAATAACATCCTAAGAATTGAAGCACTCCAGGGTCGTAACCTGTGTCAGCTTGGTCCCCTGCCACAACAAAATTTCCTTTGTCAGGCGTTCCACACAGCCAGGGCGCTACGAGTCCCCCTTCAAAGCTGGAGAGTCACTTTTGTGGCTGCAGGAATGTGCACTGGAAAAGCCCCCCTGCACAGCAAATGCAAGGGGGTGGAGGGTGTCCTGCATTGCCCACCACTCAATGGCAAAGATGGGATCTGCCATGTAGTTGAACCACCATTCATTCATAACAATAAGATGAGATGGCCTGCAGTAGAAGAATATATCTGGAGTAGCAATGTACCCACCGTAATGGGATTTATAACACTTAGAAACGACGACCCTCGGGACATGGTGCTGCCACAGGAAGTCCCGCAGCACAGTCCATTCTATTGAAGACTGAGGTAGAGAGCAGGAAGCGATAGTTCTGCAGCTGGTACACAGATGGGGCAGAACAACAATGTAATAAATAGCCGACCTCTCCAGAATGGACAGCGGCAGTCTCATCCAGAAACTAAGATCTCGGGACACCCGGTCTAGGTGAGGCTTAATGTTGTGGACCCAAGCCAAGGAGGGAACATTAGTCACGTACACTCCCAAAGAGTGGAAGCCCGAAATAAGTCCAAAACATTCTCATTATCTGGAGAACTCTGGGTCCAGACTAAGGAGATGGTCCAGAAAAATGAGATCATCATCAGCATGTAGTGTGACCCTGTCCGAGATCTCCTTCCCCCCCCCCCTCCCCCCCAGTGCTCACTCCAGTCCCCTTTACAGGGTATCTATAACCATCCTGCTAGGAGATCAATTGCAAAGGCAAACAGGAAGGGTAGCAGGAGGCATCCCGGTATATTGGGAATTGGGAAGACAGCAAACCTCTCACCCTCACTTGCATCTGGAGATCGGTATACAATAGGCGGGCCAGGCGAGAAATCTTGGCCCAAAGTTAAGTTTTTGCAGCAGGCAGAACAGGTAGACCCATCTGACAGAATGAAACACCTTGTGGAAGTCCACTTGGCGGAGTGCATGGGCTTCTGGAAGCCTAGGAGCTAGTGACAATGCGTTGTGCAGACACCGGATGTTATGCCCCGTGGCCCTCTTAGGCATGAAGTCAGTTTGGTCAGTGTGACTCAAGGTAGTAATCGCAGAACAAAGTCTGTTGTCCAGGGCTGTCAACCATACCTAACCCCTCCCCCTTCTTTTTTTTTTTTTTTTTTTTTTTGTAAAAACCTTTATTCTGTAAGATCAGTGACACAGCTATTCAGCCGACAACCCGGAGGTACGGCAGCTTTAAAAACACAACACATGCTAGCGTCAACATTCCAATGACAGGAGAATCGAAGGTTCTGTTTTAAATAAACACAAATCCAAACCTAAACACAAGCAAGGCGATAAGTACTGTAAGCACCAGAAGGGGTTCTCATCAGGGGAAGCGAGCCCCATTTCGTCTAACAGGCACAGGTCTGTAGTAAGGGAAGGGAGGGGAAGTCAGAGACTCAAGAAGACATACACATATCAGCAAGAAGTTCAAAGCCGGAAAGAAAGCTAAGGGGAAAGCTGCTCCTCGGGCGGATCCGGGTCCGGGGGCAGGCATATGCCCCCTCTGTACTGGTTCCAGCGCCCCCATACAGAGTGCCATTTCCGAGGGCGCCCTCGAGCACAATACACTGTCTTCTCCCTAAACATGCTCCAATCCATGTTTTCCATCCATGCTGTCAATGTAGGAGGCCCATTAGAGCCCCACAGACGAGCAATGTCGCGCTTGGCAATCATGTTACCCAGGGTCACCCACTGAGTCTGTGCCGCGTCGTGGTCAGTAGGACCCCAAACATTCAGAAGACAACACCGCGCCTCAGGCTGCATGACGATGCCCGTCACCTCCCCCATCACCTCGTGGATGCGCCTCCAAAACTCCATAATCGCACCGCATTCCCAAATAATATGTAGGAAGGTGCCCACCATACCACAGCCTCTCTTACATAAGCCCTCCTCAGAAAAACCCATATGGACCAGCCTGGGCCCCGTCACGTAGACCCTATGGAGTATTTTAAGCTGCACCAACTGCAGGCGCGCGGGGATCGCGACCTCTTTGGGAGAGGAAACTGCGTACTGCCAGTCCTCGTCATCTAGTTCAAGGCCATCCCTGGTCCATTGAGCACGTAACCCTAGAAGAAGATCTGCCCGAACATTAATAAGTTTCTTATAAATGAGCGAGATCGTACTCTCTGGCATATGGCCATCCAGGATCCGGTCCTCTAACGGAGAGGACTCAGGCACCTTCTCCCCTTCTACAAGAACTGACCGCAAGGCGTGGAACACTTGAGCGTATTGGAAGAACTCCGTGCTCCCCAGCTCATATTCCTTCTGCAGCTCCTCGAATGATTTTATCCTACCCTCAACCAAGAGGTCTCCAACCCTGGATATGCCGATCAGGTCCCATTTCTCAAACCCTTTTGTATGCCAAAGCTTACCCAGAATATCGAAGTCAAACAGAGGGGTGGCGAGGGTAAGCTTACCCTTCCAGCCCAGTGAATCCGTCGCAACCTTCCATACATGCACAGCCACCCTGGTGGGCCCCGTTAGGGTTAAGTCCAACGACTTCAAATACAGCGCTCTGGAGTAGTTACCCCCACGTAGCAACCATCGGTCCATGGCGAAACCAGGGCTCAGCGCCGGACCATATACACCATGGTTAATCGCACTCAACTGGGTGGCCCAGTAATAACGTCGGATGTCCGGAAGCGCAATACCCCCGTCGTACCACGGAAGCGTCAACTTAGCAATCGCTATACGCGGACGCCCTTCCCACAATAGCGCGCGCTGGTGGCTTTCAACCTCACAGAAGTAACTGGCCGGGACCCAGTCAAGAGTATTCTGCAGGGCATAGAGGAAACGGGGAAGAGACATCATCTTGAACAGAGCGGCACGGCCAAGGAGGGAAAGCGGCAACCGCCGCCAGCCCGCTACGTCCCGCCGCCGACGCGCCAAGGGAGGGAGCAAGTTCTTCTCGTATCGCAAAATGGGATCGATGGAAATATAGATCCCCAAATACAAAAAGCCCTGCTGGGCTATCTGGAGCAGGCAGTTGCGCGGGACATCACAACACAGGACATACAAGTATGACTTCCCCCAATTAATGACAAGACCAGAGTTTCTACCAAAAGAAGTCAAGACGTCACAAACCACTATCAGAGATTTCTTAGGCGAGGCGAGGTATAGCAGAATGTCGTCGGCGTAAAGTGAAATACGGTCTTCGTGGTCAGGCGACCAGCGAATCCCACGTATGTCCGGGTGCCATCGTATCCACGCCGCCAGCGGCTCAAGAGCAAGAGCGAACAATAACGGCGACAGGGGACAACCCTGCCGGGTGCCTCTCCAGAGCTAGAACGGTGCCGACGCCCGCCCGTTCACCACGACGCTGGCGAGAGGTCCCTCATAGAGCAACCTCACCCAGCCCACAAATCCAGGCCCAAAGCCGAACTTGGCTAGCACAGCCCACAGGTACGCCCACTCCACCGTATCAAAGGCCATCGTGGCTTCGAGGGACGCCACAACAGCCGGCTCCCGCATCGTGCCCGTCCTGGCAATCACACCATGAAGGCGTCTAAGATTCAGTGCAGTGTTACGGTGCGGGATAAAGCCCGACTGATCCGGGTGGATCAAGTGGCCAAGCACCCGGACCAGGCGGTTAGCAAGGAGCTTAGCAAGGATTTTCGGCTCGGCATTGAGAAGTGATATCGGCCGATAGGAGCCACACTTGTCACGGGGCCTACCGTCTTTATATATTACCACAATCGTCGCCAGTCGTTGGTCGAGCGGAAGAAACCCATTCACCCGCGCCTCCACGAACATGGCGCGCAGGTGAGGAGCCAACTTATCCGGATGAAGCTTATACAGCTCAACCGGCAAACCATTTGGGCCCGAAGCCTTACCGGAGCGCAACGCGCGGATAGCACCCGCCACTTCGTCGACAGTTATATCTCCATCGAGGTCATCCCTATCAATGGCAGAAAGGCAGGGCAGAGCGATATCCCGCAACAGGTCACACGAATCCTCAGTCGGCCTATCCGAGACCGAGGTGTATACCGTACGAAAATGGTCCGAGAAACACTGAACTATACCGTCAGGGTCAGTAACAACCTCTCCCCCATCCGTAGACAACTCCGGCACCACTCGATTGACACGCTCATTTTTGTCCAGCCACGCCAGCAATTTCCCGGCCTTATCGCCGACATCATACAGTAGACCCTGCTGCTCCCTATGAAGGGTCTTAGCAGCGTTCGTCACCAGATCCCTATATTCCAGTTGCTTCAAGCTCAAATTATGCAGTGTGGCCGGTGTAACATCCTCTTCCAAGGCCACTTCCAAAGCCGCTATCTCGTCCTCTACTTGCGTCACCTCAGCATCTCTCCGCTGCTTGGCGGCCACTACCAGGGAAAAGGCCTCCCCCCTCAATACAGTCTTAAAAGCTTCCCACAAGGACACCGCAGATTCAACTGAACCCTGATTCTCTTGAAAATAGCGGTCAACTGACTTCAGCAACGTACTGCGCAGCTTGGGGTCACGAAAATACCAGGGGTTAATGGGAGCCATCCTGCCCCCCGCCACCCGGCCAATATTCAAGCGGGCCCACACCGGTGAATGATCAGAAATGCCCCGTGCCAGGTGCCTAGCCTCAGATACCAAAGAGGCGTGCGCAGCCAGAGTGAGCAAGTAGTCAATCCGGGAGAGACTCCCGTGGGCCCCGGAATGGAAGGTATATTGTCTCTGAGTGGGGTGCCGTAGCCTCCAACAGTCTACCAGACCAAAAGTGTCTATAAAATCGGGAAGCCACTTCTGAGCACCCCCGGTGTCCCTGGGCGGACACCTATCAAGCATTCCAGAACCAACCGCATTGAAGTCTCCTCCCACCACCAGCATCCCTTCGGGGAGTTCCAACAAGGCCTTGCCCAGATCAGCAAACGTGGAGGCCTGCAGGGCAGGAGGGACATAAACAGAAACCAATACCAACGTTCTGCCCTCCCATCTCCCCGCTACAGTCACAAAGCGCCCCCTGTCATCAGCAATGGTGGAATCAACCTCGAATGGTAGGGAAGCTCTAACAAGTATGCCCGCACCCCTGGAGCCCGAGGAGAACCCCGAGTGAGCAATGAATTTATAGCCCTTTCTGTTGAGTGCATAACACGTATTCCCTATAAGATGGGTCTCCTGCAGGAGGACCACATCTGGCGAGGTCCGTTTCAAGAATTGCAGGACTATCCCCCGTTTAATACGATCCCCTAAACCATTAACATTCCAGCTGATTATGCTTAAGCCCCTATCCCCCATCCCCGAACACAAAGAGACCTCCACCCCCCCCCCGGAGAACCACGATCGGACAATGCTGACAATTGCTACGCCTTGCAAGAAAAAAAAACACACCCCCCAACAACAACCCCAACATCCCAAATCCCCCCCCTCCCTGCACCCCTGCGTCAGCTTACAAAGCCCCCCCAACTTGCAGTGTGCCTGTCGCCCTATCAAAAACAAATCTACAAAAAGTACCCCAAGGGAGGAAAGAGCACCTATCTTCCCCCCGCCGCCCTCCCATTACTGCAGGAAGGTGCGAGTCACTGTCCGGGGCTGAGTCAATACGTGCCAACACCGGAGGTATCACTTCTGTCCATCACGATCGCCTTCCGCTCCGTCCACGCTGTCCCGGCCGGGCTGCCGCCGAGGGAGCGCATCCAACCAGTCCCCTGCCATGTCCGGTGATTCGAAGAAGAAAGTCCGGTCCTCATACACCACACGTAGCCTGGCGGGGAAAAGCATGGCATACTTCAGGTCCATATCCCTGAGCCGCCGCTTCACCCCCAGGAAACTCTGCCTCTGTTTCTGCACCATCTGGGTGAAGTCAGGATAAAAACTCACAGAGGCGTTCTGAAAAGGGACCGGGCCTGTCACCCTCGATGCTTGTAGGATAGCGTCTCGATCCCGAAAATTAAAGATCCGGGCTACAATCGGTCGCGGGGGGGCTCCCACCTTAGGCCGTCCTCCAGGCACTCGGTGAGCCCGCTCCACCGCAAAGAACTTGCTGAGGCCCTTAGGCGCAAGATGATTCACCACCAAAATCCTCGACGAGTAAATCCACGGAGAGATCCTCTGAAGTTTCCGGGACCCCAATAAGGCGCACATTATTGCGCCGGGCCCGACCTTCGAAGTCCTCGAGCCGGCGGGCGGAGAGGTCACTCGCGGTTCGTAACTTACGAACCTCAGCCTGAAGTTCCGAGACATCGTCCGCGAGACCAGTGGTCTTGAGGTCCAGGGACTTGACCCGCTCATTGGTTTTGCCCAGGTCCGCACGAATCAAGTTGACATCAATCAGAATCATGTCCACCTTGTGCGCCAGGGTCTCGAACTGTCGCCCAATCGAAGATTGCATCCCATCTATCGCCCCTTTGATATCCTGCAGCGATAGCTCCGAGGCAGGGGATGAATCGGCCTTCTGCGCTTCCAGCGACTGTCCCGATCCACCAGGCGACCCCTTCTGCTGGCATAACGATCCATATTGTTGGATTGGGTATAGCCTCCCCGCCGGGTAGTCTTAGACTTCGACCTGTCCGCCTCCGATTTGGTCGACATCCCAAACAGCAGGACAATCAATTGCCAAAGGACGTCCCTCACGCAGCTAGAGGAAACAGGGTCAAATAGGACTACAACAGTCAGTCAGGACTGAGTGGAAGTCCTCCAGACAGAGGAGGATATGCGTGAAGCACTCCCAAGCCAGAGCAAACAAAGGGCGAGAAAGTGAAAGTGCAGCGGCATCCGTCCGTCAGTTCACACCTCCCAGGGCCGCTGTTGTTCAATTAGTGGCCGGGCATCCTGCCAACGCAAGCCCCTGGCATCCTTCGGAGGTAGGCCGCAGTCTTCCGCCATGCACAACTTCGGTCCCCGGTGGGCGATCTTCGCCCGGACAGCGTCAGTCGCCCCAGCTGTGACTCATCTGCAGGATTCCGTGCATGAAAATCAGGATTTAGGACAGGATAAGTGCAGGAGGGCGCGAGGGTAGCGGGAGCTCAGGGCTCACGCGGCCATCTTGGTCAAGCGCTAGGCTCCTCCCTCCCCCTTCTTTTTGATCGTTTTCTGGAACCCACTTTTCCAGAAAATCAGATAACACCTGCCGAATCAGATGCATCTCCTTTTGCCATGATGTATTTAAACGGTCTTCCTTTGCAGACAATATCATCCTCACCCAGCCTATGTAGTCGCTTCAGATCTTCACCCCTTATTAGAGGGGTTTAAGCAGTGAAAGGTCTTTAAATCAAAATGACAAAATCGTATAGCTCTTGTTGGTGGAAGGGAGCGGCCCGGTCATGAGATGGCGCACTAATATATTTCATTCATGGTTTTAGATTCCTTGCCTGTACCCACTGTATCTTCCTAAAACCACTGAATTGAGTAATTCCACTCCCACTCTTCCAGGGGGAGTCCCTCTACCAGATGAGCTGCCCTCCAATCTATCAGTTCATCTCATCTCACCCCATATCATATAATAATTAGGGTACGTCTCCTTCCTTCTCAGTTCATTCTTTTGGATTGAAACACTTAGGAACCATCCCATCTCGTACATCCGTACCTTTGTGGACGTGAGCTGTAGACTGTTCCCCCGGTCATTGGATTCTCAAGCCTTGCCAGAATACTCCCATGTAAGGGCCCCCCAGTTTTATTTTTTCTTTTACGGGCCAATACTGTCTAATACCACTTCTTTTTTTGCCTTCTCTAAAACTATAGGTACCTATGAAACCTTCCAGGTACTTTTCATTAGTCCCTCGATTACTTTAGGTACCTGCTAAACTCTGTACTTGAATCTTTATATCTTCTGAAATTTGTTTCACCCATTAGGCAGCTATCATCTAAAGTTGTGTTTATGCCCTGATGATTACCTCCAATCATGAAGGCCGAAACGCCGTCGACTTGCAAAAGTTAAATTTGGACTGGGAATTATGACTACATTTTACAAAACGTTCTCATTAATGTATAGATTCATGCATAACTGGGTTTTGAATTCTGGCCTAAGCTGTCGCATTATGTAGCTTTTTTTCACTTGCGCCATTTAACATGAATTCACGAGCACAAAGCGTTCACCTCCACATTTAGAACGCAACTTAAGAAGCAGGGGTGATTCTGCATTTTGATTTGTGAGATCTCATCTGCATTTCTTTGCTGATGTTGTAATTGCATTTCACGGTGTTCCTGGGACTATTTGTCATTAACTAATTTATGCTGTATAATTAATTATTCTTTGCATTACATCCTCTCATTGATTCCCGTTGAGATTTTCTCGCATATTACTGGTTATGAGGTTAACACAGATTACACCATTTCACTGGCCTCAAGTCAGTCCTAAATACCTAGCCATTCTGCTGAGGTCTAATCTACTGGCCTGCACCAGAATGAATTTTGAATTACTGCTGAGCGAATCCATTTTGCCGACTTGGAAAAATCACACTCTTTCCTGGATGGGTAGCATAGCTGCTTTAAAGATGACGCTACTACCACAAATCTTGTATATGCTGCAAACTCTACCACTTACCCTGAGAAAAGAGAACATTGCATGGCTAGAAGCGTTTTGTTCAACATATATTTGGGCAAGTGGAAAAGTATGGTGAAGTGCCAAAACCTGCACTGCATTACTACCGAGCCTCTCAGCAAAGATATAGGATTGAATAGCTCAAGAGGGAAACAGGCAAGTAGTGGTGCTTTATCCACCAGAACCTGGCTTCTAGGCCACCCTTGTACATGTCTACCCAATAACTAGAGCAACTCTAGGGGTATGGGACTCGCCTTAAGGAGGGTCTCATCACATTCCCATCATGTCTCTCGCGGATAGTCAGGAACAGAGATTGATACCAGGGATGGGAACAGATGAGCTTTGAATACGGTGGAAAAAGGATTGCTTTAGGCTCTGGGATTTCTATTCAAACGGTGCACTGAAATAATTTGAAGATATTAAACCGGTATGAGATACCTGAAAATGAACGCTTTCATTACTCACAAAGTAGACATTGGATATCCCAGTGCAGCGTCAGAAATGGGGCGACTAGGAAACTAACACATTTTGAATAATTCCTCTACACATCCTCTATTAAATACACAGTATCTAAAATATATGCATTCCTCAACGCACCAGTCAGCATACACAGGCTCCTCTTTTAGGTTCAATGGTAAAAGGACCTCTGCATCTCCCTTAATTGTCAAGTAGTGTCAGGAGATACTCACTCGCACCAATAAGTTTCCCTTATGTGCTCGGGCCAGCTGGTGCGGCTATTAGCTAGAAAAACCCCGACACTTGGAGAGACTTGTGGGGAGGTAGGATCTGAGGTGCATATTCTTTGGCTATGCCCACGCAGGGAGGACTTTTAAAATTAGAATATTCATGGAGGTTTCACAGATTCATGGGCATACTATAGGTAAAGTGCCAGAATTCACTCTGCTGGAAGACGAGCAGAAGACATATACCCCCACGTCCCCCGCAGGTATATTACACCTCCTTTTGGCCGCTAAACATACTATTTTATCATTTTGTGGACAAGCCTCCGCTCCAGTCTATGTGTTTTGGTTGCATAAACTTTAATTCTTATTGTGCTATGAAAATATCGCCTATAATTTGTCATGGAAGCCAGTCAGTTTAATAAATTATGGAACCAAGTCCTGCCATACATGAATTAAGACCATAAGGGTACACGTGCCGGAGGTTGCTTTGAGCCCTAGAACTTGTTGATTATATGAGGTTTTTTTTGATCTGGGTCGGTCAGGACTCAGCAAGAGTGAGCCGCGATGAAAGACTGGTTGCGTGGAGGGAGCTAATTCGTTGGGGGAGGGGGGTGTTCAATGTTGTTGGGTGAGCCTGCCTCATTGTTGTGTGTTCATTTATAAAATGTGCAATAAAATAATTGAAACTAAAAAAAAATAACCCTACAAGGTGTTTCAAATCATTTCTCTTGGAAGCATGGGACGTTGCACACAAGTTCCCAGGTCAGGAGCTCCACAGTTAACATCCATCATCTTCGGCTCCTAACCATGCCCCTTTGGTTTCCATATTTTCATATCCGTCTACCCCTCACTATATTTGAGGGACACCTTTCGGCAATAAATAGCATATTTTTGAAAATTATTTAATCATTTTAGATTGGAGTAACAAGAAATCAGACCCTCCTAACCCCCCTCCACCCCTATAGCGTGCAGAGCGGTGTTCACTAGAGGGGTTAACATTTATGCGGAGCTGATATTGCTCTCTTAAAGATGCAGCTTAACATGCTTCTAGGGATTTCTACAAGATGCTCAACCAGCTCCACTTAGTCTCATAGAACATGTATGCACACGGGTTACTTTTCCATGGTCGTCAGTCACCTTGCATGTGGTGTCTAATGGGGCGTCATTGGCTAGTATGTTTTCAGTAAGGCGACACACCTTATTGTATCCTGTAGAGAGCAAGACCTAGGAATGGTGAGACCTTACAACTGTCCAGATTCTGACTGGAACTCCAGAAAAGGACACCTCATTTGGGACATATTGGGGGGAAGAAGTGTTACCACGATGCGTACATTGGATAATATACATGTAAACATGGCATGGCACCAGCCTTTCTACAGTTTCCGACAGTTTTAATTATGGTATCCTTGTGCGCCCATTAAAAATCCCTACGAGACATCACTCTCAAGAAATTTCAACTAGAATGTTACCATTTTTGACCAATACATTTGTGTATAAAGTGCCCAAAACCCTTCCGAATATTTAAGCAGTCTTGTAGAAAACACCGATACTCCTGTGAATTTGTGCTCTAATATTACTTGCAAAAGCACCATACTCACAACAGGCTGCATAACAAGTATGCATATCTCCTTCCTACATTATAAATCTCTCATATTAAGTTATTTTTTGTGTTTGTTCATGCTTCAGCGTGGCTCCTCATATATTTGTTTCCTTTCGTACGTGTATTACATGGGTTAATGTTGGCCTTTGTGATGACTTCGGATAAGCAGCTTTATCAGGTACTTACACTGTTTCAAGATGGCAGCCAGCAGGTACACAATCTTAATAATTTTGCTTGCATGGCCAAGTTCCATTCTTATCAGAAAAAAGTGTAGTGCGCGCACTACCTGAAGGTTTGTCAAATGTTAATAGATATATCGTGCTCCGGGGTATCACTCTCCGAAAGGGAGTGTAACTGTAAACTTCAAAATGCACCCCCAAGACTTGGGGTGTGTCCCCCTTTTTTCGCGCCATTTTCCTCGCGCTGTTTTCTACACCTTTTACGATTCTTTCCCCTATATCACAATGCATGGGTGTAAACAAATCCTCGTACACCGTACTCATTACAATATTTATCATTTCTAGATTTCCCCTGACGAAGGCATAAATGCCGAAATGCATTGGGAACATGTAGCAAAACTGTCACGCAAACGTGTATGATTTTCACAATGGATTAATAAGCGAAACCTTCAATGCCGATGAATAATTTGAAAAATTTGAATGTTCAATAAAGTTTTTGGAAAACAAAAACTTGCAACAATCTGATTACAACATTGGAAACCTCTTTCGAGGACTACAATCAGTGCCAGGGGGACACACCCCAAGTCTTGGGGGTGCATTTTCAAGTTCCATTCTTAGTCAGGTCCAGCAAAGCACATGCTGTAGGTCATAAGTCTCAGGTACAGGTGATCACTGCTATGATGTTTTACATCCTGCCAGCAGTGTGCTCCACCGCCTAGCTAATAGCATCATCCTGCTTGCTAGTGAGTGTTTAACTTACACTGCATGAAGCAGTCACATAGAGAGGTGGCAGCCGGTAGCCCCTATGCTATCCCACCTGTGTCAGAGCATTTCAAGATGCAATCGTCTACTAACAGACTAAAATCAGCCACAAGAACAGAGTGTGCAGGCGACAGGTGTTAAAAGGTCAGGCTCCACTGAAGAATCCATCAAAAGTGTGGGACCCAAAGGCAAATTTACAGCATTTGATCCACCACTTCCACCAATAAGCACAGGCAGTTTAAAAAACACATATTCAAGATTGAAGCCAAAGATAGCTTAAATAATGAAATACTCCAACATGTGCAAGAGCGAGTCTAGGAACCATCATCACAAGAAAGTGATTTTATCATCATATTTTGTTTATGGATAAATGAAGACTGAAGATCGGTACAGCACAGTTCCCTATAAATGTCTAAAAACTCGAACGATTCTCCTGCTGAACATCTAGCTCAATTAAAACCTAAAGTGATGCTGTAAAAATCATAAATTGTGCACATAAATATATTCGTATGCAAAAAGAAACAGGAAAATTGTTAGCCCTGTAGGGTTTAGCAAAAAGGAATTGCTGAAAGCCATGAACTGTAACAAGCTTATACAAGTCAATGCTACAGTGGAACAAAAGCTATTGGATGAATGCAAGTGTTAAAAGTCAGCAATTATGTTGCATAAAGGATTTTTCAACACCTTACTCTACACTAGCATTGATTTTAAGCAACCAAGTACAATTTGTGAAGCATCAATACAGCAGCACGGTTTTGCATGTTTTCAAAGATAAAAAGATTTTTGCCTCTCAAACAAGAGCAAAACAGGAAAAAGCATTGTGTAAAAGATGTAAAAATAAGTGCCGCTCCATAGCTCAAATAACCATCTTCCTGTTAAATCGTACCTTTGCGCTATTCAAGATGTTCCTGGAATGGTCGCCTCCCAAACCGCGTCTTGTGCCAGACCTTAGGAAAGGTTGTGGGATCTAGGAAACAAAGCAACAGATACAAATCAGGGTATACTCAACGTTACCCAACAACTGTTCAGAAACATACCTATGATGAAGAAATAATGAGTAGTTGGTATTAAGAGACATTAGGTCTTGCATCAGAAGACAAGCGTTATGCAGGGCACAAAAATAAGATTGCCCCAAGAGATCTGCGGATTACGTGTCAGGGTCCCCAGAAATGCTCCTCACACCGGACCACCAAAACCCTTCCCTATTGTCCCAAAATCTCACTTCGCAGCACAGGTATACACCCTACTGTGGCACACAAGCAAACAATTTCAGGAAAGCCACACAAAGGAAAAATTGTAGAGTAGTGGGCACGATTCTTATTCTACCACAATGGCCCATTTTTCCAAAAAACAACTTGAGGACACCCAGTAGTTACAATAAAGAACAATTCAAATGAACAGGTGAGCATGGTGTCTGGATCCAGCCTCCCATCAGCATTGGCCACTGACTCCATAACCACTGCAGGATTATGCATTTAAGTAGAGACCGATACCCAAGGGAAAATGATTTCAGAAGAACACCATGTAGGGGACTGCTAGGACTAGTATAGTTCCAACTGCACCACTCTTGCCTTTTGCCCCTGCCCGACAATACCCGTGTCAACCAAGTAATCAGTGACATAATGCGAAATATTCAAGTTAATATGAAACCTACTGCCTGCCCTGTCAACTTCGTCTGATGAAATGCTCACAAAATTCCCAAATAAACTTGCTCCCTAAGCCTTGGAGCTAATCAAAAGATAAATGACATAATGTAATACGCAAAACTCTGCAAGAAAACCTCTATTAAAGCCTGCTTTAAAAAGTGCCCTCTTTAGACACATGCAGCTCGGTAATTACAGAAATCTTGCTACATTACTCATTCCCTCTAAAATCATTTAAAAGATAGAAGTCAGTCAATGGCAGCAACTATTTGATTAATTCTCCTTGGGTGACCACAACTAATGGGCTTTTTGTCCCAACCACGAACATCCTATTAGATGATACGAGAGGACATGGTTCTAACAAACTGATCAGGGAAGACTAACCATACATGTGCCTGCTGGGCCTCAGTATTCCCTCTGACACCGCAGACAAGCCTTTCTGGGTTGGTTTCCTAAGGTAGTAAGTACAAGTGTATTCCCAGGCAACAGTGAATTAGTTTGATGGCTTGGACATTGGGTTTTAGGAGGTCTAATTCTGTTCACAAAGGACTCTTCCTTTTTCCTACCACGTGGCCAATAGGGTTCAAATAAGACACACCTCTGTTCACTGCAATCTATAAAGTTTTAATGAAACTACTTCTTGTGTGTAGTTGATGGAACTCACCATTTCATTTTTACGCTGAAGAAAAGCAGATGATATTGCACAAAGATGGCAATCCAAGACAAAAATATGAGTTTTTTCTTAACATCCACAAATTGATAGCAACAAACACAAAGAGCTGGTGCCAAATTAATTAGACAAAATAGAGGTCACAGACTGCAAGATTCATCATCGATGCCAACGAGCAGCAGGTATGTTTGAATCAATCAGGTTGCTCAACACGATTGATTCTCTCAGGGAAAGTGAAGAGTGAACAAGTTACTTATCTTCCATAACACTTTTTCTGGTGGACACAGTATCTAGCCGCTGACTCCTCGCCTACTAAATATCCCAATGCACCAGCATTACACAAACTTTTGACAGCTATCCCATGTCAACGCGGAAGTCACAAAGCCCCTGGCTCCGCCTGACGTCACTGGAGTCATAAAAGGCACTCACTGGTGAGCTGATATCAGTGTCCACCCATTTTTTCCAAGCCTTCGAGAGGAACGGGGGAAACCAACATCACAAATGCAATATACATATTCTAAAGTTTATAATCTACATTATATATTTTTTTTTCACAGAAAAAAAAAACCACAGGGTTCAGGGAAGTTATAGTTAGAAATGAGCATTTAAAAAACCTTCGAAATTCACGGAAAGGTCATTTGAGATGTCATCAGTGATGTCACTCACCATGTCATATGTGACGTTATATATATATTTATATATTCTCACGGAAAATAACAGGATTCAGGGAATACGGTTAGAAATTAGCATTTGAAAAACCTTTGAAATTCACGTTCTAGTTAGGCTGACCTCTCACTCATACAAAAAACAAAGAAATTCAGCCATTCTGGTTAGCTAAGCTAACTATAACTCATGCCCCCACAATGCACTGCTGATGACGTCACATATTACATCACTCATGCATGGTGAGTGACATCACTGATGCCATCTCAAATGGCATTTCCGTGAATTTCGAAGGTTTTTTTAAATGCTCATTTCCAACTAGAACGTCCCTGAAACCTGTTTTTTTAGGTTTCGCCTTGCTATCGCGTAAGCAAAGCGAGACTATAGAATACGGGTTTCAAAAGTGCTCCCAAAAAGCGGATTGCATGGCTAGCACACGCACAATCACGCGCATCGTGCCGCCATGCAATCCGCCTTTTGGGAGCACTTCAAAGGGTCCGCTCCCCCGCCCCCAAGCGCGCGCGCGCCACGCTCCGCCGGGCTTTTTTTTTTTCTTTTTCATTTGCAGCGCCGTCCACACGCTTGTAATGGCCGCTCTGAGAGCCTCTCCTGCTTCAGCCCCCCAGCCTCGAAAACAGTGAAATTCTGCTGCATCATCAACTCACCCCATCTCTCAAAGCTGGTTTCCCCACACAGCCGTTTCTGGACTTTTAAGTTTGCCCTAACCTTCGAAGCCAGGTTTGTCACAATCTCTTCCTTGTTTAATGCGCCTCCAGGGCTGCTACTACAACGTGTGACCAATCACAAGCTGCTTACAAGCTTGAGCCTGCTGCAGCTGTAGACAAGAGGAGCAGACATTATTTGGGGCAATCAGTTCGCGCTGGCCTGGGGGCTTATTTGAAGGCATAAAAAGACCGCTTCTCATCACAAAGAACTCGGCATAAGAAGAAGAAACTCAGGCTACATAAAGCGCGGATGAAGCACGAGATAGACGGGCCACTGAGGACACAGAGACGCCAGACCGCTATGTGTTGGTTTTAGGGGCACCGCAACAACATATGCATCTAAACTCTAAAGGGATATGGTCGGTCAACCAAAACATATATGTATGTAGGTCGGTCATCATCATCAACAAAATAGACACAATTTCAAAATTCACTCGAGTCTTCTTAATTATCAGTGGCTGGCTAAGCGCTCAACGTTGTTTAACTTAATCTGTTACAAGTGTGCGAAAGGGAGTGTGCGTAGAAAGTAACTTGTTTGTCTTTAAAACTTTTATGGCATTGCTGGATTAAAGGAGGCATCAGTTAAACCGAAGAGGAATAATGGGAGTACAGTGCAAAGATGGCCGATTTTCATTTTTAACCCACGTCTCTGGGGCACCGATTCTATCGTTGGACTGAAAGGCTTTGAAAACCGGGCTGTCACGTTGGGACTAACTTGCATTATACGTTTTTAAGGCATTGCCGAACTATTTCAGTATCAAATAATCGCATTTACAGTTTAGCAGTCATGAAACGTTTCAGCTTTTTCGCTACTCCGTATCCGTGCTTTAATCTTTTTTGTATGACAGTATTTAAATAAATAAATGTGAAATACATATTTTCTTTATGATTATTTCTCAAACGAAGAGTAGTTAAATTGATTTGAGTAAAGATTTCAAATTCTCTGAAAATGATGCTAGAACAAGATGGCCGCCATCACTGCCTTATTCCGTTCAGCTGTAGTCCTGCTTAAGTGACGCCTATTTCTATGGCAATTGTGGGCCGACCTGTATTGGGTGTGAAGGGTCAGCGGTGGTTACAGGATAGTCTTATGACTGTGGCAATATCGTTACTGTCAGTGCCAGTGGAATGGATGTTCATAGGAGACGTGACAGCAGCAGCCACGGAGTGCCCGAGGTACATCACGTTATCATAATACTTTTTAGGAGTGGCATCAAACCCATCAGTGCAACCAGTCTTTCTGAAACATTGAACAAACCCCTTATGCACTGCAATAACGTAGATCTGCTATTGCAGGACCGCTATATCGATTCGTACAGTGTTAACAGAAGAGAAACATATTCATCTACAGCACAGCTCTTTCCTGCAGCACAGTCATACTTACCTCCCCCCCTCCCCTTTTTCCAAGCAACACTCCCTTGCAGTCAGCAAGTACCCTCTAAAACATACCAGAAATCTGTATCTCATGTTTATAATTGGGTCTGTGACTTCCTGATGCCCTCATGTGGACAAGTTTCACTCGACTTGACTGGTCTGTACAGAAGGCATGTACATAACCCGTTTTTGTGTTTAACTCAAGCTTTTGTATAGAAAGTGGGGAAAATGGTATACTGCAGTGTGAAAGTTGTACAACATGTAATACGTTTCTCCTGTGACTCGCACTCTGGTTTGTAAGTTTCAAGTTGGTCTGTGTATCTTGGACCTTTAATGGCAGGGGGACAGATGAGCATGTAGTCAGCAGTAACATACAGAATTTGACTTTGTGTGCTCAGGCACCCCCTTCTATTGACTGTTGATGCAGTGTCAGGGCGCATTGATGTGTGCATGACTTGCCCCGGGTTGCACACTTCAGGGTGGAGTGATGTGTACCTGACTTCTGAGGGGAGGCACCCTATATTCCTTCTCGACCGTTTTTTCAAAACTAACATCAAACAAAATCAAACATGTTAAAGCATACATGAACAACAATTTTCAGTTCTATTAAGAACTCGGAGGTGAGGATTATACAGGCTTTTCTTCACTTTTTATTTCTAGCAGCTGCCTACCAATAACATATAAACACAAGGAATAAAGTAAAAAAGAAAACAAGCATTTGCATAGCCAATAGGTCTCGCCTTTGGGACCTTATAAGTGTTTAGCCAGGCAACAGTTGATGATGTTGCACAAAGGATATTGTGCTGCATAACTAAATATTTATAAGGTACCAAAAGCGAGACCTATTGGCTATGCCAATGCTTGTTTTTCAGTGAATTCCTAAGGTTTTTTAACTAGCAGTCCCGTTTGCAGAGTGGTGGAAAAAGGGGTCTAGGCCTCACACCAGCACTCAGGAATTCCGATGCGTCGGACTTACAGGAGGTACCAGGAGGGCTTCTTGGCCCCCAAGCTCAATCTGGAGTAAAGTGGACTTCACCTTCCAACCAGAAGTGCGCCAGGAGGCGCATTTGCAGAGTGGTGGAGAAAGGGGGCGTGGCCTCTGACCATCTCTAAGCAATCTAGATGTGTGGGGCTTACTGGCAATAACAGGAGGGCTAGTTGGTCCCAGGGACCCTCAAGTGGCAAGGGGACTTTATGCCCCAACCAAGAGCTCGCCAGGAGGCACATTTGCAGAGTGGTGGAGAAAGAGGGCATGGCCTGTGACTACAGTTGCGTGAAGGACCCAAGGAAATGTCTCCAGTGACCTTGCGTGTCTGTAACTTTTCCACCGAGCGGGAAACACGCTGGGGTGCTTTCAGTAAGCGGTCCTTCATTCTGGGAAAAGGTCAAGAAGACGTTGCATACCGTGGATGTATATGGGGCAGGGCCAAATGGGTGGGGCTTCTCTGCAAGTTTACATGCCTGTTATAAAAGGTTATAAAGAGAGCTTGGTACAACGACCGAAATGCCCTGCTTGAAGTGAAAGCTAAAAATAATGAACCAGAATTGGTTTGTGTCACCACATTCGGCACAGAAACTAACAGAATCAAGAAAATTGTTAAGAAACATTGGTCACTTCTTTCTGCATTGCCTGAGTTCACCAAGGAACCACTCTTTTCATTTAAAAGAGGCACAAACATCAAAGATCGACTTGTACATGCCTACAAAATGATAGACCAAAATGTAGTTAATGACATGCGTCAATTAACACCATTAATTGGGCACCACAAATGTGGTAAATGTGCAGCATGCCCCACCACTACAACCACTAAATCATTTGAGTTCCTCGGTGAGAACTACATGGCCAAATCCTTCTCAAACTGTAATACCACTAATGTGGTCTACTGTATACAATGTCCTTGCAATCTTAAGTATATAGGGAAGACCACACAAATGGTCAAAAAACGGATTCTGCAACACCAATCTAGAATCAGGTGTAAAGTAGAAACTGCACCATTAGTGGAGCACTACATAAAACTAAAACACACTGAGAAAGAAATGCTTTGGTGGGTCATCGAGGTTGTCAAACCTACGATACGACAGACCAATGTTGAACACACATTGACTCTCAGGGAGAACCGTTGGATCTGCCGTACTGATAACATCAAAAAAGGTCTGAACTCTGCCACTGAGTGGCATGCTTTGGCCTGTCTCAGCCATCGCTAGCTGTATACCTCAAGTCAAAGTAGCAATTCATTGTCACCTTCAGATAAGTAGGTTCTGCAACTAAGTTTCAACCGCTCTATTGAGTTTCCAACACGGTTGCCCAATTTTGCACTCCTCAAACTTATATTATTGCATTGCTCTTTTTGCTGAAACCATCAATGTAGCCTTTTATGTACATTGTTTAAGACTAAACATCTGGATGTTAGCAACTCACAATCACTATTGGTTCAATGGTTGATTAACACAGGATCGTTTATTGATGTCGATAACCATGTTAGATTTGTCATTGTATCACCTAAACCATGTCTGTGTTGAATATAACGTGATAAATAGAATGGATATAGGCAGGACATCTATATATATATCCAAGATTTTCCGTGCAATTTCCACCACCACAGATATATTACTGATGTATTTGATATGTAGCTCTGTAAAATATATCAGCAAAGAATCAATACATACGCGCTTTAACATTTGTTGATCATGGAAATTTATCGTACATTACAAATCAATACCTAGCTATAAGATGATTCGCGATAGTATTAGGGGTCCGCTATTAGGAGTGGCTCTTGATCTTGCTCGAATCATGAAATTGTCTTCAAAAATATTGTATATGAACGATAAACAGCAATACACCCATTTAGTAACGTTTTGACACTCCAAGATGGCGGGCGAAATCTAAGGTTTCGTTGAGTAGGACCAGACTATATGAACGGTCGGTCTCTAACAATCTCACTCATTCGCTAATATATAACCATCAACTAACTCTTTTGGTGAGCCACAAAAGTCAGTATAATCGTTAGACTACAGTGAGAATAGCGCTACCAATTGTAAATAAGCTTCTTCAAGATGGCCGCCGCCATCTGACACGGACATTGTGTCCATTTCCTGGTCGCACAGCTGTGGTGAATTGCTGCCATTGACCAGCCTTTAAAAGCACTGGGCAGTGCAGCACATAATTAGGCTGTACCGATGCTAGCGGACCCCCATCTGTGTTCTGAAGACTGACGCCAGAATAGTAAGTTGTCCATAATCTATGCATCACTCATTAGTTAGTCAACGACGCGTCTTTGGTTAATTTGCGCGCAATTCAAACAGTGTATTTGCTTCACTTTTTATAATAAGTAAAGCCTTTCACTCGAGTATATATTGTTTAAAATAACCTTTACGGGTACTCTAGGTAACTAGGCAACCACTTTCCCTCATTGAACCACATCACGCTAAATGTTTGACAACAAAGATCTACTACTCACTTTAGCGATAATCTAATTGCTCAGCTCGCACAGGACAGCAACTAATGGCTGCTTTAGCCTAACGCCGGCGCTTTGTTTACTTTTTTAGCTCACAACTGTGTTGAACTGCAACTACGATTATTCCTTAAAAGCACTTGACAGTGCAGTGCGTAATCAGGCTGCCCCTGAATCAGACGGATCACATTTCGTACTTCGAAAACTAACGACGGTAAAGTAAGTTAGAATTTAATGCACTTTCTGCCCATAGATCTGTCAGTAGCATATTCCATCAGCTATATGCAAAACATTATCTTTTGATGAATTTTGAGCATAGCCTCATTCGATTTATTAAAATTCTGTTTAGATGTAGATTAGTGAGCCAAACTGCAACACTTTCTTTTCTGTGCTGGTTATATCAATCATTTAAACTTTAAGAACATATTGATCCTATGTACCAATTGTTAAAGACTAGGCAAAGAATTTGGTTTTTAATAAAACCAACACCTTCATTGTTACCTATGTTAGAATAAGAGAAATAACATACAGGTGAATGAATAGATAATTTATGACTACTCATTTTTTGTACAGCAATAAAATCACTGCAGGATTGACTTCCGCAATAACACGAACTGGCAGTCGCTGTTGCTAAGCTCTACATGGTAGGATACTATTCACTATTTCTCTGGCATAGCATGATTAAGTGTTCTTCTTGATTCGTAGCTCAAATGTCCACATGATTTCAAACAAAGTTTAACGTGAGAACGCCACGGATACCTTTAAGTAAACATGGCTACTGATGAAATTTATGTATCTCTATAGAAAGTAAATTGTTGAATTGATTATGAAATAATAATTTTTTTCTCGATATCAGATTTTGACTTTGTCCCCTCTTTCTGATAAATGATACTGACAATTGTCCTGTTCGCACACGGGTTGAAGTCTAAATTTTTAAATTTTGTATATTGATTTATTAGTGTGATTATGTTTACTTTCATGTAACTATTTGCATTGTATTGTTTAGGAGTCCTTATATAAGCAATTATTGTCCTGAAGATGGTCTGACGGATTGACTACACCCAAGACCGAAACGTCGACTTTACCATCCAATTCCAGTTTACATGTTATGTACAGTAGATTGTATGCTCAGAAAGAGTTTCATCTCTGTTTAAACCGCCCAGGAATTGATGTGTATATTCAGATGAAAAGAGGACTTAATTCCGTTCCCTGTTTTCACGATAAATTGCTCTTATTTATATTCCTTTTTGTACTCTTTTTTACTTGGATAAAACTATAAAAATCACTGTGATTAAATCACAAAAAGAAATCCCCGTGTGCGTTGTCATCATTAGATATTTATGATGTTTAGTTCATGGAATTGATTTCATATTGATGTTAATTCATCTTAACATACTTATTGATTCAAATCACTTAAATTTAGAATTAACTGATCACCTTAAAGTAAATCCCTTGTTGGCACATTGACCTTTCCGTGTTATAAAAGGTCAGCACACTATATCATGTCTCAGCAGCAGATGACGAGAAAGTACCTTCTGGTCACAGGAACTGCTTGAGGTTTTGTGCTCGAGAAAAGCAAGGATGCAACCACTTTCATCAAGGATCACAGCGATCTTTTCATGGTGGAAATGAGGAGAAAGCATACCTTCTTAGCCATGACCATGCCCACGAAGTTAGGCTGATAAATGCCTTACAGAAGTGGCGCTTCAACTTCAAAACTTTCAAAATAAAGCCCACGTGGCCCCCCACATTTAACCCCTTCAGTGCCCATGACGAGCTGGACTCGTCATGGGCTGCGGTGGCGCTGTGCCCATGACGAGTCCAGCTCGTCATGAACTCCGCCCGCTAATGCAAAGCGCGGCACTGGGCGGGGAAAGGGGCGGGCATGCAAGGGGTTAATATACACAGCCCTGGGGAGGTGGCGGTCCCTGGAGCATGCGGGGGCCCGCGCCAGCCCCTGCATCACTACTTTTGATTGCCCCAGTACCTGGCCACTCGGGGCTTAAAGAAAACGAAGCGCGGGAGTCTGCGCTTCGTTTTTTTAAAAGGTTTTGGCCAAATTCTTTTTCTTAAATGCTTTTTTGGCCCTTTGCAGGCCTAGGGGGTCAGCGTGTTTCTACCCTGACCCCTTTTCTGTATTTTTATTGTTTTTTAACCTTTTACCATGGGACTCGGTTCAACTGAGTTACAAGATGGCTGCCAACACTTCCTGGTTGAAACTGTTGGCAGCCAATAAGATATATGGATATCTGAGAAATGTTTAAATTTCTCAGCACCTACAGAACAGATTTACAACACTTAACAAAAACAGTGCGTTCTGGACCAAGAGCTACCTTTTTATGGCTGTGTTTAAAGTTATTTCTGGAGATTAACATGGAGAAAACACATTTTGGGATCCCCCCCTTTTTTCTCGGCCCCCGCTTGACAAATCACCCCGAAACGTTCAACATAGGAGCTGACTGACCGCCCCATTAGTTTTGAAAATTTCGCAAATATTCGTCAAGCGGCGCTAAAGATATTGGCAAAAGAATAAATGCTTTTTGAATAGAAACAAGGTCCTAACTATAACTACCTACATATATATATATATTCACTGAAAAAACCATAGGTTTCACACACGTTATAGTTAGGAATTAGCATTTAAAAAACCTTGCAAATTCACTGAAAAAACCAGAGGTTTCACACATGTTATAGTTATCTGGACATTTCAGTCGTACAAAACCATTGAAATTTCCCCGTTATAGTTAGTTCAGCTAACTAACTCGCGCGCCCGCAATCCACTGCTGATGACGTCACATATTACATCACTCATGACATGGTCAGTGACATCACTGATGACATCATCCATTGAGTATGTGTTTCTGAACAATTTTAATATGTTTAATATTTATAGTGAAAGGCCTGTGGAAGAATGAGTGGGTGTACAAGTGTGTAAATGGATGATTTTCTGTGGTGCGTAACTGACTCTATAAGTGAGTCATTAAATGTATCTTACTGCAGACTAGTGACTAAACTGTGTAAATGTTTGTATGTGTCTGTATGTTGGTGTATAAGTGGCGGCATGGTTTTGTAAATACCTATATAAGTGTGTATATGAGTTATTGATTTCTTTTCTCAGTATCTGTATGGGTTGCTGAGTGTTTGTGTGGGTAGGGTGTGTGTGACTCTATGCATAAATGTGTGAGTGTGTGATTCTATGGGTGCATGGTTTTAAGAGTGCATCTGTGATGGACTGTATGGTTGAGTGAGTGTATGTATGGGTGTGTTAGGGATTGAATGCATATCCCAGTGGTACATTTGTCACTAACTACATATGTGAAAGACAGTATATATGCGTGTAAGACTATATAAGTGGGTAGATGTGATAGTGTTCGATTGTGAGAGTGACTGTATGGATGAGTGTGTGCTTGTATCAATGATTCTATAAGAGTGTAAGAATGTGATACTATTTTTATGAGTAAGTGAACTTGAACCGCATAGGTGAGTAAATGGGAGTGTGATTATTTGCATGACTGAGTAGGTGTGAGAGTAGCTCTATGGGTGCTTGTTAGTGTGTGTGTCTATATAAGTGTATAAATGCATATGATAGTTTTGTATGGAGTGACTGTAAGTATGAGTGCCTGACTGTACAGGTGAGTGAGTGGAGGTGTATGTAGACCTAAGAGTTAATAAGTGGGTATGTAGTTATTGGTATTGCAGTATGTATGGTTTTGAGAATGGAACTCTTAAATTTTGAGTCGGTGTATCAAAGGTTATATTAGGGTGTGAGAAGATGTGGTAATTTATCACATGGATGACGTCATCAGTGACGTCATCAGTGATGTCATTTGAGATGTCATCAGTGATGTCATGAGTGATGTCACTGACCATGTCATGAGTGATGAAATATGTGACGTCATCAGCAGTGGATTGCGGGCGCGCGAGTTATAGTTAGCTGAACTAACTATAACGGGGGAATTTCAATGGTTTTGTACGAGTGAAATGTCCAGCTAACTATAGCATGTGTGAAACCTCTGGTTTTTTCAGTGAATTTGCAAGGTTTTTTAAATGCTAATTCCTAACTATAATGTGTGTGAAACCTATGTTTTTTTTAAAGAATTTGCAAGGTTTTTTAAATCCATTTTTTTTTCTTATTTTTTCTTTTGAGATTTTTTTTTTTTTAAACAATATGCTACCTATGTATATAATCATTGATTTACTGTATCCTGCAATATGGAATGGTTCACCTTTTTTAAATAAATGTTTAGATATAGTTGAACAACATAGTTAATATCTTATACTTTTTTTTTTTAGGATTTTTTACCGTGCGCGTACGGTAAGCTTACGGTACGCGCACGGTACGCTACAAGTACGGTGCGCGTATGTAATATCTATGCTCCGTGTGCGCATGCGTACGGGATTTACGTACGCATCCGTACTTCGTATGCGACGCTTATGCGCTTGCTTCCTACGCGCATGCGCGCGTGCACCTTACGCGGAACTGGAGTACGCGCATGCACGCGTGCCTCTAATGCGCATGCGCGCGTGCCTCTAATGCGCATGCGTGCGTGCCTCTAATGCGCATGCGCGTCTTACGTACGCGCATGCGTACTTTTACTGTGCACGTACGGAAAGCGTACGGAGCGCGCACGGTAGGTCATGTAATCCAGAAACAACACTTTTCATTGGTTTAAACTTCTTTCATTTCCAGAAACTTCCAACACCACACCCATTCCCCTCATTACTGCTTGTGATTCCCTAGGAGAAGGAGCTGAAGTGTCTTTGGGATACAATGGCAGAGCAGCAGTCCTCTTCTAGGAGTGAGCAGGACAGCATTATCAGACAAGAGAAAGAGGAAACGGAAGGATTCTTTTGTCTGGCAATATTTTACATTTCTAGAGGGGCAGAAGAAAGTCAATGCTCCATTAGTCACCTGCAGACTTTGTGGGCGTGTCTTGTCTAGAGGAAATCCAAAGAAGAAGTATTCTTTTGGAATCTTCACTATGTTCAGACACATTAGGGATGTACATCCCAAGACTTTTGCTCGAGCTACTGCAGCAACCCCTTCAGCAGCTCAGCCGAGCACATCCGCAGCTGCTCAGCCGAGTACACCTTCGGCAGCTCAGCCGACCACTTCCTCTGCGGTGGGAGCGTCACCCTCTTCTGCTCCTCTGGACATTTACCCTCGGTTTCAGAGTGTACATATAAGGTGCAATACTTGCTACGCTCTTATTGCTTATGGGGAGTCTAGTATTCCTCTTATTGACAATAAGATTGAGCAGCACAAGTGCGGTACCTTATAATATTGCCATTCTTTCCTTCCTCTGTCCCTGTATTAACACAACGGCTCTTTTAAGAGCCACCCTACCTCACAATTTTTTTTTATTTAATCACTTTTAAAAAAAAAGAAAAGAAATTTACGCGCACCCATTTTTTTTTTTTTTTTTTTAAATACAATATTTATTTCACCTTTCAATGTACTTGAGGGACCACAAGGGAAATGAGAAAAGCAGAGTGAGGAGAAGTGAAAAAAAGGGAGTATGAAAGTAAATGTGTGATAAATACAGATATTTCAAACTTACCTGACCAACAAAATAACTTAATAATCAATAGGGCTCCCGGTTTTATGGTATTTATTTTTTTGCCATTTCCGTCTGTATTTATCCATATTTATTTTTGCCACAAGCAAAAGGCGACGCTACAGCTAGTATTTTTCCACATTTATTTACACCATACTGCCCCACTGAGAGAAACTCGCACTGCCTTCAGCACAACTCAATTGTGCTGCGACTAAATTCAAATTATGCACTAGACAACAGTAAAATGCTGTCTGAAAAAAAATGAATAACACCCTGGAAAAAGCAAACACTCATAGGGAATGCAAGAATAAGCAAAGCATGTGAACTGTAATCAGAAAAAAACATGGTTACCTTAACGGTTTTAAACTCATTATTCAGAAATCAGTAAGTGATTTTGCCTGAAAAGTTCAAGACATGGCTACAGGACCAGGAAGGGACCCCTTTCAATGTCCATTGCTTATATCCTTTCAAAATGTATGCAGTTTGGTTTAAAAAAGACCACATCCCCAAACACAGAGCCGCATTTTATAAGCTAAAATAATTAAAAAGTTGAAAACGATCATATTAAACGTTTCCACTCTACCCATCAACCAGCTATTGCAGTCCCTTTAGGAATGGCACACTTACCCACCCTGGGAAAACATTGTTGTTCAAAGAAAGAAGATAAAAAGAAAGTAGCGCTTTCACTGGCAAACTCTGTAATGTGGCGCTAATGTGTGTGGGTGTAAATAACAGTCTGGCCTGTCTGCTGTCCACTCTGTATTGCTTTATTTAGGTATTTAACTATTTTTTCTCTCCATTCCGAGGTTTTTCTTTTCAATAGAAAACGGTCAGAAAATGAGGACATTTACAGCCAAAGTGTTCAGCCTTTTTTGGATCAATTTCACAGGGGAACAAATAAAGAAAAGGAGAGGCAAGAGAGAGTACCTTAAGAGCTGCCTCTTGAAATCAGCAAGTAAGCAGGAGCGAGACAGAGACAGAAAGAGATGGAGGGATAAAGAGAGGAGGGCAGCCGCCAGAGGCAGATCAGGAGTAGTGGACACGGTCCTTGCCATGAAGGAAAAGAGACAGCGTTTATTTTTTCTCCGTTCTCTGCCCTTCCCAGAACGGCTGAGCCTTCCTGCAGCATAACAAAAGGCAGAGGGCGGGTGGCCTCTGACTCCAGGCAGGACAAGTGCAGGGCCATTAGGTAGCGCTTTCGCGTGCTAATGGCCAGCGAAACTTCACTACGGTCGGAATAATGGAAATCCGAGCGCTGCGCTACTGGTGAGAAGCTCGAGGCGCTACAAAAAAAATCTGAAACTTCCACCCACCATTGAGCCCAGTTTATAGTGCCAGCAAATAAAACAGAACTGCGAAACGCTCTAGATGACGCTTTCAGACCCCAGGTGATTGCATTTGATTCTTATAAACAGGAAGTTTGAAAAACAATGTTTGTCTTCGCATGCCCCCGCGAGACCCGTGCCCCCCCCACCGTAAAACAAGGGGCCTCTGTCAAATAAAAGGGCACACACACAGCCGCCCCGAGCACTTCACAGGTCTTTAAAAGACCATTCGCTTGTTAATGGGGCTTTGTTGGTTGTTGGTTGTTCACCCCTTCTAGAGCCCCTGCATCGCCACTCCGACTATTGCTGGAAGAATTAGCACGTTACACAATACTGCCCTGTCAGCTGAAACCCAGAGGCATCGGGTTTTTGCTTGCAGGAATCGGGAGGCGGGAGACTAGCGTGGCAACATTTACTCGTATTTTACCGATTATAAATATAAATACAGACAAAGGAAATATCGATTTCCGTCTGTATTTATATGTATAAATCCGTAAATACGGAAAACCGGGAGCCCTAATTATCAATAAATGTTTTTTTTTTTTATTTTAATTGCTAGAAAAAAGTATTAATTTTCCTAAATGTTCTTTCTCAATCTGTAAAAAAAGAAAAAAAGTATTAATATTTAACAATACATTTTAGAATACAGTACACATTTTCTTATTTATAAAAAACATTTTTTGCCCTTTTTTTGCTGTTTTCAGAATATATTGAATTTCACTGTAAATCGTGAAACCAATTGCATTCATCACTTAACAGCGGGCAAAAAAATTAACAATCTGAAAGATTGTTTAAAAAAAGCCCTGAATCCCTTCTCAGTAAAACATACCTTTATAGAAATGTAACATATTCAATAAAAACATCATCTAAAAACAATAAATATTTGCAATAAATATCGTCTGTAAATCTTGTTGCTTAAGCACATACACCAAAATAATATCTGTCCAAAATAATATCTGTCAAAGAAGTCCACAAGAGAAATTTTTACCTTTTCATTAGGCCAAATGGTAATTTTTAAATTCATTTTTGATGAAATATCCAATGGTAATCCAATAAAGTCGCAAAAATGATTTGTTCAGATGTTGCAATTTGTATCTAAAATTTTGGTTTCAGAAAAATTAAATAGGAATTTGGTAATTCTGCAGGCAAACGTTGCTTGAAAATCAATTGAGAATCATTACACAGTGTCCAGCCTTTTTCACATTTAAGATAAACTGTGTAATGACCAGAAGTTATAGAAGGTCCATCATGGAAAATTATTGCAACTGCAACAAAAGTTTTTCCAGATATTGATAATTGATGTCCTGTAAACTTCTTTATTAAAGTGTCCAATTTTGAACCATCAGCTCTACAACGTTGCATCATTAAAATTACATACTGTCCATATCTCTTTAAAAATAAAGTTGAAAACATGTCTGATTTACATTTACAACATTCCATGTTGTGATTGGCATCTTTAACTAATTTACTAAAAGTCACTGATTTAGTCTCTGGTAATGGTAAATATATAAACCTTTCTGAATCAACATTAGAGCTGCATGTGTTGAAACAGTTTTCACAACTATGTTCCCATTTATAAGAGAGACCAAACATATTTTCTATTTCTACCCCTTCTTCTTCCAGTACCATAAGGATATACATCAAGAATTCCTGTGCATCTTGCTGGACATTTTGAGTAAACTGTGTACATCCTGAACATACATCTAAAAGTTTTCTAACATCAGAAGCACTTTCTATTTTAGTTTTATCAATACTCAGCTTCTCAAAAAGAAAACTCAGCAGAGAACAAAATCTTTTCATGATTTACTATTATCTGCTCTTGCAAACTTTCAAGATAAAATACAACATTCAGCACTACATTAGCGTAGCAGTTGACACCAGAGCTATTTTCCAAATGACAACCAACAACCTCTTGAACATTGTCCTTTTTCTTTTTGCTTGCAATCACATCACTCTCCTTTTGTTTTCTCTTCTGTACATCCTCATTACAGATATTCTCAATTCTCCTTTTCCGAGAAACAACACGTTTTTCAAACACAGGATACTGACCTAAATGAGGAGCATAGGTTCTTCTTAATCTATTATACTCCTTTACACAATTTGCATCAGCACTAACTTTTGAGTCATCAAAGTCTATCATGAATAAACAGATAATGTTTTCACTCGTGACAAAGCAACATATGCCATACCTTCTTTGAACACAGTAGAACCAATGTTTACAAAAGCACTATCTACAGTTAATCCTTGAGATTTGTGAATAGTTACAGCATATGCTAGAGAAAACGGAAACTGCTTCCTACGTACATATAAGTCTTTTACAAGCAAAAAACGGACTGAACAACGACTAATGTCTTTAACCTCTTCAATCTGATCAAATTTTATTTTTAAAAATTCAATCCTATCTTTTTTCTGGTATTTCACAAAACCCACAACTTTACCCATAGCTCCATTCACTAGACCTTTTTCTACATCCAAATTTCTTCTTAAAAATACTCGACAGTTCATACAAACAAAGATTTTTTTCTAATCCAGCTGTTTTCGAAATGTTCTTCTCTAGAGAATCCAATTTATTTTTCAATTTGCCTGTTAATGTAATAGTAATTCCTTCATGCTGAATTTTGTCCACTGCTTCCATTTTCTTAATCTCTTCCTTTTCCAATTTCAAAAGTTCCTCATTGAATATCGAGCTGTCACGTAGTGTTGGCATTAAGCAGATTACAGTATTTTTTTCTGCAATGTTCTGGTATATTTTCTCTGCAACTATTTCTTCACTTGGAAATAAATTATGTAGCAACCGACTCTGTAATGCTTCTCTGCCAACTTCTGTGAGTAGTGCAATTCTGATATCTTTTAGAATACTTGCATAATCTTCAATGTTTGCTTGCCTCATATTGGTAGTGAGTTCTTTGTACTCAAAGAATGACTAAATATTTGCATTACCAATACTTTCTAATGACTTCTTCGTGTCTTCATGTGTCACAGTATTAAACACTGGTTGTCCTTTAACTGGAGTGAGCTGCAGAAGATCCCCAAAAACTAGAACATGTTTTCCACCAAATAACACGTCATAGTCTCTTTAGAATTTGCTGCAATCTTAAATGCACAAAGGCAAGCATTAAGTTTGATACCATGCTTACCTCATCAATAATGAGATCTTGCATCTTCTTCAACACTCTTGAAACTTCGAAGCATGCTTCTCCTGTTAGCTTGTGATATTCTATTTTGTTCTCATGCTCCACTGGTAACATTAGCAAGCGATGTAAGGTAATTCCTTTTATGTTATATGCTGCTAACCCAGTTGGAGCAGTAACAACACAAGATAAAGTTGAATCTGTTTCTAGCTTCGGATGACTTTAATTAAGAAACTTTTTCCAGTTCCAGCTTGTCCACTCACATACATCCTGATTGGTTCAAATGATGTGCATGAGCACTCTTTCTTTTCATGTAGTAATCCATGATCAATTTTTTTTGTGACTTCTTCATAAATTTGTTTTTGTTCTTCATTCAGTTGCTGTTCCAAATTTGGTAAGTCTATTAAATCTTCCTGAGCTTGATTCATAGCTGTTTCCACTTCAGTCATTGCTATTGCAGCTTCATTTTCTACGATTGGTTGTCCTAGGGGATCTTGACTGAGCGTTCCAGAACTTGGGCTGTCTTGAGAACTGTCTCTAGCTACTTCAGCTGCAATTGTAGCTTCCTGTTCAATTTCTTCATTTAACATTTGTACATAATTTGTGAAAGTACTGCATTCAATCGTATCTTTACATGCATTAAAGGAATCTTCATAGCTGTGAAAATCTCCAAGTAATTCATCCTCTGAACGCCATGGTTTAAACAGCTGTAAAAGTGCTAAGTAGTAAAATTCCTTTTTGTCAGGAGTGTCGCAACTCAGCTTCCTGTGATTAATCAAACTTCCTTTTGTTTGCTTCACCAAACATCCTTCCTCACCAATGACTTTATATTTTCCATTGTTGATGTCTTCTGTGGCTTTCCGTGTAAAAATGTAGTTCTGCAGCACTTCATAGAGACACATGTTCTCAAGATGATGACTTCTTTTTGGGTAATATGTGTCCAACATGTTGGATTTCAAAATATCTGTACTTTCTGGGTCGTTGTCTGCCAAATATTCAATTTCTCCAACAGATTTCAGTACCCGATTTCGCATTCCTTACCCAAATTATTCTTCTGGATTTGTACAGACTTGCAGATGATAACCTATCTGAGCATTCGTAGGATCCAATTTCTCGATGCGATAACATCTTTAAACTGAAACTGTATAGCTTCTTACTGACAGTCTTCTCGTGAGAAATCTCTTCCCACATTTCCTTCAATTCCGTTTTCTCAGATTTAGTGATGTAAGATGTGACATACCGAGCAACATACTGTATATCCATGTTAGCATTCCACATTGATAAAATGACTGGGTTGTAGTCATTTATATATTTTGACTCTTCTTTTCTTCTTAGGTTGTACGTATTTTTGGGAGATTTTCTTGTAATAGTATGTCGCACAGCTGACATAAAACTGTTGACTCTTCCTTTTGAAAGAACAGGTCGTGGAAATCCAAATCGACATTTTGTGTAGAATTTTTCTTTACTCTTATACTTTCGTCGACAGTATTTTCCACACCGATGACTTTGGAAACGTAAAACTTGCTCTTTTAAGTTTTTCTCTTCTGTGCTTTTAGGTATAGCACATGTTGCATATTCTTCGATGAAACTTAAAACTGCATCATCAGAATCTGTTCCAAATTTTGGGGCATCCTTGATCCACAACAGCATATGAATATGAGGAGCACCTCTTGCTTGGTACTCTTTTCTCCAAAAGAAATCCACAACTTCTCCAAGAGGTGGATTTTTTTTTTGCAGATGAAGGACATCATAGACTCAAATCTATGATTGAAATATCTGCAAACATTAACCGGATCCAATGAGCACAATTCTCCTGCTGTCTTGTATTGGATGTTTTCAATATTTGAATTTGCCTCTCGAAGAAAATCCAGAAGATCATCCCAAGCGTACTCAGCACAGCTTAGGGTGAGAAACCATGTAGGAGTTCCTAAATTCCGTAACATACATTTCAATTCTCCATGGCGTCGGTACCAATATTCATTTGTCCCACGCTGACAAGCCATTAGATTAAACAATTGAGATTCCAAATGATCATCTCGCTGTTGCACTTTGTTCATAAAATCGTTTGCAGACACATTATGTAGATGTACTCCAGTTTTCAAAATGTGATTTACTGCATAAGATATTGCTGACAAGTCACTTTCAAATAAAAGATGGAACAAATAAGGAATACTTTGACGAAATCTTGGATCTTCTGCATATAATCTTGTAGTCCGATACTCAGAAGCAGGAATCTGTACTGGGCGTTCATCATATCGTCCACCTTTTCCTGTAGGAAACAGCTGGGGAAAACATCGAGCTTCCAAGCTCTCCTCCCATACACTCACGGGAGTTCCTTTTGCTTTTTTCTTCTGAAACAGATCAATAGTGTTTGCCATAACTTCTTTTGAATGAAGAGGATGTATACTGAAATGTTCATAAATTTCTTCTTCTTTTGACTTATCCACTTTTTCAATTTGCCCAGCTGGTATTCCTGAGTCTGGTAGTAAAACTTCTTCATCTTCATCCATATAAATTGTTTCATACCATTTATTATTTCTTTTCAAATATAAATTTGCTCTTTGTACTTTACGTACATCTACCAGCTCCTGCCAAATTTTCTTATTCTTTGTTGGTACTCCATTAACCAGAATAACTAATGGTTCAGTTTCCAATCTATCAGCATCAATTGTTTCCATATTTTTTTTCAAATCCAATGGCAAATAGACAACTCTTCCTTTTAAACCTCTTTGTAAATCCGAAGGAGGTAATTTACCTGTTTTTGGCTCCATACGCACTATGGTCTGAAACGGGTGGACACATTGAATGAGTATAGACTCATACGTATTTAAATCAGAAAGTTCTGCAGGAATATCAACCAATTCTAAATTATTATGTACAGCTCTGGCTGGCATTCTATTTTCTTCTAACTTGTTTTAACAGTATTTACAAATACGCTGATCTTCACTCAAATCAAAACTGTTTTCCAGAAATATATATGTTGCAAAATCCTTCCACTTATAATTATCTTCATTTTCACTTTTTTTATACAGATCAACATTTCTGGTTTGAATTTTGTAATGGCTTCTCCGGCAACAAATACAAGTAATATTTGGTCTTTCATTAGAGATGATAGTAAAAATTTTGAAGATCAAATGACAAAATTTACTAACAGTGGGTTCTACATTCTCTTCCACATTTTCTTCAATAACTGTCATTACCTGCACTTTCTTGTTCCGGACCAAAGTAACAAAACTGAATTTCATCAGTAACCTTCTGTACATCTGAAACAGATCCACGGAACAGAGCCCTATTCAACTCATTTAACTTTTGTGCTGGACTTTTAGCAAAATACAATCTTCTCACAAACTTTCTCATTTCAGTATGATGAACTGCCAGCATACTAAAATGGTGAAAAACACTTTGGCAAACTTACCTAGAAAGACAAGCCAGAGAACGTCCTTGCAAACCAGTATTCTCTCTCACTCTACATGGATCTAGTCTTTGAAGCGCCTTAATCTTCTGTTTAACACTTTTTTTTACTATATTCTCTTAGAAACTCACGTAATTTATCAATAGATTCTTGTCGTACAGATACTACTACAATTCCAAGTGTACACTGGGGCTTTAAGACGTCTCCCCATAACCTCATCAGCTATCACTTCTTCCTCATTTCTTGGAACCATTTTCTCCTTTTCCATTACACAACCATCTTTCACTTCATAAGCACGACCTCTGGTGTCAACTGCATGCAGCAAACTATTACTTTGAAGATAACTCTCTTCATTAAAAAATGGTTCAGTACTTGAACTATGCATCCATTCTCCTAAAAACACTTTTACAAAAGTTATTTCTTTTCACTACTCTTTTCGTTTTGATTTGTGACTTCAATACATTGACCATTTTATCTAATGTACGGATCCTGTTCAAAATTAAAATGAATAGTTTTCTTTTCAAATCTAAAGCCTTAGCTACAATTGATTCAATATCTTTCTTTCGCTTATAAAATTTCGCTTTCTTCTTATATTTTTTCACATCCTTTAGCAAATTGAACATCACTCTTCTCTGAAACATTTTTCTACGAATGTCTTTATATGCTGTTTTTCTTTTTAAGTCAATCTTTATTGCTTCTGATTGTACATTAGCATTTAGTAATTTCTCACTTTTGTCCTGTTTTCTACTTGAAACACTATTTGCAGTGGGGACATTTTTCAAATTTGTTCTTTTTTTGAAGATATTTTTTAAAAAATCCTTAGTTTGCTTACCAGAAGACTTTATTTTTTCCAACATGAGAATCTGTCAGGACTGTCAAACCAAGAGTATTAAGGAAGTCATCAGTCAGGGTCAGGGTTAGGATATTAAGAAATAATGCCCTGAAGAAGAAACGCTGTCCTTCTAGTTTATGTAGAGACCAAACGGAACCCAAGATGGCTGCCGGTATGGGATCGTTAGAGCAGCAGGTTAGCGCACTAGCAGTTCGTGGCAATCATGATGTTACAGGTGCAGAGCCGTTACAGCGGCGCACTTCACCAAGTTCCTGAGGAGAGTAGTTCGAGTTTCAGAGACGCGTCGCGAAGATTAGTCAGGGTTGAATTTTCGTCGCGTTCTTAGCATTAGAGGTTTTCAAAGAAGAGTCCAGTGAGAAGAATTATCGAGGAAGAAGAAATTCTGAGTGAGAAGAAGTTTGAAGAAATTCTGAGTGAGAAGAAGTTTTCCAAGTAAGACTGTTCCAGTTATCAGAGTTTCCTTGGGTGCAATGGAACCTTTTTAAGACTGTTAGGCTTTTGGAAAAAGTAGCGGGCTCATAGGAAAAGAACTGCGCTGATAAAAAAAATAAACCTTTTGAGTAGCCAGAGATAGGGCATTGAACACTAGGAATAACTGAGCATTCACCGTAAATAAGGAGAGAAGCGAAGTTAGCACTGAGTTGCATTGAGGTGCTAGGCTTGCACAGGAGTACTGAGGAGAGAATATTACCACATGTATATAAGAGAGAAAAGAGAATTCCTACACTATATATCTAAGGACACCGTCGTATTAGGAAGTCTACTTACCTACAAAGAATCCAGTAGAAGAGCACAACTAGGGTCCGAGGGTAAGGAGACTCCTAGTTAAAAAGAATACAAGAAATTAGAAGGGTAGAGATGAAGCAGAATTTGAGTAACGATATTCAATTATAGTTGCAGACACAACCAGGAAAACACCCAAGATAGCAAACTAAAGAAAGAAGAGGAGCATTGGTCACAAAAGGATAGGGTAAGGTACACAGAGGGAGAATTCACGACACACAAGTAAAGATAGAATAAGGAGATATGAGGAGTGTAACAAATCCTTTTCTTTTGTAGAGAAGACTACACCTATCCAGTCCTAAAAGAAGATAGAAGGGCGTTTACCCGAAGAACCGAGAAGGTTGAAAAGTGACTGTCTCTTCTCTGTCCAATTCCCCTTTCCCCACTCAGAGTTCCTCAGTGTCATCGCAAATCTAAGGGCGTTGAGCACTGGGAAAGCTGGGAGTGGCATTGGGCACTTGCGACATTCTGCTCCCGAGCGTGTTGAGTAAGGTGATCAGGCACCCCTTGACAGGATCTTCAACTAATTTGGGTCCTCCAGTTGTCTTCAAATATAAATGTTTTTTCTGTTCTTTTCTCTTTCTTGATTTTATAAGCATCTTTAATTTATTTCACTGTTGGTCAGCAATACCTGAAAGAAACTAAAAAAAAATACCTTTATGTAATTTAAATGTATTACTATATTTTTTTTGAGCTTTTCAAATCTTATAATACTATCTACCCCTTTCCTACGAGTGAAAAACACAATAAAACCAACACGAATTAAAGCTTCCCCTTTCCTTCAAATGCAATTCTAAAAGAACCAGAGTAACACAAATTAAATCTCTGACAACAATTCCTGTGTGCGCACAGACTCATGTCTATTCTGATTCCGATTCTGATTCTAGGCAGAAAACGAAATTTGATTTGCAATTTGAAAGCACACTTACTACTGTGGTAGAGCAAGTGATAATTACTCTAACAGTCTGACACATTTTCATTATAGTTTTCAGAAATAGAAAAGAGCACATGCCCAAACAGCTTTTTTATGCTGAATACAAACCATCACAGCTCTAAAAAACAAGCTGCCCCTTTCCTACGAATGCCATTCTTACAGAACCAGACCACCACAAATTAAATCTCTGACAACAATTCCTTTGTGCACACAGACTCATGGTGTGATTCTAGGCAGAAAACAGTATTCCTGGGTGATACCAGTACACCTTAACTTATGGTGAAGACATACTCAATATCTTACAAGTTCAAGACAGTTAAATATCTCCCAAAACACAAAATGTGAAACACAACTTTAAAAGAAGAATCACATTTCTATTATTTATATCAAAATGCACCACATGCATCCCCTCTCAAATTCATAACTCACCTTTAAAAGTAATTAGTTCAGAAAGAAATGTGGCACTCAAACAGCAGATTATCACAGCAACAATCTCTGAGCTGTACACCTCTCTCCTCTCACCAGAACCAGTTAATGGCAAGGTTTCCCTCTCTTTTTTCACACATATACATGTTAACTCCAAATCACAGTGCTTCCCACATTTTTTTCAAATGGAAACACACATTTCTATTGGTTGGAAATTTCAACCCTTTACAAATGATTCCTTCCCCCAACATGACTTCTGCCTGCTACCATACCAACAGGTCATGTAACACTGGTGTGAGCAGAGAGGTCATAAGTTCAACACACAATGTTTCTAATCCTTAGAGCAAGAGTGCTTGACTTTTCAAACCTAACAGCAAATCCAAAGTAATGTTCTGTGGGTACACATTTTTCTGAACCAATACAAAACATGCTTGTAAAAATCTAAACATACAGCCTAGTTTTAACTGTAAAATGGTTTGAATCAGCCAATCAGTTCATTTTTTTTAATAAAAAGTATGTTAGCCTCCATTTTACAACTATCTTTCTTTTCATATTGCCATTCTACTGAAAGACACCTTCTGAGTGCATCCAGATCTCCTTGAAAGATGTTCACAGTGTGGATTGTAGGTCATAGCTAGGTCTTCTGGAGTGAAAAGTTTGCAGGAAAAAGAGGTATTGTGAAAGACCTTGCTTTGCCAAATGTAGACATTAAATGGATTGGTCAGAGAGGGTTAAAGTGGCACCAATTAATGCCTTTGGTGAAAACCTTTCTACATCTCCCACAGCCTAACCTTATTATTGTGCACTGTGGTGGAAATGACCTAGGCACTTTAACTGGGGTAGGTCTGGAAATGCTTGTTAAGGACACCTTTGTGCAATTGATGTCACTTTTTCCACAAACTGCCTTTGTATATTCTAATATATGCCAAAGGGGAACTGGTCCAACCAATTTTGTCCGCAGATTGACAAAGCAAGAAAGTACGTCAATAAGTCTGTTTCTGCTTTCCTCAGAGACTATGGTATGGGTTCTATATATCACAACAACTTGCGTTACAACATGCCAGACATTTATAGAGGTGACGGTGTACATTTCAATGATGAAGGGAACAGAGTCTTCCTCTTGAACTTTAGACTCTGCATCGGTACTTACTTGTAGGTACCAAAAAAACACTTCATAAACAAAACGGCTCTTTTTAGAGCCACCTAACATCTAAACATTTAATTTTGATTTTTTAATTCTATTTTTTTATTTATTTTTTTTACCGCTGTACACGTACCGTACGCGCACAGTACGCGTACTCCACGATTTAAACTCTCTACCTTCCCACCTTTTCACGTTCTTGACCTTTGTTTTTCAGTGCGAGACAAACAAAATGGCGGCCGACACTTCCTGATTTTGACCGACTGGAATGTTTACTGTCATGTAACCACCAATCAGAATTACGCTTGCGCACGGCAGCGTGCGCGTACGGTACACGTACGGTACGCGGCTATAGATATGCATGTACTTTTAACTGCAATTTTCTCAGGAACTACTGAACAGATTGACACCAGATATTCAAAAGGCACATCCCTGACCGGAGGACTTTCTCTTTGCCAAATTTCAAATAATTCTGTTCAGCCGTTCGGGCTGTACCTTGGACTAAAGGTCCCTATGGAAAAATGCATGGGGAAAACGCGTTTTGGGACCCCCCTTTTTTCTCGGCCCCTGCTTGACGAATCCCCCCCCGAGACTTTTAGGGTACGAGCGGAGCAGAGCGCCCCACCTATTTTGAAAATTTCGCGAGGATTCGTCAACCGGCGCCAAAGTTATTCCAAATAGAATGTTGCAGATTTCCTATGGAAACACGGTCCTAACTATAACTATCTACTGGCGACCGCCAGTAGATTATATATATATATATATATATATATATATATATATATATATATATATATATATATATATATATATATATATATATATATATATATATATATATATATACATACATACATACATACATACACACACACACACACATACACACACACACCCTCATCCAGTGTGACAACAAACCCTCCAATTGCTTGAGATTTCAAATGATTTTATTTGTCAGAAAAGTCCTTCAATCATTACGCGTTTTGACCTTGTTGCAGATCTTAATTATATGCATCTTAGGAACTAATATTTACTTTGCTTTTGACTCTAGTGCATAAAAAATAAAGGAGGACTTCGAACATCTCGTGGACTCTTTAGATATCAGATGTTCAACGGCTCCAATGCCTATAATGTAATGGAGCTTGTAATTCATTTCAACTTCGTCCTCCAACATTACTGGTTTCAAAGAGGTAACAATTTTTCTGCTTTTCAAACTTCATTAAATACACAATCTTTTCAGCTTCAAAAGAAATTTAATTTGATGCAGGCCAATTACAAAATATTCATCGCGAAGTTCATGGCAGCACACTCCTGTACCGCAATTGGTGATAATGTTAGTTTCTCACTTGGACAATTTCTGCCAACCAACAATGTCCTCACACGGTATGTGCAGAGTTTAATAAGCCAGCAAACTCAAAACTCGTCTGTCTCAAATGGCTCATAAAATAACAGGTGGGCCTCCATTTCACCAGTGGCCCTTCCTTGAATTATTCAATTCGGCACTTCAAATACCACTGGTGGGCATCCTTTGAAAATATCAATTCCAAGACTTGTGACACAAGTAAGATGTATCACCAATTTCAAAACTGGAGTGTGCTGCCTGGAACTTCATGATGAATATTATGCAATTCACACTACATGAAATTGATTTCTTTTGAGGATGGAAAGATTATGCAAGACTGAAAATTTAGATGAGAAACATGCAATATATACATAATGTACCAAAAGATTTCTTTTTGATATATGCAGACAAAGCAACGGGGAGGAAAGTGGGCCAGTGAGGAATCTGCAGGTAGATACTGTATTCACCAGAAAAAGCATTACTAAAAGTCAGTAACTTGTTGTTCTGATGGATACATCTAGCTGTGGATTCCTCACCTTTTGAATAGGAATATAGGCATTAGAGTAGCCTTGGAGGCTCTCAGGATTTTGAAAACTAACACTGATGACTTTATTGTCATAGCAGTGGCCAAATTTTTGAGCTGGTTGTGGGTTATTCGAGCAAGAAAGTTAAGGACTTGTTAACACAACCTTTCCCCGAATACATAGTCTCTGCCCCTTTTTGTAGCAGCTATTTTATCAAATTGTCACAATCGACAGTGATCCAAATGTATTATGTTCAAATTTGTTTGTCTTTTACGCCGGTTGTATGATGTATAATCTGTTTCTACAGTTAATCTGAGATAATATTATACTGTATGCAATTTTTATTTATTTTTTTAGGTAATTTTAACGGTTTTACTGTTTTTGTATACAGTGGTCATTGTGATACTGTGCTAAGCTACATGTTCCATTGAAGCACGTTGTCTTTTATGATTCTTTGTTAATCGAAATAAAGACATAAATAAACTGAAACTGAATAGAATCCCCAAGCAGTCCCGTACTCCGAGGTCGGTACCGGTCTGCCTGTGTAAAAATATCTTTGAAAAAAGAACGAGCAAATTGACCATCCCGTTTCACTTGAGAGTATAAGCAATAATGCTTCACGAAAGTGTGGACAGATGTCAACTACAGGAACACTACTAGTTAAAGCAGAAGTAGAAAGCTTAGCTCTAGTGGAATGAGCTCCAATTCCGTCTGGAGGTTTTTTGTGAGCCATGGCATAGCAGATCCTAATGCAAAGGTAGATCCATCGTGATAAGGTCCTTTTATGCACTGTTGGATAGGTGTGCACAATAAAAGGAAAAGCAAACAGCTGATTCTCTAGACAGAGATCACAAGTTCTGTCCACATAAAAGCTAAAAGCCCTTTTGGGGTCCAACCAATGAAGCCTTTCCTCCTCTTTAGATGGATATGGAGGATAGAAAATAGGAAGTGCGATGGACGGGCCCAAGTGGAATGGTGTAACTACCTTTGGCAGCAAAGAAGCCCTGGTTCTCAAAACTAACTTATCCTCATAGAAATTTTTGAAATGGGGCTCAACACCAATGTCTGCAGCTCTCTAACTGATCTAGAAAACGTTATAACCACTAGAAAAATTGTCTTAAAAAGTACATAGTCTTAAAGGACAACTATGTAAAGGTTTAAATGGAAAACACATAAGATAAGAAAGAACAAAAGTAAGATGCCACTGAGGCATAATGAATGGAGTGGGAGGGCAATTGTTAGTGAGTCCCTTACAAACCCTCAAGGGAGACTTAAACAGATGGTTGATCAGGTAAAAAAATGGAATGCCGAAAGGGCAGACAAAAAGCCCTTAACTGTGGCAACTACACAGCCTTGCTCTGCCAAGGAAAGAGCAAACTGTAAAATATCAAACAAATGGGCCTTTAAGGAGTTTTTAGAATGGTCTCCAAACAATTTCGCACACTTAGCCCATCTGCCAGCATAAACAGATTTGGGGGAGTATCTTCTGGCCGATAAAATAACATCCACCACATCAGGCGGGAGAGCAAAAGAACTCAGGTTGTCCTGCTCAATCTCCAGGCATGTAGATTCAAGATTTTGTGTTGGGGTGTAGAACCTACCGCTGCAACTGCAGGAGAAGATCTGCCCTGTGAGAGAGTCGGAGCGGAGGGAAAAGTGAAGGATAAAGGATGTCTGCGCACTACACCCTTCGCAGCCGGTATGGGCTGTTAATTCGACTTGGGCCCGGTCTAGGTGAATCTTACTCAGAACTTAAAGAAACGAGGCATGGGAAAAAAAAAAAACCTAAAAAAGGTGGGGTTCCCAGTCCAATTTAAACACATCCCCCAATGCTCCCTGCATCGGATAATGGATGCTGCAAAGTGACGGGCAGTCGGTGTTCTTGTGAGGGGCAAAAAGGTCTATCTGAGGGGTCTCCCAAAGCCAGAAAATGGGAGGAACCACTTCCGGATGGCGATGCCACTGGTGATCGGCTGAAAAATGCTGTAGGACTGTCCGCATGCACGCACAGCCAAGTGATTTGCTATGACCCAAATCTGATGATTCTGAGCCCAGGGCCAGAGTTGCAGAGCTGCTTTGCAGAGGAGATACGACCCTACTCATCCCCGTTTGTTTATGTGCCACATTGCATTAGTATCATCTGATCAGATCTACAATGACTGAACGCAAATGGAAGGGAGGGAGCCCTCGAGAGTAAGATGTATTGCCCCGCATTTCCAGCAGATTGATATGAACCAATTGTTCTTCTGGAGGCCAAAGTCCTTTGATCTCCAGATCCCCCAGTTGAGCTCCCTACCCTATCCGCATCTGTGGCCACTGGTGGCGGGGGGGGGGGGACTACATCCCTTGAAAAAGATTATCGGACACACCCCATCACTGATGATACGCGGCAGTGACCCTGGAGATCTTGACAGCCTACTTGAGATCACCATTGTACTGAAACCACTGCCTGCGGAGACACCACTGTAGGGCACTCATGTGCCAGTGTGCATGGGTGACCAACAGAATGCAGGCGGCTTTCAGACCTAGTAGACTCAAGACCTTCAGGACTGGAACCAAAGCTCAATTCTGAAACATAGGCAATTGCAATTGCAGATTAGGGATGTGAAAATACGTATCCTGCAAATCGATTCAGACCATCCAGTCTTCCTTCTCCAGTGCAAGAAGCACTTGTGCTAGGGTCAGCATTTTGAACTTTTCGTGCTCGAGGAACCAGTTGAAAATCCTGAGGTCTAGGATCGGCAGCAAACGTTAATCTTTTTTTTAAATCAGGAAGTATCAGGAATAGCACCCCTAACCCAGTTCCTGCCCTGGAACCAACCCCTCTGCACTCTTTTGAAGTGGGGGCTGGATCTCCTGCTGAAGTAGTAGAAAATGGTCATCGGAACAAAATCGTGTTGGATAGGAAAGGGTAGGGGGGAATTCTTGGAATAGATCCAATTTTATGGATCTCAACTGTGGTGGAAATTGTGACACCCGTCCTCCCGCTGGAAAAGCATGCTCTAAGATGGGAAAGTTAGGGCTGCTTCCCTGTAATGTTGATAGAGGAGGAAGATGAAGAGGAGGATGATGATGATGAAGATGGCTGGCTCCTCGCAGTCTGCCCCTGTTACGCCCTCTATAACTCCTATAGAGGAAATTGTACGGTTGCTGTTTTTATTGCTGCCTTCGTCGAAAGGAGTTGTTCTTGCCAAACCCACAATACCTCCAAAACTGCCTGTAATCCCTGAGCTGCCACTGAAGGCCCAAAGATCTTTCCATTGCCTTGCAATCCTTAATTCTTTCCAAGGCCGAATCTGCTTTGGCACCAAACAGTCTATACCCATGGAAAGGCAAATCCATCAAAGTATTTTTGACGTCCAGCGAGAAACTAGACCCTCTCAGTTATTCCTGCCTCCTTGTAGCTGCTGATGTCTCCAACGCTCTTGGAACCAAATCAGTGAGGATCCAGGCCCAACTGTATGACCTTTTGAGTTGCAGCCTGACCATCGTTCAACAGTTCGGTAAAGTGTCCCTGAACATCCTCAGGTAGTTTCAGGATCACTGTTTTAGCAGAGTCCATCAGTGCATCAGTGCATGAATGGACCATCCCAACAAACAAGCTGCGTTGGTTGACCTCAATGCCATGCAACTAGAGGAAAACACTTTCTTCGCCAACTATTCCAATGTTTTGGACTGCCTTTTTGCTGGAGACGTCCGAAAAGACCCAGGGGTTAACTTGGAAGAACAGGAAGCTTGTACCACCAAACTCTCAGGTTAAAGATTAATAGATTAAAAAAATAGTGGATCTCCTGAAGCAGGCTTGTATCTCATTGCAATTGCCTAGAGACTGCAGAAGAGGACATATTCTTCTGCGATATCTCTAGCATTGGTTCTGTCAATGCCTCATTAAAAGGCAATAAATGCTCTGATGTGGAAGAAGTAGAATGTAACACTGCTGTAAGTAAATTAAACTTAAGATCAGTAGATGGAAGAGGCAGTTCCAACATGTCAGCTGCCTTCCACTTAAAGGTAGGTGGTAACCTCTGGCAGAGGAATGCCTTTTGGTGGCAACAATAACCAAGCGTTGACGCGCAGCGGGCGCGCCGACTGTGCGCCGAAGGTGCGCCAAAGGTAAGCCCGTCTGCGCCCGTCCGCGCCTGGACCGCGCCCAGTGCCAGGACCCCTGGCCCCCGTCGACACCAGCCCACCCGCCGGACCTACGACGCCACCGACCTCCACGCACTCAACACCGGTCGAATCCCGGGCTGCTATCGAGCCACCCCAAAACGCACCCACGGACCCTTCTGCTGCCACTCCTGCAAGTTCACCTGCAACCGGACCTGCACTACACCAGCACCGACCAAACCGAGCACCAGCAGCAACCACCTCAAGTGCATCCTGCTTAACACCCGCTCCATCCACAGACACGCCGTCGAGCTCTGGAACCTGCTCGACACCACAGCCCCAGACGTCGCCTTCCTCATGGAAACCTGGATGAACACCTCCTCAGCGCCCGACATCGCCATCGCCATACCGGACGGCTACAAGATCATCCGGAGGGACCGCGTCAACCAGACAGGAGGAGGCATCGCAATCATCCACAGGAACTCCATCCGCATCACGACCAACACCGACGACACCCTCGCACCCGCCGAACACCTGCACTTCCAGATTCACATCAACCCCAAGACCACCCTCAGAGGCACCCTCATCTACAGACCCCCGGGACCACGCACACAATTCAGCGAAGACATCGCCGACTTCATCAGCCCGCACGCCCTCCCCTCCGCTGACTACATCCTCCTCGGGGACCTCAACTTCCACCTGGAGAACAACAACGACCACAACACCACCACCCTGCTGGACAACCTCGCCAACCTCGTCTCAAGCAGCTGGTGACCACCCCCACCCACTACGCCGGACACACACTCGACCCCGTGTTCTCATCCAGCAAGGACATCGCCTTCAGCCACGCCACCGGACTCCACTGGACGGACCACAGCTGCGTCCACTTCAGCTTCAGAAGGACCACGATCCACCACCACCAGCAACAGGTTGCACGCAGAAGCTGGAACAAGATCACAGCCGACCAACTCGCGACTTCCCTGAGCATGAACCCTCCCACCAGCGCAACGAACCCAAGCCAGGCGGCCACCAACCTCGCGAAGTGGATCAGCAACTGCGCAGACGACCTCGCCCCTCTGAAGACCCTGCCTAGCAGACCCGGCAACAAGAAAGCCCCATGGTTCACCGACGAACTCAAGAGCTCCAAGAAGAACTGCCGAGCCCTCGAGAAAGCCTGGCGCAGAGACCCAACACCGAACAACATGACTGCCCTCAAGCTCGCCACCCGACAACACCACCAACTGATCCACGCCACCAAGAAAACTGCATTCAAGGAACGTCTGGACAACAACGCCCACAACAGCAAGGAACTCTTCAACATCGTTAAAGAGCTCTCCAACCCCAACGCCGGAAACAACGACATCACCCCTTCGCAAGACCTCTGCAACTCCCTCGCCTCCTACTTCCACAACAAGATTGCGGACATACACAACAGCTTCAGCACTCAACCGACGCACGCCACGACGGAACCACCGCTCCCCTCCACCACCCTCCGCGCCTGGACCCCGATCAGCACCGAAGACACCATCCGCACGATGAACTCCATCCACTCCGGATCTCCGACCAACCCCTGCCCTCACCACGTCTTCAACAAGGCAGACGCTGTCATCGCACCCCACCTGCGGGACATCATCAACACCTCCTTCGACACCGCTACCTTCCCAGAGAGCTGGAAGCACGCCGAGCTCGGCGCTCTACTAAAGAAGCCATCAGCCGACCCCACCGACCTCAAGAACTACCGCCCCATCTCGCCACTCCCGTTTCCTGCAAAAGTCATCGAGAAGACCGTCAACAAGCAGCTGGCCGCCTTCCTCGAGACGAACGGATCCCTCGACCCCTCGCAGTCTGGCTTCCGGGCCAACCACAGCACCGAGACCACCCTGATCGCAGCCACCGATGACATCCGAGCCCTGCTCGACAATGGAGAAACAGCGGCCCTCATCCTCCTTGACCTCTCCGCGGCCTTCGACACTGTCTGCCACCGTACCCTAGTGCAGCGCCTCAGCAACGTCGGAATCCAGGAGAAGGCACTGGAATGGATCATCTCGCTCCTCGCCGGAAGGACACAGAGAGTCCGCCTCCCCCCGTTCAGATCAGAAGCCACCGAAGTCATCTGTGGCGTTCCTCAAGGCTCCTCGCTCAGCCCTACCCTCTTCAACGTCTACATGAGCCCCCTCGCAGCCATCGCACGCCAACACAACCTCAACATCATCTCCTACGTCGACGACACCCAGCTGATACTCTCCCTCACCAACGACCCCGCCACCGCCAGAGCCAACCTACACGAAGGGATGACAGACGTAGCCAAGTGGATGACGAACAGCCGCCTGAAACTGAACTCGGACAAGACGGAAGTCTTCATCCTGGGATCTTCACCCTCCGCCTGGGACGACTCCTGGTGGCCCCCCGCCCTGGGCAGCGCACCCAAACCAACAGACCACGCACGCAACCTGGGCTTCATCCTGGACTCCTCCCTCTCCATGACCAGACAAGTCAACGCCATCTCCTCGTCGTGCTTCAACATCCTGCGCATGCTACGTAAGATCTTCCTGTGGATCCCCACCGAGACCAGGAAGACGGTCACCCAGGCCCTCGTCACCAGCCGTCTGGACTACGGCAACTCCCTCTAAGCCGGAACCACCGCCAAACTCCAGAAGAGACTTCAGCGGATTCAGAACGCCTCAGCACGACTCATCCTGGACATCCCCCGTCGCAGCCACATCTCCGGACACCTGAGAGATCTGCACTGGCTCCCGGTCAACAAAAGAATCACCTTCCGTCTCCTCACCCACGCACACAAAGCCCTACACAACCAAGGCCCAGGATACCTCAACAGCCGCCTCAACTTCTACGCTCCCACATGCCAGCTTCGATCAACCGGCCACGCCCTCGCCACCGTCCCCCGCATCCGAAGAGCCACCACAGGAGGAAGGTCCTTCTCCTACCTGGCCGCCAAGACTTGGAACTCCCTCCCGACCCACCTCCGCCTGACCCAGGACCACCTTGCCTTCAGGAAGCAGCTCAAGACCTGGCTGTTCGAGCAGTAGCGGACCCCCCCTCCCCTAGCGCCTTGAGACCCGCCGGGTGAGTAGTGCGCTATATAAATGATGATTGATTGATTGATTGATTCCAAGGTAGTGTATAAACCACTTGCCTCTTTCAAACCATCAAGTTTTTGATATAGTGACACTATTTCTCCTTCTTCCAGTTCACGATCTCTTCTCCAAAACAAGTACTGCTCCTCCTCAAGAAGCCTCTGAACTTCTCTTCGAGATCTATGCCTTGACTTCAATACCTGCAAAAGAAACAATTGATGGATGGAGTGCTGAACAATGCAAATATTCACCCCCAGTCACAATGATCTGGGCATAATCCATCATTCTTTTCCTCACCGACCCACCCCACCCCAATTTGGACCCAGACATATGCAAATCAGTCTAGACCATGTTCCTTATAGGATCAGTCTAGCCCGAACTGCCAAGCCTGGTCCTCACAGGACCGGAAACAAGCATCCTGGGACCGATCTTGGGGCATCACCCCCTCATCAGCCAGGCTAGCTTGAATCCAGGGGCACAGTGAGCACAGGACCCACGTCTGGGCATACCCTTCCCACTTAGGGCGACAAATGCGAAAAACATTTGATGGACAGAATGCTGAACAATGCAAACATTCACCATTCAATAACTGCATCAGTAAAGCCCCTATCAGCGTCGATGTCGGAAATGGCGCTAGTGACTTCGGAACCTGAGTTGAAGAGGCTAAGGGACCTGGAATAGAGTGATGCGACGCCAGACTGGATCCAGCCAATGTCGGAGAGGGTGAAACTGGCACCGGTGACTCCTGCTGAACTTCTGCTAGCGAAGGAGTTGCCTTCCTCAGCCTCGGAGGCCAGGATACCTGGGCCATCAGCATAAAGGGCAAGAACAGCACCTGCTGATATTGCACTGGAAAACCTCCCAATGAATAGGATAGCGGACCCATGGAGCCTGCAGGCACGCCAGTTGAAGTCATCACCTTGATAAATATACTGTACATCGCATAAAAAAAATTTGAAGGGTCAGAGCATGGACATTTGTATACTCCTACTTCTGTCGAGGAGGTGGAGGGGTAGACAGAAGAGGAGGAGGAACTAGATCTAACTTTGGCTCCGGATTAGAATGTCCAGGTGAAGTAAGTGGAAGCCTTGAACTCGACGGTGATGCCAGAAAGGCTTCTGGAGACGGAGTCACCTCAACTCGATCTGCATGCGACTTCGGGCATGCAGACACCGACCTTGGAGACTCATCCCTCAAAGACCGACAGCGGGAACCATGACGCCACTTCTGATGTTTCCTCTTCGATGACTTTGAGGAATAGGGAGACATCTTGGCCAAGAAGAGTTTCACTTCTCTCTACTTCAGCGATTTGGGGTTCATCTTTTGGCATGATGAACAGGCATCAACGTCATGGTCTGAACTAAGACACCAAAGACAATCATCATGAGGATCAGTGATTGACATTTGACCCTTACACTTTCTGCATGGGTTGAAACCAGATTTCCTCGGTGGAGACATTTTTCCTGCAACAAGGTTGCAATTTCAGGAAAAAGTCGAAAACACCCAACTCTATGAAGAGCCAATCGAAAAAAATGTAATGATGCGAAGGAAACTTACGTCAGCATGTCGACGTAGGACTCCAATGATATTAGGCGGAGGCATGTGCTGATTCATGGGCATTGTGACATCTTCATCAACATGGGAGAGCTGTCAAGAAAAGTTTCCATGGAATGCTGCCGCATTCGGATGAAGGTGAGAAATCCGAAGGTAGATGCATCAATCAGAAGCATGTTTACTGTAGAAGAGTATCTAGGCACTGATCTACTGCTGCATACTAGTGGAAGAGGTGTGCCTGGGTTAGAAGTTTAGTTTTAAAGTTGACAAATTGGAGCGAACACAGGTCTGAGCAAGCACAGTATTCCCTATAAGGCTAGCCTGGACTGAAAGTCATTGTCTTTCCTTGGAGCGAAGACTGGATCAGGTGTGGTAATTCAGTTTCCAGTGGAACGAGTGACTGACCGCGAGGGTCCAACATATCCTGGCAGCAGTATCTTGGGACCACTCAATGAAGGCTTTTAAAGGGTAATAAGGCTTTTAAAGTGGCTAAAGAATTAATGTACAGACATCCTTACCAGAGATATGAACTCTCTGGAGCTGGAAAGGTGTGGGGGGGGGGGGGGGAGGGAGGGTGGAGCAGGGGGGGAAAGGGCAGAATAAACAGCATTGGCATAATAAAAACTGCCTCTTCTTTTAAGGGCTGGATGACAGAAAAAAAGAGAACGAGGAAATTTTCAGTGAATAAATCTGAGAAAAAGCAGGTCCTATCAAGGCATATTGAGAGACACAGAAAGATGTATTAAACTAAATGATTATACTTTATTTTTTAAGCTTTCAGAGCTGTGGTGATTTCCAAGCCATAGAGAGGTGGCAATCTCAGATTAGCAAAAGGGATCTGCCCTTCAGGTCAAAGAAAATTGCTTCGGTCTTATCAGTGTCCAACTGGAAGAAGTTAACAAGCACCAAAACTTGGACTGCATAAAGACAGGACATATGGGAGTGTAGATACAATTAAAGCCTGTGCACCATGACACAAAATTAGGTTTCAGTTTATGATTGGCATTCAGATTCAAACCGTAGATTGAGGAGAAAGTGATGCCAGGAAGGTGTTGAATGTACCGACAACAGAGGCTACTGGCTCTCTCAAATGGAAAACGGCTAAACTTACCCCTTCGGGCATGTCAGGATAAAGTGTAACCACCTTCTGCTGGAGGGAGATTCAGTAATGGGGAGCGCCTTATCAAATATACGAGGTCCATGGTATCCAATGCCGCTGCATGATCCAACAATCAAAGAGCTGAGTTATCTTTCATCACCCATCTTCAAGGCTTAGCCAAAGAACGTGTGTGGTCTTCCAAGTCTCAGTCAGGATGTCGTCCAAGGAGGTCCCTGTCCTGGGTGAAGGATCTTGTTCCTGCAGCACAGCAGCTTGCTTAGCTGTTGCAACCACGCTGCGTTAGGTTTGAAAATGTTGCCGAGTTTTTTTTTGTTTTGCTTTTTTACCAGTCTTGATCGGATGCTAGAGACAATCACGTGCGAGCTAGGAACTGTTTGGCTTGACTCTCGAGGCTTGAGGAAAGGGCCAGGTTCAACCCTGTAATTCCAATATACGAATTGGAATGACAACATTAACCAGAGTTGCTCTTGGCAATACATTTACATACTGCTCGAAGGGAGTCATGGGTAGTTGGCTAGAGTTTGGTGGTTTCCTTGCGTACAAACTTAGCAAGGTGCTTTCTACAAACATGAGTGGATACACTTGTTTGACTTAACCACCACACATTTCAGTTTTAGGTTTTAAAGTAGAGCTAATCACTCATAAAACTGAAAGACCTTCTACAAAATGTGGGATAGCAGACTGTGATAAAAGGTGTTCTTCAAATGTTTCTGAAAAGGAAAAATTTCAGGAGCAAACAATTGCTAAATTGATCAAATATCGTTCCCTGCCTCTTTCTGCTCACACTTTCAAACCGTCATAGGATGAACTAGCCTGGGGAAGATGAGGGTCATAGGGGCAAAATAGCAAAAAGCTTCAGAAGCAATTCACGTGTGCACTCTCTTCGGAGCAGATTAGAACTCTGCTTGTAGTAACAGTGCAGATTAGAACTCTCTGCTTGTAGGAACAGTATTTAAACAGCAGATTAATTATGCCTTTAAAATGTAGGCCATCAGAAAGACAGAAATGGAACCAGCAAAAACAGAAACCCTCCTCCAGCCCAGATGTATTCCCTACAGGGCTGAGCCCAATCCGGTTCTCTTGATATATACCCCCATCTATTGGCTAATTCTTTGTACTGCACCTTTACCATTGTTTTGTCTTTCTCATGATGTTGGCCTGTTTAGGTCTCGACCTTGCTATCGCGCAAGCGATCGCAAAGCGAGACTATAGAAAGCGGGTTTGAAAAGTGCTCCCAAAAAGCGGATTGCATGGCTAGCACGCGCACAATCACGTGCATCGTGCCACCATGCAATCCGCCTTTTGGGAGCACTTCAAAGGGTCCGCTCCCCCGCCCCCAAGCGCGCGCGCGCCACGCTCCGCCGGGCTTGCTAATCCCAGCAACCAAATGTGAGTGCCACTCTTTCAACCACCCCAGCCCCCACTGTGGTCATACATACTTTATTGCGTGGTTTCACGTTCACTGTTATTTTCAGGCACGGTTGGTTAATGGCCACGTTTGTTTATGTATTGTGGACATACATACTTTATCAGAGCGGCGCCCGTTATGCTTTCATTGTTGACTCTCTCTTCTCCTCCACCTCCACTCTCTGTGCTCTCAGTCCCCCCACTCTTCTACCCCTCCCTCCCCCCTCCCTCCCTCCTCCCTCCCAATCAGTCCCCGGGCTCCAGCTTCTACGCCATTTGCTAACCTGCACTTATGTCTATTGAGGTTACCAGTGCTATTGTGCGACAGCCAACCCTACTGAAACGCGTTTGTGCAGCAGCAAAGTATATTAAGATCCACAGGATGGAGTTTCAAGTTAACGGGCAATTGTAATGTCTTTGGTCTCACGGACGGCCCGTGGGGCCACATTAAGCAAGGTGCATCATACAGATAATGCCCAAAACTCTAGCATAGAGCACAGGCAATAAAACGTTTAACTGCATGTAGCTTTAAAATATGACGCACTCTTTTCGTCTATTTTCGCTTTGATTAAAATTGCTGGACCAGGTTCCACAGAGCCAAAGTCGTCAGCTTGCTTTGTTTGTTACCCTGCAGACACAGTTATGATTGGCCCCCAACCCGGACTCATAAGATGCTTCCGAGGGCACACACGCCATTTACATCTCATCAGACAAGGGTGCGGTGCACTTACCCCTCCCGCTTTTTTAATGTTGCTGTCATGGTCATCGTATTTTGGAGTGAATTCACAGTTTGAATCCGCTCGCGCTACGGTGGTCCAGCACATTAGATAGAGGCGAGCAGTTCTGGGCTGCCGGTAAAGTGCGTGTGGCTCTAACTAACCAAAACCTTTGAAAGTAAACATGTTGTTCCTGACTAGATTTCACATGCTTTACTTAATCTTGCATTACCTATGTGTTTGTTTTTTCAATGATTTTGTTACTTATTTTTCACGCACCTATCACTCTTGTCTCCCCTCCCTTATAACCTATTTCCAGGTTCTCCAGCGCCACAACGTCATAAATGGCAATAGCGCTATGCAAATATAATCACTCCTCTGCAAATAAACAGACTAAAGTAAAAAAACATTAGATTTCAATGCTATAAACTCTAACTTTCACAAATGCGAGACTGCTTCCCGCCGCACACTGCACACTGCTGCACGCCGCAAACTGCTGCACGCCACACACTGCTGCATGCCGCACGCCGCTGCAAGCCGCACGCCGCTGCAAGCCGCACGCCGCTGCAAGCCGCACGCCGCTGCACGCCGCACACTGCTGCACGCTGCACACACTGCTGCATTACACACTGCTGCACGCCGCATACTGCTGCAAGCCGCACACTGCTACACAAAACACTGCTGCACGCCTCACACTACTGCACGCCTCACACTACTGCACGCCTCACACTGCTGCACGCCTCACACTGCTGCACGCCTCACTGCTGCACGCCACACACTGCTGCACGCCACACACTGCTGCACGCCACACACTGCTGCACGCCGCACACTGCTGCACACTGCTGCACGCCGCACACTGCTGCACGCCGCACACTGCTGCACGCCGCACACTGCTGCACGCCGCACACTGCTGCATGCCACACACTGCTACACGAAACACTGCTGCATGCCACACACTGCTGCACGTCGCACATTGCTGCATGCCGCTGCACGCCGCACACTGCTGCACGCCGCACACTGCTGCACGCCGCACACTGCTGCACGCCACACACTGCTGCACGCCGCACAATGCTGCATTACTCACTGCTGCATGCTGCAGGACACTGCTGCACGCCGCACACTGCTGCACGCCGCACACTGCTGCACACCGCACACCGCACGCTGCTGCACGCCGCACGCTGCTGCACGCCGCACACTGCTTTTATGCAAGTTTATGCTACTGACACTGTAAATGACAATGCCTTTTATTTGTTTTAAAACCAAAACATAAATAAAAGGCATTGTAATTTTACAATGCCAATAGCTCAAACTCTTATAAATGCGAGACCTATTGCATTGCAAATGCTTGTTCACTTTGACATTGTTCGACTGCTGGAACAAGCCACCTCTTGCCCCGCCCCCGTGCCTTTAGGCACTTTTAAACACACTGGGCTTTAGCTCCTACACCCCCCAACCCCCCACACCCCCCGTTGTGTGTGTCAGCCCGGGCTGAGACAGTCCGGGGCACACACAGCCGCACCCGAGTAATTCACAGGTCTTTAAACAAGCATCTGCAATGCTATAGGTCTCGCATTTACGCGAGTTTGAGCAAATGGCATTTTAAATGACAATGCCTTTTATTTATGTTTTGGTTTTAAAAACATAAATAAAAGGCATTGTCATTTACAATGCCAATAGCTCAAAGTAGCGTAAATGCGAGACCTATTGCATTGCAAATGCTTGTTTTATTTTGCGAGGGAGAGTACCAGTACTTCTCAAGAGAAATCCTATACTTTTAATTGGAGAGTACTGGCACTTCTCAGAAACAAGCAGGTACTCTGCTACAGAGTATCTGCACTTCTATTTTTCCATTTCAAGCATGCTTCCACTGCAAAGAGTGCTTGTATTGCTCAGTTGGTTATGGTGTCAAATCAGTGATACAGACTACATGGGCCTGCTATGGCTATACTGAAAATGCATGCTGCAGGCAGTAGGCCGGGCAGATTTCTTGCGGAAAGCATTTGTGCATTTAAGCATAGATTGTTATTACTCTATTAAAGCCGGCAGAGAAGCATTTAGTTACACGGATCGTCACAGATTACTTTAACAGATGAGGGGTCTGGCATTCGTCACCCCCTCTGATCAACCCAGGGGTAAAATACTTTCACAGTGCTAACACTGGGCAGGCCCTTTTGAGAGTGGTTAGGTATCGTTTTTTCAACTGTAATTTTGTTATCAGGTTATGCACAGTTCAGAAGATAGTTTTGTGTTGGTTACGAAGACAAGCCAATGGTAAAGGCGATCGCCTATATCAGTTCACTGGGAAAACACGTCAGATTCCGTAGGCTTGATCTGTTTAATATGAAAAGTTATGACAGAGACGGCAGGCCTGACTTATGACTAATTGCAAAAAGCTTGGTTAAATCCAATAGGCTTTAAATGGTAGATTGTTATTATCCTGTGCTACAGCCTGTAGGCAGGTCCCCAATTACATTGAATCTCTCCTATTACCACAGTAGGCAAGGGTGTTGGTGATGGACTCAAACCGGAAGGATAGAAGACTTGCACTAAGATAATCCTTATTTTGCTCTCCTACAAGAAATAATATTATTTTGAGAAATTTTATTTTGTACATATTTGCAATTTAATTACATTGTATCTGATGGTTGCCTTCTGGGAAAACTTCTGCTCAATACAGTACCCTTGAATGGGTTACGGTGAAATGTCCTTATACCTTAATGAATCATTAAGAAGAGGAGTGGGGCAGGGAGAAGAAGCAGGCCCTTGTGGGACTGCAGCTAATGCGCCCAAAGGCTCCCAAACATACAGGCAGTATGACATGGAAGGGAAAAAAGTGAGGGGATGGGGGTGAAGAGCTGGCCAATCAGTCCCCGGAGAGGCTGGCATACGCACTCGCCCCCTCCTCTCAGCTTCAGCAGGTAGCAGTACTGTGGCGCAGGACAATCCGGTGCACAGTATTGGTTAATGTCTGTTTGAAAGAGCTAATACCTGGATGAGGGAGCACCCTCCTGGAATAAAAAAAGGCGAGGCTTGGGGCTCAACAGTGAATTGCTGACCGCTAGGTCTCAGACTCATATTGAGGGTAGGGCAGGTGGAGTAAGTAATGGACAAAAGGCCTGGGAGGACCAGGTAGCCCATCCGGGTGGGTTAAGATAATTCACATGCTAGATGTCTAATCTGGCTATTATGAAAAAGTTCAGATAAATTCAAATGGCGCGTTTTCCTTATTATTAAACACGTTACAACTAGTAGGCCTTAAAGGATGGATTGTTTCTGCACAATGTTAAAGTCTGCAGACCTGTATTTTTCTACATGAAATTCCACAGATTACCGCTGTAGGCAGTGATTTTTGTGGGGATTACCACCTTTGACAAACCCTAAAAATAAAGGATTTGTACTGTAAGAAATTCGGATATCTATCCATCCACCCTTCCAACCATACCCACCCATACCCATATACCTAGAGGAGCTTTTAGTTCAGCCTTTCTCTGCCACTGGTCTGTATGAGTGTAATTAACAGGCTTATTGCCCCAAACTGTATACTGTCATGGATGGAATAAGTCAGCCCACTTCAACCACTGTCTCTCTTGCCCTTTGTGTGACCATATTTATCTGATCACATGTTATCATCCACCTGAAAACAAACGTGCTTAATGCCAGGGCTCGTGTGCCAGTCCTTTAGTTATCCATTTTCTTATTTTATTGGCTCCCTTTCATTTCAATCCATTATATATATATATATATATATCTACTGGCGGTCGCCAGTAGATAGTTATAGTTAGGACCACGTTTCCATAGGAAATCCGCAACATTCTATTTTGAATAGCTTTGGCGCCGGTCGACGAATCCTCGCGAATTTTTCAAAATAGGTGGGGCGCTACGCTCCGCTCCTACCCTGAAAGTCTCGGGGGGATTCGTCAAGCAGGGGCTGAGATAAAAGGGGGGTCCCAAAACGCGTTTTTCCCATGCATTTTTCCATAGGACCTTTAGACAGAGCTACAGCCCGAACGGCTGAACAGAATTTAATGTAATGTGGCAGAGAGGTAGTCCTCAGGTCAAGGAAGTGCCTTTTGTAGGTTTGGTGTAAATCTGTTCAGTAGATTCTGAGAAAATAGCCTTTAAATCAATATATATATCTGAGCCAGCTTACGGTGCGCTTACGGTGCGCTTACCGTACGCGTACGGTGACGTGCGCGAGCGCGATTCTGATTGGCCGTTAGATCTTAGTAAACATTCGAATCGGTCGAAACCAGGAAGCGGCGGCCGCCATTTTCTCTCTCGCACTCTGACAGGGGGTTGAAAAACAAAGTGCAAAAACATGTAAAGGGGCTGTTTAGACAGCTCCCAAGCACCTAGCCATGTCGAGGGAGTCCCCAACGATCCCCCAAGTGTAAAAAGGGAATTTTAATTTTTTCGAAAATTTTGCCGATTACGCTTACCGTACGTGTACGGTAATAAATAATAAAAAAAAATAAAAAAATCCACATTCTCACCACCCCTTGTGCAAATGGTGCCCGAAGGGCACCATTTGTGCATGGCATATTACAGATGAACAAAATATATATTTTATCTGTCACAACGATGCTCATCATATGTCCTCCATGTGCGCACGGTGCGCGAAGCGCATCGTGCGTTCATGGCCTATCTAGCGTAACGTGGGCACGCGGTGCGCGAAGCGCACCGCGTGCTCACTGTGCGCGCACGGTGCGCGAAGCGCACCGTGCGCGCACGGAACGAACTGCGTTAAGTGGGCGCGCACGCCACAAATGGCGTAAAGTAATTTAGCATTTAAAAAACCTTGCAAATTCACTGAAAAAACCATAGGTTTCACACATGTTATAGTTAGCTGGACATTTTACTGATTAAAAAAACCAATGAAATTCCCCCGTTATAGTTACTGTAGGCAACTATAACTCACGCGACCGTAATCCTCTGCTGATGACATATGTGTCTTTATGAAAAAAAAATATTTGTAATATATGTATAGCTAAAATTTAATGGAAGAAGACATGGGCAAATAAGTGTCTAAATACAGTATTAGCATCAGCAGAGGATTACGGTCGCGTGAGTTATAGTTGCCTACAGTAACTATAACGGGGGAATTTCATTGGTTTTTTATCAGTAAAATGTCCAGCTAACTATAACATGTGTGAAACCTATGGTTTTTTCAGTGAATATATATATACATACATACATACATATATATATATATAATTCACTTTAAAAAACCATAGGTTTCACACATGTTTGGTTTTTTACGAGTGAAATGTCCACCTAACTATAACATGTGTGAAACCTATGGTTTTTTAAAGTGAAATATATATATATATATATATATATATATATATATATATATATATATATAATTCACTTTAAAAAACCATAGGTTTCACACATGTTATAGTTAGGTGGACATTTCACTCGTAAAAAACCAAACATGTGTGAAACCTATGGTTTTTTAAAGTGAATTATATATATATATGTATGTATGTATGTATATATATATTCACTGAAAAAACCATAGGTTTCACACATGTTATAGTTAGCTGGACATTTTATTGATAAAAAACCAATGAAATTCCCCCGTTATAGTTAGTTCAGATTACTATAACTCGCGCGCCCGCAATCCTCTGCTCATGACGTCACATATTACATCACTCATGACATTGTCAGTGGCATCACTCATGACATCACTGATGACATCACTGATGACATCATCCATGTGATAGAGTGGCGGTCGCGCGAGTTATAGTTATCTCAACTAACTATAACGGGGGAATTTCATTGGTTTTTTACGAGTGAAATGTCCACCTAACTATAACATGTGTGAAACCTATGGTTTTTTAAGTGAATTTGTACGGTTTTTTAAATGCTAAGTTATGTAGGTATTATTATTTATTTTTTTTTTTTTAAGGTTGTTCACCGTGCGCGCATCCCGCGATTTTTTAAAAACCAAATAAAATATTTTTTTCACCCTTCGTGGTCCTTCAGGGATCCCCTGACAAAGGCTAGCGGGTCAGGAACTCTCTACCATGCCCCCTTTTCACGTTCGCCACCTCTCTTTTCACTGTCGCACCCAAAACAAACAAAATGGCGGACGACACTTCCTGATTTCGACCGATTCGAACGTTGACTGACATGTAACCACCAATCAGAATTACGCTCGCGCACGTTAGGGTGCACGCCTATAGATATTTATGTACTTTTAACTGCAATTTTCTCAGGAAATACTGAACAGATTGACTCCATATATGCAAAAGGCACATGCCTGACCTGAGGACTACCTCTTTGCCAAATTTCAAGAAATTCTGTTCAGCCGTTCGGGCTGTACCTTCAACTAAAGGCCCTATGGGAAAATGCATGGGGAAAACGTGTTTTGGGACACCCCTTTTTTCTCAGCCCCCGCCTGACGAATCACCCCGAGACTTTCAGGGTAGGAGCTGAGCGGAGCGCCCCATTAGTTTTGAAAATTTCGCGAGGATTCGTCAACCGGCGCCAAAGTTATTCAAAATAGAATTTTCAGATTTCCTATGGAAACACAGTCCTAACTTTAACTATCTACTAGCGACCGCCAGTAGATAATATATACATAACTATAAAAGAAATAAAGGTCGCATTAGCAAGAATAGCTCCGGGTAAAGCTCCAGGTTTGGATAAGATACCCGGAGACCTCTTTAAGAGTGAACCTGCTATTTGGGCTCCATATCTTTGGATGCTTTTTAATTCAATTATGCAAGGCATGAAGATTCCTTCAAGCTGGCTTGGCGCGGAAATAATTCTGATTTTTAAAAAGGGCTCCCCACTCCTCCCAGCCAACTATAGACCTATAAGTCTAATAGATATTTCTCAAAACATTTTTGCGCAAGTCTTGCTCCTTAGACTGCAGTCATGGATGGAAGAGAGGAATGTTTTGTCCACCCTCCAGGCCGGGTTCAGGGAAAAATTGTCGACCCTTGACGAAAGTATTAAGATTACAACTGTTGTATTGGAAGACTGTATATGTGCAGGGGGGTAGTCTCTTCTTAATTTTTGTAGATTTGAGATCTGCGTTTGATTTAGTACCAAGGGAGAAATTATGGTCGGTTTTGGCCGAGATGGGGGTCCCAGTTTATTTAATTAGACTTTTTAAACGTCTACATGAATGTAACTATGCGCAAATTAGGTATGGGAAGGGTGGTAATCTTACAGCCCCCATACCCATTAACCGTGGTGTTCGCCAGGGGTGCGTACTTGCGTCAACTCTATTTAGCCTCTATATTAATGGCCTGATTGATGCCTTGCTTGCAGAAAAAGACCTTGATGCCCCCAAGCTAGCCTCCCGTAGAATCTCGGCAACGATGTTTGCCGATGATACCCTACTGGTTGCCAAATCGCCTATGGGGATACAAAGGGTTTTGGATAAATTTGAGATGTTTTGTAGAGACAGAGGCTTAGAAATTAACCTACAGAAAGCCAAATTTATGGCATTTAACTGTCCAAAAAGTACATGTCCTAACCCGTCTTTAAATGGCAAGCCTCTTGAGAGTGTCATCCTTTGTGTATTTAGGCATTACAATCACCGAGTCTATGGAATGGGGGGCTCATATTACAAAATCCACACTTAAACTAGCACAATCTTCAGGTGGCATCATGAAGGTTTTTAATAAGTCCAGCAAAAGAACTGTTAGTCCAGCAATTGAAATCTATAGGGCTCAAGCAAGAGGTGGGGCTTTATATGGCGCAGAGCTATGGGGCCGCCTAAATTTGAAAAAACTATCACAGGTGGAGAATCAGTACTTAAGACAGTTATTTAGATTACCTCGTAGTACCCCGTTGATTCTGCTACGTCTTGACACAGGTATAATACCAATAGCTGAAGTAGCGAGTCTTAAGCCCATAATGTACTGGCGTCGCCTTTGGACCTCCCCCGAACTTAGGGAGGAATTACTAGAGGTATTGAGGTTTCGGGGTGCTGTAAAAATTCCGTGGCTTGACCACATAAAATCCCTGTTAACTAGCATGGGTTTAGGGGATTGCTGGTCTGAACCTGAGTCAGCCTGTTTGCTAATAACTAAGGGCCATATGAAGGCACGCTAGAAAGAATACAGATTGACACAACTCCATACCCTTCCTGGGACTGGGAAATGCACTAGTGGTTTTTTAGAAATAAAAGATTTTCCTTGCTTTGAGCCGGCAATAGATCTCATCACGCCACCAGCAGCTAGGAAGCTCTATTTACAGTATAGATATGGGGTGCTTCCACTTCGCTGTTTTACAGCTAAGTGGAGAGACCAACAAACGATTCAGTGCCCGGCATGCGACCACCCCGAGGAAACTGAGCTCCATGTTTTTTTTTAGTTGTTCAGGCTACCAGAAGGCAAGGAGACGTTGGTTGGTTCAGATTTGCAGGAATCTTGGCAGTAGGCGCTGCCTTGAAACATTTAGGATACTGAAATCTGACACAAGCATTCCAATAGTATACTCGGTGGCTGGTTTTCGGTTTTCAATGTGGTGCACTAGAAGGGTTTACCTGAGATCTCGTGATAATGTATCGATTGCCCTATAGCAAATGTGACAGTACAGTAGTTCATAACCTCCCTCATGTTTCATGTATAGTTTTATATATAAGAGCTTTTACTTCTTTTTATACAGAGGTTTTTTTTTAAATTTCTTTTAGCTAATTTATGTATTTATTGCACCATGCACTTTTCAATGTCATTGCGTAACCTTTGTCCAAATCCTATATCCCAAATGCAATGTATTCCTAAATTGAAAATGTGTGTACAATTATCACTGCTTTTTTTCTTTTTATCATGACTGATAATACGATGAAATTTTAGATGTAAAAAGTTTGCTCTGTGATGTACTTTTTAGGACATTTTGTCCGAAATAAAGCTTTTTTTGATTATTTTTTTTTAATATATACATACATATATACATCCACACACACATACACATATATATATATATATATATATATACACAGATTGACACACACACACACACAGATATATATATATATATCACAAATTCACCCACATTGATCCTCCTCCTCCAACCCAAGTACACGGCACCAGTCCAGAGGTATGGTGAAAAAAAATAAGTTCATTTAGCACACCCAAAGTGCATACAGAATAAAAGGGACGGTCTACGTGTTTCGGCTTCACAGCCTTCCACTGGACCACGGCTGAATCGTGGCACGGCCACTCCCTCCAAACCAGGTGACCATCATGGAATGGTATTGCACGTGCCATGTTGGAACTTTAAACAATGATACACTATTAATAACATTGCCACGCGGCCACCCGCTGTTATGTTTAATTTGATTAGCAATTGCAAGAATATGCCTATAATGTTTCTTTTTCTACTTTTATTCATTTAATTTATCTTGCATATGTTATTGAGTGTGTAGTGTGTTTTATTGTGGTTGTGTTAGTGGGTGAATGCAAGAAGGAGTCAGCGGGTGGGTGAATAAGTGCAAGGATGGTGTTTCATTGAGTGCTTAAATCCATCAATGGCTGGAAGAGGCACTTTAATTTACAAGCCAATTGGCATTGCCAGTGTATGTTACAAGCTCATTCTTTTTTAAGGAAATTGGCTGAGGTCTTATCTCACTTGCACTGGCTTTAAGGCGCATGTTTGTCCATTATAAAATCGTATTGTAGTAAAAGAACTCTGCAGAGCAGCAAAGTGTTGATAGTGTTGGGTATTTTCATAACTAATGCACGGTGTCTTTTCAATAATGTATGTAAGTAGCAACAACACAGTCTAATCACCAGGCAGGCCAGACAAAAATATGCTGACAAACTAAGAGCGAAACCCAAAATTCCACAACATGTACAATTCTAGGTGGGTAGGAACTAATAACAGGATAGTTTTCAGCGGGAGATTTATGGTCACATCAGACTATGAGATGACACACAAGCTAAAAGTAGGGGAATACCAGAGCCACCAGCTCATCCTTGAAATCCAGACGAAACTGAAAATCAGGCTCCTCCATTGGGCCCCCAGATATTCCAGCACTCCCCCTTCGCAGGCATCAGGATACTTCTGCAGAGTGATATGCACGTCCTACAAATATAAACAACATTATGTCCTGTGTCTATGGCTAACCACAAACCTCAATGTCAAAATTACAGCTTTTTGTACGTGATGCATGACTAGGTAAGAACGTTTTATAAATTCGACGACAATGAAAATTACAGCAAAGTACAGGCGCATAGCAGGCCTGCTACAATGTAAGATTTTTTTTATGAATCGCACCCCTAGAAATAAACCTTCTCTAAATTTCGAGGACTAAATTACAGCCCTTCCAAAATACTATGGGCTTTACGAAGCATGGAACATAACTTCTTTTACCAAAAAGAATGACATCCACCTGTGGGTCCCACTGTGTCAGAACCCTCCTTCTTGCCCGGACAGGTTAACCGGCATGTTAATAAATGAGACAGATAAAAAAACTCCGTTCTGAAACTTATTTGATGAAATACACTTAATCTGGACAGGTCCTGCGTCCAACTAGCGACAATCATATCCCGCTTCTCCACCCCCCCCCCCTTTCAATTTTTCGACATCTTGGAATTTACCCACATGAGAATGCCCTAGAGATTAGCTTTCATTCTTAACTCCTCTCCCAAACATTGATCACTTGAGGCATTGTTCTAACCGCGTTCTAAAATTGTTCCGAAAATATAAAAAAAAAAAGCTTTGACCCTCCCAAACCAACAAGTCACACAACCACTAGGTCCCTTTCAGGCACAGCAACAACTTGCTGATCAAAGAATTTGCCTTTCACACTCCGCAACTACTGCATGATCATATGCCAGCCCTACAGATTTAGGCTGTAGGCTGCTTTTGAAGCAATTGTACCTCCTGCGGATTTAATCCTCCCTTCTTGCCACTTCTATAGACCTGGGGAGGACACAGTAGTTCCAGCTCACACACATTGAAGAAACTGGAATTGACTAAGCCAATAGGGGATTCCTTTTGGACCTATTGGGTTTGCCATTGGTTCTACCCATGCTGCACAGCTTTCGAGATGGCTTTCAGAACAAGCATTTGTAATGCAATAGGTCTCGTATTTACTAGACATTGAGCTATTGGCATTGTAAATGTCGATAGCTTCAATTCTCGCAAATGCGATACCTATTGAATAGCAAATATTTTTTGTTACCAAGCGCCCTATGCTGTGCTTGCACGTGAATAGGGGCCACACCCCTTTCTTTAGACGAGCAGTGTCTAAAGAAAGGGGCGTGGCCACCACTTAAGTGAAAGCACGGTATGGGGCGTTTTTACCCAAAAAAGGTTTGGAAAACAAATGCTTATTTGTAAAAGCGCCCTAAACAGCGCTTTCATTTTGAGGACAGCCACGCCTCTTTCTTTAGATGCGGCTCGTCTAAGGAAAGGGGCGTGGCCTCAATTAAGTGCAAACGGGGTATTTGGCGCTTAGAAACAACCCAAAAAAATAGATATTTGCAAAAAATAGTCTTGCATTTGTAAGAGTTTAAGCTATTGCGTGAAGCACCCTACTCTACCCTTCCTTGCACCATTTGACACCTCTTTTACTATACTTGTCCCCCCAAAACAAGGCTTTTTTAAACTCTTCTCTCCGACTCTTCCCCTCCACATTCTTTTTAGGTCTCGGCTAGCGAAGGCTGCGCTTGCGCAGTCTCGCTGTCGAGATTTAATGCTTTCCAGTAGTGGGGCTTGAACCCGCCCCTCTTCTCCATTGGCTGGCCTCTTAAATGCTGGTCAGCCATTGGAGAAGAGCTTTGTCTGTCAATTCAAGCCCAGTCTTTTTCGGATTCGGGGGTGTGTTTTTTCGCTTCTTTCTCTTTTTTAAGCCCCGTCCCTTTTACACTGGTTGGCGTGTTTAAAAAAAAAAAAAAAAATTACAGGGACGTTCGTGTTTATTCGTGTCTCTTGCTGGGTCGGGGAAGGACTCTTCCCCGACCCACAGCTGACTGACAATCAATGTGGCCTCACCCCGAGCATCGAGAGAGAAGTCCCTCAGACACCGCCGCACAGATTCATGCCAGGATTCGGTACGCGATTACTGCTGCCTAGCTCTGATTAGCTGAACTCCGTAGGCCGCCCCAGCATCTTTCCAAGTCACCGCCGTGAGCAATCAGGCCGTAGCTCTCCTTGCTGGTCGCCTGTGTGGCGACATATATCGCAGTTTCCTGGAGGCTTGTCTCCAGCCGCTGTGTACTATGGCTTTTGGGGGTCCCCTACTCACTATTGGTCTCTATGGGCTTAAGGTGCCGTTTGGTTTCGGTCCCCGCACACAATTTCAACGGCCGTCGCCCGGGCAGACGGCCGCGTCTCTCTTATTACCTATATTGCCGCCCAGTGCTCTTTGTGTTTATGCTGTTCCCGGCCACCCCGCCCACCAACGGCGATTCGCCGAGGCCACTGTCGTCGTAGTCGGTTCACCCTCTGAGGTCCGCAGAACTCTGTAGGCCGCCCCAGCTTCTTTCTTGCAGCCGGTCTCGCTGCTGCGCAGGCCTCCCCCTGCTGCTCCCGACAAAGGGGTTGTTGCCGTCGGGTGCACTGCGCGGACACCTTTCGCGGAGAGCGCCCTCGGCACCGCCTCCTCGTCTGTCGATGTCAGGACACTTGGAGGCTCAATGATTTCCACGCCCTTTTATCCTTTTCTCCGACACAGCCGCCAGGCTCAATGTCCGCACCCCGCCACCATCTTGGGTCGCTGGAGTCGCTCCCGGCTTGGTCGTCCACAGACACTCCTCACAGGGTATTAGTCTTCTTTTTCGCCCTTTCGCTGCAACCGCTATACACTAGGGTACATCAGGCCTCCTTCTTGGTTAATTAAGGGGATCACGAAGGCAGGATTAGTACCAAGATTAGTTCGGGGTTGACTGAGCTGCCCAACAGTGCTGTTACCCGGCCATGTCACTAGCCATGCCCCAGAGCATCAGCTTTTGATGCTCACATCGATGGAAACTGGAAACTGCAAGAATGGAGGTTCCAGCACATGATTGCCTGACCTGAAGGAGCTTGTAAATATAGGGCAAAGGCGGCACATCACTACTGGAGCCTGAGCGTCACGTGTCTGTTCTATGGAACTGTATCTTTGTATAACCATGCCGTTGTGTGTGTGTGTGGCTGGCCCTTACAGTGCAGTGTAGACCAGGTCTGTTTCTCCACTGCAGTGAACATGCGTCTTTGATACGGCCCAGAAACTGTTCAGACAAATGGCACATTCTTGGCCTTTGGTGTGCAGCCAGGGTGCTAATGGACAGCAAGAACAGGGCAATGCCTGTGCATGTCGGCAGTGGTGGGGCATCACTACCCACATTGAGAACTGACAGGGAGTTAGTGGCTGGGCCTACTGCAACAACGTGCGAGTAGTGTCCAGAACAAAATGCAACAATGGACCATCACAGCTGGTCCGTGCAGGGGTACCTTGCAGAAAGAGGCAGTTAAGAGTCAGTGTCATTATATATTGCTGTATGGCATGCAGGGGGCAAGAGTTTAAGCTATTAGTATTGTAAATGACAATGCCTTTTATTTATGTTTTAAAACAAAAACATAAATAAAAGGCATTGTCATTTACAATGCCAATAGCTCAAACTTGTGTGAATGCGAGACCTATTGCATTGCAAATGCTTGTTTATTCATCCCAAGCCTCCCAATACTTTTATGACCTCCAGGGAGAAAAAAAAAAGTCTAAACCCTTCACTCTTCTATCCCTCCACTATCCCGTTCAATCAAAATAACAGACTAACATGTCCACTTCTCAAATGTCATATTTCCCTATGCTAATTCAACACAAATTCTTTATGGGTTCTAGAGTAGTGTGCTACTCGCAGAAAAAAGCTCTTCAACACCTAATTTGGGGTAGCAAGCACTATATAAATGCAAACCTTTTTCCCCTCTTCTATCCCCCGCTATCCTTCTCAATCCAAATAACTGATTAATATCCACCACTCAAATTACTTTCATATTTCACTATACTAATCATAACTAATCCTTTATGGGTTCCGGAATAGCGCGCTACTCGCCGAAAAAAGCGCTTCAACACCCCCATCAGGGGTAACAAGTGCTATATAAATGCAACATTTTTTCCCTCTTCTATCCATCCGCTATCCTTCCGAATCCAAATAACTGACTAACCTATCCACCACTAAAATTACTTTCATATTTCACTATTCTAATTCAACACTAATCCTTTATGGATTCCGGAGTAGCGTGCTACTTGCCAAAAACGCGCTTGGATGTCTCGTCCGGGGTAGTAAACGCTATATAAATGCAATTACAATACAATACAATGCCAATAGCTCAAACTCTCCTAAATGCGAGAGACCTATTGCATTGCAAAGAGACCGCCATTGTCCCGGCTGCTTGGAAAGTGAAAGCGTGAACGTAGGGTCTGCAGTAGGACAAAACTCACAAAAAAAAAAAAATAGTGCCTATAGACTAAATAACACAGACTGTGTAACAAAAGTAAAAGGGCCAGACCTCATGGGAGGTTACAAATGAAGACAAGGCGGTACTAAGGAGTGACTAACAAGCTGATTACCGAATCAGAAGACAGCATTTACAAAGGACAAAGACACAAGCCAATGAAAAATACAGGCGGAGCTTCAAGTTCATACTCTCTACAACATGCCTCGCAGAGCAGTGCAAGCCCTGCCCAGGCTCAGCCTGAAAATAAGAGCGTCTACGGCACAATCCACCGTCATTTTTCATTTTGCTTCAGGAGTGCGCCTCAGGTTTTTTTTTCCATTTTGTTTACCAATCCAAGTCAGATCGTTACAACAAAACTAAATAAAACGTGGGGCGGCTGGGGAAGTAACAGGGAGGAGAGGGGAAGCAAAACAAAGGGAGGAAGGTGGAGCAAAGCAACACCAAGGAAGGTCATGCGGGTGGGCAAACAAAACGGAGGGTAATTTAATACAGGTTGGAGGGGGCAAAGCAACACAAGGAGTGTGAGAGCAAAGCAACGGAGGAGAAGGATGTGGGAGTGTGAAGTAACAGAGAGAGAGAACAACCTGGAGGGAGCGGGTTTGGGTGCCCAAAGCAACATAGGAGAGTACAAGGAGGGAGACTGCGGAAAGACTTACACACTATAGCCGAGCGATTAAACAAAATGAAAAGTAACATTGGCAAAGCCAATAGGTCTCGGCAATGGAAGAGCTATTGGTTTTGTCCATGTGAATGTCATTTAGCCATGGTGGTATAGCACAACATCTGCTGTTCAGCATGGCAGAAAGTCATGGAAAAAAATGCTATGACATGGCCAGCCATGGCCACGTTACAGCGCTTTTCTGTATAGCAGGAGAGGATGGACAATGAAATCAACACAGGTGGGCAAAGAGGCAGCAGATGCGCGGTCTAGCCAGACTTAAAAATGAAATTTCCTTGTGTAATGTATAGGTTAGTTTTCCAGTTTTATAAAAGCAGGAACTGATCTAAGAATCAGTTACATTGCACAAGGAGACTGTCATTTTTAATGCGCACGGGGAGATCAAGTGATTTGGCCAGAATAACAGAATGTTGTTCCGATGTCGAGACTAGAACCTCCGTCTCCAGCTCCAAAGTTAGCAGCTCTAATCTTACATCACATATCCTGCATTTAGGGTCAACATCACAGTTCAATCACGTACAACCTGCTAGAAATACTTGTAGACTGAGGTCTGGCTTTGTATATGGTTTGTGTAATGTCTTTTTTGAATTGCATCAATGAACAAGTTACTTACCTTCGGTAATGATATATCTGTAAGAAACATTAGTTAGTTAGATTCCTTACCTTAGAATATCCCTAGGCGCCAGGCTGGATCCGGAAAGATTTTTCGTCAGCAATACCCTTGCGCGTCGCTAGGCGTAGTCTGCGGCTCCGCGTCAGTCGTCGGCGTCGTGATCGCCGGGATGACGTCATCGGAGTACTTAGACACCGCCCTCGCGCGCTGACGTCAGTTCTTGTACATAGCTTTCCGCACCAGGAACGCAGAGCCATGCAAGAAACCGACACTGGTGCCATGAATCTAGGGCCCTGAAAGGGATGACCTTATCCCTAGATATCAGTTCGCAGAACGGGGAGGATGGGTGGGGCGGTAAGGAATCTAACTAACTAATGTTTCTTACAGATATATCGTTACTGAAGGTAAGTAACTTGTTCATCTGAAAGAAACATGTTAGTTAGATTCCTTACCTTAGAATAGATACCCCAGCAATACCAACCCCGGCGGTGGGTCTGCGAACCAAGATCACACCAGGAAGTCGTGGAGAACGGAACGGCCAAAGATGCCATCTCTCCGGACCTGGCTGTCCAGGCAGTAATGCTTAGCAAACGTGTGCAGCGAGGCCCACGTAGCTGCCTGACAAATGTCTTGCAGAGGGACTCCCCCGTCCCAGGGCAGTAGTAGCCGCTGTGGCCCAAGTGGAATGGGCCCTCAGCCCCACAGGAGGTTCCTTCTTAGCCAAGGAATAACAGGCCTTAATGCACAAAACGACCCACCGACAGATGGTCCGCTTGTGCACTGCCTGCCCCTTCTTAGCGCCCACGAAGCCAACGAAGAGTTGGTCGTCCACCCGGAACCGTTTCGTGCGGTCCAGATAGAAGGAGAGCGCACGTTTTGGGTCCAGACGGTGGAGTCTCTCTTCCTCTTTCAAGGGATGCGGAGGCGGAAAGAAGAAGGGCAATGTAACAGCCTGGTCGATGTGAAAGGCAGTTACCACCTTAGGGAGAAAGGAAGGACGAGTCCTGAGAACAACCTTGTCCAGATGGTCAGAGAGGAAAGGAGGCTTAGAAGAAAGAGCCTGGAGCTCACTCACCCTTCTGGCTGAGGTGATGGCAACCAGGAAAGCAGTTTCAAGAGTTAGAAGACGAAGAGGACAATTATGAAGTGGCTCAAAAGGAGCGCACATCAGATAGGTTAACACCAGGTTCAAGTCCCACTGAGGCATTACGAAAGGGACAGGAGGAAATATATGACTAATGCCTTTAAAGAATCTAGCAACAACAGGGGACTTGAAAAGAGAAGGCTGATCAGGAAGCCGTAAGAAGGCAGAAACAGCTGAAAGATAACCCTTGAGGGTGCCCAGAGCAGAGCCCTGCTGGGACAGGGAAAGAAGAAAGAGGAGAACTTCAGAAAGAGGGGCGGAAAGGGGATCCACAGCCTTTGCTGTGCACCATGCCACACATTTGTTCCACCTGCAGGCATATACCGTTTTAGTGGAGGGACGCCTGACAGCCAGAATGACATCACAGACTTCAGGAGGCAAGTCAAATGGCATCAACTGTCGCTGCTCAATCTCCATGCATGGAGGTGGAGGCTGGACAGATTCGGGTGGAGGACCGTCCCCTGCTGCTGCGACAGAAGGTCCTCCTGAAGAGGCAGTCGAATCGGGGGCGAAATCGATTGACAGACTGAGTAGCTCGGAATACCAGTATCTTCGTGCCCAATCGGAGCCACAAGCATGACTTGGGCCCGGTCGCGCCTGATCTTCTTCAGCACTCTGGGCAGAAGTGGTATAGGTGGAAAGGCGTACAACAGACCGCAACTCCACTCGCGATGAAAAGCATCTCCGAGCGAGTGCTACCTTGGAAATTCCAACACGCAGAACTCAGGACACTGCGCGTTCTCTTCGGTGGTGAATAGATTTAACCAAGGCTCTTCCCACTGGCGAAAGAGGCCTTGCGCCACGTCAGAGTTCAGAAACCATTCGTGATCCATCATGCACCAGCGGCTGAGTTCGTCCACCCTGGCGTTCAAAGAGCCCGCCAGGTGTTGAACCACCAGAGTGATGCCCTGATGTTCCATCCTGACAAAGGGTCCACGACCCCACCCCGCCCTGTTTGTTGCAATACCACATGGCGGTGGTGGTGTCCGTGAACACCTGCACTGCACTTCCCCGTACAGAGGGAAGGAATGCCTTCAGTTCAAGCCGGATCTCCCGCAGCTCCAATAGGTTGATATGGAGCCGGGACTCTGCCGGAGACCAGAGGCCTCTGATCTCCACCTCTCCGATGTGGCCCCCCCACATCCCAGGAGGGATGCATCCGTCACCACCACATGCTCCGGTTGGGGTAGGGGGGAGGGATCTGCCACTGACCCAATCGCGGTCCGTGAGCCACCACTGCAACTGTCTTGCAGTGCCCTCCGAGATCAGGACGTAGTCGGACAGGTTGCCCCGATGTTGAGCCCACTGGAACTTCAGGTCCCAATGCAGAGCCCGCATCCACCACCTGGCGTGATGTACCAGCAGGATGCAGGAGGCCATCAGACCCAGGACCAACCTGACCGAAACTCGGGATAAAGGCTGAAAGATCGGAATCAGAGCCTGAATATCCCGAACCCGCTGTTCCGGAGGATGGACCAGAGTCCAGAACCGCTCCAATGAAAAGAAGCTTCTGGGAGGGACTCCGATGCGACTTCGGCACGTTGATGGAGAACCCCAGCAAATGCAGGAGGTCATCGTAGTCTGGAGGTGGGAGACGACTGCCTGGGGCGAGCCCGCCTTCAACAACCAGTCGCCGAGATAGGGGAAGACTGGAACCCCTAATCTGCGTAGATGAGCTGCGACCACCGCCATCACTTTCGGGAACACCCGAGGGGCACTGGTGAGGTCAAAGGGGAGCACGGTAAACTGAAAGTGCTCCTCGCCTACCGTGAACCGCAGGTAACGCCGGTGGGCCGGCAGGATGGGGATGTGGAAATATGCGTCCTGCAAGTCCAACGCTACCATAAAGTATCCAGGGTCTAGGGCAGCCAGAACCTGAGCTAAGGTGAGCATCTTGAACTTCTCCTTCCGGAGGAAGGCGTTGACGCTCCTGAGGTCCAAGATAGGGAACCAGAAAGTAGTGGGAGTAACAACCCCAACCTACTTCTGGGCCAGGAACGTGCTCAATGGCCCCCTTGGCCAAGAGGGCCATAACTTCCTCCTGCAGAAGTTGCAAGTGATCCCCCGACATGCGGTGGTACTGCGGTGGCATGGCTGGAGGGGTCGCCTCGAAGGGGAGGGAGTAGCCCCTTCGGACGATTTGCAGCACCCACCTGTCCGACGTGATGGTACGCCAGTGGAGCAGGTGATGGCGAACTCTGCCTCCCACTGGCGTGGAATGGGCCTGAAAGGTAAGACTAGGAAGGCCTTGAGGCAGATGCTGCTGGGGCAGATGTGGGCTGACTGGCTCTCTGTCCCCCTGCCCCGCCTCGGCGGAATCCACGTCCGCGACCGCGTTGAGGCTGGTTCTGCGGCCTGTGGCTAGACGGATGTGTGGGGGCGCCCCTTCCTTGGCCGCAAAAGGGGCGAAACGCGGAAGTTTGCGGGCGCGGGGCCGAGAGGCCCAAGGACTTGGCCGTAGCCCTGGAGTCCTTAAAGCGCTCCAGCGCACTATCCGCTTTGTCGCCAAAAAGGCGACGGCCATCGAAGGGCATGTCCATGAGGGTGCTCTGGACATCCCCGGAGAAATTTGTGGATCTCAGCCAGGCGTGGCGACGAATCGCCACCGTCATCGCAATCGCCCTACCTAGCGAGTCCGTGGTGTCAAGCCCACATCAAATACCGTGCTGCATCCCGCCCCTCAGCAAGAGCCTGGGCGAGCCGTGTCCGGGCCTCCTACGGACACTGGGGCAGCACGTCCACCACCGTATCCCACAAGGAGGGGGCGTAACGGTCCAAAAGGCACGCGGTATTAATAGACCGCAACCCCAAACTGAGGGAGGAAAACAGCTTCTTCCCAAACTGTTCCAACCTTTTGGATTCCCGATCGGAGGAGCGGACGGGAAGGCGGTCTGGGACGTAGAAGCCTGGATAACCAGGCTCTCAGGGATGGGGTGCACCGACAGACAGTTGGGGTCGCCCGGTGCAGGGCTTGGACCAGGTGCCCATCAGAACGTCAGTCAGTGCTTCATTGAACTGCAGTAGAGGATCCGAAGAGCTTACTGGCGGTTGAAGCACTTAAGTGAGGAGGTTAGTCCTCACGGCCACTGCAGGGAGCTCCAGATGAAGGGCTTTGGCAGCCCTGCGCAGCACCACAGAATAGGTTGCACCCTCCTCCATAGCCACGGAGGGAGGAGAGATGAAGCCAGTGTCAGGGGAGGTTTCGAGACCACTGGCAACCCCCAGGTCTTCTGCCCAGTCCTGATCAAACTGGCACTGCTGTGCCAGAGGGTCCTCAGACCCCTCCCAGTCGTCCCTCTCATCTGACTCCTGGTAGACAGGTTGAAAGGACAGAGCCGGGCGGTAGATGAATTGCTCATTCATCGGCGCACCATAGGGGTCGGCGCTGGCGGAGGAGTCGTAAGGTCAACCGGCGTCAACCGGGATCCAGGCCTGGATCCCGGGCATCCCTACCGGCACCAGGAGTCGAAGTCGACTCGGAAGATGAACCAAAAAAGTTTAGTCAAAAAGTGACTAAAGGGTATGCTCTTCCCGGATCTGTGCTTACTGGCGCGGAAGAAAGAAGAACTGACGTCAGCGCGCGAGGGCGGCGTCCAAGTACTCCGACGACGTCATCCCGGCGATCACGACGCCAACGACGGACGTGGAGCCACAGACGACGCCTAGCAACGCGCAAGGGTATTGCCGATGAAAAATCTTTCCGGATCCAGCCTGATGCCTGGGGATATTCGAAGGTAAGGAATCCAACTAACGGGTTTCTTTCAGATTTGCATTTTAACTAACTAGCATCAAGTTCCTTTTTTGTTCCACTAGACATTCGTAATCCACTAATGTGGAAGTGTCAATGCTGCATCAGGGGTGAAAGCCAGATTGGAAGTAGGTCACCAGGTAGTTTTTGTTGATAAAGTTGGGAAATTATATCATCATCATAGGCTAACAACCCAATTTTCTACAGTTCGCTATGAGTACATGGCTCCTGAGAAGATTTTAGAGGGGCTGTGTAAGTACTGCCACTCAGACTCAAATGAAAAGGGATGGCTACAAAATATTTTTCTGGCTTTCGTTTCTGTACAGACAGATGGCAGATGGAGCTAGTAGCATTGGAGTTGGGTAAGTATTTCAGTTGATTGTCTCATGAACAGTAACATGAGTTGTTACATGCATCTGCAGCCATTTGGGATAGTTTCAAAGAGCGCAGGCAGGCAAGTGCACATAGGCTATACAAAGAGAGGACAAATGACCGCTGCACCCTCCAGACTGCACTCTGATAGGGAGACCTCAGAAGCTTCAACTCTATCAGGAGCAAGCCTTAAGAGGATACCAGAGATATCAATATCTATGTGTGCTTAAAAGCCTCTCCCGAGCTCTACCTGCGTCCGTGCCCCATTCCCACCTACTCCCCATTTTCAGTTGGTAAATGTGCATTTTTTTGCTTTTTTCATTTTAAAAAGGGTGGCCGTACTTTCTTTTAACAGCGAAACCCTTTTATGGGTAATATTGCTCAATTTTGCTTTCGAAAAGCACTAAAATTCACTTTTGTTGCAAGTGTTGCAGTTTGTATTTATGAAATTGGTTTTGGGGTGTAAATGTTAACAGAAGTGCATTTTTAAAAGTGTTTTAGCAACTGCTAAATCATTCCTTATTGTTTGGTATGTTTTATTCTTGCTTCTTCAAAGAGGGCCACTCTTGTTAATTGTTTTTGTGAAGAAAAGGGGTCCGTCCAGTGCGTAGCAGATTGCGTAATGGCCACTGGTCTGGGTTGCAATTTGCTACGTTGATTTATCTGACTAAATGACATTGCTGTAGCCTTTTTCTTAACATTTTCTAGGCTGTTCTATCACCTTAGCATTCTGTGGTTAAGGGGGCCCGAGATAAAAATGGACTCCAGGAGTGATTTTCCAATTTGGGGATGGTAGGGCCTCAAAGGCTCTTGAACCAGAAACACTACTCTCGCAACAAGTCACACCACTCCCACAAAGAACCCAAAACAGCCATTGTCTTCAATATCTTCAAGAAATAGTCATCTGCCACGCCCCTACCCACCCATAAAATAGTCTGGTGAAGTATAATATTTCTAACAATCTTGAATGAATCTGGAAACCTTTTTTATTTTTGATAGCCAATTTTATTGATTTTAGTGAGAATAAAAACATACATATAGAAAACGGAAGACCAGCAGCAAGGAAAGACATCAATGCACAGCAGAAACATAATGTCGTTTTGGCATCGAATATGTCCTGGATAGTCATAGAACATGAAGGAGAACAGAGTAACGTCACCACAGGCCCACAACCGCTCCAGGGGAGTTTCAGTCCTCCATCACCCCAACCCTTTTGCGCCACATTTTGCGATATTTCTTTGGGCATCCCCTGGCTTCATACAAGGGCTTTTCCTGAGCCGCGTACCAATACACCCCCCTGCGCCATCATGTCGTGGTGGGCACAGTCGTGTTCAGCCAGTTCGCCGCAATGTCCCTCTTGGCCACCATCAGGGCTGTGTTCAGAAAGAGTTTGTTTGCCCTGGAGCCATCCAGCCCTTCAGTGATTCCCAGGAGAACATTCAGTGGATGAAGAGGAACCTCCCAGCCCAGGACCTCAGTGAGTTCCCCCACCACCAATTCCCAAAAGCGTGCAACAACAGAGAAAAGCCATACCATGTGGTAAAAATCAGCTTGTGGTTGGCTACAGCGGGGGCATGATGCATCAGGTCTGAGGCCTGCGTGGTGGCAGCGCAGCGGTGTAAGGTAGACGGCGTGGAGGTAGTATATTTAGACTAAACGGAGCCTCGGCAAGGCTGTAATTATTTTGGGTGTCATTAGCGCGTCTCTTCAATCATCATCCTCCAGGGTCCCGAGCCATCCCTCCCATCAGTCTCGGAGTCGGTGTAGTGTGTTGGGAGTGTTGTTCGTGAGGGAGCGATAGATGCGGGAAATCCCCCCTTTCCCCAAGTTGCCGGTCATGATTTGGGCTTCAGGTGGGCTATACTCGGGTAAGGAGGTGCCCTCTGATATGTGGGAGTGAAGGGCGTGACGCAAAAGTAAGGTGGGTGGTTTAGAGGATATATAAGCACCTATGTTTGAGAGTTCCTTTTTAGGTCGAGCCTAGGCAGCGCCTATGCGCTGTCTGCAAGTCCTGCTATAATCACTAAAACGACTTTTTTTCCTGCCTGCTGCTTACGATAGGTTGATTCTAGTGTCGCTCTTCTTTGCTGCCTCCTAACTCGTTCGTGTTCCAGATAGTGACTTCCGTCGAAGGCTGAGGAGCACCGGCCAAGTACAGTTTCCTTACGCTTTTAGGGCATATCTGTTGTTTGGGAGAACGCTTTTCTTCTGCTGACCTTCCATTCACTACAAGCCCAGCCCGCGTGTTCAGTGCCATGCGTGTTCAACTTAAGCAGTCATTTTTTTTTAATTTTTTTTTTAAACGGGTTCCTGCTCGTTGCTGCCTAATCTCTCTGTGCAGTGCCCTCCTCCACCACCTCCGGGCGCTGCTTGTGTTTATTTTTTTGTTTTACTTCGGCTCGTGTATCAGCACGGCGCCTGCTTCACAGACGCCGCTCTTTATGTTTAGGACAAGCAAGAATGTTCTATTTATTTGTATATGTTTTGTCACAATGGCCATCTCTGGTCCAAGCAGATTGCATGGATTTACCTGCCTTACAACGTTGTAGGGGCCCCTTTCTGAATATGGGGAGCCCCACCCCTCTCCCCCTCACCACGCTCATCTCACACCGCCCATCGCCCTACAGTGTTCACTTCTCCTGCTCTTCTGCTGGCAGTGCCTCCCTCTCTGTTCCTTTTATACCCCCTCTTTCTGTCTCCGTCTCGCACTTCCGCACTTGCTGAAAACCGTGACATCAACAAACTGCTCTTACCTTCTCTTTCCTTTATTTGTTCCCCTTTGAAATAGAGCCAAAAAAGAAAAACACTTTTGCTGCAAATGCTGTCTTTTTGTGACATTTTTCTATTGCAAAGTGCAGCCCCTGGACTTGGAGAAACAAAAAGGTTCAAATACGGAAAATAAATAAATAACTAAATATAGCAAGACAGAGTGGTCACAAAGTGGCCAGATTGGTTTCAGCTACACCCACACGCGCCACTTTGCAGTTTGCCAGTGAAGCACTACTTTTGTTTTCTCGTCTTTCTTTGAACATCACTGTGCACCATTCCTGGAGGTACTGCAATACCTGGTTTATGCATAGAGTGGAAAGCATTTCATGTGATTATTATCAGCTGTTTTTCTGATTTGAGTTTATAAAATGTGCATCACAGTGTTGCAGGGATTCTGCTCAGTAACAGAACTTTTGATCATAGAACATTGGCGTGTGGGACTGATTTACCATATCTACTCAGTACCTATGAGCCAGAGTTCAACTAGCTATAGTGCCTCGCTTACCCTCCTAACCTTACCAATGAAAGAAGTGAATAGCCCCCCCACCCCCCCAAAACACAACACTCTCGATCCTTTCAGGGATCGCGGTAAGAGGACACACCTTTTCACTCTTTCACTTGTACTCGTCCACAGTAAAATAAACGAGACAAAAAGGAAGTTTAAAATATTTATTCAAACAAATGCAGTATTTTTTCCACAATTCGAAAACAAATGCATACTGAAAATACTATTAGTATGGTCAATAAACCCTAGATCATAAAAAGCCCTGTCATGTTATATATCCTAAACCCCCAGTCCCTTCTACTGAAGCAAGAGGATTATAAATTAAAAATCTGAGCTTAGTGGACCCCGTACCTTAGGTTACACAGATGGACGTTCTATGTCTCAGCTGACATAGCAATCTTGTTCCAGAACCCTGGCTAAGTGTGTCTACTGAAACTCTTGTGCTCAGTTATATGACAAAACATGTGGGCCCCTAAAAAGCAAATACTGGACCTTGTCTGAATGGAATGCAAATCAGGCATACATCCCAATGAAGACTTGCAAGCGTCAGCCGAGCGCTGTGGCCAAACCCAGAGGAATCCGAGTCAAGAATCAACTTCAACCAAGTAAAATTTGAATGAAGTATCTGAAATTGTTGGACTTCAATGATCCAGGTATATGCAGCCAAAAGGTTTATTAGAAATAAAAAGATGTGCTTGTGGTGGACAAGACAGTAGAACTTTTAATCTGCTGGCAGATGTCACAACAGAGAACTTATTTTCTAGTTCGCTGGTATAAACCCTGCCACCAATAACATTACTGTAGGATCAAATTGGCGCATGAGCGGAAGCTACACCTTCATGTGCAGCTACAATCAGATGATGTTGGCGTTGGGTATCACATGATCGCCAACAACTGGAATAGTGACAAAAGGAACATTCTTGTCATTTAAATGAGAAGAATATTTAGAAGGAAAGCCCTTCATAAAGGAGTGACATGCTTGAAAGCATCCACGGCAGCCAGGATATCATTGTCGATACACTTTTAGAGTGTGTTTACGCTGCACTTTTAGCTGTGGCTACTGCTGATTTGGCTGCTTCATCAGCCACAGAATTCCCTACAGCATGTGCATCCACACGTTGAGGAGTCCATGTATATATAACATTAGTTTGTGACAAACTATCCTTAAGATCTGGCCCTTTGACCCAAAGCAGTCTGTGCTTGATAGTGCGACCCTTGGAATCTAAGAACTCATTTTGGCACCAAATATGTAAATTATTATTAAAGGATTGTACACAATAATACGAATCACACACAGTAAGTATGGGGAATTCAGAATCTGTATTTCCAAGTGTAAGAACCTGAGCCTTTAGTTCACCCAACTGCGCATTGCAGTCTCCTAGAGACTGTGTCCGGGTTGTTTGGGGGTAAAAACGCCATCTAACATAATGCCGAATACTGCTGCTTAAAACCTATAGCAGGTTGTGACGAACCATCAGTTAGAAACGCTAGCTTTAGTGACAGCCTCAAAGGCTGGCATTGGAAAAACGACAATAATGCTTTTTCCCCCCCGAGCAAGAAGCCGTTCTTTAAGAATGGCCATCTGCACAGCAGACAATATTTTTTCAGTAGAAGCAAAACGCAGTTTTGCAGTGGAATATAAATGAGATTTAGATGCTATTGGTAGTGTTTCACCTTCGTTAAAGGTTACATATGTAAATCCGATTGCACCCGGAAAACGAGGATGACTAAATTTGTGGTATGGACACGTGTATGTAAGTGGCATGTTTCAAGTAAGTCAGATTGTAAAGATATGAGTGTTTCACTGTGTTCCAATGTCCAACAAGAAGAGGAAAAGTCGGGGCGTCTTAAGGTATAGAATGATTTAACACATTGTGCATAATCAGGTATATATGTTCAGCTAAAATTCAAAAATCTCAGCATGGACTGTAATTTTTTAAGTGTACTTGCAAGCTGCAATTATGCCCATTTCTCCAGAAAGTGAGGGGCAGTACTCTTTACCTCATTGGTAAGTTCTTATCCTGAGAAAGGTAAACTCAAAAAATCTACGTTTGATTTTTTGATGTTGAACATGTAGCCAAGATCATCAAATCGCAATATTATGCAAACCACTCTCACCAAATGGGCTTTTAATTCATCGTCCGTAAAATTTGATACTTGTATAGCGCACTACTCACCCGCAAGGGTCTCAAGGCGCTTGTATGAATACCGCTGTGGAACCCATCCTGGCTTTCCCTGTGAGGCGTCCACTCCTGGGCACCCCCAAGGTGGAGGCCAGGCATCCTTAGCGTTGTGGGGGCCGTTGTGGAGATTAAGCAAGCTATTGCCCAGAGTTGCAGAGTGGGACTCCATGATTGGAATGGCACCGAGGCGAGAATTATCAGGTCCGTGGAATTTTTTGAGCCCAAGACCCGCCGAGGCGGGGAATTGAACCCTGGTCCCGGGCTAGACCTCTGCATCAGGGTCTGCCGCTCTAATCATTGAGCCACACCTCTCCACGTCAGATTTCATCTACGTAGAACAGAGCATCAGGGTCAATTTCATGAAGAATCGACACACTTTGCACCGCAAAAACTTCCGGTGGTTTTTATAGCCCATTGGAAATCGTGCACAGCACATTTAAAAGCCTAGGGCGCTAATGGTGGACCTCTGACAAGCAAAATTGTGACAAAAAAATTTTTGGAAATGTCCAAAGTGGCTTTATATTTTTACGCACTACGTTATAAATAAGAGCCGTACTATGTGTATTTTGCACTGCAAATGTGCATGTTAGACTATTCAAATGCCCATAGTCTAAGATTATGCAATAGGAATAATCAGGTTTCAGATCAGAAAAAAAGAGGATTATTCATTTGAGAGACATTGTTAAATTATTCCCTGGTACTCCAGTTGTGAAAGGATTTCTTTAACGGGCGCTTTAACATCCTGTTTATTAGGATACTGTGGTTGTACCGGAGGTGTGGATCGTATAGGAATAACAGAAGAGGAATCCTTACCCCAACTAATATGGTTACGATATATAGCAGGGGGCAAAGCACGGGCCCATTCGGATGCATAAGGCTGCTTGAGTTCGTCTGGGACTATATGTGAGAAAGAAAGGAGAATTACATCCTCACCCTGGGGGCATGCAAGAACAAAAAGGTGGGGGCCAGACGACCTCCGCCAAGAGAATGTCATAATATGTAGTTAAATTATCCTAGAATTTTGCTTTTATTCTGCGTTTAACATCACCTTCAATATGAATGTCTAAAAGATATAGTCTGTCCGGAATGGCGACGCAAGTGTCCTCGGTTTCAACTGTAATAAAGGTTTGTTGCTCTTGCCACCAGAAATTGGTGGAGATTACGGTGTACTATGGTGACTTCTGCCATGCTGTTGGCGAGAGTCACCGCCTAATTTCTGTTCAGGAGGAGGGTTCTCACCATCTGTGGCATATTTTTAAGTAAAGCTGCAAATTATTATTATTTTTTTTTCAGGCGGTTTATATGGAAGAGGCCTGCCCTTCTTGATCTTCACGTCAGATGAGCGTTGTATCTCCCTTGTTGGTTTCACATACTCTTCTTGTCTGCGATCAGATCGCCCCTCTCTGTCGTACTGTTAATCAGATACATCCTGAAAGGAACGAGGAGAACTGAGATCAGGAATCTGATTCCCATCAGGGGTTTTGATTTTAGTGCGATCATGCAACTCATATCTTCTTTGATAGGACTCCGGGGTGGAGAACCTTCATATTGTTTACCTTTCTGTTGTTGTTGTTGTTCAGATTTATCGATGTGGTTTCTTCGTAAAATCACGGGCTGGTCTGGCATCCTGGTCAGAGCTAGGCTAGCCCAGTGGATGTACCGAAGGTTTTGTTCCCAAACTATTATGCCCTAAAGACGTATATAGATCATCAATTATGACAGAGAACTTGCAGTTGGCTACCACCACTGCAGCAAAGTCACTGGCGTGTAGCCAAAGAAGCTGCTTCTCCTTTAACATTAGAAAGAGTAATTTCAGAGACAGCGGAAAAATTACCAACAAGTTTCATCCCCAAATCTAGGGCATGACCTGCCATAAGTTCATTCTATATTTGCTTGAGGATGTTCGGTAGAACGGCCACCGAGGGAGTGGCATGGCACAGAGTGTAAGTCCCCCAGGTGTTGCAGTCAGCCAGAGAGGGAACCAGTCCAGTGGGTAAGCACAGTTAAAATTATGTGCTTGTCCTGTGGTCCCGTAAGGGAAAACACAGCTGAAGTTAATAGATTTTTTGGGCAATCCAAAACAGGATCTCTTCACAATTAGTGGGCCTTTTGTCCATAACTGAATGAACAAGTACATGACTAATGACAGGGGATGCGGGCAACTGAGCTTGCGCTTACAGGCAAATTCTAGCTGGAGCAGCTAGCAAAGTACATGAAATATACAGAGTAGGATATCTATATAGGACGACAAGAACATTATACAAAGTGTGAGTTTGTACCAAATTCAAATTACCTAATTCTGGATATAGGGAATAACCTGCTAATGCCAGCCACCCAGCCCCTTTGTTACTAAGGTGGCCCATTCGAGCTGTCCCAGGCACAATGGGAAGGGTGCCATTAAACCAAGTCTGGTGCTCCTAGACGGTAAGAGGAATTTAAACAAGTGCATATGGGCGATATGCAGCGGGTGCCTGGGGTGTTGTGTATTCATGAAAAGTATTATCATTTGCGTCAACAGCCAGAAATGTGACCCAAGAATAAAAAACTTCAAAGTGGAATGCAGCGTCTGCTTCTACAACAAAAAAATCACAGGAACCCCTGCTGCGGGGACTCCATGTTATATTAAATGTTGCGTTATCGCTGGGCTGCAGTAAATAGCAATAGCGTCATAACAAATTTCAATGGATTCAAAGAGTAGCACAAACTGGGTGTGAACCTTCAAATACTCGCGCTTGAAACACCAACAAAAATTAGGTGTTCTCTAACAACTGTGGAGGACAAATCCCCAACATCATGGACGTCTCTGACAAAAGGTGCAAGGGTATTGTGGAGAAGCACTACTCAGGGTTCCCGCAAATAAGTACCGAACCAAAACATGGGTGGCAGGGATTCTGCTCAGGAACAGAGCTATGCTTGGGATCATAGAACATCTGCGTGTAGGGACTGAGTCACCATACCAACTCAGTACCTATGAGCCCAAGTCTGACTAGCTGTAGCGCCTCACTTGCCCTCCTAAACTTACTAGAGAAACAAGTGAATTGGCACCCCCGAACACAACACTCTCGATACTCTCAGTGATCATTGTAACAGGACTAACCCTTTCGCTCTCACTCGTACACAGTAAAATAAACATGAGACAAAAAGAAAGTTTAGAATATTTATTCAAACTATCTTGTCCTAAAATGCAGTATTTGTGCCACAATTAGAAAACAAATGCATACTAAAAAAAACTATTAACATGGTCAATAAACAATATATTATAAATAGCCCTGTCATGTTATAAGACCGAATATCCCAAATCCCAGTCCCTTCTACGGAGGCGAGAGAATTATATAGCAAAGATCTCTTGGATTAGTGGTGGACCCCATACCTTAGCATACACAGATTGATGTTCTACATCTTAGCTGACACAGCAATCTTGTTCCAGAACCCTTGCTCAGTGTGTCTACTTAAACTCATGTGCTCAGTTATTTGACAAAACATGTGTGGTCATAAACAGCAGCTGCATTCTCGGGTTACGTCTAGGTGCTAGTGCCTGACCAGAACATACAACATGGGACATTGTTGTTTGACCTGATCAGTGGTGTTCAGACTAAATCCCAGGAAAAGAACAGAACACACTAAATCCCAGGAAAAGAACAGAACACACTAAATCCCAGGAAAAGAACAGAACACAAACATGTGCAATTTTCGTGTGAAAGTACAATGTGGCACAAAAGCAAACGTGTTTATATAGTAACGTGTGCAAAAGAAAAGGCGGCCTACAACATGCACAATTAGGCTAACATAGGTAAAACTATAATGGGCCACGCAGGAAACGCATGACAATGGCTATGTGCTCCGGGATGTAGTCTTCTTAAATCATACTGATACTGCTTAGGTTTTTTGTAAGGATTTAAGCAATAGACATTGAAACGGGTCCCTTCCAGGCCCTGTCCTCATGCCCGCAACTTTTTAGGCAAAAACACTCATCGATTTCTAATTAAGAGTAAAAGCGATAAGGTAACCATGTTGTTCCTGCTTACATTTCACACACTTTACTTAATCTTGCATTCCATATGAGTGTTTGCTTTTTCCAGGATATTATTACTTTTTTTTTTTCCAGCCAGCATATTACTTGTCTGGACTCCCTCATAACTTATTTCCCATTTTCTGGTTCTCCAGAGCTGCAAGGTCACATAAATGACAATAGCGCTATGCAAATATCATCACTGCACTGCAAATAAAAGAACAAAAGTAAAAAACATTGTCATTTTCAACGCCGAGAGCTCTAACTTTCACAAAAGTGAGACTGATTGCATTGCAAAGGCCTGTTTTTCTTTGGGTACTTCAGAGAGTAAGGTTTGGCTGAAATAGTTAAGTTATTGTTGGTAGTACAATGAAAACGCCCCACTTTAGGGATGATGTCATTATAGATTTTTAGTAAAGGGCTATTATATGTAGACAAAATGGGGCGATTGATTTTTGAAAAAAAAGAGTCAGAACAGCTTTTGGTGTTAACTTTTAGTGGATCTTTCCAAACTTTAAATAACTTTGACAACTTTGAGGGCCTGGTCTGTGGAATATGAAGGGATGGAACATTTTCAAATTTTGGATTAAAGTGATGGGTGCTGAGCAATCGAAGACAGAAGCTTCTTCACTTATAAAATCTAAACTTCTTTCTTTGTTGTAAGATGTGTATGGTGCTGGAAGATTTGGAAGGGATTCAGGGAGCTGAACAATTGGTAACAATCCTATCCTCAGTCAACAATCAAATCCTCTGAAAGATGTTATCAGTGGGCAGTCTTGACTCAGACCACGTGTTCTGTTATCTGGTCAGCGACATTAGACTGGAGCTCAGGCAGATGATAAACATGTGATAAGTGCTGCTGCAGGGTGACAGGACAGCAACCTTGAGACACTCAAAAAATGTAGAGGCAGTGATGGAAATTGAATTATAAGTTTTCATCTTTCTGAAAAATCACAATACTACATCTCTTCACGAGTTGCAGCCTTGAGGCACTGGTAAATTAATGATCAGCTTGGCGTGAATGTTGAGCCAGAATGTTTTGAGGTAGAAACGGTCCAGCTTCTGACCATGAACGCTATATGCGACGGGTACTAGAAAATCTAGCAATGAAAAGCATGCATTAGGATGTCACCATGGATCAGTGGTTGGTTCGGAGGTTAATGGTGCTTTGGATCCGAATTAGGCCTGCTTAAGGTGATGGGGAGAAGCAGGAGTTCGAGATCTGATGGATTGTTGCACAGGACTGAACCATGAAGATGTGCACTGAGAGGGCCTGTGCACTGTTAGAGCATTCCTGATAGGTAAGGTAGGAAGGAACTGGGCATAATTAGCAGTACCTGAAAACTCCACAGAGTGGCAATCTACAATAAAGCCATAGAGGATAGGTAGCTAGGCAATACAACTGCAAAAAAGGCCAAAGTAATAAATGGAATAGGCAGGGATGCCTTCCTCAGGAGTGATAAGTGGCTAAAGGTAGGGGAGGTGCCTAACGTCCAATTGAGACACTTGTTAAGTAGGAAGGCAGAGTAAACTGAGCGCCGAGATACGATCATATGCTGGAATGCGTAGAAATATTGACCAAGCACCAACCAGATCAGTGTGACCATTTTCAAAGTTGGGAAGAGTATCCTCAGAACAAATCTCGGAGGATACTCTTCCCAACTTTGAAAATACAGGGGAAGAGGTGTGGCTTAGCGACAGATTTTTTTAAAAGAATTTTATTGAGTTTTCAAATCAGTGCACCAAACAAACCAATACTACATGCAATAGCATCTTATATAAGACCCAACCATCGATGTACAGGTCAGGAGAAACCGGTTCTTCCATGTTGTCTCCCTAGTTCCTCCACCCACCACCCTCTCTACCCCCACCCCCCATGTCAGTGTGCCCGCGTCAACCCCTCTTCAACTTCTGCATTTAGAACCCCGTGGTCCGAGAAATCCTAACTCAAAACAATCAAAAGAACACTTTCACCGTTCTCCAGACACAGGAGGCCCCGCATTGACACCCAACTGCACCCCACGCTCCCACCGTGACTACCCGACAGCTCTCAATATAGAGTGCAGTCGCTGATTCCTCCCCGAGTGTACCCAAGTGGCCCCGTCCTGCGCGGTCTCCCCAGTAGCCTCAGAGGGCCCCACCTCAGGCTCCACACTCCAGTCCATGTCTACAGGATCCCTATCCCCCTCATTCAACTCCTCCAAAGAACGAAGTCCCTCTACCAGAGCCCCCCACACCCGTGCAGCGTCCAGCGCCTTGTCATTAGATGCTCGCCTGGCCAGCTGTAGACGAAGCGTCCCTTTGCTCCCTGCCCAGGACAAGAAACTAGCCTTCCATCTCCGAAAGCTCAGACCGGCCCGTGCTTTCCAATGCATAGTGAGCTCCCTCTTTGCCATTATCAGACCCAAATCGTAAAACTGGCTCGTAATTTTGGTACTGGGGGTGTGCAGAAACCATAACAAAAGGCAAGTCCCCATCTCCACCTCCAGCTCGCGCTCAGTCACTTGATTCAGACACGCCACCACATCCACCCAATAAGAGCCCAGTCCCAGGCAGGACCAAAACATATGATCAAAATCAGCACCTTCCACTCTGCACCGGGGGCCCGGCGATTGGGAGCCTCCGAAGTACCGCAAAATTTTGACCGGAGTTAAGTAAGCCCTGTGGAGAGTATAAAATTGGACCAATTGAAATCTAGCGTTTTGCGTGCCCTTCCAGGCCCGCCGCATCAGCTGCGACCACGTCGTCTCAGGAATGGGCTTACCAAGATCTCCCTCCCATTTACCCCGCAAGGCATCCATCGGTGGCAACCTCTCCGTGGACAGCCGCCTATAGAGACAAGTGATGGCCCTGAATGTACCCGCCGCCATAGTGACGTATTGACACCCCAAAGAAGTCGGGGGTTCCGACAGCCCCATCTTCCACTGTTTCTGAATCCCAGACACCAAGGCGGCGTGCAAAAGATAACCACCCCCTCGGCAGATCATACGCCCCCTGCAAATCATGGAATGACAACAAAACGCCATCTCTGTATAAGTCCCCAATCATGTGGACCCCGCACTCTTCCCAGCCTGCCAACGCCGACCAATCCCCGCCATGTGGGAGGGCCGTGCACATGCCCAAAGGAATTTCCGGGGCATATGGGACCACGAAGCCTGCCCGTTTCGGACTACGAATCCAGCATAGCCAGAGTGTGCGCTCCTCGAGGGTAAGCTGGTCCAGCCTGAGCCTCTGCCGAAGCACAATGAATGACAAGTGGCGCGGGATAACCCTACCCTGCGGGCCCTCAGGGCCTCGAAACTCACGCGCCACGGCCTGTGTCAGCCACTGCAGCTGTGCCGCCAAGTAGTACCATTCAAAATCCGGGGCCGCCAGCCCCCCCCTCCTCCCTTGGCCTCATCAGAGTTGACAGTGCCACCCGCCGTCTTCCAGCTCCCCAAATAAACCCTGTCATCAATATTCGAAGCGTCTTAAACAAGGTGACCGGGATCCATATCAGCAAGGTAAGGAAAAAGTAGAGCAGCCGTGGCAACGCTATCATCTTCAGCAGCGCTATCCGCCCCGCTACCAAAAGAGGAAGAGTGCGCCGGAACGCCATACTACCCTTGAGCCCCCTCAACGCGCCACCAACATTCCCCTCAAAAAGGTCGGTGGGGGTGTGAAATATGCGGACACCCAGATACGGTAAGCAAGTAGGCTCCCACCTCAGGTCTGCAAACTCCGAGGGCATCTGAACTCCAGGGGACAAAGGAAACAGGCAGGTCTTAGTCCAATTCGCCAGCAACCCCGACAAGCGACCAAACTCCCTGAGCAGGGTTCTGGCACCCCGTAAGAAACCGCCCGCATCAGCCAGATACAACAGGAGGTCATCCGCATACAGTGATATGTGATGGAGCTCCCCACGCAGCCGAACGCCCTCGTAGTACCGCCCTAGCCGCAAGAGGTTCAATTGCCAGCGCAAACAAAAGTGGGGATAGAGAACAACCCGGACGAGTGCCTCTCTCCACCTTGCAAGCCGCTGAGATGGTACGTCCCGTACGAACCCTAGCTGTGGCGGAGCTATACAACAGACTGGTCCAACGCACAAAATCATCGCCCAGGCCAAACTCCTTCAGCACCCGGAACAGATACGGCCACTCCACACTGTTGAATGCCTTTTCGATGTCCACCGACAGCACCACGGCCTCCGACGTACCTCCCCCTCTCTCCCCCAGGATCCGCACCAACCGCCGAATGCACGTCGCATTATTCCTAGCGGGAATGAAACCCGATTGATCCGGGTGTACCAGGGAGCACATGTGACCCAAGAGTTGCGTGGCCAAGATCTTGCTAAGGATCTTATAGTCAACCGAGAGCATGGAGAGCGGCTGGTATGCCGTCCGGGAGGTGGGGACCCCGCCCTTCTTCAGCAACGGCACTATGATCGCCTCTCTCATAGTGAGCGGCAGCCTGCCCAGATCCCACGCCTCTCTATATACCGACTATCTGCGGTGCCAGAATATCCAAATACGTAGCATAGAACTCCACCATGAGGCCATCAGCCCCTGGAGTCTTTCTCTGGGCCATATGTTTAACCGCTGCCCTGATTTCTCCCAGGGAGATAGCTACCCCCAATGCAGATCCCTGTACCGGATCCAAGTGGGGCAACCCCGCAGCCTCTAAATAAGCCTCCCGACGTGGCTTAGTGACAGATGTGGTGTAAAGGAAGGTTTATGGTTCATTTGCACAGATTTCGTATATGGGAAGAGATATGGTTTAGTGGAGATGTATGCTCGTGATGGGCATAGTTTTAGTCTAAGAGAATGGTCTTGTATGAGATATGGTTTTGTGTCATAGTTGTGACATATTGGAGGGGATATTATTTCAAGACTGAGATATGGTATGTGGCAACAGATATGTTTCAGGACCAACGACATGGTAAACCGGTTGAGAGAAGACATGATTTAGAGGCAGACATACGGTACATGGGAGAAGATAAAGTGTAGTGGTAAAGATGTGGGATGAGGAAAGCGATGTACTTTATTGGAAAAAATAAGGTATATGGGAGGAGATGTAGTTTAGTTGATTAGATGTAGTCTGGAGGTGGATGCATTTTAGTAGAGGGAATGTGGTCTAATGGGAGACCTTGTTTAGAAGAGGATATGTGGTGTAGGGAAACGTGTTGGTTACTGAAAGGGAGGTTGTCTAATGGGGGGTGTGATACAATGGGGGAGCTGTAGCTTGATGGAGAAGTCATGGAGAGACTTGATCTAGTGGAGGAGATGTAGAGAAATGGTCTAAAGAAGAGACGTAATCTAGTGGTGGGAATGTGGTACCTGGAGCAGATGTTACTAGTGGAGCAGATTTGCTTTTAGCAGTCCACTCTAACTCAGTGATGTGGCTTCTTGGAGAAGACATGGTTTAACAGAAATGGGGACAAAATGAGGAGTAGCTGTGATCTAGTAGAAAAGATGCGGTTCGAGCAGGAGACGTGGTGTTATGGAGATATGGTCTTGGAGAGGAGACGTAGTATTGTGAAGGTGGTGAAAGATGTGGTCTGCTAGCAATGTGGTCTAGCGGAGGACAAATGGTGCAGTGCAGATGTAGGGGTCTGGAGATGCAGTCAAGTGCTTAAAATGGAATTATGAAAGTGATGGTACTCGCTATCCAGAGTATCTGTTTGCTCCCGAGACAGTAACTCCCAACAAACATATTTCGACAGTCATGAAAAGTGCTGGTACTCTCCCTTTCAAATGAAAGAAGTGCAAGTACTAAGGACCTTCCATAGAACACCAACACACCCAGCCGATACAGCGCCGCTCCACCCCTTTCAATCGAATTACTCTCGCATCTGCAACACGTGACAAACGTGAAAAGCTACGTGTGCACGGGAAGATACTCCAAAAATCATTTTTCACTTCAAATTCCTTAACCCTCGGCGGAGGGCCTGGGTATTGCATATCCCGCTGCCCTACATAGGCACAGTTGGTCTGTATACACCTCATTAAAAGTCGCTATAAAGACGGACACAGCCCATAGTAATAGGGCTAAAAACAAAGCGATCTGGGGAAATGGCCCCGCCTACCTGGTGGAGAGACTCACCACTACACTCCACACCGGACCCTGCGCTCCAGCTCCAAATCGCTCCTAAAAGTCCCCAAGATAAAAAAAAAGTAACAGGAGGAAAATGCTTCTCCTACCAAGCCCCTCGCATATGGAACCAAATCTGCTCGCCTTAAGACAATGCCCGGACCACTGGAAGTTCAGGAAGGCTCTAAAAACTGCCCTGTTTCTAGCCTGAAACCCCGATCAACGCTTCACTGCTACTCCAGAGCGCTGAGATACCCTCCCGAGGGTGATTCAATGCGCTACATAAACAAATAAATAAATTAAAATAAATAAATAAAATATTATAAATAAACCAAGTGCTTTCGCCTTTCCGATTACAACTGGCTTCCGCATCTCCGAAATTCCCCCAAATTTAACCAGGTCCTCCTAGGTGGCACAGTTCATAAGAGCCATCTGCTGAGTACAGGCAAACTATGCTGGCACCGCTGTAGAACGGCACATTTTGGACACGGAGTAAATAAACATTCTCTGGCGACGAGTGCCAGCTATCATATAAACTGGAGCGACACACGAAGGACTGCAACCGTCAGAGGAATAAACGCAGGGGCAGGATTGCTGCTGCTCGGGGGAGCCCCAATAAACACACTGCGGAGGACCACAGAGCCCAACTATGAGCACTGGAGGAGCATTCATGCAGCCACTTAACACAAAATAACAACCGTCAGCAGAACTAGAGTGAAAAAAAACAGGCCAGAACAATAAAGGAGGCTCGTTGCATAACATCACTACTATTGGCTAACGCACAACCAAGAACTAAACGATGCTAAAATGTTCCAGTGCAGACACCCCCTTTGTTCATCACATCGCGCCCTCCGAGGCTTCCAGCGCGGCCCGCCATGCTGCGCGCAGGGGGGTGGGCCCTATCGCGCTCTGCACAGGGCGGCTGCAGCGCGCAGATAATGCTGACAAAAAAGCCTGTCATTTTCTGCCTCCACGTGCGCGGTTTGAGCCGCTGCCGCCGAGCCGAAAAGAGACCACAAAGCGTTTCTTCACTTCGAGCCGTTCGACTGAACCCCGGCGCGGCGGGAATGTTGGCTGCGATTTATGAAACAAAGTCGATGCCTTTTTATCTGCAAGTGGAGTTGTGCACAGGACGAACGGCGATGCCTTCAAAGGCACCCCGGGGCGTGAAATGAAAGCAGAACTGGCGCTGACAGCTCAGAGCGCCAAGCCAGCAGGCGCGATTAGCATCGCAAATCAATATGTACAGCGTGCCGGCGACCCGAGGAGGTAAAGCACACAGAATAAATCCAGGGTACCCTTACGGTGGCTCAATTGGCTGGCAGGCCGCAGGTGACAACTGGGCAATGAACTAAACGTCTGAGCATGCAATGCCTTTCTTGGAACGATCCCTGCTTTATAAATGGGTCCAAATACCCCTACCTGGTGCGCAAACATTTAACCAGAGCCCACAAAGTATGGTCTGTGGTGTGACCGAGGGCCGCCCAGATGTCAGCAGCGTGGCGTGTAGGTGATATGGGGTTTATAAGGTGGGTGTAGGCAGGGGCGCAACTCAACCCAAACATTCGGGGGACGGGGCTAACACTCTCAGCCAGGTCTGGCCCTAGCACTGGTCGCACGCGGTGCAACAGTCTTTTTTGGCGCCCCTTCCCTCATTTACTCCTTCTCCATGAATTCCCTCACTACCACTCACCAACAATGCACCTCATCTCTATATAGCACCTTTCTGACAAACATTTTTTTTTTTTTTAATAGCGCTACTCATAGTTTACTCCCACTCAGTTCCGTGATCTGCATGGTACAAGTTCTTTGTAGCAGGCACATTAACCTTCTCCGCTGTATGGGTGGCAGGAGTGCCCATGTGAGTGCACAGTGAGCGATGCAACAGCGTGAGAGTAGGGTAAGAAGAGTGACTGCAGGGTGAGGGAAGTGACCCTATGAATTTGGGTGCAGATGTAAGTGCAGAGTGGGAAGAATGAATCCATGGTTAGTGATGGGTTTGAGTGAGACTGCAGATTGAGCAGTGAAGGAGACAGGTGAGTGAAGTGTCACATGAGTGCAGGGTGAGTAGTGTTCTCGTATGACTGCATGGGGAGGTACAGGGTGAACAGCGCAAGTGCATTTTGAGTGCAGAGAGATCACCAAGTGCACGGTAAGCGGGTGAATGGTGTGAGTGCAAGGTGATCAGTGTGAGTGCAAGGTGATCGCTGTGAGTGAAGGGTGAGCGTGAAAGTGAAGGGCGAGACTGAGGAGTAAGTTGTCTGAATGCAGGGTGCATTCCCAGACACTTGAAGTAACTCAGCTTCTTATTGACGGCGGCGTAGGGTTTCAGATACAAGTTAAACTATTGCTATTATGGCATTAATCAGGGATCGAGGGTGGAGGAAATAATGTGCTGATCCTGCAACAAACTTCCAGTCTTATGATTAGGGTTGCCAGCTCATTATTTTGGTGTCCCAGATGGTAAATAAATAAGCAGTCACCGAAAGCCATATTTTCAGCAGTTATCTGTGCATACTTCTAACAGCAACTATAAATAGAAAGCACTTTTAATTGTGTTGTAGGCCTGCCTGAATGATCCACGAGTGATAATTAAATAGAACAAAAACAGACAGAAAAGTCACATTACAAATGAATCCATACGGTTTTATTTCCAACCCTATTTAGTGTCAAGACGAGGTATTTGCAGGCCCTTTAAACAACACATGGCTGGCATTTTTCTTTTGACAACCCTACTTTATATTCCTTTTAACAAAATGCATTCTCCCACTACGGCAGTAAATGCAAAATACAAATGAAAACAATAGGCAGAATGGGGGCCGAGGGGGGGTGCTGGAACCAGAAAAGAAAACTAAGCCTCGGTAACCAGTTTACAAAGGTATGTAAATATGCAAGTGTTCTTTAAAGACCTGTGAAAAACTCAGGCGTGCCGGAGCTACGACTCCAGATACTGCCCAGCCGAGCCCACAGCACCTCAAGCTGCAGCAGCCTGGGCTGAGGCACGACGGGGGGAGGCTGAAGCCATTTTAGCCCAATGGGCGTTGCACGCCTGGGTGTAGGGAAAGCGAAGCATGTACATGTAGTGACTGAATTGCACAGAGGGAAACCAGAAAACCTGGGACCATTTCTGGCTTCATCACTTGACCAAACTGTGTGTGATTCTAAGCAACAGGTCTTTTTTCCACTTTGCCTCCTTTTCCCTTTCCTGTGTTTGATTTAATAAACTATGATATTGTCTATTTACAATAGCAACACAGGCCACCCAGAGGGTGCACCTGACCACTAACTTGCCTATTCGTTCACTATTGGCATTGTTGTCTGGGTCAGTGGAAGCATGAATGTTTCTAAATTCATGTTTGAAAACTGTCATTTGAAAAGGGAAAAAAACCTTTCAATGCAGTGATATAATCGGATAAACGAAGGTGAAAAGGTTCTTCTGCAGGTCAGTGAATTACACGTTTTTCAATTTTGACGGGACTTTATCATGTTTTTACACGGTTGTTGTAAGATGTCTTTTAAAAATGATGGTGGTTCTAGAGTTCAGTGGGGCAGGACGCCTTAGTTACTTTCATTCTGAATGTTAGTGCTGAGTCAAGTGAATATAGTAAAGGTCAGGAGGACCGCATGCGGCCCCCAGGCCGTACTTTAGGTATCGTGGATATAAAGGAACGAGGCCACATGCAAAGTTCTTTTATACGAGTATGGAATACCGAGGTGACTCGCAATATCCTTGGAATCTACAGCAGATGGTGTTTCATTCCTTATAATTCATAGCGACACCATCACCGCTCTCTTAACGGTGCAAGTCTTTTGTCTTAGTCATTCATCCAAAAAAGTATATTTGCAGCCATGAATGATAAAATCAAAATCTGCGATATAAACACATTAAAAAGTAGTTAGTAGGTTGTTGCAAAAGCAAACCAGAACCAGCTTAATGTAAATCAGATTTTTCAAACAAAAGGCTGGAGCTCAGGATTAGTAATGTGCAGATAGTCTTCTTTTCCTGTAATGAACTACAGAATGCAAAAAATGTTTCCCTTTTGGTGATCAATATTCAGTTTAGAAAAACAGATCATAAGAAGGGAAACTGTTGATCTCTGTAATGATGCCCGGTGATCTGCCTTTCACATTGGCTTCTGCCTCTGGAATCTGGCATTATGGTGTCACAACTCAACTGTAATCAGTTATTACAGATACACAGCTACGTCATTTTCATATTGCAGTTGGATAGAGACATCAAAACTCCACTGGAAATTCAAACAAGGGACATATAATGACCAGCGAAGTGCATACCATGGACTACATGACCGAGGCAGTGCCGTCTAAGGAGCACGGACTGTTGAGTGTGCACACGTTACCGAGCCAGACAACTAAGCTTGTGCGTGCCAGGGGCCCTGCTGGCCAGGCTAGTGCACACCAGGGACCTCAATGATGCAGTGTGTGCATCCCTGATGTACACAGCACGCACGAGGGACTGCTCAGTATGCACACACAGGGTCTCAAAAATGGCATCTTTTTGAGAGATCTCATGTCACCAACAGACACAAACAGAGGGCGTTGGGTCAGCCCTTCTCAACCATTGGGAGTGAGTGTTGTCCCTGAAGTCAGGGCTTTTCAGGAATGGCTATATGGAATGCTCGATTTTCCCCTATGTAGCCTCTCCAATGCTTTGCCACCCCCATCCCATCAACATTCCCCCTAAAGCCATATTTACCCATCCCCCTCCCAGTGCAGGAGGATGCTCCTGCTGTCCTTTTTCACACACTTCTTCCAGGGAGGCGTGCTACCTGACCTGGCAGGCTTCACAAGCATTGGAAAAGCCAAACCACTCGAAACTGGCAGCTATACATGTGCATAACGAAGCAGAAGATCCAGTCAATGGAGAGCACAGACTGCACTGCCAGCCTCCGACTCAGAGCAAACACCAGTGAGAAATGGCACTGAACCCCTCCACACTCCCCAGCTCTCTTCTGAATGGACAAAGAGGACCAAGATGTCCTACGCCCGTTTGTGCTTCTGGACAATCATCACCAGCTGAGGAAACCCAAGAGCTCTTTCTGCTTGCTCCTTTGATAGAAATGAAGCGCATGGCTGTGTGTCCTTGTAGGTTGGATCTGCTCTTGCACATGGCCAGTCGATACTAGGGGAGTTTGTGGGCATTAGACCCTTGGGAATGTGAAATGGGAATTGACTTTGTAATGGTTTGTTACTGAATCCAAATATATCACACAACAGCAAACATGCGCATCAAGCAAGCCAGACCTAATGGCTTTGCCAGTGGCTGGTACAGCTATCAGACGAAAGAGTGACAGTGATTTTTTTTGGGTGAATAGTCAGAACTGAAAAGGTTTGAATTTCGAAAATATGGAAGTCTGAATTGAACATTTGGTGTCATGAACACCAACCCACAAACTGAACACACCCACACACTTAGAAGTGACCCACTTTCGACTATACAGCATGCACTGCACAAGAGTCATTTTACATGGAAAAACACTACAGAAACAGCACCTAGTAAATACTCATAGGGAATGCAAGATCAAATAAAATATATGAAATGTAGATAGGAATCGCATCCATAAGGAATCGCATCGATAACTCACATTATTTTAACAGTTTTAACAGTCATTGTTGAGAAATCGTGGAGGGATTTTACAGTAAAGTTTAAGGCATAAATATATTAGGAAATCATTCAGTGATTTTGCGATGAAGTTCCGGACGTGTATATAGGGGCCAGTAGGGACTCCCTCCTCTTAAAGCCCTGTCAGGGACACCATGACCAAAACTGGCCAGGAGAACCTTTATCTGATGCACATACTAAGGAGCCCCAGGTTCCGCAATGACGAGGGGGTTGCACACCGGAGACCAGGTACCCCTGGTGGCTGAGACAGTGCATGCACTAAGGCCCTCTAGGGTGCAATTAAAAGGCAGGTACAACAGCAGTCAGCAAAAAAAATCAGACCGAATATTAACCGCTTTTATGTGCTGGATGAAGTATTCATGCCCACTGTATTACCTCTAGTGCTGTGGGTGGGAACGGTTCGTCCTCTGCATGGATTGAAAAGATCCCTTCGGTGCGATAACCAGAAGTATCTTCTTAGAAACATAAATAATATTGGTTGCTGGACAGGCTTAAAGTGGATGTTGACCATTGGCGCTCCCTGCCGATTACAGTACTAGGAAGAGCTACCATGTTCCAAATTACATCCTTACCTAAGTTCCTGCATGCCCTTCGAAACACCCCATTCATGATCCGTACTGATTTCTTTAAGATATGAGAGGCTACAATCGGACTAGTGCTGTGGAAAGGGAGGGTGCCATGTATCTCTCGAAGGAAATTGACAAGGAGGATATATGTGGGAGCATAGCTCTCCCGGACGAGAAAAAGTATTACTGGGCCACCCTGTTGGCAATAATCACCGACTAGGTATTTGCATCATAGGATGAGCCTGCGATCAGAGTCGACAGACATGCCATGGGAAGGACAGGATGCCCAGCAGTGCTATACAGACAAAGACCACTGACTAGTCTGTCTACCCATACAAAAAGAGAGGTAAGGGTATGGAGGAGGGATGCCACAAGATACCTGGGTCAGGAAAGGAACATCACAGAAGAAACTCTTTTGTGGGATAGTGACTTATTGCAAGAGGTGTGCAACTTCAAGGTATTCCTGGGGTGGGACCCAATAGGTATCAGTAAGCTGAGAGATGTATATGGTCAGGAGATGAGATGGTCTCCGTTTCTTAGGCAGAAATATCAGATTCCAGAAACTGACTTTTCTGATACATCCAGGTTAGACAAGCCCTGCATCTTACATTAAAAAAGGGCACCGCAATGACTGGTTCCTCTGCTGGAGGACAGATTATTGAGCCACTCCCTCTGTAAAAAAAGGAGGGTCACTCATCCATAAAAATATAATAATGAACAATTCACCTGATATTATGTGGAAACTGAAACATAGCAGGCAGGTAGATGTGGGGGACCTTGAAGACTAGGAGTGAGAGGAGGCACCGAGAACCCCAAAGGAATTGGTGATCCATTGAGCTTCAGACTTCTACAGTTACGGATTTTGCACAGGTCATACTACTCCAGAATGATGCAGACGCAAAAGGGGAGGGCAGAATCCACGGAGTGCATCAGAATAAGTGTGCAAGTGGGGCCCTTCTTCCATATTTTACGGTCATGACCTGGGATGATATAAGAATGTATGGGAGTGGTGACAGGAAATCGAATGAGGGCCTATGTGAAAATGGGTGCAATTAATATTTTGAAGAAACGGGTGACCAAAATGTGGGTGACTCTAGGCTGGATTGTCGCTAAGCATATTATTGCCAGGCACTAGGTAGCAAGAGATCAAAGGGCCGGCCAGACCAAACGACCTGGAAGGAAGAAATGGACTGGTGCATGCTGGTGGAAACACAGGTCTATAAACGTAGAGGACGCCCCAGGAAATTGATAAGATATGTGTTGCAGGGCAGGCTTACTGAGGGTTGCGTATAACTTAGTTGTGTATGTTGACCAAAACAATTTTTTTTTTTTTATAAAGTGTAACATGATGGAAGAGTTTTCTTGGCATCACAACATTTTTTTTTCCAATCACAACGACATGCAGTACACCAACATCAAAGTGAATGAAAGTGAAACCAGTCAGCACCAACTGGTTTCACTTTGATCGGTGCTTAAGGGGCATAACTCTGTCCCCGAGAACCAATTAAGCAAGAGAGGTACTGCTGGAAAGGGGGCCTCTCTATAGTTGATACCCATTTAGAATATCGCCCCAGGACTGATTGCCAAGCAGGGATCCACCCACTAGACAGCAGGAATTTGTTGTGGGTGGGCCACTTGCTGATCACCAGAGACAAGAATAATCCACACTGACTTAGTTTTCATCTATTCCTGTTGTGGGACATAAGCCCGCCCACCTACAGAATGGATGAAATGCTGCTACTACCCACATCACAAAAATGGGTCTAGTTTTATGGTGAAAATATTTTGTCTCCCCATCAAATTTTATGGCTTTTTTTCAGGGGCAGGCAATAGGAACTCTGCTTGCTCCTGGAAGGTGATATTCTTAGCACCGAAACTCTTATATTGATGCTATTTTGTGGAGAGAAAAAAAACAAATATGCTTTTTGCACAGCACATCTTTTCCCATGTTTCCACCAAAACGTTTTGCTATATTTTGGCTATTTTCTTGGTTCCCTCCGGGTGAAATTACAAACCCTGGTTACCTTTAGAATTACCCCACATAAAAAGGATGTAAATTTAGCCTGAATACACAGTTAAAAAAAGCTATTTAGAGGTAAGCGTGAAGCGTTCAGCACTGGGGCGAGAACATCCTCAGCAGCTAAGGGGTTAAGGAGCACAAACGCGAGAACGCACAATTGAGGACAAAGTCAAACCAGAAAATGCAAGCATGAAAACTGGGCATACTCCAGGGAACATGAGGGCAAAATGAGCGCAAGGTCAGTAGGCAGACAAAAGGAATTAAGAGGGCACAGCACACAAGCACAGTACGAGAGACGAGCACAAGCCCAGAGCCCTTCAAAGGGGCATAGGGGCATGTTGCAGAGAGCACAAACCTCTAAGCATATAGAACAGGAAATGCATTAGACAGAATTCTTCTTTTACCCATAATTACAGATTTACCACACTTGTCACTTAACCATCTACTAAATTAGTATATTCAGACTATACAAATTTGTCACTAGCTCAACATGACCAACACTATACACACCGAGTGCAATTCAGCTTTGGACATTTTGCAGAATTTGACAGGCGGTCTTTCATAAGAAATTGCTGCACTCCGGGCATTAATGAGGTGATAATTCTGCTCAGGTGTTCTAAATATCCATAAGAGGCAGACTGGGTAAAGAGATTTAAATGCGATTCAAACAGAATGATAAATACACATTTTAATGTAATTCACACAGCTTGGAAAGAACGATTCCTTCTTTGCATAAGAATGCTTTGGTTCACTATTCATGCAAATCTATGCTCTCAGCCCGGTGTTTTAAAAACGGCAGCTATTTCCAGAAAAGTTTAAGGAGAATTGTACCACTTTGCATTCCTTTTTAAGGTCTGACGTTTTAAATGTACAAGTGCGTTCTAAAGAGGCTATTGGATACCAAACACATAATGTACAATCACATTCTGCATCACGGTCGCCCCACCTCATCATTTCTGCTGTGCTCCTTAAAGTTTTTGGCATGCAATTAATTCGTAAGTACCATGATAGTAGTATTTCTATGTGCCTCTCAATCTGCGGAATTGAACCCTCAATCAATGTCCTTCTAAAGCTAGGAGGCCTTCCTCCAGTCTTCCCATCTCTTCTAACCTCTGTTTTTTCTTGCAAGCAACTATATTTTGCACCCTATCCCAGAGAACTGTCTTGTACGCCTCCCACAGTATCATAGGGGAATCGCCAATACCCTTGTTTTTCTTACATTTCAGTGTCTGCCCCGATCTCAGCCCTGCTGCAGGATCTCTCACCTCCCATGCATTTAGCCTCCAATGGCTCACACCCTTCTGTGACCTTCACTCCAGCTTTACCACCCGGAGGAAGTGATCCGAGATCCCTTTTAGCAGCTCCGTCATTGGGAAGAAAGCATAGTCTGGCCTAGGGAAGGTTTTGTGCACCCCAGAATAGTAGGAGTATTTCCAATCTCTCTAGTGCTTTAGCCTCCATGTAACACTTGGGTCCATGGACTGGAAAATTGAGAGGTTTTATATCTGGGGTACATGTCATTCTCGGAGTGCTGTGGTCATCCGCTGGCAACATAACATCATTAAAGCCCCCTCTGCGTATATGCAGTGGAGTCAGCGTCTAGCAGCAAGGCATCACTTTGTCAAATACTCAGTGGCATTCTGTAGGGTGCATAGACCTGGATTACGGTAGTTTCTTGCTTCATATTCAGGTCAATCTAATGTTTATTTTCTGAGAAGGTAGAATTTTTCTTGCCAAGATTGGTTATCCACTAGAATCTTTGAAAATGCCTGAATATGCCAGGAAGATGTGCTGGCCTCATCACAAATACCTGCAGTCCATGCCCAGCAGGTGTGTTTCTAGAAGTAACATGAGGTCTGGGGTATGGCATCGCAAATACTGGGCCACTACCCCCCTCCCCCACCACCCCACTTGACTTTGATTCCAAGGGCATTTACATTCCAGGATTATATTTCAATCAATCAAGAGAATTTGTATCGCGCACATATCACTCGAAAGAGTCTCATGGCGCTTGCAGACTGCTCAAGTTGGACAGGCCGGGCTAATTAACATAGAGCCAGGTTTTCAGCTCCTTACGAAATTTACCATGTTCTGGTATGCTACGAAGATGGAAAGGCATTTTGTTCCAAAGCGATGGTGCCAAAAAGGAAAAAGATTGGCCTCCTTGTCTGACAGTGTTAATTTTTAATGGAATTAACAGTGCCGCATCACTGGAACGTAGCATTCTAGATGGATGATACCACTGCAACTCTTTTCGCCAATATTTTGGACCGGTTCCATATATAGACTTATGCGTAAGACATAATACTTTGAAGTGAGCTCGCTTTTTGATCGGGAGCCAGTGAAGGGTGTGAAGACAGGCTGCAGAAGGGGACCTGTATGGACCGTCAAGAACCAGTCTAGCCGCTGTGTTCTGTAAGACCTGAAGTTTGTCAATAAGATCTTCGTTTATTGACAGCAGTAGTGCATTACCATAGTCCATTCTGTTTGTAATCAGTCCTTGTGTCAGGGGTTTCCGAGCCTCCATAGGAAGCCATCTAAAAACCTTTCTAAGGCTACGCATGACACCAAAACAGGTGCCAATTACGTGCTTAACATGGCTACGCATGGATAGACAGTCATCCATGTGAAAGCCCAAATTGCGAACCGTATTCTTCGGAACAGGGCAGAGGCAAAGCCTAGAAGGCCACCAGTCCTGTGACCAGTGGTTGATAGCTTTACCAAAAAGCATAATCTCCGACTTAGCCCCATTTAGCTGGAGATGATTTACTCTCATCCATTCATCAATATTTATAAGACAGTTTTTAAAATGATTTTTAGTGTCGATTGGATCGGAACCTGCGTGTCATCTGCATAGGATAGGACGTCAAAACCGTATGATCTGAGAACCTTAGCCAAAGGAGTCATATAAAGATTAAAAAGAGTGGGGCTCAAAATAGAGCCCTGTGGGACTCCCATTTTTACTGATCTTGCACAGGAAACAAAATTCCCCATCTGGACAGTAGTGGTCTTCAATGCACTGATCTAATGCAGCCACATTCAAAAGGCACCGCTCTAACTCTCTTGTTGCACATCTCTCACTGCCCTCGAGTCTGCTTTGATAGTATTAGTTAACCCTAAGAGTACTCATTCCAACTTGGAAGAAAATCATCCTACCTTCACTTCCCTCCACCATCCCCCATCTGTCACCACTCCCCCAACAACTCCCCACTCAGTAGAGCTCCCAAACACACTGTGTCCTCACCACTCCTCTACAGTGTCTTTCAATAACTTTCAACAGTTCGTAACTACAGATGGAGGCATAGATCAGGACGAATGCCTCCGTCGCCGCTGGTTCACTTTTGATGCATAGTATTTTTAACAATTTAAATTTACTTGGTCAACCAGGCGCTGGGTCAATCCTGGTCTCCTCCTCCTATCCCAAATCCCTACCCCACCCCTTCACAAGGATTGGTCCTATTATTATTTGTCAGTATTTTCAGGAGATGTGTATAATGTACATTTCTTCCAGGCCGCCATTTCATCTTTCTCCCTCTTCCGCCATGGATTTATCAGAGATCCCCTTATGCAGTATTTCTTCTCCTGACTGAGCATCTCTGTACATGTCTGATGTCTCCACTCCTAATGGTTCAGGATGGTCTTGACCTTGCTCGGCGATCAAATCAGACACTGATTAGGCAATCGATTTTCCTCGGGTCAAGCTACTGACAGCCCCAATGCTGTTCAGGCACCATCTCGGTCTGGCTATCGCACAGCACTGGTGACTTCAATTCCGGGCCAAGACTTTTCCAGAGTATTGAAAAATGGGTTTTAGCTTGAAAAATAACTTTCAGCTTGGCTGCGAAGATTCGCATATATTTGAGTCCAAAGGCCCTAGTCTTCTGCTTCACCTGGTCGAAGGTTTTCCATTGCTTCTGCACTGCTTTCCTATAGTCCAGGAATACTATTTTGTTTGACTCAAAGAGCACCGCTTGTAAAGTCTGGCTTTCCAAAGGATCATATCTCTAGCTTGATGATTGAGGAATCAGGAAATCGTTGGTCTTTAGGGCCGCCTGCAACTGTCAAGCCACCAACACCTTATGTGCCCTTTTAATTATAAAGCAGTGGAAAAGGTTTTTTGCTTCTAAGACGAAGGTCCGCCAAGTTTTCAGGAAAGGTATTGGGTCTATTCCTTCAACCATTTCCAGGAATCCAATGATGCAAAGGTTTTTTTCCTGAATGAGTGTCCCGCTGCATCTTAAAGCTATAAGAGTCAGTTCTCTGAAGGTCTTTACTGACCGAGTCACTGTATTTTTAAGATCCTGTACAGTATCTTCCAGCTCAGTCCTACACACTGGTCACCCTCTTCACCACATTTCTGAGAATCTTGTCCACGAGCATCACCGCTGAACCCACCTCCCCAATCCTGTGCTCATGTGACTTCTTAGATGCCTGTATTGCCAGATAGACTACACACAGAAGTTGGCTACCAGAAAAATCGAACACCCCTCCTTTTCCCCCTCTTAACCCCACGGTTGCTTCCGCCCTCTGCTTTAATGAATGTATCCCTTTCTATCTGCTAGGACGGCCAGTGCTCCACTGCTAAAACAAGTTCGATTAGTGCAAAATCGTAATGCATGACTAATGCTGGGTCTCAAAGCCAGCTCACACCATCCCAGCCCAAATAGCATGCACTGGGTATTGATCAAAATAGAGAGTAACCTTATGGATGCCATGTGTTACTTCTGACAAAGCATTCAAGTTGAGCCTGAAAATACATTCCTTACCAAATCCTACAGACCTCCACACCTCCCCAGATTGACACATGGTACTAGGATTATCTCAAAGCTATTTAACATGAAGAATTCTTTTGAAGTCCAAAGTAATGGAACAGCAAGCCTCTAGACTAAGATTTGTGGAACAGTATGCCTGCCTCTGGACTAAGAGAACGAAAAGAACCCCTTAACGTCAGAAGAGACCTTAAAACTACCCTCTTCTGCCAGGCTTGACATTCCTCACCCTGTAAAGAACCTGAACTGTCAACTGATGAGATAGAACCTCAACAAACCTACAGCACACTGAATGAACGGATCATGGATCTTCCTTCTGCCTCATGGTCTTTTTTCCCCAAATGGAATTTTAAGCTTCTGCTGAGAGCTGTGAATCTTCTTGTGATCCCATTACTTGTCGCCGCATACTATCCCCCTTGCACTGTGAAGCATCTTCTAGCAGCATGCATACCAGTATACAACTTTTCAAGAAATAAATTAGACCAGCGAGCACAACCAACAGGACACGCAACAAGAAGCAAAAGAAGCACTGGCAAAGCCAATAAGTCTGGCCTATGCAAGAGCCAATGCCTTTGTCAATATGTGTTAGCCATGCTGTACACCGGCGTGGCTGTTGCTGCATGGTCGTATAGAGCGGAGTGGAGGGTCGTATAGAGCGGAGTGGAGGGTTGTATTTGGCAGAGGGGGGGGCGTATTTGGCAGAGGGGAGGGGCGTATTTGGCGGAGGGGAGGGGCGTATTTGGCAGAGGGGAGGGGCGTATTTGGCAGAGGGGAGGGGCGTATTTGGCAGAGGGGAGGGGCGTATTTGGCAGAGGGGAGGGGCGTATTTGGCAGAGGGGAGGGGCGTATTTGGCAGAGGGGAGGGGCGTATTTGGCAGAGGGGAGGGGCGTATTTGGCAGAGGGGAGGGGCGTATTTGGCAGAGGGGAGGGGCGTATAGAGAAGGGGGGCATAGAGATGGGGGCATAGAGGAGGGGGGCATAGAGGAGGGGGGCATAGAGGAGGGGGGCATAGAGGAGGGGGGCATAGAGGAGGGGGGCATAGAGGAGGGGGGCATAGAGGAGGGGGGCATAGAGGAGGGGGGCATAGAGGAGGGGGGCATAGTGGAGGGGCGCATAGTGGAATGGAATGGCGTGGGTGTCGGAGTTGTGTAGAGAACCAGGCTTGACCTCAGCACCGACGCCTCACCTCCATGACACCATGCATCGTCATATACTTCATTTTCCAAGGCACTCTTTGTTTGGGGGGTTCATGTGACTCCATGCCAGACGCCACACACCTCACGGTCGACGCGGTACTTTGAATTTATTCACAGCGTCATAATAGCCCCAGGTGGAGCCATTTATTTTCTACAAGCTTTATTTTGAAAATAAATGTTCTGAAGTGCAGTTTTACTACGTGTATGGCGGATTTTTGTTGTTTTGATCTTGTTTAGTTTAGATAAAGATATTTTTCTAAACTGGTGTGGTGTAATCACTGTATTACTGTGTGTTTGGAGTACAAATACTTTACACATTGCCTTTGGGATAAGCCTATCTGCTCATGCCAAGCTACCAAGTGGGAGAGCGGGGGTTTTCCCTTACCCTGACTAGAAGCAAGGGTCCCTACTAGGACAAAGATGCATACAATTGCCAATTTGAGACCCCTGTTCTAACAAGCCAGCAAATAGAAAGAAACCAAATGTGTGTCACAAACCACAAAGCCAATGGTAAGGAATATGCAGAATGCATTTGTAGGTCAGCTTCCAGAATGTCCCTAAGAAGTCCTTAGCAACGGGGGCGCTAGGTGGCGCACGAGCGGAATGGCCGCACTTGTGTGAGGCTCCCGCAGACTGACTTCAAAATCCGACATTTATCCTACTCCACTCGGAGATTCTAACCTGAGGAAAGACAGGATGTGGTCCTGCTAATATGAGGGACTTAGCAGTGAACAGCGGTGGTGGCCTTGAGCTGATTGGCACCAGATAGCGGCTGCTGAAATCGCCGACCGAAGGCAGCGGTGATTATCCTGGAGCCGGGGAGCGGCAGCGCTGACTACGAGAGCGGCGGGATTTGCACGAGGCGGACAGTCCGCGGTGCAACAGTCGCTGTGAGCGCGCTGCGCTCAACGGCCCTTTTCCGTAAACATCGCCCGCTACTGAAAGTTGCTGAGTGCACACCCGCACATATGGCGAAAGAGGTGGGGAGCGGATTCTGGCTGTGACGACGGAGGAGAGGCATGTACTGATTCTGCCCTGCGGTGTTGTGGAAGAGGTGAGAGGGGCTCCTGCGAAGGGCGGACATCGGAAGGTGTGGGGCTGACTGGCCCGAGCGACAGGAATGGCATTGCGCTCATGCTGGGACACTCGCAGGCATCGCGGTGGTAGCGAGCTGCGCCGAACCGGAGTACTTTCTTGGCGGGCAGCAGAGTTGCTGAGGTGCGCCGACCGATAATTGCAGGCTAACGGTGGGAGGCATGCAGCGGAGGAGAATGCGCCATTTCCTTGCTACCTGGGCAGCGAGGGTGTCACAGTCTGCATGACTGGTGCCTGAGCCAGGAGGTGTCGCGGATTCAATTGCTGCCTACGGCAGGATCTTCTGGGTCCTTTCAGTCAGGGAGTGTGGATACGAGGGGGGCCTTCTCACCAATGGTCTTGGTGCGCTGTGGACAGTTGGGTGAGAATTGGTCTCATTAGTCGCGCACGAGATTGGTGCATGAACTGGTGCGCTGAATTGCACGTACAGCAGCAATATCTTCTACATAAAGAGGTGAGTGCAGCGCCTGCTCCTTCTTACAACACGGAGAACATAGCCTACCCCTCAGACACTGATGCTACCGGATGGTGGATATGGATGCACCTAGCATGAGACGTAGTGACGCAGCCGAGTGAGCACTGCTACACTACAGAAGAACGTGCGAGGGTCTCTGTGACCGGGGGCAGGGACACAGCGGCTAGACCCGCCAAGCCACGGAGAGCCCGCAATGGACCACTGATGCCTCTGTGACTTGTGATGTGGTGAGTTGTGCGTCCTACGCTACCCTCCGGAGCAGCGCAACTATGTATCTTTAACCTAGCTCGGTGGGTTTGCAGGTTGGGGAGGACCCAAACCCCCCTCGTCCTCATACGTGGTCTAAAGATGGGGAAGACGGATGCCCGTCAGCAGAGACTGACCTTTGATGCCCGGAAACCGGCCAGACAGCAACAGATGGAGACTGGTTCGGAGGTAGAGCCCTCACAACAAGAGCAGGTGACAGCTCCAGGGGAGAACTTGAAAACTATTTTGTCGGAGATGCAGCAGGGATTCGCGTCATGGCAGGTAAAATGGACACGATGCAACCCGCATGGATGCGATAGCCCGGAAGATCGAGGGCCACGAGACGCGATTCAAAGAAGCGGAGCAGCGTATTTCCACTGTCGAAGACACCACTGATCACGTGCTAAAAACAACAGAACAGCTTGATAAGTTGCTTAAAGTTATAGCTGCTAAGAATGAGGACATTGAGGCACGTAGTCGGAGAATCAACATACGCGTTCTGGGAATACCGGAGAGCACAAACACAGGCAAATTGGAGGATTATATCAAAAAGCTCCTGACAGCTGTGGTGGGAAAGGACTCTCTCTCCTTGCAATTTATAGTGGAGCAAGCTCCCTGATCCCTTGGGCCTCGACCGCCTCCTGGCAGCACACACAGGCCAATTATTGCTCGCCTGTTAAATTACAGGGACAGAGATGTTGCGTTGCATGTGGCCAGGGAGAAGAAACAATTGTCGTATGAGGGAGTAACTTTCACAATGTACCCGGATTTTACACTAAATGTGCAGGAGGCGCATCATCGATTTTTAGCATGAAACAGAAATTGAGGCAGGCTGGGATTGATTACGCTCCGTTATACCTCGCTCGTCTCCGTGTGACCCATCAGGGAACGCAAAAATTCTTCAATAATCCTCACCAGGTGGAAGAATATCTGAAGCAGCTTCCTAGGCAGAGCAGAGCGTCGACACAGCTGGAAGGGTCAGCGAGATCCTCATCACCAGAAATGGACTGATTGCTGCCACAGAAGGAATTGGAGGGAGATGGCGGCTAGAATCAAGGCGCATGGATCTGGCACTGCTTGGAACACTAAGTGGGCTAGGACAAACACCGTTGTGGCCAATGGGTGAGGCTTTACCAAGGTAGCGTACTGAGGGAGGAGTATAGTATACTGTTACAGCCAGCCACCCTCGACATCTATCCAGGGACTAACGGAGAGGGACGCTGGTCCTGGACAGACTAGAGGTATCCGTGAGCCACCCAGATGCATAGCCTCACCGGGAAGTACCCTATTCTCGTTCTCTATTGTTCTCCGCTTTTCCATATGTACTTCTCAAGTTTGGAATGGGAAGAAGTTGACATGATAACTAGAATGGAGAAGCTGTTGGGTGTTGGGGTGGGGGGGGGGGGATCTCTAATTCTGGCATGTTTGGGATGCTTCAGTGGGCGGGGGAGGTAGAGGGTGGGGAGTTTCAAAGGTACGGTAATACATGGGCACAGACTGTTTTTGTACATGCAGGGCATTCTGAGTCTGTACATGATGGCCTACATAGGTTTACAAAATACAGGGCAATTAGAGATGAACAGCAGTGATGGCGCAGGGGGATAGGACCACGCTCAGGGTGCTGTCCTGGAATGTCAGAGGCCTTGGGGATCCGAGGAAACGGAGACAAATTCTGGCATACCTGGATAGGCAGCAGATACAAGTGGCCTTATTGCAGGAGACTCACCTGGACCCAAGGGCTATAAATCATTTTGCATGTAAATGGGCAGGATGTCACTTATTCTCCTCCTGTTCCTCATATGCCCGTGGGACAGCAATCCTCCTCAAAAAGCAGATTCGATTTGAACAGGCAGGAGTGATTGAAGATACGCAAGGCAGATATGTTATTGTATGGGGGCGGCTGGACAAAGACTCTGTAACGATAAACTGTTATGGTCCTAACACGGATAGCCCGGAATTCTTCACCGACTTGTGGAGTAAAATACTAACTGTTGGTTCCACTCACATAATAGGGGGGGGGGGATTTTAATGTCGCCTTACAGCCTCACCAGGACAGATCTAATGTAGCTATGCACCACTATACCAAATCAAGAGAGGCGTTGCAGGGCATCCTAGAAGAAGGGGGGGCTCATTGATAGCTGAAGACATTTTCATCCACAGGAGAAAGAGGGTACGCACTTCACGTTCCACAGGGTAACTTGGGCGAGGATAGACTATTGCTTCCTGTCCAGGGGGCTGGGGTCCAACATCCGCAATGTGTCGCATTTGGCTAGAACATTCTCGGACCATTGCCCGGTAAAGGTATCGTTCACCCCACCAGGTTATGATAGCCCTAGGCCAAGTTGGAGATTCCAACCCACGGCTTTGTTAGATGCCGTTTTTCATGCGGAATTGGGGGAGGAGATTCGGGATTTCTTTTTTAGAAATAAGGGATCGGTTAGTAGCGTGGAGGTGATTTGGGAGGCTTTTAAAGTGACCGTCAGGGGGATAAAGAAAATGGATTATGAAAAAACAGCGCAGCACGAACTAAAATTTCGGGGACGCTATTGGGTAGCCCGCAGATATGGTGAAGGGGAGAGACCCGGGAAGGCTTTGGCAGAGGTGACACGGCATCCTCGATTTAACACACACATATTGGAGGTGCGGGGCCCTGGTAATACATTGCAGCAAGACCCATTAGACATATTGGAAACGTTTATCACACACTATAGTACGCTATATACGTCCCAGAGACAGGGGGTCGCTTGAGCTGGAGGAGTTCATGGGAGAGGTGGCGCTCGGGTGGCTTGGAGATGCGCAACGAGAATTTTTATGTCATCCCTTCGAGTTAGATGAAATTCGAGAGGCAATTATGCAGTTGAAAAATGGGAAGGCGCGGCTGAATTTTATAAAAGCTATATTGATGTAATGGCACCAGTACTAAAAGAAGTGTATGAGGAATCCTTAGAGGTGGGGACACTGCTGCCCTCGATGAGAGGCCATGATCACATCCCTGCTGAAGCCAGGGAAACCCCCTGAATCTTGTGACTCATACCACCCACTGTCACTAATAAACTGTGACACAAAGATATTAGCAAAAGTGCTGGCTAATCGCCTGTCCCTTCTAATGGACAAACTTGTACTTCCGGACCAATCGGGGTTTGTGCCGGGCAGATCGACATCGCATAATCTCAGGACTTTGTTCTCATTGCTGCAGACAGTAGACCTCGAATTCCCACTGGCCGCTGTGTTCCTTGATGCCACGAAGGCATTCGATTCTGTGGAGTGGGATTACTTGTTTGGGGTTCTACAGAAGATGGGATTTCCACGTTTATACCTCTCCTGGCTCAAGCTACTGTATCATCAGGCCACAGCAAGAATATTGATAAATGGCCACTTGTCCCGACCGATAACTTGAAGAGGCACCCGACAAGGGTGTCCGCTATCCCCATTATTTTTCGCTATCGAGCCGCTGGCTGCTCGGCTGCAGCAGGTTCATAAAGATAAGGCATTTCACTGTTGCCTACGACAAATATTGATCTCGCTGTATGCGGACGATATTACGTTATATGTTAGGGATCCGCAAAGCAACATAAATCCCATACTGCGAGACTTCATACGGTTTGAAGGCTTTCCGGTGTGGGTATTAACTGGGGGAAATCTCAGGTGTTCCCTCTAACGCCGGTAGTGACCCCGTTTCAACTTGGTTTTCCGCTAGAATGGTGCCACGCGGACTTGAGGTATCTCGGGGTTCAGATAACTAGAGACAGGGATGAAACCATAAGGGCGATCTATGGCACAGCCATTGAGCATTTAAATACTAACACCACACGTTAGATAGCGCTGCCCCGGGCTCTGGCAGGCCGAGTGTCGCTCATAAAAATGGTAATACCCACGCAATTTCTTTATCCATTTCTCAATATCCCCTACCACCCTGGGCGGCTTTTTTTCACCACACTGCGCTCTGAGCTCATACGATTATTGGGGGGGGGGGGGGGAGGCAGCCACAACTAAAATGGTCAATATTAACCAGGCCATATGAGCAGGGAGGTTTAGATGTCCCTGAATTTGAGGTCTATTTTTAAAGCGCTCAGGCGCACTATGCCTATTATTGGGTGTATCCTTCTCGATATATGCCCCAAGTGGCAGTAGAAGATTGGCTTGTGGATCCAGTGCCGCTCAGTGGCATCATATATGGTCCTGCGCGCACACGGGCGGCAACTCCCACCACTATCACTAGTACGGTTGAAGCATGGCATCAGATAACAGCCCTCCTAGGTGCGTCATTTCTTTACTCCCCTAGCTTACCGCTCTCTCATCTCACTATTACAGGAAAAGGGTTCCAAGACCTATGTAAACGCGCACATATTAGTACATGGAGAGATCTTTTTCATGAGGGAACTTTCCGCACATTAAAACATTTCCTGCAGGATGTGGAACCCACACCTCTGGGTGTTTTTTTATATGCAAGACTGCGGCAAGGTATGCGGTCGATCCTCCCAGACTGCCCCCGGGAACCTAAGTGCCTCGGGCCCTTGCATCGGATGTTACGATCCGGTGATGGCAGACATCTGGTGTCGGGCTTATACACTACAATACGAGCACATAGATCGGGGGTAGATAGTCCGTCCAGAATACATTGGGGTGGAAGAGTTGGAGAGAGAAGTTACTGATGAACAGTGGCAATATTGCTGCCTTCAGACCGCACAAATATTGGCCAGCAGTAGGCTCCGCGTAATACATTATAAGTTCCTGCACCGCTTATATTATACGCCGGTAATGAAGTTACGTTTTAAATTAGCGGACAACGATAGATGTGAGAGATGTAGACGGCCAGGGGCGGGCTTCCTGCATTTAGCTTGGGAATGCGAGAGAATACAGGAGTATTGGGAGCAGGTGTTTGTAGCATTGGAGGAAATGATAGATAGTCAACTAGAAAGATGTCCAGTCCTTGCGCTACTAGGGTACACGGCACAGATACCCAAAAAGTACAGGAAATATGTCGCTATATCATTATTACTGGCAAAGCGAAGGGTTGCCTGCAGATGGGGCAGAGGCCGAGCCCCGAAATTCAAGGAATGGATGGCGGATCGAATATATTGCCAAGAGCAGACTAACACCTACACTGAGTTACTACCACAGGCTTCTCAACCCAAGGACATATGTGCGCCGTTAGCCGAAGCAGGGTAGAAAATGGACTCTCCTTTTTTCCTACTACTTAATGCTACTCGGCTGGGCGTGATAGAATAGATAATAGCCAAAAAGGGTCTCATTTTTCTCTAGTGAAAATGGGAAATGTCACTGAGGATTCTGTGCCTGTTACACCCCCAGGCGGTTTGAGCGGGAAAGTTTGCTCGTGTTCTTGGTTATCCTGTACCATAGATATTTGCTTGACTTGTAAAAATTTGCTAAGAGAGGTGAAGGCTCTCATGTTAACCAGTAACACGTTCCTCAGCTTGTTCAAACTCATTGCCTGGGTGGACTCCTCAAGATATCCTCCCATTTGGTTGTCCTCCAGCTGTGGAATTCTACACCATGGCGTATGGGATGGCACAATGAGCTCACTGAGCAGACTCTCCTGTGGATAGGCACAGTCCTGGTCCAGGGGGCCAGTCTTGAGGGCTTTCAGCAATGGGACTTCATTGGAATTACTTCAATAGGGGATGTAATGGAGAGCATTACCCATATAGACCCTATGACTATAATTCAAACTCCACTGTAGCAAATTCTGCCGCTACTTACAACTCTGATACGCTTTGACTCCCTACAACACAGGATTGGGAGCATTACCCAAATTCAACCACCTTGAGGCAAAGCTACTCATGTGGGCATTGGGGAACCACAGGGTGTCACAGTTCTACCGCACAATAATACACCATACACCGGATTCCTTTGGGGTCCTCCACTCTGTCTTGGCATGAGACGTAGGTCCGCTCACTGATGAAGAATGGCAAAGGCCAGAGCCGCTCAGTGAAATTCAGCAGTTTCTACCAGGTTGCGACTAGTGCAATACCTCTATAGGGTATACTTTACTAGATGCAGATTATTGAATATAGGTATGATAGCCTATCAGGACTCCGATGCCTGGTTCCCTGTGGTGACCTGTGGAGCTGCCCCAGAATAGCCCCATTCTGAAGACAGGTGATCTCTTGCTTTTTAGGGGTCCTGGGGTGAGACGTACAATTTGACCCTAAGCTATCCCTCCTACACAAACACCACTGTAGGAGTGAACAGTCCTAAACAAACACTGCTTTGGCAGGCACTCACAATAGCCCCTCCATTGGGGAGTGGAAAAGAGGAATGGACTTTTGCAGGAGTATGGAGAGACCAGTTTATGACGCTTGGGGATGCCCTAGAAAATACATTAAATATGGTGATCTTGGGCGGAATACCCTGGTATCACAATCACCCCTGGGATGGAAAGGGCTGAAACTCTCAATGAAGAGATATGGAAAGATGGAAAGGGCTGAAACTCTCAATGAAGGGATAGCAGCAGGAGGTCCAATCTGACTACCTGGAGGTTAGAACCTGCCTGGGAAACGTTCACTGTGAGAGTGTGGCATGGAGGTAAATGGGGAGTGGGCAGGAGGATGCGGATACGCGCCTTTTTTCTTTTGTGTTAGTTTTCCTTCTGTTAAATTTTATTGTAGAATTAATCTGAAAGAGACTGTTTGTTATAGATTCCTTACCTTAGAATTACCCCGAGGCGTCAGACTGGATCCGGAGAAATCTTTTCTTAGTAGTACCCCTGTGCGTCGGTAGGTGGAGTCGATCATCTCCACATCCGTCGTCGTGTTTGCCAGGATGACGTTTCGGTGCCTACTTACACGTCGCCACTGCAGGCTGACGTCAGTTCTTTCGTTTTCCGCACCTGCCTAGTGCAGATCTGGAGAGCGCTACCCCTTTAGTGACCTTTTGTCGACTTCTTTTTCGAGCCTTCGACTTCTGGTGTCCAAGTGACAGACCAGGTTCAAGCCTTGCTGTGCCTGTCACAGGCTGATGTCTGTGATGGACCTGCGCCGGGACACTCCTTGGAGTAGCCGCACGCTCTACAAATCACAGATAACATAACATAACCTGCACCTCGTGTGCCTTGGTGTCTGGAGCGTGACCACGACCCGAAATCATGCTCCGACTGCCGGAACATGAATCCAATGTCTTGCAGGAGCAGTCCCGAAAGTTCTTGGAGGCCTGGCATTCAGCTCCGCGTCGCTCCCGGTCTCATTCGAGGAGAAGGTCTCAAGACAAATTGCAGAACGCCCACATCTCATCGAACTCATAGTCTTCGAAGTCCTCGGGTAAGTCAAAGCACAGGAAGAAGGCAAAGAAGCACCGGCCTTCTCCCAGTCGTTCAGCAGATGCGACGCGGGACCCAGAGTGTTGTTGTTCTAAGGCTCTGTCTCCGGAGCCTACTTCAGTAATGACTCCGCACCTCCCCCCACCCCCATTTCCAGGAGCCGGAGCGTCCCTGCCCAACTTGGTACATTTTACAAAGCCATCCATTGCATCTTTGGGCAGCCCGACTCCACCAGTGTGCCTTACGGCCCTGCGGAGCCGGTCGGGGGTCCTGGGCCTTCGATGCCAATGGCTCCGGCCCTGGCAGAACCCCTGTGGATCCAAGCCTGGATCCCGATTGACACCGGTCAATCTTACACGACCTTCCCTGGTACTGATCCTGGCAACGACGCCCTGACGCCGTCCCCATCCTCAACCCTGTGATGGACCCAGACTGATGTCGGATCAGACGCCAGAAAGTACTTTTGTTCTCCTGTTCATCTCTGGTGTTCCCCATCGCCCAGAAAGTGGTGATGAGGATTGGGAGGGGGTCGCTGGACCCTTTAGCAGACTAGCTGGAAGAGCAAGACTGGAGAGAGGACCTGGGTGACGCCAGTGGTCTGGACAATTCCCCAGACCATGGCATGCTTTCTCCCCCTACCGTGGCTACGGAGGAGGGAGCTTCCTACATTGTGGTGGTGAGAAGGGCAGCGAGGTCTTGGCCCTTGAGCTCCCTTCAGTGGCAGTCAGGACTAACCTCCTGACAGAGGTGATTCAACCTGCGGCATCCACGTCCAAAACCCTATTGCCCTTCAATTAAACCCTCACGGACATCCTTCTGGGCACCTGGTCCAAGTCCAGTACAGGGGCTCCTGTGGAAAGGACGATTGCCCGCTGCCATCAACTGTCCCCAGGGTGACCCAGTTTTCCTCACCCAACACCCTTCCCCCGAGAGCTTGGTGGTCCAAGCCTCTTCGTCCAAGGGCGCATTCCCTTCTACTCCCCAGATAGGGAATCCAAAAAGCTGGATCACCTTGGGAAGCGCATGTTCTCTTCCTCCAGCTTAGAACTGCGGTCTGTGAATACAGAGTGCCTCTTGAGCCGATAATCCCATACCATCTGGGACTCGGTTGCACAAGTGTTTCCTCAGTGCCCGGAGGAGGCCCGGGCCATTCTCTCCCAGGCAGTGGTGGATGGGAGATGCAGCCAAATTCGCAATAAGATGTGGGCTGGATACCACAGACTCACTAGACAGAACAATTGCCACGTCGGTGCCCTTCGATGCTTTGCCTGGTTTAGGACATCTGGCTTTTCGGGGGGATGTCCAGTCTACCTTGATGGACATGACATTTGATGGCCATCGCCTCTTTGGCGACAAAGCAGACTTGGCACTGGAGCGCTTTAAAGATTCTCGGGCTACGGCCAGATCTTTTGGACTCACTGCTCCTTCTCGTCCACTCCAGTCGGCTTTTCATCCCTTTCGTGGCTTCGGAAGGGACACCCAGCTACGTCCGTCCCATTCTAGCCACCGGTTCATGCAAGCTGCCCAGCCTCTGTGTGGCCGTGGACATGGGACCCAGCGACCTCACCGGTCTGGGAGCCAGAGGGCGTGCCAGTCCACCCTTTCCTCCCTGCAGCAGCCTCCAAGTCTTCCTAGTCTGACCTTTCAGGGCAATCAATGGCCAGTGGGCTGCAGGATTCGCCGTCGCCTTCCCCCCTGGCAATCAATCACATCAGGTGAGTTTTGCAAACAAACGAAGGGGCTACTTCCTCCCCTTCAAGACTACTGCTCCTTTCAACCCACCATCTTTCAATCGCATGTCAGAGGATCATTTAGCGCTTCTCCGCCAGGAAGTCTTGGCTCTCTTGGCCAAGGGAGCTACTGAGAGGGTCCCTGCACCAGAAGTAGGTCGTGGTTGCTATTCCCGCTACTTTCTGGTGCCCAAGAAGGACAAAGGGCTGCATCCTACCCTGTACCTCAGGGCCCTCAACCGCTTTCTCGGCAAGGAGAAGTTCAAAATGCTCACGTTGGCTCAGGTCCTGTCGACCCTTGACCCTGGAGACTGGATGCTGGCGCTGGACTTGCAGGATGCCAATTTCCACATCCCTGTCCTGCCAGCCCACAGACTACCTACGGTTCGTGGTAGGCCACGAGCATTTTCAATTCACTGTGTTCGCCTTTTGCCTTGCCAGTGCCCCTCATGTGTTCACGAAGGTGATGGCGGTGGTCGCAGCTCATCTGCGCAGATCAGGGGTTCCAGTCTTCCCCTATCTCGAAGACTGTCTGTTGGAGGCACGCTCGCACCAGGCTGTCATCTCCCACCTCCAGACTATGGCGGACCTCCTCCATTCGCTGGGGTTCACTATCAGTAGTCCGAAGTCACAACTAAATCCCTCTCAGACGCTCCCTTTTATCAGAGATGTTCTGACAGTGCAGTTTCGGGCATATCCTCCCGAGCAGCAAAGTCTGAGATATTCGGGCTATGATACAGATGTTTCAGACTCTCACGGATTTTGGTGAGAATGACCCTACGGCTGCTGCGCCTCATGGCCTCCTGCATCCTGCTGGTGGATCATACCAGATGGCATATGCGGGCTCTGCAGTGAGACCTGAAGTTCCAGTGGGCGCAGCATCAGGGGAATCTTTCCGACTAGGTCCAGATCTCGGTGGGAACTGCGCTACAACTGTAGCGGTGGTTAATCAACTACACTTGGGTCAGATCCCTCTCCCTTCCCCAACCAGACCTCACAGTAGTGTCAGATGCATCACTCCTGCGATGAGGCGTCCCTCTGGGAGAAGCAGAGATCAGAGGAGTCGGGTCTCCAGCAGAGTCCGAGCTCTACATCAACCTGTTGGAGCTCCGGGCAATCCGCCTGGCAATGGAAGCATTTCTTCCCTCTCTCAAAGGGAAGGTGGTGCAGGTGTTCAGAGACACCATCACCATGTGGTACTGCAACAAACAGGCAGGGTGGGGTCGTGGACCCTATGTCAAGAGGCTCTTCACCTCTAGACATGGCTGGAACATCAGGGCATGATCCCTGAACGCCAGGGTGAACGAACTCAGCAGTCAGTGCCTGGTAGATCACGAATGGCGTCTTCACTTGGAGGTGGTGCAAGGTCTCTTTCTGCGGTGGGGGGAGCCTTGGTTAGATCTGTTCACTACCAAAGATAACACGCAATGTCTGCAATTCTGAGCGTTGGAGTTTCCAAGACGGCTCTCACTCGGCGAAGCTTTTAGTCACGAGTGGAGTTGTGGCCTCCTGTATGCTTTTCTGACAGTACCACTTCTGCACCAAGTGCTGAAGATCAAGCTTGACCAGGCCCAAGTTATTCTTGTAGGCCCGGACTGGGCACGAAGGGTCTGGTATCCCGAGCTCTTGAGCATGGCCATCGATCCTCTGATCAGACTGCCCCTTCGGGTGGATCTTCTGTCGCAGCAGCAGGGGACGGTTCTTCAACAGAACCTCCACCTCCTCGCGTGGAGATTCAGCGGCGACAGTGGACAGCTTTTGAACTCCCACCCAAAGTCTACATCATCTTGGCAGCCAGGTGGCCCTCGTTCCTTCTTAAAGTGGTTGCACCTTATCACATAGGACAAACTACCACTTTGCCCACCTTTTTCCCACCTCCGCACCTCCCAAGGAGAAGGAGAGACTCCATCTGGACCCTAAACGTCCGCTGTCCTTCTACCTTGATCGCACAGAGGATTTCCGGGTGGATGATCAACTCTTCGTTGGCTATGTAGGTGCCAAGAAAGGTGAGGCTGTTCAAAAGCATACCATCTCTCAATGGGTGGTTATATGCATAAAGATCTGCTACGCTTTAGCGGAAAAGGAACCTGCAGTGGGGCTACGTGCTCATTCCACTAGATCTATGACAGCAACCACTGCATTGGCACGTGGATTCCCCCTTCTTAACATCTGTCAGGCAGCCACGAGAGCATCCTTGCACACGTTCACCAGATATTACTGTCTGGACAGCCAAGTCTGGAGGGACGGCTATTTTGCCCGCTCAGTCCTCCAGGACTTTCTGGTGTGAACTTAGTTTGCAGACCCTCCTCCGGGGGTGGGTATTGCTGGGGTATCTATTCTAAGGTAAGCAATCTTTAACTAACAGTCTCTTTCAGATGAACAAATTTGACCCTGAACCTCCGCCTGGGAAAACACCTGTTGGCCATCCGCCGTTGGGAGCCCACCCACCCCTACAGACCTCGCCCGGAACCTTGGCATAATGCTGGACTCCTCCCTCTCCATGAACCGCTAGATCAACGCTGTTGCGTCCACCAGCTTCAACTGCCTCCACGTCCCCCGCATGGCCTTCAAATGGATCCCACTCGACTGCAGAAAGACCGTCACCCACGCTCTCATAACCAGCAGACTAGACTACGGCAACACCCTCTACACTGGAATCAACAAAACTCTTCTACACAAACTCCAAACCATCCAAAACGCAGCTGCCAGGCTCATCCTAGGGACTCCACACCACAAACATATGACTAAACACCTCCAAAGCCTCCACTGGCTCCCCCGTTGATAAGAGAATCACTTTCAAACTCGCGCCATGAGACCCTTACACGGGTGAGTAGCACGCTCTATAAAATCACTAATTGATGGAAGTTACTTACCTTCAGTAACTATGTATCTGTAAGAGACATATGTTAGTTATAGATTCTTTACCGCCCACCCACCCTCCCCGCTCTGCCAACTGACTTCTAGGCATAGGGACTCCCTTGCAGGGCCCTCGTTGGTGTGCAACAGTGGTCAGTGTCTTTCATGGCTCTGCGCTTCTTGCATGGAAAGTCGTGTCAGAACAGACGTCAGCGCGCAGGGGCGGTGTCTAAGTAGGCACCGCGACATCATCCCAGCGACCACGACGCGGAGTCCACCGATGCCACCCAATGATGCTCAGGGGTACTGCTAAGAAAACATTTCTTTAACAGGGATTCAAATTTTACACATTTACACTACATTTCAATATTTCCTCACTTCTGTTTTTGCCCCTACTAACCACCTTTCAGTGATTAGCAACTGCTTCTTTGGAAGTGCTAGGGCATAAATCCCCAAGTGAGTATCCTTCCTTCTGCGTTGGTTGGGGAGAGATCTCGCTCAGGTAAAATGTTAAAATAATGAGGCCTAAAAAGTGCACTTTAAAGCTCAAGTTTCAAATGTGTTAGCTTGAAATCCCTAGGTTATGAAGGGCCACTCAGTAACTATTCCAATACTTTAATATTCATCCGCCAGACCACATCTCACCTGCCCTAGAAGATCTTCATTGGGTTCTCATCGCTAGATGTTCAACTTTCAAGATTCTGTCAATCACCAATAGGGATATAATGGGGGGGCATTCAGCTTTCACACAAATAGAGATCAAGAGATTTACAACAAGGATGACTTATTCTAACCGACTTGTTAGAATGGAGAAGGAAGGATGTGTGTACATGGATTTACTTTCTTTGCCCCTCTCAACGAACAAGATGTAATGTTAATATACCTCTTACAATGTTGTGCACTGACTGAGATGATATTGAAGCAGGGTTTTACTGAAAGTTATGTAATATATTTTTATTGGAAGATAAAATAATAAAGATTACAACCAAAGATCAGAAGACATCCATAGAAGAGAACACTCAGCTCTAGGCTGCTACCACAGCTAACTATCGCTGCTTTTCAGAAGAAATGCATCAGGGGGGGCAGTCATTCTCCGTACAGCAGGCTAAACTCCAACTCCAGAAGTCTCTTCCAGCAAAGAGAAGAATAACAAAAAAAAACACATAGAATTCAAGAAGGCTGTGAAGAGGATGTCAGATAAGCCTAATGAAATCCATGGCTCAGAGAGAAACAATGGGAAATTATGCTGTTTCTGAATCGACTTTACAAAAGTAATTCCATGGTTCTTCCATGATGCCTGAAGCTCAAAGCCACCGAGATGGTGTCCAATTCCCTTGAGACTACCCTAAGAAGTTTCTATCAATGGCAGGAAGATCCTGCCAGATGCTAAACCACCCCTCCCATGCACCAACTATATCCCAGCAAATTTACATTCTAGGAAATGTGCTCTGTGCGCAATGCTGAATAAAGGAATCCTTTTAAAGATCACTTTGAACTGAAACATATATTTGGACTGTTCACAATGAGGGTACAGCTCACACAAAACGTGAAGTATAACTTTCTGTATTTGCAGGACTACAAGCTCCTTGTGACCACGCACTGTGCACCTTCTTTTCCTTTGATCAGAGCCTAAAGGTCACTCTTCTTCAGGCTGCATTACTTCCCCTTTCAATTGGTCCCTTTAAATTAGTCCCATTCCCAGGGTGTCTACCATCTACTTCGGGTTTCTGATCACTCCTTTGAGCTGTACAATCTACTTGGATTGCACAATCACCATTTCACAGTGGACCCACACACCCTTGTATGTATAAATTTATTTTTTCTTTTGCCATGTCGGATTGCTTTTGATGGATTACACCATCTTAGCTCCTGGGTGGTCTTCTGATAAATTGCGGTTTACGTTTTTTTAATATAAGGACTGGTGTTTACAAACTCCTCTCACTTTGCAGTCAGAGAAAGAAAAGTAAAGTGAATTATGTGACAATCTTGCAGGGGCATAGGGAGTGTGAAAGGAAAGGCTGACATTTTTAGTAAAACAAGAACACGCAAATGCCTGTAAATTAACTGTACACATTTAGCAGTTAGGAAAGCAAAAATATGTGTTTTGTAATTCAGAAGTGTGATGGAAACAAAGATTTTAACAGGATCAAAACAAATGAAGAGACTTTCCTTAGTGATGCACAAATGACTGTTTTATTTTTTTAGCCTGACCATTCCCTGGAGATTCTCAGTCATATATTAAGACTCTCCTAAGAAGGACGGTATGAAAATGCAAGGAAATGAATAAGTCACTCCATTCTGCAGAGTTAGACAGAATATACAGCTCCGTACAACAGTGCTACTTAGCAGATCAAATCAAACATCAAGTATGGACAGCGCACACATGATATCAGTCCTACAGTCAGTATCCCCAAAAGCAGTAGTAAGAAGCATTCAGCTTCTAAGATATAGTTGAAAAAGCTACAATTGTCCCTAAAAGTCAAATTTGCAATGTATAAAACTGCACATATTTTGGTACAAGTCTTATTTCTTAATTAGGAATAATAAACATTTCCCAAAAAAAAATCTAATTTGCACGCAATTAGCCGGATGTATCAGATGCTCATTTTTCGCACATAATGCTGCCCCATGTGCCCATGTATCACCATCTCATGCCATGGAAGTCTACAATATGTCCAGACTAATCCCAAAGGTTGCTGCACTCTGCGTAGTAATGTTCATATATATGTATCCGTGGCTCAAGCATCAGTCCACGATGTGCTTGTAACACCATGCGTTACAGAGGCAATGAAGGTGTGGGAGAGGGTTCTGCATAAGACAATATTAAAGTGGCCCCAGCATGCCAAGGGGTAGCCTGTGCATGACAGATACAATGGGACTTGGACAACAAGCAGATTAAAGGATGGCAGTGGTGGAAAGCAGCACCTGCACCTGTATTCGGGGAACACAGCTGATGTGACAGCCTGTGCACACTCCCACTTGATTCTAGTCTGACAGCGGCAGCAGCTCCCCGATGGCTCTCTACTGGAGGGAGACCAGTGGCGTAGCTAGAGCTTCTGGCGCCCGGGGCTATCCCCCAGATTGCCGCCCATGGCAGGTAGCGGGTGAGGAGGTGTGCGGGGGAGAAAAGACGGTGAGCAGCGGGGGTGGATTGGCTGTGTTTAAGTTATGACGCCACTCTCTACTCCACTGCAGGTGAAAGCAAAGGTCGGAGAGGAGGTGCAGCAAGCCCAATACTAACCTCGCATCCCAATGCAGGGTGTCAGAGAGATTTACATAACATACAGATTGACAATAAATCACGCAAGTGTGTAAATCAGTGTACAAGATGTGTTGCATGTGTCAGTGAGGGTTAAAAGGTGTAGCAGTCACATATCCTACATAGCTCCCTGTGCTATATTAAAAGGCTTAGTATTTAAGAACTGCAAGTAACAAAAGGATCTGTGTTCACAGCAGTAACCCACTTAGCTAGCTACATCCCCCCCAAAAAATATACAGTTCTGCCATCTGCATAGTACATGATGTGCTTTGCAGGCACATTAACCTTCTATACTACTTTGAGTCAGATCTGGGACTACACAAACAGAAATCTCTCCAAGAAAAATGTTAATCTCCAGGGTTATTTCACCAAGTATTATCCCCCGACATCTACTGGGCACCTCTGCAGCAGATGTCTAAACCCTATAAAAAAATATTAGAAAACGCAGACTTTGTAACCAATTAATCATAAAAGATCTACTAACATGCTTCTCCTTGTTGCCAATTTCTTTGTGGCAGGGTTTTAAAAAATGTGTAAAATTAGTTGAGACGCAGATTTTGCATCGGGATTGCGGCACTTTTTTTTTTTTAGCACAACCCCAAAGCAAAATCTAATTTGGTAAATCTCATGATATACCTAATAAAAACAAATATGTGAGATCACAATATCTGATGTTACTTCTTGTGCTGTTGGTTACTGTGATGCCATGTGCGATGTCATGCATTGTGACATCACTGACTGTGATGGCACACACCATGATGTCACTTGCATACTGACTAACTAGGTTAGTTCCCACCCATGTGTTGGAGCTGCAAGACAGTCCACAGCTTCAAGGCATTCCATTTTAGTACGGAAACATTTTACCCCAAAACAAAACCTGCTTTGCCAATGTTCTCCCAAAATTACCCCCCATTACTTTCAAGAGTAAAAAAAATACAATGTACCTATTTTTGCCCACAGCGCAGGCAGTTTCATGCTCTCTCATCCACTTGCTTCCAAAGGCCTGCACTCCTGTTAAAAGAACTGTATAACTTCCAGTATTGCTGAAGTAACAGAGGTCAGTGACTAAACAGTCAAAACTGCGAGAACTACTCTCTTCTAACCTCGGAGGGGGGCTCATTTGTTAAAGGTTGTTTGCCTAAAGGCTACCAAGAAAGGTGTTGGGCAGAAGCAATAGGAGCTCTAGCAATAATTTAGACATGGGGTGGTGGTGGGCTCGAAAGTTCCACCGCGTGCTTTATGAATGACACAGTGCGCTATAGGAAGGGGAAAAAGGATGTGTTGGGGTGCCACAAACGTCACAGATCACCCATGCACAAGGGGGGGAAGAGTGTGAAGGGCCCCGTGAAGGTAAAGGGGGGGGTCGTCGTGAGTGGGTGTGTGGAGGCAGGCAAAGGTGGCTGGTGATGGTTTGAGAGAAGAAGAAAAACACGTGAGAGATGAGGTCAACTGTAACAGAGGTCAGGAAATCTATTACTGAAGGAGAGTGGCGCGGCTCGAATTCAAGAAGATTACGATTTAGAAATTAGTTAGGGGTGTGGGGGTGCCGGGTTGGGGGAGGTTGAGAATAGGAGACGCGATGATGCTGTTTAAAGGCGGCTGTTTAGGATGGCTGAAATGGAGTGTGGTCTAGGGTGGCTAGAAAAGATGAAATCGCACTGGACTCGAGCGCGCCAGCGGCCTGGCTGCAGGTGTTTGGACTCCCTAAGGCCTGGCTCCACCCCAGCCCTGAGTCTCGGGATGTATCGCTCTTTCTCACCCCGACCTCCCTGGGAGCCTCGCACATTGATCCCGGACCAGGGGGTTGCTTTGGGTTGCTGCGAAACAGTCTTCAATAAACAGGTTGGTGGTGGTGCAGAGCTCAGGGTGTGTTTGTATATTACTTAAGGGTTCAAAAGTCAGCGATGCCCTGCTGCAGGCCCAAAGTTAAACACGAGGCCGCGGGCAGGGCTCAGGGCTGCTGTCCGCCTGCAGATCGGACAGCCCCGGCTCGTCTCTCACCGGACTGTTACAGGGAGCAGCAGTCGGCGCTCCAGTCCCACCTCCAGCACGGACTTCATAGCTGCCAAGGTTTCAGATTGCTAATGTGTGACATTTTCGTATTTTCAATGTAATTATTTATGAGTGACATTCAACAACTATGAGTAACACTTTCTCACCAGTACAAATCAAGCAATGAAAATGAGTGAAACATATATATCAGAAATTACAGCCATTTGAGCAACGAAAAACTCTACAATCATCTTAAACTATTGCAAAGCACCAGAAATGGAAGGGCACTATCTGACATGAAACACAGACTGCATAGCTGCCACATGTTAAGAGTGCTTATGTGTGACATTTTCAAGGTTTCAGGACACCTATGAATGACATTCAACTACTAAATGTATGACACTATGTTTCGAGCAAAATCAACAAATTAAGTACATGGAAACAGATAAACGTTAAGAAATGACACTTATTTGAGAAAGGACAAGTTATGAAAAGAACTTGGAACTGCTGCAAAACACCTGATCCTACTGTAAAACGATTATATACCCACAAACTACTCACATCTTACATGATTTTACACTTGTAATCATTACTGCTTCTTGCAAAGCCACAGACAAATTGGTTACATTTGACAGTGTAAAATTGAAGGATCATGTTTGGCTACGGAACACCTTATCGTACTTAGTTCAGCAACTCAACTCATTTTCTTATTGCAATCTGAACCTTATTGCGTGCTCTCTTCCTAAACAAAAACATCACTGCACTGATTCTAGTGTTTCGCGCCGTAGTGTTACAGGCCACTTACCAATGGAAAAATCCTGCCTGGGGCTGTAGTTTCTAAGCTGCAGTGGCAAACTCACTGCTGACAGCTGCTCTGCTCAGCTGTTCACAGACAGTGCTGTGCTCGAGTCTGTGGGGCAGTCCATACACCACGGTGCTCTGACCCGGGCAGAAAGGGCAATGCTCTCAGCAGCAGAACTGCAGTGTGCGCGGTGGGTGTCTTTTAAAAACAGCGCTCACCGTAACGTACTTTATTTTGCCAAGGCCCTACCAGGGTCGCAGCAATGTCTTCCTGGGGGCCCGGCAGGACATGTACAAAAATACCTGATCCTGTCTGGAGTTAGGTTTATGATATTAACAGTTTCCCTCCACTGCGGTGTCGGCTTATAATTGGCAGTCATCCCTCATTTATTCACTATATATTTCAGTATTATGGTCCTTCGGACTCATAAATCACTCAGCCTTTTAGGAATAGCGTCAAACTTCTAGAGTGAAATATGGCTGTTTTTAGTAGCACTGTTTAGGGACACATACATTTATCAGAACACAAAAATTGTGAACAAAACAGAAAAAGGAGGAAGACACAGTTATTTGCTTTAAATCCATGTATTTGAAGAACATGATGATTGCATCCACATTGCAAACTCAGTGCTTCATCTTATCCTCTTAATACATATACTTCTTTACATACATGTGATTGGATGATTGCTAACTAATGAATACAGACACCTGTGTTTGTGTGAAAACTGACATAGATCCTCGTAGTAATAGCAGACAGTGCTGTATCAGATGTTTAGTGCGGTGAATGGGCGCAGTGTACACTAAGCGACAAATGGCATATCGCTCTGTTCAATGTAAGACAGTATAACTGATGGCGACAACACATGTTGTAATAAGTCTTGTGTGGGTCACCTCTTAAAGGCCACACGGTCTAATAAATGGCATTGAAATTAAATTGAAACACTTCAGTATTCCATTGATTGAATGGCATTTCATGCAGTATTCTCATGTTTATGTCCTGAGGGTCAGACGTGTGACTAACATTGACGTAAGTCTGAGACAGTATTAGCTGCCTCAGAGCTCATACAACCTATACTGAGTAACTGTGAGCTGATTACCCCTCAGCCATAGGCTTTTGTCAGTATCCTAACTCACATTCGATCTGTCACTGGTTGTCTGTAAGCCAGTCATGACGTATGGAGGTTTTGCCAATGCATCAAGTCATTAGCTCCTTTCATTGGTGCCAGCAATTGTAAATAATGATCCACATTTAGTACCTTACAACAGGATACCGTCTGAAATACGCGCACCCTTTTCACCTTTCATTGTTTACTCTGCACTCAGGTCCCCGAGCCCAGTTGCAGTGCAACCTTTAAAAGTGCATTTTTGTACGGAGCTTTTCTTGAATTTTCGTTACTAACATCATTATTACACGACCAAAGTCATGCGCCATCGCTGACGGAGTCAGCCAGTCTGTGGAGGCATGCATGAGTGCACTGAAAGGAGCCTGCCCTACCCTGACAATAAACGAGATTTATTTATATTCTAACAGTTACCGGCCGGCGGCTGCTTATTTATTTAAATTATAACTAACGAAACAAAAGCGGAGCATTCCCTGCTCTACTTACTTTTTTGCTGCAATTTAAAGCTTCGGTAAAGTGCACTTGTGGCCGCAATCAGAAGTATGACTCCGATTCTCCCACGGGCGGGCCGCAGAACGCCGGGCGGGAGGGCATTCAGTGCGGTTCACCTCTACACAGCCTATAAAGTTAAGAGCATAAAATGGTTGTCTCACAGGGATCTATTCTATCTATCCCCGCTTCTTTTTACCCTTCAAAAACGATAAAAGCTGTTTGGCATGAAATCTCAAGTCGGCCTGGAAACGTGCGTGCAGCTGCATTCGCAAGCATTTCCGCTTGCACTTCATACACGTGTGCAGCGCAGCGCCGCCCCCAAAATAGTGCCGCCTGGGGCGGACCGCCCCCACCGCCCCCCCCTAGCTACGCCCCTGAGGGAGACACATTCCTATGCAGAGCTGCAGCTGAAGCTTCAACCGAAGAATTTACAATTCATGACGCTCATATTGTGACAGCAATGCGCGGGCTGATGGGAGCTTCAGTCCTTTACATTTCATTCGGTATAATAGCACTCCCACAACAGGAGCTGAATAAATGCCCCGGCAGCCTCCTCGCAGAAAAGCTGCACAGATCTCTGAACTAGCAACACCATGCAAGGTTCATCAAGCACCTTTTAAGCCATAGATTACAAATCTCCTTTTTAGCCTTTTGTGCATCAGGTCCAAGCAAACACCATTCTCTCACAAACCTATCCATTTGTAAAGCCCATTTCAAGTTGAATTTCCTAACCCAAGACTACCTCGCTCTCCAAGGGTTCTCTCAGTGAGTGCTCCAATCACACTAAACCCCACTCCCACACCGAATAATTCTTCTGCCGGGTTCGGAGCATAAACATTAATGAGAGTAACAAATCTCTGAGGAAGGGAAAGCTGCACTCTAACATAGCATCTCCAGGTATCCCCTTTCACTTTAATCGTATCCCTCACAATGCATGCTGCTTACAAGGGAATGCCACTCCCACTGTCTTGATATCTGCTGAGCGCCAACATTTCTCAGAGTATGTTCAATGTTTTATACAAAACTGGTCCTTCTGAAAAAATGAGTTCCCGTTTCAAAAAAAAAACAAGCATTGGCATAGCAAATAGGTCTCGCTATTGGGACCTTATAAGTATTTATTTATGCAGCACAATTTCTTTGGTGCAACAACAACTGTTGCATGGCTAAACACTTACAAGGTCCCAAAGGCGAGACCTATTGGCTATGCCAATGCTTGTTTGTTGAATGTCCCCACATTGAAAATGCTTTTCATTGCTGGAAACGCACTTCCCGTACACCTGCACTAGTTTGGGGGTTATGCCCTTCCCCTTCCCACCTTGGAAAGGTTTTACTCCTGCCTTTCACAAGAATAAATCTCCGACCATTTCCATGGTAGAAATATTTGACAATAACCACAGGCTTTCATGTTCATGGGTGTTCCTACATTTTCCAGAATACCCAGACTGTGAACCCCTTTCTTATGTGTGGGATATTCTGATGTACACCATCGTAGAGGGTAAAACGGCTTGTGAATAAAAGGATTACTTTCAAACATACACTTTATGAGCATTAATGTTTCCTAAATGGTTCGCCACGGATATTGAAATATTTAGAAACATAATCTTAAATTTTGCTGTTGCTTTCTCTCCTAGAAAGATTGGATAGACTTGGGTAGGGGTGATGCTCTTGACACCCTGCTCAAGGGCATCCATTTACTGATGAACGAGGGCATAATGCGCCATCTGAATGTACCATACCTGGAGGCAATCTCATAGCACCGTGCAGAGAAATAGCAAACAAATGCAATATAAAAATGTGGAAATATATGCATTAATAAAGTAGTGGGGTCTGGCTACACCTCCGATATGTCTGCAAAATGAACCTTCTGTCCTGCAATGTTATCCTGAATTTTGATCATTTGTCATTCATTTTTTACAGTCCTGTCCTGCATTTGCCTCCACGCCAGGTGGTCACCCAAAGCACACATTCACGGCATTTTAGTTTTCCGTCGCGTTCGGCAATCTCAGCCTCAACACACAAGCTCCACTTTACACAACCAAACGAAGGAGACTGGGTTTGGGATTTCTGTAACAAGGGAAGCTTTGCACGGGATGTTGACTGCATTACACCGAGCCCTGGCGAAGCTCGCTTCTCTTTGAGAAGAGCACGCAGGCTATTCTGCGGTGTTTTATATCAATCAATTGCAGAACAATACAATGATGGGTTTTTACTACTAGCTTAAAATCTAGGGAGCTTCTCTTGGACTGAATTAACTCATTCATTTCGTGATGGGCCTGCAAGCTGGCACCTCATGTATTTAAACCAGTAGATGTCACTGCATTAATCAAATTAGCACAGCTTTGATGACACTACACTGCACTGGTGAGGCAGGCACTGCCCCCTAGACCTGTATGGGGGAGCGTGAATGCACGTGTGAGTGCCAAAGGTTCGTGAGAACACGCGTAGAGGGGTGCTGGCACTTTAAATTGATATTATATATAGAGCGCAACGAATGACCAGGGGCGTCTTGGCGCTAGTATAGATAGACGGCATGGTGCTGGGTATGATAGCTCATGGAGGCTGGCACTGGCACACGCAAGCACGGATGGCGCCTCAAGGGGACACGGGCAGATCTGGACGGCACTAGTTCAATACAGGACAGATGCATGCCACCCTCGCTCAATAACTGGCAGGCTGCTACCTGGGTACTGAATCAGGGATGGCATGGCCGAGACATCAGTGACCAAGCTCAGGTGCGCTGGCAATGATTTAGAGCACATCTGGAATGACACTATCCCAAGAAACAGCTCTTGGAGGGGCACTTTCAACTTAAGTTACAGCTTGACTGTAAGTGCAATGATGATGCACAGACTTTAAGGCGCTGAGGCAATAGAGCACACCTGCTCACGATAAAGGAAACAATGGAAGTGGCTGGGATATTACGGCACAGACTATATGTCAGGTAAACATTGCTGCACAGCTGGGGTAGCACTTCATTACACTGTGAGGGACACTGGAATATTAAGGCACCGGTGACATGGCAGGGAGGCATTAAAGAATAGACGATAAAGCGCTGCATTACAACATAACAGTTGCTCTGACACCTTCGGGTAATGTTCGCACTATATAAAATCGCATTACATAAATAAACAGGCAATGGAACATTCCTGCACACATAACAAGACACTGAGCCATTCATGCATGTGTATAGCGCTGCATGAGATCACTGAAATATTAAGGCGCAGATGACATGGCACCCAGTCACTATCAAACGGACGGAATAGCGCTGCATTACACCATGACAGTTTAAGGCGCAGATGGCATGACTCTGAGCCATTAATTCAAGTGTATAACGCTGCATGACAGTCACTGAAATATGAAGGCGCAGATAACTTGGGAGTGAAGCATTAATGTACGTCTGGCACAGAACTGTTTTACAATTTGAGCGGCGCTACAATATTAAGGCATACGATGGAACATGCAGTGTGACACTAAGAAACGCGATCAAACATCAAAGCGGCCATGCGGCCGCGAAAGTGAAAGTAATCGCGGTCAAGCGTGGCGCTGCCTCCCGCGCACATGCACTGTAGCTCTAGGCTGGCCTGGTAGCACTTTTTGGAGCCCTCGCAATAAGTCTCGCCAGACCAGCGAATGCGCTGGGTCAGGCGAGACCTAAAAAAGGGGAAGAGGTGATATGTGGATCTTGCAAACTCAATGACTGTTACGCTAAATGAGCTTCATTTAGTCTCACGGAGTAAGAAAAGCCATCCCTTTCTCTCGCTCCTCTCTTTTTTTACCACCAAGAAACACACTAGGGAGCCCTCCACCCCCATGCAGAAAATAAAACAGAGTCAACAGGGCCTAAACAAAACCTCTAGCTGGTACACCATTATTGTTTCTATGGGAGACAAATAAATTGTGCTGTCCTCTTTTTACAATGGTATAAAGGTTACCATAGTCACTGCGTAAGGGAAAAATTAGCTTCACGCCTGGTACATCTTACTTCCTCCAATCCAAATCAATTCCTTCAGCTACTCAATTCCAACACAGATAAATAAGTTCCAAATGTTAGTCATAACTCTAGGACAAAACGTGGATGAGCCAAGGTTGGCAGTGAGTTCATCTCTTCAGTCTACTTAGTTAAGTAATCATGGCTTCTCTGGCAAGCCTTCAGTAACAATAAATGTAAGGAAAAAGAAAAAAGCTGAAGAAAAAAGGAAGAAAACCCAGTTTAAGAAATTTTAGTAAAGTATAAAAAATTTTATTCAATATATAATTTTTTTTTAGGATTTTTGTTAAATCATGCGCTCAGAAACATACATGTAATTATATAAAGGTCGAAACGCCGTCGACGCATAAGTGGCCATAACTAACGAAGGACGCATCGTCTTGCTTGTTGTTGTATCAGTTTTTGTCCTGAACTTCCCTTGTTATGTAATCCCTTCTGTTTGCCACCTGTCTGGTTTTTGTATTTGATATTAATCCTTTTGTGCACCAATGTATGTTTCTGAGCACATTATTTAAAAAAAAAATACTCTAAAAAAAATTATATATTTAATAAAATTTGGTATACTTTCCTAATATATCTTAAACGGGGTTTCTCTTCCATCTTTCTTCTGCTTTTTTCTTTTTCCTTACATTTATTGTTATTGAAGGTTTTCTAATTTGATATGGATTGCTTGAGCCGTCGTTAGGAATAAATATGGATTGCCCCTGGTTCAGGTGTACAGTGCTGCCCCTTTTGTTGGTAATGATTCTCTGGCAAGTCAGCAGTGTGCGACTATGAAGATTTTATCCTTTTTCATGATTACTCCGATGGCCCCTCATGGATTTTGCCGTAACGGTCACCTCGGAGTTGTTGCTCCGACCCTCATCAGGCTGCTAGAGTCATTCAAGTGAACGTTGTCTTTTGCGCGCAACACTCATGCCCTCTACAGGGTGAAGACCATGGTCTCTAGCACTTGCCAAGTGATTAGCAGCCCAGTGAGTTATAGCGGTCTGTAAGTTGATTGTAGGTTCTTGCATCACCGGTCAGAGTTTCTTGGGCTTTGCAGGGTACTTGCAGAAAGATCATGGAAAAGAACCTAGGGGCTCATTATCATGGCGGGCGGACTTCATAACGGGGATGGGACCAACCGCCAGACGTGCGGTGGTCCCACTTGTCCAATTAGGATGCGCCCACCATGCTGTTGGGCGCATCCTGTCCTTTTACCATTACGGGTGGTGTGCTGGCTGCAGCACCGTCCGCAATGGTGAAAGTGTATGCACAGCATTTCCGTGCACCACGTGGCAGGCACCACGCGGTGCCTGCCACTTGGTGCAGGGAACTGCAGGGGGGTACCATGCGTCCCCCTCTCCCCCCCTCAAATGCAGCCCCTACCACCGGGGGCCCGCACCAGGCCCCCCAAAGCCGAACCCCGCCAGCCTCTCCTTGGCACCATATTGCTGGCCCAGCTCCGCCCAGCCCGCAATCGTAACGATTGCCGACCGGTGGAAAAGCGGCGGATAGACTTTGAGTCTGCAGCGATACCCGCGTAACTGTCGCGATCGTTACGCCATCGCCATGTCCATTTTGTTTGCTCGAAGCATTATTCTTCTTTAAGGCGGGGGCCAGCCATTTTTGCGAGGATGTTGTGTGGTGTTGCATTTGAGCCTCTTGATCACTTTCCCACCCTGTATGCTCTCACAATGCTGAAAAATCAATTGCACCCAGCAGCACTCCCCTGAATAGCTCAGTTAGACATGCATATATGTCTTATCCTTCAGTATCTTTCATGAGGTTTCCGAGATGGATGTTGTCTCTTCTGGATCAGTTTTCAAAGTCTTCACTTTTTTTTTTTTTTAGAAACTTGAATTTGTGCTCACTGTGGTTTGTAGAAGGGGTTCAGAATTTGTGTTTGCATTCAAATGTGTCTTCACCGTCTTCGTCCTCTGGTTCAGGGAGTCCGAGTCTCATTTAATGTTGGCTACATCCTGAGAGAGTCCCGATGCCAAGTGGTCATTAAACATTTTTTGAAAAACCACTTTAAGTCCCTCCAAATGAGCCCCTTATGTCATCCTTTGTTAGAGGTCCTGCCTGCTCAGATGCCATATTCTCTCTATTTTTGCCAAGCTGCATAAGTCCAGACTGTTGCGTATAATTTTGGTCTTATTGGACGGCTGCAACATAAAGCAAGCCTCTACCTCTTGAGAACTATCTCCGCCAGAAAAGTTGTGCAATATGTTCAAGAGAGCATGATCTTGGAAGCTCCAACATGCAATCTTGGCTCTATTATGAACAAAGGCTGCTAAACTCTGCCACCAGATCACGGACTCCTCAGCAACATCATATCTAAGTTCACCCATGTTCTTAGCACAACAAGAGGGCTTCCCGTCATTTCCATAGCCCACGTGTCAAAGCACCCTTTTGGCTCCCCATATTATGGACTGCAGTAATTTGCTCCGCTTCTCTGATTCGAACAGTATACTAAGTGTATACAAGGCACTGTCTCCTCCAACAAGCCACTAACATGTGCCTAAGGAAGGCTACAAAAACGGTTGTCGCTATAAGTGGCAGTGCTTTTGTCACCTCAGAGTCCAAACATTTTAGATCCATGCAGGCTGGCCAGAGCCCTGGGATAGCCCATTAATGCCAGTAGATACCATAAATAAAGTCACTGATAAGCTATAGCATATAAACTGTTCCTTATATCATGCTGCATGTCATATCAGACTTCAACGGCCTGCCTCAACCAAGTAAGAGGGATCATGGGCTCGCGTGGGTGGTGTCACCGTATGCTGCTCCTTCTGCCAGAGGGCTGCCAGGAGGAGATCCCTGTGCGCCCTTAACTTTGTCATATTTTCAACACTGCAGCGTGTTGGGTCGCTCAAATTCAGCCTCTGGTTGTCTTGACTTGAGGTCTGAATGGAAGATACATTAACAGGAGGTTTGCAATCTATTCCCAGAGCAAAGCTGAGAGAGCGCCCAGATGCTTTCTCCCACTGGTGCTACTGTCCGAGCCACCCCATTCGTGCAGTAGGTGGGGCAATAACATTTCAACAAGTGTCATCTTGAACATAAGAGTTTGGTGCACTATCAGCTATGGTAGGTGGACCTGCTGTAAGACATCTGCGACACCACCACAGCTCAGTCCCAATAATAGGGCATTGGCGAGGAATCACACCGTACGTCAGTGCAGGGATGCTCCACACACAGTGTAGGTGTCTTGGAGTGGCACAGTTCTGCTGTTGCCATGCCATCATCCTAGGAGGGACTCCAGAAAGGCTAAGACCAGGCAAAAATCCTCAGCAACCCATATAGTGAAAGGAGAGATTTTTAGGTGCTACCGACACGTAGCTTTTAGCTGTCAGTTTAAGAAAAACCTCTTGTGGACCATACCAAAAACATACAGTGGACTTGGAGCCAGACCACGGCTTATCATTGGTTGGCTTTCCTGTCTATCTCAATTGCTTGCTTGTTATTCAATGGTTTTTCCTTCCCATCCTTGTGTTTGGCCCTCCTCTGGAGCCAAGATGCTTTACCATATTTTTATGAAAGATTTTTATCCTTTCAATGCTCTGATAAAGGAAATTATTTGTTTTTATTTTTCTTCAAGCCTTGATCACAGTGCTTTTGTTTACATGCTCTCTCCCTCGTTTGTTGCTTTCCTCTTCAAATACTCCCCCTATCACATATACCCTTCTCCACACACCCATAGCTCCTTCAGCATTTCCCCGACATTTTATGTACTGCTCCCAGTGGCATGCACCATCTTGAGATGGTTAAAATCAAATATGAAAACAAGCATTGGCATAGCCAATAGGTCTCGCTTTTGGGACCTTCTAAGTATTTAGTTATGAAGCACAATATTCTTGGTGCAACCACATCAACTGTTGCGTGGCTAAACACGTATAAGGTCCCAAAGGCGAGACCTATTGGCTATGCCAATGCTGGGTGTGGTTGTGCGTGGTTATGTGTGCGTGTGTGTGGTTATGTGTGCGTGTGTGTGGTTATGTGTGCGTGTGTGTGGTTATGTGTGCGTGTGTGTGGGTGTGTGTGTGGTTGTTATGTGTGTGTGGTTGTTATGTGTGTGTGGTTATGTGTGTGTGTGGTTATGTGTGTGTGTGGTTATGTGTGTGTGTGGTTATGTGTGTGTGTGGTTATGTGTGTGTGTGGTTATGTGTGTGTGTGGTTATGTGTGTGTGTGGTTGTGTATGTGTGTGGTTGTGTATGTGTGTGGTTGTGTATGTGTGTGGTTGTGTGTGTGTGGTTGTGTGTGTGTGGTTGTGTGTGTGTGGTTGTGTGTGTGTGGTTATGTGTGTGTGGGTGTGTGGTTATGTGTGTGTGTGGTTATGTGTGTGTGTGTGGTTATGTGTGTGTGTGTGGTTATGTGTGTGTGTGTGGTTATGTGTGTGTGTGTGGTTATGTGTGTGTGTGTGGTTATGTGTGTGGGTGGTTGTGTGTGGGTGCGGTTGTGTGTGGGTGCGGTTGTGTGTGGGTGCGGTTGTGTGTGGGTGCGGTTGTGTGTGGGTGCGGTTGTGTGTGGGTGCGGTTGTGTGTGGGTGCGGTTGTGTGTGGGTGCGGTTGTGTGTGGGTGCGGTTGTGTGTGGGTGCGGTTGTGTGTGGGTGCGGTTGTGTGTGGGTGCGGTTGTGTGTGGGTGCGGTTGTGTGTGGGTGCGGTTGTGTGGGTGGTTGGGTGGGTGGTTGGTTGTGTGGGTGGTTGGTTGTGTGGGTGGTTGGGTGTGTGTGTGGTTGTGGGGTTGTGCGTGCGTGGGGTTGGGCGTGCGTGGGGTTGTGCGTGCGTGGGGTTGTGCGTGCGTGGGGTTGTGCGTGTGTGGGGTTGTGCGTGTGACAGTAATACTAAAAGCATCTCAAAATAAAGGAACACAAACATCGAGTTTGTGGAAAGAGAAAGCCCGTTGTAAGTCCAACGGGCACATTAACACAACAGCAAAACAAACAAGATCACTTAGCGAAGACTGAGTGCTGATAATGGATACACACAGCCCATCATCTTAAGAGTTCGATTGCAGCCAATGTGCATCAAACCTGCCCCCTCCTTGTGAGTTGCACCCCTTATTTCATGAGTTGTAACTGCTGCACCCACCATAGCGCTTTTGAGAACTAAAGTGCTACATAGGTCTAAACGATTAACCAGTCGCCAACATGCTGTGCTATTAAAGAGAATGTGCCAAAAGTTTCCAGCTTCCTCATCATGTCCTCATGAAAGCGCCAACGAAAGGACTCCCTGAATGGTGCAACGGACATGAAGCAGCTGCTGCGATCAGAAATAAACACTGTGAACGTTGTCCAGTTTCACAGTAACATTTCCTTAACCCTTTTGATGCGCATGACGGAGCGGTTCCGTTATGCGCATCGGTCGCGCTGTGCATATGACGGAACCGCTCCGTCACGGCCCCGCCCGTGCAACGAACCTTCAGCACGGCTGAAAGCACATTGTAAGTCAAACGGGCGCAGCAAAGCATTAACACAACATGTTCTTTGATGTTCTTTGAACGAGAACATCAAAGGGGCGTCGCGAAAGTGATCGCGGGCGAAAGTGAAAGTGATCGCGGGCGCTTAATGAGCATGACGAGGTTTGTCAGCCTCTGCTCCTAAGCGCGCGGCCGCGCACATGCACTGTAGATCTAGGCTGGCCATGGTAGCATTTTTTGAGCCCTCACAAAAAGTCTCGCCAGACCAGCGTATGCGCTGGGTCAGGCGAGACCTAAAAATGGTACCCACATCAATCTTTAAGTGTGTGCATGCCAACACATGCACGCAAGTCATCACATGTGCACCCATAATGACGAAACCACCATCAGAATCATTAAAATATATGTACTCATTTACACATTTGTGTCAGGGACTCTTTCTACTTTTATTTTGCTGATGCTGCTCAGGATCGGCAAAAAGCATTGGCAAAGCCAATAGGTCAATAAGGAGCAACCTATTTTCTTTGGCAATGCATGTTCTGTGTGCAGTGTAGATTGGCAAGTTAACTTTTATTCAATAGAACTGTACAACGGACTTTGGCAATTACAGGATAATTTATAAGATCAGTAAGTTGGTAAAAAAGTGGAGAAATGCCTTCGATCTGGTCATTTAAATACAATTAAATGGACCCTCCATCCTGAAAACTGGATGCGAAGTCTTGGCACATACACTATGCTTTTGGCCCTTGTACAAAATTCCGTCTGGCGGTTTGACAAGCATTGGAATATTTATCCAAGAAAGTCACTGGAGATGCCCCGAAGAAAGCTTCTCAGTCTTTGGCCTACCGGGGTTGGGATTCCTACTGCTGATGCCCAGGACAAATTGTTTGGAGTGAATGATAAGATGTCATGTTTATTTTAGCCCTGAACAAGTAGGCACACACCTCCAGCAACACATACCCTTTGGCTACCTATTTACAGTCTACTACTAAAGAACAATATGCAATACAATTAATAAGATATGGGTGGAGAGCTCATAGGAAACACAATGAGCAGTAAATTCAGTTTGCTTTTCGGACAAGGTTTCCAAATTAAAAACATTTACATACGTTTCCAAAATATAACTATTTGTGGCTAGTTCTAGTGTTTGTTATAGTATAAAAATACACGAAGAATGGTAGGAGGAATAGTGATATTTGTATTTAAAAAAAATATGTTCCCAAAATTTGGAATTTGAAAAAAAACAAAGTGGATGAAGGTTACAGACACTTTTGCTAAACGATGAAGCAGCTTTTAACCCCTTGTGTGCCCCGCCCTTTCCCCGCCCTGTGCCGGGCGTTGAATTAGCGGGCGGGGTTCATGACGAGATAGTCTCGTCATGGGCACAGCGCAACCGCGGCCCATGACGAGACCATCTCGTCATGGGCACTCAAGGGGTTAAAGGACAACTTGTTATTCCATTTCTGTACGTCCGGTAAATTCTCAAGGTGTTACCTCTAACACTTAACTAAGAACAAGCAATGGTACAATTAGAAAAAAGGTTGTACATTATGCAATAATCGAAAGTCTGGCATAATGAAAGATCTGTCTTATTTAGAGCACTAACACGTTGAAAGCTGGCCACAATAATCCCATTCACAAACTGAGCCTCTGCATACACAGAGCCAGTGATTATTCACATATTTGACTTGACACCAATATAGTCCTGGTATGTTGTTAATCTGATATAATCAGAAAGGTGGCATGCTCAGAGTTCTGCTTGAATACAAAGGCTGACAATGTGAACCCTCGAAAGTGGATTTCTGAAGCCTTATCTCCCCTTGGACAAGTATATCCATTATAATTAGGGCTCCCGGTTTTATGGTATGTATCTTTTTGACATTTCCGTCTGTATTTATACATATTTATTTTTTGTCAACTTTATCTGTATTAATCCATATTTATTTTGGGTTTTGTGAAAAAATATAAGTGTGAAACTGGTATATTTCCACATTTATTTAACCAATAAATATACAGTCATGCTTGAATGCCTGCCAGGTTTCAGTGATAAAAACCTGCAGAAGATAAATCTATGCACTTATATGAAATTCTGCACATTTCAGTATCAGCCTTGTGCATACCTACTGCTGTTCAAGCCTCTTTACTAAAATTCCTTTTTTTTTGTAAACCCGCTTACCTATCAATCCACACAGTTATTGGCCTGGCAGTCATGGCAACGTGTTTTTAGAATCACTCAAAAGCACCCGATTTCCGTTTTAATCCACATTTAAAAAATAAATACAGACAAGAAGATAAATGGTTTTTTGTCTGTATTTATCTGTAAAAACGGGAAACAGGGAGCCTTAATTATGATATATTTCACATCCCTGGGCCTAATGTTCTATGATAAACTTGCACCTATCTTTGCACATATTAAATTGCCAGTTTTATATCACACGTTCTGAAACCATATTTATAATGCACTCCTATATTATACCTAGTCTTCGATAAGGCATTCTTAAGCAAGAAAATTAGAATCCTGTTAACTACACGGAGAAGCCTCTGCCTTGTATCGTTAATCAAGGATCTTTTTTAGGTATCGCCTAGGTAGCACATGCTTGCTGTCTCAAAGACATGCTGGATCTGATGTATGGGCTTTGAGCACTGCCTATCTTTTTTGATTGGTTTCTCTTACTGTCCTTCGTAAACTCTGGCTTTTGTTTGGTGAATACGCTTGCTAGTCCCTCCTTGTTGACTTTTGAAACCTCTCATGAGGACTACCCCTGAAACGTGTGCTCTTACTGTTTTTTATGCTACTCTGTGAGCACTCTTTTTTTGGTGGCTTGCCAGCTGCCCGTTTTCATTCCCCAACAGCAACGCACTTATCTGGTCTTTTTTTTAAAAACTCTGTTTATTTAACATAAATAAACCTTGGTCATGTTATACAGTTTCGTATCTCACAGAGTATAATTGCATCAGTTTTCACACGTGTCAGTACATACTTTCTAACGTAGCGGGCAGAGTTACATTACATACATTGCAATTCACACTGTACAGTGGTCCTCTGGGGACAAGACAGCCGGTGGTTCACATATTCCCCCCCCCCCCCACTTATCTTGTCTTGTTTATTTGTGGCTTGCCTCCTGCTCATTTTCATTCACCAACAACGCGGTCCACACTTATCATGTCTTGTTTAGTATTTACAGGGTTTTTTTGTTCACCGAAAAGGAGTTTAACCATTGCCGGCTTCTGTCCCTATTTCGAGTCTGCCATGGTTTTATTTTATTGTTACAATAGGCATTTTTTTTTGTAGGCACGGGGAGAGCGGAGACTCAAAGCTGGTTCCCCAGCCAAAGTAGGCAGCTATGTAGGTTACACCACATCCTCTCAAGCCACTAACCTGAAAAGTAAACATGTTTTATTCTATTGAGAGATTTCCTTTATAGTGTCATAATAAAGTCATTTGGTGGATGGGATTTTTTTGGGCTTCTTGTCCTGGACTGGGCTTATTGTGGATTTTTTTTATTTATGAATGTTAATGTATACCATGGCCACTAACCCAGATCCCAAAATGGCCACGCTGACAGTGGACTGCCTCGTCTGCATTTTTTCCTACCTAAATGCAAAATAACTGCTTACTGCAGCCATCATCAGCAAGGTAACTATTCATGGAGGGGCTGAGCAGGTTCCACAACAAGGGCGTTCTAGTGTCCCATGCAATAAAGTCAAAAAGATTAATTGTGCCGAATGCCGAGGTAAGTGCCAGTGATTGTCCCATGCCAGTTTGGTCCATCCCAGTCTCTCTCTCAGTCTTCCTCCATAAGAATAATTTTCCTTTTGTAAGCGATCATGCATTGGTACTTGGACTGCTCAGTGTTTACTTTAGATGCGTTGCTCGTTGGGGGCTATGAGTAAAAACATTGTCTCCCCGACCCCCCATCCACCCCCCAACCAGACCCTTCCTGTTGCTTGTTACTTTTAAGGTCACCCGAGTATGCTTGGGCAGGGTATAATTTCTCCCCTGGTGTGCTAAACCCCCTTCCTCTGGGCTGCTTTACATTGCCTCTGCCACAGGGCAGCTTGTTCTAAGGGGAGAGGCGAGCACACTGCAGGTCTCTCACCATCCACTGCTCAAGTCACACTCTCGGAAGTTGATGATCTTCCAGGGAGGGAGCACACTTTGCTGAGCAGAAAGCGGATCAAGTGGTTTTTGCTGCAGTAGCACCCAAGATAACGAGCTGCATGGCTAAAAACGTACAAGGTCCCAAAGGAAAGACCTATTGGCTATGCCAATGCTAGTCTGTTTTCTCACGAGAATCTTGGGCATCTGTCTTGGCTCATGCTATCTGCAGCTTTCCTTTAATCATAGAACTTCTTCTATGCCTATGTGAAGAAAATGTATAAAAGCAATGCGATCTCTAGACAGGTTAGCATTTTATGCTCAATAACTTTGTGAGGGTGAAGCTATGTTGGTTTATTTCGAAATTACTAATTAATGTTCGACTTTGTGTAGTCTGAGAGGGAGATTTAATTAACACTATGAGGGAGGAAACAGACAGATTTTGTGTTTTTAGTGTGAAAAGGTGCATAAAACATAAGCTTTTAGTTGGCCAAGGAGGACATTCTGTATTACCCAGGGACTCTGATCTGAACAGAGCGTTCTGGCCACAAGCACTTAACATCAGATCAATGAAGGATGTGCTCACCATCGCTGACCTAAGGAGAGGGTTTTAGGGAGCATACATCTTAACCACATCAGAAGATTTTCAAATGCAGGCTCCTGGCAGCTCCTACATGTGCATTCGGAGTATTTGCTTATCCTAATGCTTTACTAATATACATCACAATTGCCTTTCATCTAGATTGGTCTAGCTTGGTGTACCATTACATATCGCAAAATATAATACATTTGGTATTGGCTTTCCAGAGTAGAGTATGGATCCCACATATCTAGATTTACCACACCGACTGTCTGGTGGGTTGGAGGTGGACTCCATGCTGTTGCATCCTCGTGAACTATTGGTTGGTGAAACCACTGTCCATTTTTCCTGCTCAGGGTGCCACAGACTAGATACACAGGTCTAAGTGCTAAGGGAAAGGATACATTTTACATCCTCTTATAGAATAACAACATTTCAGTGGTCTGGCATATATATATGAACCACCTTTATGGCACAAGGTCCCAGCTATCAGAAGGCACTTCTGTTTAACTGGGGGATTTTGATAACGGTGAAATCTATCCAGGGAAAGAATCTTGAAATAAGACTACTAAGAGCCTTGAACAAAACGCCCCCTTTCAGAGGATTTCCAGAAACTGACAGCTTGACTCCGCAGCGTTTGTAGTGACAATGCACCAGTGGGAACCTTGTGCCAGAGGCTTGTTTGCTTCAGGGGGTTTTTCAGCTGGACACCAGACCCAGAAGGAGCAGAGGATGCATTAGGACTGGGTTGGACGACCTCCCAGCATTATGCTCCGCCACTCAGGCCACCTGATATAACGATCCCCATAGTCACGACTCTGATGAGGATGCAGATAGTGGACATGGTTTTGGTGAAACAGTTTGGAGATATGAAGCTACGTCTTGAGCTCTACATGAGCTTTCCTGGGATTTTCACAATGGAACCAGTATCCTTTACAGTGTCTAGAATACTAAATGCCACACTCATTATCCTGCTCTTCAGTCAGCCTTAACTTTCTATAATGTGGCGTCTCAAGTGGAGACCCAGGTCAGCCATGTAGCTGCTGATCTCCTTTCGAAAACCCTTACACCCATGCTCACTGGCAAGCTCAGTTGGGCTATGCAGGTATGGATTCTACCCGTTTTGGACCTCACTCAGCTGGGGGAGTAGGGCGCCTAATCCCTTCTTTGTTGTGCTTTAGATGAGGATATAGAATGAAAGCAGTATGACAGCACAAGTTCTATAAAGTACAGAGAAACAACGATTATCTCACCAATCTGACCGGATGTTAATTTTCTTACACTCAACACTTTTGCTGGCTGTTATTTTAAAGTGACAATGTTCGCTTCTGTTTGCAGACGATGCTCCGCACATGGGACACATCATTAAAAGTTGCACCTTCCTAAAAGTGGAGCGAAAACAGAAGCCGATGTAGGATTTTCTGCATCATTGTCTGCAGTTTGTATGGTTCTTGAAGACTGTTTTATGAAGAAAGAGTTGAAGCTATCATGAACTAATGGTTTCTTGTGATTATACAGTTATTGGTTTGCTTTCTTTCTTGTGATCGGAAGATATCATGGGCTTATTATATACTATCCTCCGTCTGCTGCTGTATTCACGCAGTAAAGAAAACAAAATGTAATTTCTGACTTCATGCCTTATTAGAACTGTAACTTCCCTTTTATACCACACAATTAATACTATAAGCATGTTCAAGAATTAACGTCCTGAACCACCTTTTTCAATGGACTATGGCATCGAAGAACTCAACTTCGTCATTCCCCATCTTCAACTATGTGCTCTCACAAATTTCACCAAGGCAGAAATAGGTGTTTTACCATTTTCTTAACAGGAAGTACACCAAGGTCTATTACATCAAGTTTGCTTTATAGCTTTAAGAGGAATGTCAGACACTTTTTTCGCTATTTTGAGGACACTGGAACACTAATGGGTATTGATCAATGGTATCCTTCGTCTGCATTTTAGAAAGGCTGTAACCCTTTCTAAACACGCATAACCAATAGGTAAAGGAAGAATACACTTGAAGGCACATGCCTAACATGGAGACACAGGTATGGCAGGTAATATATCCTCCTCATAGTAGAAAAGGAGTCCGCTTGAACTACTTGAGGTTTGTCAAGTTTAACAGATACAAAGGATTTCCTATAAAGCTTTATTTGAATCTCTGTAAGCATGGCTGACAATTAAATTGAATTACCTCAGAACGTGTGACATAAACTCACTGCTTTAGTGCCACAAAATGCAGGTGGATGAAGGAGTTTGCTATGAAAGCTGACCCAATTTAAATTATGGAGGTATTTTATTCTTGGGTTGATATAGATGCAGCTGTAGCGGACATTAGATATGTAAACGGGTAAAGCTTTCCACTCACTTATGATGAGCATCAAAATGTTTAATGATAGTCTGAATGGGTCTCTCTAGAGGGACAGACACAGCCTGTCTTGGCTACATATAGTCAGAGGGTGGACATTACTACAGCTATGTTGATTTAAGTAATCACCATATACAGACATCTGAAACAATACATACTATAGATTAAAAGTATTGCAAACTTGCCTGCTGTGCACACATCGACTAATGGAGGCATTAACTCACAGGCTATAAAAGCGGTTGTAGTAATCGGTCCGACAGTTCAAGAAATAAAATCCCTCTTGGGTTGCGCATAAAACACAGCAACTGCAATATATCCCAATAAAACCCTATTCTAACTAGACTATCGCAGTTTGGAGTTGTTAGCAATAATATTAATCTGAGGCAAAAATAATGCATATGCACAGTTTTTAGAAATTAAAATAGATGCATCATATTAAGATCTATAATCCCAGATCTTTTACCCCCCTAGGAGAGATAAGATTGCTTCCCCAATACATGCTGCTACATTTCTTGGCTCGGGTGTTAAGCATCATGGCATTCTTCGGTTGACACTAGTCCAGCAGCATCCTCGTTCAGTCACAAGAGCTCTCCTCTCAGCTTCTAAAAGAAAGGTCCCTCATAGGGTACTCAACTACTCCTTTTAATTAGGGATGGATACCCTCCCCTCTTTCAGGTATCTCATAGATTCAAATTCAATTAAAATCATCTCACCCTCAGATCGATATTACATCATACCTGAGATCTGCTTATGTCGTTGAACATTTCAATTCATCTTTTACTGATAAAAACATCCGAGTGATATAGTTCAACTCAAACCAGAAAACATAACCTTTTGCTGCCTTATCTGTACTGGTGTGGTGTTGGTTGTACCTCCGTCATATCAAACCTTGGCACTAATAAAAATGGGAGGAGCCAAGATGGCGACCGAGACGGCAGCGTAGGCTCCCGGCTCCGTGAACCTCCGCACCCCGCACAGATAGCCTGCATGAGATCCTTAGCCTGCGCTATCTGCCCGGGTTTGTGAACGCGAGCGGCAACTGATCGTGTGACCCCGAAGTTTCTGGCAGCGGTACCGCCGGAGAAATGTCCGACTGAAGTTTGCGGCCTGTGCAACCCTGGAACCGGGACCTCGAGTGGACACCATGGCCGGGCGGCAGTGCATCAACAGCGGCCTTTGGTGACTGGGTGCGGTCGGACAACCGGAGTGGTCCGAATATCGGCCTACGTTTCGCCGTGGTCGTTCCTACCACTAAGCGTAGCGGAACGGGTGCGTGCCTGAGGTGGCAACTCCAAGACTCTCCGGTGATTGCCTCAGCCTTCGCTGCGAGCTGCCCGGACGCCGCCCGTAACTCGCCCCGATTCTTGCGGGCTGCTCCCGGATTTTCGCGGGCGCTGGTCCGTGGCGGGGACGACTGTGGCCCGTGACCACACACCGGACACATTATCTGCCTGCCCCCGGAACCCTGTTTCCAGTGACATGGAACCCGAGGCGCTTGTGCCTGAGTCCCGGTCCCGATCTGGTTTGGACCTACCCAGCGGCCATTTTGATAGGACAGTGTCCACCATCCTGTACACTGGGTTGCAGCAGGATTGGGAGGGTGCGACTCTGGGGAGCGTAGCGGAGCGAACCCCGGGAGCCGTACTGGGGTACGGTGACCTTCTCAAAGCTCTCGGCGCCCTTCATTCCGCCTTGGTTCACGGCGCCCGGGTGCTGGGGAGTAGGCTCGATGGAGTGACATCAGCGTTGGAACAGTTGCGGCCTGCCTGTCCCCAGGTACGCTGGGACTTCTTGCACTGCACACGGGAGGACAGTGTCTTGGCCGCCCTTGTGAATAGCGCACACCTGGACACTCCGGACAATATATTAACGTGCGATCAGCTGGCTGTGGATCTTGTCTGTTCCGGAGGTTCTGGACCTGAGTGGGGGGTGGTGGCCCTGTCCCGTGCACGGCCTCCGGCGACTCAGGCAATATCCAAGCAACGGTCGCCTGCTCTGCCGGATTCTGCCTTCCTGGACCTGGTGTGCAGTGTAAATCCTGGGTCAGTACTGGGAAAGACGACCCTCCATGGGGCTGACTGTGTCGATCTTCAGAGCCTTCTACCCTACCTGTGTATGTCGCTTCCTGCTCTTTATTGGACGTTTCTCTTCCTGGCAACATTGGACATGGCACTGGGTCGAGGGGTATGCATGGGTAGGTTTGCAAAGAGTGGCCAAGGATGAGGCTGACCCTTCAGAGGTGGTCATCTAATAGGAGGGCGGACTCGGGAGTTGTGTGCTCTCATGGCATAACTGTTAGTGTACTAAATGCGTAATGCTCCCTACTTACTTTGACAGGGTCGATCTTGTGTTGTTTATTGTATGCTTTGCGGGAAAACATATGGTGCGGGAGGGAGCAGCCGGGGGCAAGTTTTGCAGGCCCTCCTCCAGTTTATTAATACTCTCTCTACCCCCCCATCTGGTGGGGGCTCTTTTCCTACTTCTTTTTCTCTGTTTCTTCTATATTTCGGGTCTGGTTCCGGGGCGACAGGCACACTGCTGGGGGGGGGGGGGGCCGTACTCATCTGCAGAGGTGCAGGGTGGGGGGTTGGGGGAGGGGATTCTTTAGTCTTTAACCTCTTTTTTTCCATGGCCTCCTTTTCTTCTCTTCTTCTTCTCTGCCTTTTTCTGGGATCAGCATGGTAGACCTCCTTTGTTGTTAATCACTGCTGTTTCCTGAGTGCCATAATTTCCGTGGGGTTTCCTGGGTCTTAGGGCAGGGGGTTGCAGGCGCAAATGGCCGTGATATTCCGCTCGATCCTGAACTTCCTGTCTTAGCGCCATTGCTTAGATAGACTGCTGTTTATTGTTTACGTTCATCATTCGGCCTGCCATTTTTCGCTGCTGGGAAACTGTTTGGCACCTGATCCTTCCATCCTTTTCTATTATAAAATGTAAACCTTCATTATCCTGATCTCCTAATTGGGCCGTTCAAAGACTGAGAGTATGCTAGCGTCGAGATTCTGCTCCCCAAGGTGCTGACTGTGATAGAATTGCTTTTTGTTATTCTGACTGTTTAGCGGCCGGCCCCGGAGGTTGTAGGCCCAAACGTGTAATTGATTGGAATATCAATAAAGGTTTTTCAAAAAAAAAAAACCTTGGCACTAATCCCAAAATCATAGAATACTATTTGAGCATACTCAAAGTATTCTTACAGCATGTTCTGCTCTAAAAGCATTTGCAGATGTCCTAGGACTTCCACGGCTCCAATGATTTAGGACAATAGCCAAGGCTATCGAGCTCAGACCAATTGAGGTGATGCTGCGACGGATCCTAGAAGTATGGACTAACAATCAACTTCTAGATATTCTACAACTATAAGATACAACAAGGGAAATACGGATAACGGTGTTGCATGCTTTCAGCATGAGGTAAAATAGAAAGAGGCAAGGGGAATGACGGAGTTTAGGAATAATATACTGTCTCCTCGGACTTTGGACTATTGGAGAGGAAGGCGGGTGTGAAGGGAGAAGGGATGACAGAGGGGCTTTTGAGTTACCTTAGCAGGTATGCCCACTAGAAGCTGTAATGTTTATTTTCTTGTTAACCTTGCAAACAATGACAAAAATAATGAAACATAAAAATCATCTTCTGAATAACATTTCATTCATATAAGCAGGTTAATAAAAAGTGCACTATACATAAAAAGCACTCGTTAATGCACAAGGACAAGGTGTTATGGGTTAATACTGTAATAGCTGCACCATGCTATCATGAAAATTTCAACACAGAACAAAACCACAGGAAGAGATACCTCCGGCCACCTCGCTGTTGGTGTAGGATAGCAATCTTCCCTTGATATCTGTGTGGCATACGTTAAACGCAAATGCAAAAGCACTATCTATGCAATGACTTTGACCTACAAGTTGACGTGCAGAAACTAGCAAACTATGTGGTTGCACTAACAAACGTAGGCAGCTCAAATAATCTAATTGAGGAGGCAATAAACAAAGTTCAACTTTCCTCCTTAGATTGTACTTGCTCAGTTTCCCACAGATGTTAAGCAGATTGTAGTTGCTGTAGTTGCCGATTTAAAAAAAGAATTGCAACACCAAGCTAGTCCAATAAATGGTGGCAATATTGCTAATGAGACCCCAAATACTATTGGATCGGACAGCTCATTGACAAATATTTTGGGGAGCTCACACTATGAACTCGGGGAGTGTTGTCACGGATTCATTATCTGAGACTGCCGTTGGATGAGGAGGGCAACTGCCCTCGGATCACTCAAAAAATGTGAGGCTCGCAATCTGCCGAATTTTTGCTTCATATGGGGCCACATACAAAAGGTGAGGCCCCACATTCCTACTGCTACTCCTGATAAAACCCAAGCTGTCCAATGTACTGTAGTTCCTATTGCATAAATGCATACCATGACGAATGCCCGCCACTTAAGATTACCAGCCCTTTTAATTAATCAAATAAACCCACATGGGACGTACTAGATGCAGGTCAAATAGGAAGTGAAGGTTCATTTACGGCAGGCAATCAAATTAATTATGTTTAAAACTAAATTTGCAGTCGGTCCACGCCTAAAACGTTTTTCCAAGTGATTGGAATTTGCAAGGAAACCTATTAAAACTAATAATCTTGAGGTCAAGGAGCTATCAGATTTCATGGCTTCCGACTGACAGAAAGGTTAAAGGCAACCCTTCGGCCATACACTGTTGATAGGAAACAGCAAACCGATGCAGATAGGATCCCTTCAATTTGCATAACGGAGGTTAGAGCAGACGAGCCACATCAGGAAAGACAGAAAAATATATATATTTTTTTAAATCCGGTTCTCAATTGCCAGCAATTAAGGCAACAAAACTTATTGTGCCCTCACAAATCAATTGTTGTTAGTTTTGCTGTTACTGCCTTAATTCATCTTTTAATCCTACTTTAAATTCCCACACGTGGATTTGAAAACATCCAAATGTTATAAATAAGATAATATCGGCAAGCAGATACTATAAAAACCCAGTTATCGGACCATTAATTAGAGGGCCTTCGCGACAACTAGCCTCAGGCGGAGGCAGCTCTGAGAGCGGTGCAGAGAGCTGGCTTTCAGCCTTCCATGGCTTCTTACTGCAGGGCATAGGGAGTAACTATTTTTCAGAAACATGCTAAAGTTTGTCCCCGTTTTCCACTGCTATTTTTGACTGGGATGTTCAATTACAAAAGAGGTTTTGAAATCCCACTGTGTCCCTGCACTTAACCAGTGGAGCTGATCATGACCAGAATACATTTCCTGCATAGCACTTCTCGGTAGGTTGTGTATGGATTGTAGTTCAACAGTATTTCCAATTTGTATTGGTGCACTGAAGTCCTAGCACCAGGGGGTTACAAAACTGACCACCTACAGCTCTGAAGGCGAGGGGCAAATCATGACAACTTATGCTGGAAAGTAATTTGTGGAGATAACGCACTACTTAGGGCTGCAAGATCTAAATGGTGGTTTATTTCTGAAGCATCTGCAAATTACACCAACTACAAAAAAGTAAACGGTTAAATCCCACCTTGTTCTTTAAGCAGTGACTTCCCGCAGGCTCTCTTAATTTCAATATTTCTTAATTAAAAGTCAAATAAAACATTACAATCATTATCAAACTAACAAACTAAAAAAAATTAATGCACCCAGTCATACAACGGTGTGTTTTAAACATCCTGCTCACACAGTCACTCAGTGAACAGGTCTGGATTATCTAATCAATCAATATTTTATTTATTGTGGTCATCAATTTTCCTTACAATATAAAATCATTTCTAAAAGCAAATAACTATACAAATCACACATATGATTTTAAAGGATTCCATAAAATCCTTAGACAATACGATCATAATATTTTCGGTAGAATACATATGCTGGCTTATAAAACCTATTTAGTCCTCCAAGTAATTTAATTGTGCTAAAGTGGTCATATAAAAAGGTATATAGCTATATGCAAATAGCAAATTTTGACCTCTTGACTAAACGTCCAAAGAGATACAACTAAAACATTAGCATTGCACAGTTGGCGCTGCGGTTCAGTTGCATATGCAACCAATAGCTGTACTATTATCCTGGATATAAACAACACACATATTTAATTATCCAGACTGATAAGTCTTCCAAAGAATCTATACACTAGTAGTGATTTTACTACTGCTGCCCCTTGGAGTAGCACCCTAGCTTGATTGGTAAGACTATCACAGACTGTTAGTACTTCAGATATTTAAGTTATACAAATGATAACCATAATCAGGAAAATGTACCCATTTGCAAAATAAAAAGAAACTGCATGAAATTACCAGTATTGCCCAACATTTTTCTATGGTCACTGCCTTCGTATGGCCTATTGTTGAGATCAATTAAAATCTTCTAGGCAAGGATTCCATAAACATGCAATTGGATCTTGGAGCATATACCATAAGCCTCATGAACCAGCTGCATGTTGAACGAATGACCACACTGCCCATAGATGTGAGGAAACAGAGCTAAATATTACCTTGTCATCTGTCCTAGAATAGAATGGTAATGCACTCTTTGCTGACCTTATGCTGTAGTGCTTAAACAAGGGTAAAAGCCACCATTGGCTGGCTCTCGTAAACTTAGTATCTTACATCTTTTGATATTTTGTATGATCGTTCCCACCAAAAGTAAAATCACAATATTCACTAAACCTTACAAGCCTTGCACATCTCACTAGATATTCTCTAGTAGGGAAGGTCATTGTTCCAAACTTAATGTACGTGGTATGTTTCAATTCTGGCTGTAAAAGGTGGAGATAGTTCTTGAAACCCAATTCCATCCTATATGGAGGATATATTGCCAACAAACTACTTGGTCTTATATTGGAGAACTTTGACACCAACTTTAGGAGATGGTATCGTACTTTTCCAATTTTAGATGTGTCTGGGATGACCAAACTTGAGTGGATGCATAGATTCCCTTGTTGGAGGTTGGTTAATAGACATTTGAAATGCAGCCGCCATTCTACTGCATTTCGCTATCTCGGACCATTACATGCCACTTTAATGGAGGATAAGCCTAAAAGCTTCCTGGCCAGTAGGGGTAGTCAATCTTGGGTAACACATGCCTGGTACACTGGGAGTATGTTCCAACACAAAATACATATAAATTAGAGACTCTAGAAAATTGGCAAACAAGAAGGAAACCCCACGTTAACCAGCAACAATAGAAAATTGAAAGCATAATACAAAAAATGGTCTTCCAAACATCAAGCCAGGGAGAAACAGTAGCTTGACCTTGTTGCTATCTGCAGGAAAGACAATCCTTGCAGAATTTGGAACTTTGTAAACTGTTTTGACTGGGAGAAATAGTGATGTAGAGCACTGTATTTTGCTTAGGAAATGGTACCCCTTTATAAGAAAGATGTATGTGTCAGAATCGGCCTTAATGATAAATGCTGTTGCAAGGTAGTGGCAAGCTTTACGTCCAAAGAGCCCCATATCCTTCATTTCAATGTCCCACCCCTGCACCTTTAGGGCCACGGCACGTGGAAAATAATTTGTATTCTAATTTTGAAATGGTTTTAACTATGCACATAAAATAAAATTCAATACGTCACTGTACTGTTTTTACATAAACTGTAAAAACCTTGTAGATATTAAACTAGCCATTTAGTACAGGAGTCTGGTAATTAATCTACTTGGCAGATCTCCCTAAACAAAATATTATTGATGATTTCTTTAGAGAGTTTTCTGGTAAAGATAAAACTATAGTTATTTCTAACTGTCTTGATGAAACTACTGAAATAGCAAAAGCTCCTGGGGGTGCAGGATGAAAACAAGAGGAACGTACATTTGGGTAAACAGCAAGTTGTTAAAACTACAGCGACCGTTACCAGCAGATGCAAAATATATATGAGTGCAATTCCTTCAAAAAAGCCTAACTGAATCACCAAGTAAGGATCATATAGCATCACACCACACTCATAAGTCACCGGCTGCCCTGTGTCAGTTAAAACATCTGTTATTCCCACTTTAAAGATGGGCTCCTTTCTTTCATGGTGAATCCACTCTCAAACAATCTGTCAATGATGAGTTTTCGTATACAGGAGGAATACCAGTGCCTATGTCCAGGTTGTCTAGCGTTTTATTATCCACCTTCCAACTACTGAATACACAATTAAGTCCTCAAGACCACAGTGTGGACATTATAATGCAACTCTGAAAGCAAAATTTCAGAAATGTTAGGATGATGCTTAAAAACATGGTTGTTCTAGACCGTCCTTCCTATGCCTGTAAAGCACAGCACTGAGATACTCCTCCGGGATGGAGTCGTGCGCGATACTAAGCACCAAAGTAAATACTCTGGATAAATCCCAAAACACCCAGCACAATGTATAAAATAATTTGCTTGCATCAACTATAGAAGCTCACAATTTGCATGTTTTGGGAATTACATAAATCCTCTGTCAAACAAAGAAAAATGGTGCAGATAATAATGTCTGCAATTCAGAATAATATGGTCACACTGCTTAAGACTCGATGGGAAAAGGACATTTGTATCACTCTTTCAGTACAAATGCAAGACAGCAACTCCTTCCTTAAAAGCTAAAGCAATCAAATCTGTGAATAAATTATTCTGTGTCAGGACCGGAGGCTCAAATTATGCTGCTTTATCTTTACTGCAAAACGTACAACAGCCAATAAAAACACAGTCAAATACAAACTACAGTTCCCATAAGTCTATCAAGCAATCAGGGGCCGCCAAACCCTATATTACAGACAATCCACGAGTACTACTTTTTCTTTGCAGTTGCGTGGGCCTCCTTGATAAGAGCCTGCTTAGTGTTCCTGCAGTCAGGCGCAACTTCGTCTCGACTCACGGAAAGACAAAGTCCAGAGACCGACTAATTTGGCCTTCACCTAAATACCAGGGCCCGGACCAGATTGGGCCACAGGAACCACTCTGTAATGAAGCACTGCTCGCCACTACTAGTAAATCTTCACGCTTGCCCTGAAGAAGTTCAACAATTGAACGAAACGCGTTGGCTGATGCTTTGCATGGACAGTTTGATATAAAGACTTGTATTTTTGCAACAAAGACACTGCTCAAGCTTCGTTATTGACATTATACTCACCTGGTAGTGCACCGCTCCAGTGTTCTCAAAATACTGTATATCTGCCTGGCAGTTGGCATCTCGCAACGGCGGGTGCCGGAGCGGATTGTGCACACCGATTCTTACTATACTACTAATCTATCACTTGGAGAACACACTGAGGAGGTACGGCAATTGGAGTCCGCCGTTGGTTCTCTTTTCTCATTTTTTAAAGGTCATCACTGGCTTAAAAGACCTTTTTTGCTCAAAGCTTTGAAATTGCTGGGAATCAATTGAGTTTCCGATCTAAGCACAACAATGCAATGTCTGAGATTTAAGTGGTGTTGACTCAACGAAAAAATGCAGCATCCATTTAACAAATACATTGCTTGTTCCATCAAGGAAGGTAACTGGTCTTTAACAAACTAAATTTCATTTAACAACCTTATTGTAAATTGACAATCATCCTTACTTACTGCAGGATTCTAGAAAATGTCCCTGTCCGCATATCATGTATATTAGTTTACTGACAACAAATATCCACCAATTCATCTGACCTGAAATCAGAGGGATCACCATCAAACCCAAACATGCTCAATAGAAAAGCTTCAAACAACATTATACCTTACCTTTCGAGATAAGCACCGGACATCTCAATTGGTAAATTATCACAAATTTCCTATACATTTAAAACCTATTTTTCTACAGCAATTTATTCCGTCCCACTTCCAATTCTAAATCACTTATACTGTTTCACCAGGAAGCCAGTGTTCTCAGTTATTCAATATTTAGTACTGCTTCCAAACTGGCCTTCCGACATTTAGATGTTTAGGCCACTTCTTAGACTGATATTTTCTTCTTAATTTAATCCAGTCGCCTCAACACTTACCATCAGCTTTCACATCTCCATTTACATAGCAGCATTGATTTGGTATGTAGTATTCAAACGGCACAAACCACATTTGGTTTTTTGTATGAACAGGCAAACAAAAGCTCACCAACTGACAGACACCATGAATTCAGGTGCAGCCGTCTGGGGAGCCGAACAAACCACATATTGACAATCACGCACACACATACATACATACCCACATGATAATGCATAAGCATATCCGGAGAGAAGCTAGTTCATACATCTTGTCACTCATTCACATCATCAGCTCCAACTCTTACACACTAGGCACAGACAGATACAAAAGAGGAAAGGCCATTTACTCAGAGGTCATACAATGCATTCGCAATCAAACTCGTGCTGCCGGCATGTAAACTGCAGTATGTGTGGTTTTAGATGCACAAGAATATTGAAAATATGATGATATGAGTTTATCAATAACACCAGCTCATTTTCAACTGAGTCCAGAAGCTAGATGTCAAAATGCTTGTCACTGGACTAAACCTGCAACTTTGACCTTCAGGACTCTGCTGAAACATGAAGAAGCATTAGCAACGCCAAAAAGGTATTGATCTAAAAGTCTTAGCTATTAGCTTTGCCAATGCTTTCCTCCAATTGCATGCATCAAGACACAAACACAAGTAGGCCTCACAATCATAGAATAGGTTATCTATTAAAAAAAAAATAATAAAGACTGTTGCAGATGCACAAGCACATGTTGTGAGGAAGGCAGTTCAAATTTACTGCACGAACATGGTGGAGGGCCAAGTTAGAGCGGTAAACAAAATGTTTAAAAAAATAAAAAATTGAAAGGGAAAACAAGTCACGCGAAAATAGAGTCAACAGCACAGCAGCATTTTGCAGTTCCTGGGCTTTCGTAATAAAAAAATGTTTTTAAATGCAAATAAATACTTTTTTTTCAAAACTTAACATGAGGAGCAGGTGGGTTGGGGAGGCAATGGCAAGTGGGTGAGGGCAGGTGCAAACTGAGCACACACTGGAACTGGGCGAGAGGAATGGGGGAAGAGAGCAGGAAAACATATGCATGCACATGAAGTACTAAAAGAAATAGTAACACGTATTAGTAAATTCATTTGGCTTCACCCATTAGATTAAGAATAAGCTGTTTTTTGTTGGAAGCTGTAGCTTGACGAGTAGTTGTACAATATAAGTTAGAGAAAGTTTGTTAAAGTGTTATGATTTGTTTATTTACATAAAGGCAATGTTACTAGTGGTATAATACAGGTAATAGTAAAATTAAGAAAAATTCAATGAAATAGGGGAAATAGAATTAATTGATGCAATATTATGTGTTTAGAGACGTTCTGACAACTTTTGGTCCTTGTGCCACTGCACCATTTAATCATGATCCTAGTGCCTCCAAGGTAACTGCACCAGCGACTGCTATATTTAACTACTAAAAAAGCAATGTTTGGTGTTTAGAGGCGTTCTGCCGACTTTTGGCCCCAGTGCGACTTCACCTGCAGCACCATTGAACTTATAGCCCTAGTGCCTGCTAGATAAATGCACTGGACTGCTTTATTAGTAGTTAAATATAGCAATATTATGTGTTCAGAGGAGTTTTGACAACGTTTGCGCTTGGTGCTACTGCACTTGCTGCACCATTCAAATCAGGACCCGGTTGTCTGCTAAGTAACTGCACTTGTGGTTGCCTGTTTAGGAATTAAATATAGCAATATTAGGTGTTTAGTGAGGAGCCTTGAGCGTTTTGTCCTGGTGCCACTGCACCTGCTGCACTATTGAAATTATAACCCCAGTGCTTGCTAGATAACTGCAGTTATGACAGCCTGTTTAGTTGTAAAATATAGCAATATTTAGGCGTTTAGAGGAGTTCTGACATCTTTTGGATCTGGTGCCACTGCTTCTGCTCCCTCATTCAAATGATGACTCTGTTGACTGCAAGAAAACTGCACATGTGAAAGCCTGTTTAGTAGTAATATATAGCAATATTCAGTGGTTAGTGGAGTTATGACAACTTTTGGCCCCGGTGCCACTTTACGTGCTGCACCATTCAAATCAAGTTCCTTTTAACTGCAAGGTTACTGCCTGTTTAATAGTCAAATATAGCAATAGTATGTGTTTAAAGGAGTTCTGACAACTGTTGGGCCTGGTGCTACTGCATCTGCTGCACCATTCAAATCATGACTCTGTTGTCCGCAAGGTAACTGCACTTGTGGCTGCCTGTTTAGCATATTAACTTTATTTTCAACATGTAATGTTTAATACAACAATAGATTAAGCTGAATAGATTAAGCTGAAAAAAATCAATCCGATAATGCCTACAAGTGCAAACAAAGGTACTGAGGCATGAATAGGAAATGCCTTTTATACAACGAAGTAATAAAGACAAGCATTCTAGCATATTGTTAGAATCTTTCTGCCTTTTCAGTAGGAAGAGATCTGATCTTGACAGTAAATGGGGCATAAACAGTATCTTTAGCTTTAGTAGAGTGTCGTAAATACGTGCGGCCAGGGGATGTTAAAAAAAAAAAAAAAAAAAAAAAAAAAAAAAAAAAGTTCCACTCAAAAGTGAATGAACACAGCAATTTGACCAGGAGAACTGATAAGAGTCCCCTTTTAATAATCAGAAACACACTACATATGAACCACCCCAGCCCAAACAAGGATGCAGAAATACAGAAAGAGCTTTCTTATAGGACTGCGCAGGGCTGGCTTTAACGGTGGTGGCAACCGGTGCGGCAATCCTTTTGGCAACCCCTCCCCACAAGACCTCCTTCTCCACAAATTCCCTCACTACCACCCTCCAACAGTGCCCCTCATCTCTCCAAAACTCCTGGTTGATATACATTTGTTATTTTAATAGCGCTACTCATAGGTCACTCACACGAGTTCTATGATCTGCATGGTACATAAACCCTCTGTACTACTTCAGGCTAAGACAAACCTGACACTAGACAAAACTCCAATCACTCTCCAGCAGGAATATTACTTACCAAAGCTACCTTGACATTTTTATTGTTGCATGTAAACAGCTGGATACACAAGGAAGCCTGCAGCAGGTGCGTTTAAAACCATGTTATTTTTCAACAGTCTCTAGTAAAAATGAATAAAGAACAGCACAGAGCAACAACTGACCAAATAAAACAAGCATTGGTATGGCCAATAGGTCTCGCCTTTGGGACCTTATAAGTGTTTAGTTATCCAGCACAATATCTTTGGTGTAACAACATCAAGTGTTGCATGGCTAAACACTTATAAAGTCCCAAAGGCGAGACCTTGTTCCATGTCAATACCAATTTATAGAGACCCACTGTACGCAGACACCGTCAGCTGCTGGCTTCATAGTGGAATCTGCAGATCGGTTGTTAGTGAAGAGTAAACACCAAGTGACGCCCATCCATACAAGGATGGTGCACGTTACGTCAGTTTTATAAATACAACCGCCACTGATGTAGTGTACATCACTGGCCAATCATAGTGTTTGCGCATGTCTGCTTGTTGTATATGTGTTTGAGTATTTTCATGATTATGTACATACACATAATAGGTGCGTGCTCACATATGTTGGTATGTGATATAGATATATATATATCTATATATACACACACACACACACACACACATATATATATACACACACACATATTCACAAACATATTGACATGAATGTTTGTGTGTATGTGTACATATACCCATATGTATTTATGTCACATATTTGTATGTTTCTAAAATATGTACGGTGCACTAACATTGTGCATAAAAGATGTGCGTTTGCATTCTATTTTAGTACATTACGTGTAGCCATGTACACCCACACACACATAGTTTGATGAGCGCCATATACTGACAGATACTAAGCTATAAATGAATGTAAAAAACCGAAGGATGGCATTTAAAAGATATTTACAGGGGCTTATTAACATATACGCAGAAGCGTCTAATCGAACAATAAGAATGATCGGGAAAATACGGATGGCCAAATAAATGTTTTGTACCACATTAATTGAAGCCATGCAAGGAAACATCTTCAAATCAGCAAACTGTTTAATGTTCCTGTCCTCAGCTCCTTAATAACAAACTGTGGACCAAAAGCGCTCATCTTCAGCAAGAGCGGCCTCGGCAGTATATGAACAATATATCGCTTAGTTTGCGGCAGCGTGTCCTTCATGTGCGTGTGCTTACGAGATGCAAGGACGTTCGCTCGGTTTACTTCTCTGGGTTCAAGGGTTTGCGTGAGCACTGTGCCATCTTTTTTTATTCCCGCCTTTGATGCGTTGGTAACATTTAATTTATTGGCGCCTATTAATTTTTAGCCACAGAGAACTGCGGACGGAGTCGTGGAGAATGTTTGGGCTCAAAGGCTCCGCAGAGACAACCACAGGGGTGTGCCACACACTCTTTCAGCCTTTCAGCTGCTTCAGAAGGCGAAGCTTTTCCCGTAAACACTGGAAAATGCTCACCTGGAGTAGTGAGGCGGTGTACATGATGTGGAGTTTGGGAACTCGGGAACCACCCGTTCGATTCTTGGTGTCAGCTAAACATCTTGTGATTCTGGGCAAATCACTTAACCTTCACATGCCCTTTTTTAATGTATCTGGTGCTCACGCTCCAATACCCCTGGGACCAGTTCACTCAATATAAAACTACAAAAATGAACTAAAAACGGGATCAATACATTCAGTGCAGCCCATGTTTTTTAGTACCTTCTCTGCTTCCGTTGAGACGTGTAGGAATAGTCACCAGTGCGTAGCCACGGGACCCCATGTGCAAATGAAACCTAGAATATGCGCGAAGAGTGGACAATCGCCAGGGAAACTTCGGCGAAAAATATGGAGAGTGTATGTGATAAAAGAAGGAGGAAACTGCAGCCCTTTTTATCCAGCCTGTGAATAGTATCATAACATACAGCACACATCATTTTGTCGTTCATTTGCGCTAAGAGTAGGGATTGGCTCAAGTTGGGAACTGTATAAACTGAAAGTGCTCAATTTGGGCAATATGAACAAGCATTGGCATAGCCAATAGGTCTCGCCTTTGGGACCTTATAAGTGTTTAGCCATGCAACAGTTGCATAACTAAATACTTATAAGGTCCCAAAAAGCGAGACCTATTGGCTATGCAAAGCGGCCGTGCGGCCGCAAAAGTTAAAGTGATCGGGATCGGGATCACGATCAAACATCAAAGCGGCTGTGCAGCTGCGAAAGTGAAAGTAATTGCGGTAAAGTGTGGTGCGCGCGCCCGCGCACATGCACAGTAGCTCTAGGCTGGCCTGGTAGCACTTTTTGGAGCCCTCTCAATAAGTCTCGCCAGACCAGCGCATGCGCTGGGTCAGGCGAGACCTAAAAATAAAATGAAAAAAAAGATCACTAACTGAACTAGGAAGAACTGATTATTGACTAATTCACTAACATTCCCGTCAGACTACCTAAATGTCTCACTCACTCCCTCATCCCGCTGCTCACAATTCCCCTGTTCACATATTCCGATGCACATTATTTTTCCAGGGATCGCAAAATGCTTATAATACAACAAACAAACTGGTGGTGTCGGTATTAGTGTCCCAAATAAAATGATAATTTAAAAAAAGTTACAACAAAAGAAAAACTCAAGAAGCCCAGTGTGTTTAGTGTCAAAAATCGTAATACTGATTTAGACACCCTAGTAAGCTTTTTGGTATGTCACAAACCAATCCACTTCTCCGAATCCTAGAGAGGGTAGCAATATTATAGTCACACACCAAGCAGGTTATATTCACTTTGCTTCATTCTTTCACCTCTTTTAAGCGCAGGTCCACGTTTTATAACCATTAGGCAACTTGTGCTGGGGCTTGATCGGGGCACACGTGAACTGTGAGGCACAATCAACAGTATACGACCAGTCAGAAGCCTCTCTGGTCTCTGCAGAAAGGAGAGGCAAGAGAGGGCTGGCGTCAGCGGGGTTTGCTTAACAAAGCCTCCTGGGATCTCCTCACCAAAGCAGCGACACCCCTTCCTGCATCTCACCCTACAACGTGCCTGCAGCGCAGAGTGTACCTGTCGAGGATCAGACAGACTCTCTGCTTCATCTCACCTCACAGGAAAACAAAGCACCCGCTGCAAGTGTGTCTGTAAACAGAGGGCCCAGGCTCCTCAATCAACAGTACGTTTGAGCCAGCTGAGGAAGTGCCTTGAAGTGGCGAGTACATGCTACGCTCGCACACTCATGCGCCCTCTCTGATGTGACGTCCGCGATAACACAACTGGGGTACACGCCGAAACGTCCGGAACTGAGGAATTCCAAAAGCAACTGCAGGGCTGAAGAGAGAGGGACCGAGAGAGACATAAAACGCAAACACGGTGGATTACGGGGAGGGTATTGTACTGTACTGGGTCATTGTTTGCGGTTTCATGCGCATGGTGACAGAATAATAAAGAGACAGCTTCAGGGAGACGAAGAAAAACAAAGACAGCTTTAGAGGGATGGAGGAACAACACAGACAACTGGCGAGAGAGGAATGCGGGGTAGAGAAGAACAGAGTCCGAGGAAACAGAGAACAAGCCCGGGAGTGGTACTAAAAGGAATTTAACAAGGAATGACTAGAAAGGGGAGGAGAGGTGGACACGGGGACGAAACGAGATGCGGGAGCTGCTAGTGTGCACGTGCGGTCGCCACACCGAGACATGTGTTTTGAATTATCGCGCACGCAACAGTGCACGATAATTCAAAACACATGGCGCCCGTGCGGGTAACCGCAACCAATAGGCCATGGGCGGAGCAATGCGCCCACCTTTGCCCAATTGTGTGCTGTCTTTGTTAAAAAGACACAAGCAAAGGCCAATAGCCTCGGACAAAACAAAAAGCACACACACACACACGAGCATGTGCGAGTGTGAGGTGAGATTTCAAAAGCCCTTACATAAAGTCTTTGCCAGAACAGTGCAAGCGCTGTTACAGGCTCGACCTAAAAAGGAGGAAAAAAAGTGCTGATGTTCAAGCATACATCATGTACCGAAACACTGGAGTACTGAACTCAATGATACCAAGACCCTCTTTAAAAAAAAATCATAGTACATGTAAAAACAAGATCAAATAAAAACATTGAAATAATGCCCATTCACAAAGTCATTCTAAAAAGGGAACACAGTGCATTTTTAAACGTACTTAAAGTGTTCAGTGAGATGCCTCAGGACTACCCATACGAAATCTTTTTACCAGACTAGTACCCACGCCAATGCAGGCGATAGTACCTTACAGTCAAGAGAGCGTGCTAGAAGTCAATAAAAAGTTCCCATTACCGTCACAACAAGGTATGGTCAAACAATATTTTAGGACCCAGACATGAAAGATATACAGACTGCGGAATATGGCGCACTGAGTAAGCGTTTATGCCTTTGTACCTTTGTTTGCTGTGGGTAATCCACGGTGTACTTTAGCCTCTGTTAATGTAAACCAAAGCGTGTAATAACAATAATAATAATGTGTTTACTTTACTGTCTCCATAGTGCCGGAGAAGGGGTGGGAATCTGACGTCACCAATCAGTGCAATAGCACGGAAGACTATTAGCAAACGAGTCACGACAATAAAATATAGACCGATAGAGGATAGAAGAAAATACTTCAAGACATCACAGAAACCGCCAAATCGACAAAGGATTCATTCATATACGAAATTGCAGAAGGAACATTTTAATTTTTTCTGGAAAGGCGACAGTCCCATAACAACTTTAAGGTAGATGACCAACAATTTCACAAATTTAACTGAACCCATTGGCGTTAGTAAGAATGTTTCCAGAATGCAGGTTGCATATGTCTCAGGCCAGCGGTTCGTAACTTTGGGACTTCTCTGGCGCCCCAACTGAATCACTCCTGGAAGGCAGGGAACCCGGACTAAAACAATTTCTACAATTTGAACCTCAAAACACCACAAAAACAAGCATACCAATACGCAAATTAATAAACGTGTTATTTAATTCACAAACAAAAAAATACAAAAATATAAATCGAAATTTTAATGGGAAGGTTGAACCTATTACAAATTTGGTTTTACGGCTAAAACACAAGGCAAAACCTAAACTTTAGCATATCATCTTTTTTGCTCCAAATGCATGTTCTCTTTTTTGTCTGCACATACCAGTGTTTTAATTGAGGCTACCAATCGTTCATACTAAATACTGTCTGCTGTACTTGTATTGCTTCTACAAATCAAGCTAAAGATATCAACTTTAAATGTTAGCCTCTAGCTTCAAACTCCTTTACATTTATAGAGCGTTTTGGAATGTTCAATTTTGCATTTGGCACATATACATGCACGCACACACACACACACACACACACATATATATACATACTAACACATACAAACATATGCATACACACAAATACACTTTACTAGTCTGCTGATAGGATTATATTTTCTCAACGGTCACGAACCCTCTATGTAGGAGTCATGTCTCCAGGACAGGAGCCACTGCCTTGGACTATTGACCCTCGAAGCATAATCAATATCAGTCATACGTCAGCTGATCCTGATAAATGGTAATGTACTTTACTTGCCTGGCAGCTACGTTAACAGAAAATCCTTGCTTATGTAGGAAAGGCACACAGAGGGAGTATGAATGGGGTACTACAGTCTAGAGTCAGTCTAGCTTCTTACTGCGACAGGCCCCTGTAATGCCTGGCAATTTGGACACAATGTCCTTCTGTGAAAAATGTGTCATTTCTTTGTGCCAAGTTCCAGGCACACAATTGTCCTCTGATAAATTTATTTTCTCTGGTGCAGGTCTCACACAGACACACTTCTCTCTCCCTCTGAGATGGTATGTATATAGTGCTTTCTACACCAGATGGGGTGCTGGAGAACTATTGCAGACAGGCAGCATGCTACTTCATGGGTACCCAGGATCAGTGATTTAATCACAGATAAGGCTTATGGTTTGTCATGCTGTTTTCAAGCAGTGTCATGCATTGTGCATTATGCTTCTCATGCACATTTATATGCAAATTCCATATATGGATGTTAAATTGCCATGTACTGTAGTTATATTGGACACACACACACCATGAGTCACTTTTGTCAAGCTTATGGATATTGTTGTGTGCTGTTGATAATCTAGTTGTCATGCCATAGTAGTTCACATACCACTATTTGGGGAATAGATTTATGTTGAATGGTCTACTTTAGAGGGTGAAGCAATGAGTGCTGCAGGGCCACTAGTAGCATTTCATTTACATCCCTGGGTACATATGTAGTACCACTTTACTAGGGATTTGCAAGTAAATTACATGTGCCACTTGGGTGCAAGCCAATTTCACCATGTTAAAAGGAGCGAGCACAAGCACTTTAGCACAGGTTACCAGTGGTAAAGTGTGCAGAGTCCTAAAGCCAACAAAAACGAATTCAGCAGAAACAGGAGTAAGACAAAACGTTTGGGAAGACCACCCAAAGGCTGACCGGACTAACTAGTAACAATCATAATTTTATAGCAACCAGACACTGTAGAGTATTTTACCCATCTCTGTGATACCCAAAGAAGATCATGCAACCACTTTTGTCATCATATCCCTACTGGTTTATGCTAAAGGCTTTGTACTATGCGGTCTCCGTTTCACGCTCGAGGTGCCTCCAAAGAATTCACAATGCCGTGGTGAGTAAAATGTATACATGTATACCTACTACATGTATACCTACAAAACCATATTTTTCCCATTTAAAGGCCCTTCGTCCTTGTTCCCTGCATACTTATTGTATTCCCTTTCATCTATGACCATAGACTAAGTCAGTAACTCAGCCATACAGTTGAAAATGGTTGATGCGCAGGTTGAATTAATAAATCTATTCCCCAAGTAGTGGCATGTAAAATACTATGGCATGACAACTAGATTACCAACATACAACAGTATTCATATGCTCAACAAAAGTGACTGATGTTGTGCGGTGTCCAATATAACTACAGTACATGGCAATTTAACATGTACAGTCTTCGCACCTCTGCTGTTGATAATTTATCAACATTATGATGCGGTGTGTAACCGGCTTACACTGGCAAAGTTGCTCCTTCATTGTTGTCGGACCAAGTCTAACATTTGCAGACGGGTGTGGAAGGGTGCCTTTAAACCAATTTATGTGTTCTTGGTAGGTTAGAGGTATTTCGATTTATTCATATGGAATATAGTTATCCGTTATTTCATCCTCAGAGAGGAGGTGAAATAATTGTGTAATGTCTGCAGCCGGGAATATAACCCAAGAATAAAACAATCCTGTCATAAATGCTTTGTGTGCCTCAACTACAAAGGTAACAGCTCCACCCCTGGGTGTGAGACCATGGTGTAATAGTCTCAGAGTAACCACATGTCTGCAGTTCTCAGCTATGTTCAATGCCCGAAGATCTTCGTCTCCAGACATAATAAAAAATGAATTACAGAGTGGTTAAACAAAGCGGGAATCAGATTCTTTAAGAGTTCAAGCTTGAACAGCCTACAGCCAATATGTAAAAGTTACCTACACTGCGGAAGATAATTTTCCCTACCACCACAGATGTCTCCGGTTAGGAGGTAAGTAGGGGTCTCTAATAAGGCACGATTGAACTACTCAGGCAATCCAATAAAATAAGAACCCAACCAACGTTGGCGGCGCCATGTCGTGTAGTTTCCACCCTACAGTAGGAACTGCACGTTTGTGGACAGCATAACCATTAGGATGGTGCCAGGCCGATTTCATGCACCCCCTAGGATATGTCGTCCTATAGGCCAGCTAGCTCAAGTACCTCGAAACCTAGGCAGGTAGCAAATGGTTCTGGGAACCACTGAACATGACAACACTGATCCCCCGTGAATCGTGGTAACAGACCTAGAATCCTTTTGCTCAGTCACTCGTGCTCTCTTCCTCTCAGAGAATTATACAATGAATACACAGTGGGACATTTTTAATATTTATTGACCCTACATGATTCTTGTATAACATATGTGCTGCGTACACCTTTCAACATATCTCAGGCCTGCCATGGCAGCCTGTGTGTGCAATTTAAACTGCCATTTCTATCTGGCAAAATAATCCTTTTGCTATCCCTAAACATTCCTTTTTAATACATATAAGACACCCCTTTGGGTAGTCCCTAAACAGCCCATGGGGGTTAGTTAAACCCACTCTTTCATAGCTCCTCAACACCACCTTATGGATGTGGGGTCTGTGGTTAGTGATGTCTTTAGAGAGGTAATGCTTTGTAAAAAGGAATACGAGCCAAACAAATTAAAAGGCTACAAAAAGTACAAATTGCAGGAGGAAGCCCAATTATGGGAATTACTTTATTTTTCTAAATTTGAGGTGGGATTTTATTATGTTGTTTTCACTTTAATTCTCTTTGTGTGCTGCATAAATACTTTGCCAATTGCCTCGAAGCTAAGCCTGACTGCTTTTGTGCCAAGCTACCAGAAAGTTATGCACAGGTTAATTCAGGGTTTGCTTTTATTTCACCCCAACAAGAATTGTGGTTGCTGCTTGAGTAGGGTTTTACCCCCTCAACCAGTAATCCCATTTCCTACATTGCTTGATTCATGATAGGTCTTCATTTCTAACTTATTTTGAAATAGTTAGTGGTGCTCCCATCTCTTTAAGCCAAGTTGATAACGGGTCTTATTTTTAGCAGTCCCAGTGTGCCACATTCTCAATTTTGATGTGTTCCCTTTAATGTAGTTTGTCATCAAATATTTTATAGTACAGAGGCAATCATGTAATTTTGAAGCTTTAAAATCATTAGAGGAGTTGAATTACCTAGGTATCATCAGCGTCACTGTAACAAGTGTGGTGAAAATAATTTGTGTTCTGAAAGAGGACTAATTCATATGTTGAAGAGGAGTGCTGAGGTGATTAAGCTTATGTATTTCAGCCTTCATGCTGTATGGTGTAGAAGTGAAACAAGATACTGAGAAATTGTGTGATCCGTCCAGAAGGTAGAAGATCAGGTCCACCATGCTTCCTCCAATGCCAATTTGTTTTAGTCTATACAGTAGTGATTAATGACACACAGTGTAAATGGCTTCTGAAAGGTCAAAGAGTAATAACGCAGCAATCCCATTTTTATCTACTGTGATTTTTAAATCCCAAAAGCAGATGAAGGCTGATTACATACATTGGCTGTGCAGACATATTTGCCGGTTGGAAAGAAGTATGTTCTCTTCTAGAAAGTTAACCGAATAGAAGAAAGCTGCCCCTTCTGTTAGATTTTTGAGTAACTGTCAGGCTGGTCAGCAGTTGTGTGTATCTGCTAGTTGCAGAATATTTATTTTTCTTAATGAGTGGTTCTATATAAGATGCATTGAGTTCTAATGTGGTTAATGAATTGTCGATTAGGTTAATTGCAAGCATTGTAAATGAGGGGGAGAGCAGAGCTTCTTGAAAATTTGTGGCGGGTAGGGGTCCAGTGGTGTGCCAGCTGACCCACTTGCTTTCCAAGGTCCTGGAATTCTCAGAGGCAGAGTTTCTTGAAGGAGGTTAGAATTGTCGACATCCATTTCGGAGCGATGTTGATTGATTTGCTAGACAGAGCTGTGATATTTTTGCTTTGGTGATGAAGGGGCCTGTCATTATGTCACATAAATATTGTGCTTGAGGCATTGTTACAGAGGTGTATTCTGGATTACAAGTCTGTTAGCATTTTGGGCAATATTTTAGTACCACACTTGCTGTTGTAAATTTTGTTCGACTACTGGGCTTCTGTCTAAATGGCTCTTTGATTGTTGCCATTAGTGTCGAACAGTCCATTGCTGCATTCTTACCATTTTTCTTTTTCATCCACAGTGTCTTTCATTTATTTTGTGGCTGTGCTGAATTTCTGAGTTGGATTAGTCTGTTTTATCCTTTGTTTATCCTGTTGTAAATTTCTTTACAGTGGCTATCTGTTCAGAATTTCAGGCCAAAGTCAGGCGCACTGGAGTTCTTACCTCTACAACTTGTTCTATTGTCAAGAGGAAAGGTGAATCGGCCCTGGCCTGAATGGGGTATCAAAACAAACAGTAATGAGATGATGGATGCTCCAGAGAACAGAGTCATCTCCTTTGATCTCGACTGATTCTGGATTGTTGACAACACCCATCATGTGTCCAGCTGTGTGGGTAGGTCTCGAGATTAGCTAATGGAGGTTGTAAACTTACAAGCTAGTTATAATGTTATTTTTTTTTTTGGCAAAACAGATGTTCCAGTGATACAGGACACAGTGGTCGTGGTATTTGATGGTACTTGTGTCTAGGAGCATCTCTGTGAATTCTCCATTACTTGGTGGTAGTAGAAAACTGCAGGAGAATGTGTGCTTCTTTTAGTAGCCAGACAGTCATAGCCTGACAGTCATCTAGCTTCGATTTTTGCAGCTGTGATGGATTTCTTGTACATCACAGCTAAGCTTCATCTGGGTTTGCCTTGCCAAATCTATATAGGGTGTCAGTGTCCAGGCAGGATATCATTGTGGAGTGCAGGTGCAGTTTCAACTACCCACCAGGTTCCATTGATGAAAAACAGTTTTAGGCTTGACTCACATATTACGTCAAAGATATTTTGTCTATTCTCGGACAAAAATTGTGCATTCATCAGATGGCAGCTCAAATGGTGGTTATGGTGTGTGTGGGGGAAGAGGGTGGCAGTAAGGGGTGATGGCAGAGGAATATTTTGAAGCTAAAGCAGTGGCAGTGTAACAACGATAGGCATCACACAATGTACCTGTGACAAGCCCAGCATGCCTGCTAGATACTCCTTCTTTAGCCATCTTCTTTATGTGGCAGTCTTCTCTATGTGGCATGCATCCACACTTTATTTGGTATACATTCCCTCTTCTTGGTAGACAAGTTTGAGTTCGCACCAGTGACTCTCTCAAACCTAGAAACGATGCAGGTGAACCCTTGTCTCCCACTATTGCAGCTGCTCACACAGACATACTCGTCAGTCAAGTGGCAAGAGTCAATAACAGAAGCCTCACTGACGACAAAGTCTATAGTGCTCTCAACTGCTGCTTCTATACTCCCTTCTTGAGAAGCACACTCTAGACTCCATAAACCCCACCAACTACTGTGACAGAACAGGTTCTCAATTAATCTCCAAACTACGGGGGGAAAAAATGGTCACTATCCAGATCCAATAACAAATGGAGTCTCGTGACATGCACCAATTTGGGCTCAGGCCTAAAATGGAACAGACAGTGCATAAGAGAATGCCTGAACACAGTCTACACAAGGTAGCAGATGAAAGATCACCAGCAACCTGGTACAGCAAGTCCTTTCAGCCAACATTTGAAACTGTAGACCACAACACCCAATTCCAAAGACTCCAGTGGCTAGCTAGATGCTTTAAATCATTGCTTGAAAAATGCGCATAAACTGTAGGGATAGGAAAACTCACCTCACCCGCCCCCAAGGTTGTTTGCAGCATTCCAAAGCTCTCCTCTTTGACTCGCCTCCTTTCACCATCGATTTTAACGTCCCTTATAGATCAGCTCCTCATCGACCATCGTATATGCGCAGTTGACACATAATTATACCTCAGAGTCACTGGCATTTGTAACCACGAACAAGGTTTCAAAAACATTTTAGGCATGGATAGGGAAAAAAAAACCTCTAAATAAATGGCTCAAACACAGAAATCCTATTCCTAGGCCAGGCATGCCTCCTCAAAACCAATGACACAAAGTGTCCCCATTAAAACCAAAGTATATAACTTGGGAGTGATATTAATTTCGATCGGAGCCTAAATGCACAAGTAAGTGCAGAAGTCAAAGCACACACCCACCAAATTAAACTCCTAAATTAAACCCACTCTTTCATAGCTCCTCAACACCACCTTAAGGATGTGGGGTCCATGGTTAGTGAAGTCTTGACATTATTATTATTTGCGTTTTATATAGCGCATGGCTGCCCATGGGCTTCCCAGCACTAGGAGACACACAGATAATTGACTGGACATTAAAGGCATTGTTTAAACAGCCATGTTTTAATAGCTTTGCGGAACTGCAATTCATTGTCCAGGGACCGATATTCCCGTGGATGTGAATTCCAGAGTTTGGGAGCCAAGTGGGAAAAATATCTTCCTCCTCCCTCTCCCTCCTGGCATTAGTAGGTTTTAGGAGTCCCTCAGAGTCTGATTTCAAATATCTATTTGGGGTGTAAGGGAATACCAGACCCCTGATTTTCCTGAGGCCCCTATTATGTAGAGCTCTGTGCGTCATAACTAGAATCTAAAATTGTATTCTGGCCTCTACTGGGAGCCAATGTAACCCTTTTAGGTGTTTCTTTATCGATTCCCGAACCGGGATATTGCACAACAACCTTGCTGCAGTGTTCTGAAACACATGCAATCTATGGGTTACATATTTTGGTGCCCCTAAGAACAATGAGTTCCCATAGTCCAACCGCGAGGTCACCAAGGAATGAACTACTGTCTTTCTGAGCTGGATTGGAATCCTATCTAGGATTTTTCGAAGACTTCTCAGCAGTCCAAAACAGGTAGCTGCAACTTTCTTAGCCTGTGTGGCCATAGAGAGATCCTTGTCTAGCCAAAAACCTAGATTCTTGATTATTTCTTTAGGTATGGGTGAGCTGCCAAGGCTTTTGGGCCAGCTTATGGAGGGCCAGGGACAGATCTTGTTCCCGAGGATCATTAGCTCAGTTTTATCCCCATTTAATTTTAAGCAACATTTTGTCATCCACTCCTTGATTTTTTCCATACATGGTTAAAGTCTCTAAAAGTTTCCGTTGTTTTTAGGGTCCAAAGAGATGACCAGCCGAGTATCATCGACATAGGACGTCAATGAGATATCAAACTCTTGGACAATCTGAGGCAGTGGTTCCATATATACGTTAAATAGTGTGGGCTTAGTGAGGACTCCTGTGGCACCCCACACCTTGGTGCCATCATTTTCGAGAGGGTAGTAACCCCCAATACTTGGAATGTTCTTCCCTCCAAAAATGACGTCAACCATTTAAGCATGGTACCTTCTACCCAGATGGAGGGGAGTCTCCGTCGTAATATATGATGATCTACCGTATCGAAAGCAGCACTCGGGTCCAAGAGAAGCAGGGCGGATGATTTTCCCTGGTCTAATGATGATCTAAGCTGCTCCACCACCACCACCAACAGAGCAGACTCAGTGCTGTGCCCGGAAACCCATCTGGGTGGGGTGGAGGCATTGATCAGTTTCTAGGAAGTCTGACAGTGATCTGTTGACATGCTTTTCCAGTAATTTGCCAACAACAGGTAACAAGGAAATGGGACGATACTTACCAAGTTGCAATGGGTCTGCGTTAGCTTTTGTTTAGCAAAGGTTTCAAAATAACGTGTTTCCATGAAGCTGGGACAATGCCCATCTCCAGCGACTGGTTCATGACCTTAGTTAGGGAAGGTAGGATGACAGGTATAACTGTTTTAAGGATATGTGGTGGGGCTGGATCTAAAAGGGAGCCAGACTTTACCTTGTCCATCAAAGCTTCTACAACTTCTGCTACCATTGGCAGGAGGTTGGTGATGATGTTTAAGGGGGAAGGAACTTTTTCCTGATCCTTTTCCCACTGTGAGGTTAATTCCCCATTTACTTTAGAGGAGATGTATATATCTGTTACTTTCGAGAATAAGTGGGTGGCTAAGTCATTGCACCTCTCTTCTGATGTTTTTGATGGAAGGAGGTTCTGGGCTGGCGTAGTTAAAGCCTTAACTATCGCAAATAGTTCCCTGGAGGAGTTCTGGGCCTCATTGATTTTCTTCTCGAAAAACTTTGCCCGAGTAGTTTTAATAATGTTGTGATAGTTTCTAATGGCTAATTTATACATCGTTTTGAGGTGTGTATCATAGTTTTTCCCCCAGTCCCTTTCAATTTCTATGCAATTTTTCTTTAGCAACAACAGATGAGGATTAAACCATCCATCCTCCCTTGGTCTAGATTTTGGTTTGGAACTAACCTTAAGGGCTACTTCCTCCAGAGATTGAGTGATCCAGGTTTCCCACCTAGAGTATGCTTCCGCCACCTTTGGCGAATGTTCAGTGTCAGATATAATTGTATTTGTTAAGATGTTCCCCCATATTTCTGAGTGGAGTTTAGCCCAGCGTCTTTTCATGGTTTTGGCATTGGAGATATTTCCCCAGTACTCTCTCCCTTTCTTTTCCAAATTGAAGGGGATGAAATAGTGATCTGACCAGGGTACAGGTATTGGAGGTGCAACCTCGATGTTTGGGTCATTGGAGATTACTAAATCCAATATATTACCGTTAACATCCGTGGCTGTCCTTACAAACTGGGCAAGTTGTAGACTTTCTAGCTTTCATGCTTTGTACACTGGAAAACGAGCCTACCAAATTAAAAGGCTACAAAAAAGTACAAATTGCAGGAGGAAGCTCGATATGGGAATAACAGTTGAACCAACAAACGGGCCTCATGAGCCTAAACTGGATTCAATAAATAAAAGAATCACATTCAAGATCCTCTGCTTTTCGTATAACTGCATTGAAGGCACAGCACTCAAATACTTGCAAGAAAAGTTTCCACTATACACCCACAGTCAACTTGTACGCAACAGACCAATGTCTTCTAGTCACTTGCAGAACCAGATGCAAGCATAGCACTGACTGGCGCTCCGCAGAAGCAGTCCCTAGCCTCTGGAGTAGTCTGTCCGGGCATATCCACCAGTACCAATCACTGACGCAACAGCAGAACAAAACATAAGACACACATGTTCTAATCCTATGAAACTATCCACCATATATCTTACCAATGTATACAGTGTAGTATACTTTGCAGATGCCTACTGCACGTGGTTACTGTTACCAGGACGAACAGCCACGGCATCAAATTGGCATGACCACGAGACTTGTTATCTTAATCTGTCCTGTCCATGTGTTCGACCTGGCTATGCCTACTGGGCACAGTCAATGCAGCCAATACTTAACAGTTTAGCACTAATCAAATGTCCTGCGCTTTGTATGTTGATTCTATGCTCCATCATCATCACCTAGAAACAACTGAATGTTACAGTGTGCACAAAGCAATAAAATAAACACATATCCTAGGGCAAGCCTTGCAGGGCTCACAATCACACTTTCTCTGTGAATTGCATGCCAGGCACACGTCTCCCTCCGAAAAGCCAGGAGTGCATCACACTCACTCGTTCTGTGAGAGTCCTCCTTTCTCCCAGGCAAGGTGACAGTATTTAATCCGTGGCAAGCCGGGTCGCTTCAACCGAGCACTACTCGCAAAGGTTCTACATGTGGTAAGCTAGCTGTCCTAAAAATGCCTTCCGTGGCAAGCTTTGTATATTTTATATATGAAGTTGTAATCACACTTTGTACATAGTTTACAAACAATATACTTTAACTATTCTCCTCGTTGGCTGTGGTTTTCATTCCAGCGTGCTTTCTAAGTCTCACATGATAGTTCTTCGAGTTCTCCATGGCAGGACTAAGTCCTACTTGTATAACTTCTCATGCTCACTGCTTGTCAAAGTCAGCATTCTCCTGTTACTCTCCTCTTGAGCCACACTCCCTGTGTACCTCTGCCTGTCACAACTACCCTGGTGGCTCCTGACCTCTCTCCTGGAGCACAGACAGTCCGTACCTGGCGTCCTGCGAATCCTTCCAGCCTGCTCCGCTCCTCAGATATCCTCCAGTGATAGCCAGACACTGACCCCCGCAGGAGTTCGGCCAGTCGCCGCCTTTGAACCCTCGCCCCACATCCCTGTAAGAGCAGCACCTGCGCCATGATGGCCCGGGAAAGGAAACAGGCAGGGTGGGAAATAGCGGACTCTAAACTTACATAGACACAGAGGAAGGACAAAGCAGCCGCTCAAAGTGACAGCCATCGACATAAATAAAGGACTGCAGCCGAGGTGTGTAAGAGACACCGAACATGGAGCAGCGGAAAGAGCAAGGACAGATGCATGTGACGGAAGTACTCCGACACTTGTCGGCGAGTGTGAAGGTCGGGAAGGAAGCTGCCTTTGTCTTTTAACATCTTTAAAACGAGAAACTCTTACAAATTGTTCACATATAAAACCACGCGTCCTCGGTGGTGACGGTGAAGTCGCCTCAATACAGTTAGTGGGATGTAACCGTAAGAAAATAAACGGAGAGAAGAACAGATATTGCCAGATGCGTCAGAGGTCAAACTGAAACGAGTCTACAAGCTCGGTGCCATCTTCCGAGTGCAATGTTTCCCTGTAAATAAACGTGGGACCAGCTTGCCTTCTAAATAATCTTTCCTGTTATGGTAGCGACATGTGTTTGGCGATGTGTTCTGATGTTTCGAAACATATTTGAAAAAATTGAGATTTAAAAAAAAAGAAGCTCTAAAACATAGAGATTGATTTTTTCTTGCTACAATATTCTACAATGTTTAGATTTCACTCAGATCTATTATTGAAGCTGGTTTCTTTGTAAAATTCCTCTTTAATAGAAATGTACTAGAAATTAATGTAGTTGTAAAACGCCCCCTGCGTTGATGTTTCTCCCACTTCCGCCTTTCAAATAACCATGGTTACTAAATTTCCAGCATTCTCGACCTTCTCTTTAAACCGCTGACACGGACTTTTCCTACACGGACTTTCCTACCAATCACGTAGCAGTGTTCACATTGCACCCTCCTTCTATTTGTTGTTCTGAATACCGTACGAGAAAGCCTTTCTGCAGGAGCCCCCGCTACTGTTATTGAAACAAAGCAACTTGAGTTTTTGACACTGTTACAAATCTGTATGAGATTTTAGCGCTTCAAAACCAGATATAGGAGCCGCCACTACATTCCATTGTAGAAGCTTTTTAAACTATAGTAAACAGAGGAATGTATGTATTTATTGTAGTGTAATATTTATATAAAGCTTATCAGCCCATGGGGCTGATAAGCTTGCCTGCTCAGGTGTATGGTTTGAAGGATGTCGCCCTTCTTTTGAGCTTACGTGGGAAAGGTGAAAAATTGGATTTTTGGCCGATTGGGGGTGAAACCCGACTCAAGCAACAGCCACAATCCTTGTCCGGGTCAAACACAAAAAGTCACTAAATTATCCTATGCCTAACGCCCTGGTAGACTGTCACAAAAGTAGCAAGGCTTAACTTGGAGGCAATGTGTAAAGTATTTATGCAACACCTAAACTGCAATAAAGGGAAACCACAATGCAAGTTCTACACCAATTTAGAAAACTTGAGTACATTTTAATAAATTATTTGACACCAAAAAAAGAAAAATCCAATCAGTAGAACTGGAATTGTAAAATTTTAAAGTGAAAAATAGCGCATAAACGATAAAAGCATCAGCTGCGGAAATCTAGTCGCACAAAACTGGGGCAAAGTCGAAAGTTATGGTCGACCACGATGGAGCACGATAACCCCTGCCAAGTACCACACATCAGAAGTTAGACTAACACATTTTGGTGTGGTGGTCCGAATCACCAGATTAAAATGCATTTGACCTCCTTACAGCACATCCCAACACACACCAGCACTTCCCGGAACACTCACTCGGGCCGGCTGCAGCAGCTTCAAGTGACGAGTCATCATGTGGCTGGTTGTCACAGACATAAAACAGCAAGAATAACAGCCTGGAGTCATCAACTCTGCCAGTGATGTGGTCCCACCACTACTCGGCTACGGAGAGCTGTGCCTGTACGCTATATATAACAACTTGACAGTTTCATTTGCTGCCTGAGGTCTGAGCCCACAGCATTTGTACATGTAAAAGATAGTTCTACTGTCTCATGCCCAGAAATCATTTCGAGGGATTCAGAATTTAATTCTCATTTAATCATTTCAACCCCACCTGCCATGGACGTGTCCCCAGCTTTCCAGGCTGACCCCAGTGATCTTTCTTTATCGCCCTCCCCCTGTGCATCAAACTCCTTCTCTGGTTTTCACCACTCCTGACTCGCAGCAGTCTCCACTACCAGATCCCTGCCTTGAGTACCTCTATCTGCCATTATCAGGATTCTGACAGCACACAGCTGCCCACATGAGAAAATGAGAAGTGTCGTAGCCGCAGCGATAGTGGAAAATAAGGCTAACCACAAGAGAGAAACAAACGCTGTGTAGTAAGAGAGGTGGAGGGAAGTGTCGCCCTAGCAACTGAGTGTTCTAGCAGGCACAAACTCCAGTGCCACTTTGTTAAATTCTGTGTTAGGCCACTTGTTATATTAAAATATTCAACAAAATTATCACCCTGCGCTGGACACTTGCACAAAGGGCTTTCATGGTAATAAAGGCACTCTTTCCACAAGAGTGCAGCTTCTGAAGGTAGCAGACATGATGTTATGCAGATTGTCTGCCAGTCAACATTTATTAGCAAGAGGGGTAGGCAAAAGAGCACAGTCTTGGGCGTTTATTAGCTTTAAGCCTCAATGGAAGTTTTTAGATTCCACTCTCCTCCATTCAGAATGTTGTAACAGCATTATTGGTATAGAAAACAATGGTCCTAGACTACTTCTGATTGATTTTTAGCTCTGAAAAGTATTCATTAAGTCAAAATCCATATACATGGTACACAGAACTAAAAATCAACTAGAAGTAGTCTAGGACCTTTGTTTTCTATACCAAACGTTACCCTAGTCTGTGGACTATTGTGGGTCACCCCATTATTTCATAATGGGTGGCAGCATGTATTGAACATTTCAAAGGGCATTATTGCTGAGCAATTGCCCTTCACCTCCATTATGTGCCATCGTCTTTATATTGAGACAAATAAGTGTGACACACAAGTGGTGCACTATTGTCTCATGATGATGCGCTCTAGAATGTTTATTAATGCTAATTTATTCAATGTGTTTTAAAATGTTTTGTCCCATGTTGTATGGCATGGAGTATTATGTAACAATATCAGTGGTGTGTGAAGCAGGCATTATCATGCTGGGTGCCCTCCTCTCAGACCTGACCTCAAAGATATCTGTGCCCGGCCAGTATTGGCACATTGCAGTCCATACTAGTGCTACGTGGTACGGAACATGGTGACATGACAGTAGCGCCAGCCACTCTACATACAGATGGCAGCCGCCAGCTTCTCTGTATCTCTGAACAGTTTTTCTGGTAAAGATGGTTCCTACATACCCAGTGACTGTTTGTAGTCATATAACTTGTGAAGTTTGTTTCCGCACAAACTATGAAAGTGTGTAGACGCACAGCATCTGACAGTTTGTAGTTGCACACCATGTGAAGGTCCCAGGTCAGATTGTCTGTAACAGTTTGTAGGTTTGTAGTTGCACATTGTATGAAAAATGTAGTTGAATACCTTGTGGAAGTTTATAGTCATACACCCTGTACTTTGCTTGTGGGGACTTGTAGTTTTCTCTTTTTCCTATCATACAGAATGAACATGATACAATTCCCAACATGCAAAGCACAACTGGATTAAAAAACACAAAACAGAACTTTGCGATCAGGTGGGCTTCTTCCTCATTGCACTAGTAGAGTATGAGGAGCTCCAGGGCACGTGTAACCTTCCATTTCAGGTGCTTTGCAATAGTTTCAAGATGTTTTTTAGAGGTTCTCATTGCTCAAAATGGTGTAATTTCTGATATTTCCTCTTTCCATGGACTTCATTGCTTGGTTTTACTCATGAGAAAGTATCACTCTAAGTGTCACACATTTGGTAATTGAGTGTCACTCATAAGTACATGGAAGCTGTTGGAAAATGGCCCTCTCTAAGGGTCACCCCAAACGTTTTTACTATCCTCCTCCTCTTTTTCTGACCTCGTTTCTGCTGGCTTTGGGTCTGCGCACTGTACCACTACTGACCAGTGCTAAAGTGCTTGTGCTCTCTCCCCTAGACATGGTAACATTGGCTTATACCCAATTGGGATATTTAATTTATTTACAAGTTCCTAGTAAAGTGCACTACAGGTGTCCAGGGCTTATAAATTAAATGCTACTAGTTGGCCTGAAGTTCTCATTGTGTCACCCACATAAGTAGCCCTTAAACCCTGGCTCAGGGCTGCCATTGCAGAGCCTGCCTGTGCAGTTTTTAACTGCCGTGTCGGCCTGCCTAGGCAACCTTCTTGCCAGGCCTAGCCCTTCCCTTTTTATACATATGTCACCCCTAAGAAAGGTCCTGTCTACCCACAGGACAGGATGCCATGTATTTAAGAGGCAGGACATGTACTTTTAAGCTTTACATGTTCCAGTAGTGAAAAACTCCCAATTTCGTTTTTCAGTACTGAAAGGCCTATCTCTTGTTTAGGTTAACTTTGTGATTACCTTTCAGATTTTTTAAGTGTAACTCCCAATTGAGAAAATATAGAGCCTTCAAGTTTAGTGTCACTGAACTCACAATTTAAAATAACAACTTATGGTGAAGTTAGATTTTTAATTCCAGTTTAGCAAATGCCACTTTTAGAAAGTTGCCATTTACATGCGTTAGCTATTTGGTGCTTGCTGCCTGTTTCTGAAATACACATCTGGGGTGGGTGACAACTGGCTGCCTAGACTCCCGCTAGTCAGCCACACACAAAGGAAGAGTAGGTGTGACCGAGTGGTCATCTGCATACTGATGGATCATCCTGAGGCAGGATGAGAGGGAGGAGCGGACACCAGCACTTGAAAGGGCTGGGTCCTAAACCAATACAAAGGATTGATTGCTCCCCTGTAGTGTGTCAGGAGTAAGGCCAGGAATGCGGAACCTATGTGCATTTCAAAGCTTTTTTTTGAAGTCTCCCTAACATCAAAAGCACCACTGGGTGTAAGTATTGGACCTCTGGCACTAACATATCAGTACACTTCTGGATCTTTGACTACTCTGCCATGAAGAAGAACTGCTGTGTTGCTGAAAGGACTGCCACTCTGCTTAACTAATGCTTTGATGGACTCTGACTTGCTGTGCTCTTGCCTTGCTGAGCTACCCTGCTGCCTGCTGTTCCCCTGCTTGGGTGAGAATGACTGGACCTGCTTGACTACAAGGGCGTGCCTCCTGTTGCCTAAGTCTCAGGGACACAAAAGACTTAAAACCTGTGTGCTCATCTGCTTATGAGTCTGTCCTACCAAGTGGTGCCACCCCAGTCCTAGACCCTTGGAAGTGGACCTAAGGGTTTGATCCAGTGGAACTGACCCATCCTCTGCTGCGGGAGTGGCATCGACCCATCGCTGCTGTTGCGGGAACCAGCTTGGTGCATTGCACTCAGAACCGCCGCATCGTTTCTGGAACCACAGCTTTGGAACCAACGCATCACCACCACTGCATGGAGAAGATCGACACATCACCCCTCCAGCATGGACAAACCTGGCGCATCGCCTTTGGAACCACCACACTCGGAACTGGCGCTTTGCTCAACAGAACCGACGCATTGCCGCAGTTGCGTGGAGAACTCTGGCGCAACTCAACAACTGCGCGGCTCATCCCGTGCTGTGACAAGGATTAAGGTACTCTTGCTCAGCGGGCCCTGTTTGGGTCCTGTTGCCGGCCTGCGCTCTTTTGTAGACGGCCTGAACTCTTGACTTTGTCCCGGTCCAGTGCTACCAATTAACTGTTGGAGTGCTATTTGCTATGTTTTGCATTTAATCTTTTAAAATTAATATCTTGACTTCTACTGGATGGTTTATTGTCATTTTGAACTTATATTATTTATAAAATCATAATATGTTTTTCTAACCTGGTGTGGAGTCTTTTTGTGATGTTTTACTGTGTTACTGTATGAGTTATTTACACAATGCCTTTTAAGTCAAGCCTGTCTCTTCTGTGCCAAGCTACAAGAGGGTGAGCACAGTATAATTTAGGTTATGTTGTGACTTACCCTGACTAGGATTGTGGTCCCTACTTCTACAGGGTGCATACATCTGCCAACCAGAGACCCAATTTCTAACATTGGTGATCAGTGGTGAGGATAGGGCTTGTGTTAGTGCAGAAATGTCACACATAAGCAATCTGAAAACTTGGCAGCTATGGGTTCAGATAATCGGTCTCCACTTCTCTTTGGGCGTAAGAATTTTTAAGGAAAAATGTCTGAGAGGTAAAGTTTAACGGAGCAAGGCAGCTGACATTGGATGAGGAGGCGTGTCTTTTTTGGAAGGCGAAAATCTACAGCAGGATGAAGCTGCAGGCTGTAACCGATGTGGGCTCCATGAGACTAGATATTGTTTCTGCGTGAAGTCGCTGAACAGGATTTGCTGCTGCAGAGAAGAACGTAGCGGGAGCTGTTGCGAAGTCAGACCGACCGGATATGCACCTCGCATGGATTGATGAGTAGGTATACCCCAGTCTCCTTTTGGTCCTAGGAGCACTTTTTGGCTGAAAATCTTCTAGGTCCCAACTTTTGGATTTGGGCTATCTGGGCACCTTTGGAGGGTCAGGTCTCACTCAGGCTAGGGTTCATGTGCAGGTTCAACATTTTTGGAGCCTTTTCTGTCCCTGAGACTGACCAGGAGCTAGCCAACTAGCCCGTGGAGTCACTCTGGAAGTCTTCTGAGGACGCAAGGCAGGCTTCAGGGCAGTCCTCTTGGTGCAGCAGGCATCTCTCCAAAGTACACTACAGGTTATAGGCAGCAGGGTAGTCCTCAGAGTCCTTACACAGTCCAGAAGTGAACTGAAGAGTGAGACTGAGGGTCCTATTTTTATACTTGATGTCTTTGAGTTGGAAGAAACTTCTGGAGTTCTCCCTCCACAGAGGTTTTTGGAATTTCCTATATGCCCTAGTCCCAGTCTGACTGGATGACAATAGGTTAGTGTGAATTTCTTTATACATGAGCTGAGACAGGGTCTTTGAAGTGCAAGTAAGGCTGTGCACAGCTCCACCACCCCATCCTGCTTGGATGCCTCCATCTTGCCAATACCCAGACACTCTGTTGTGTGGCTGTCTGAGAGGAATACACAAAGGCCATCTACACCTAGTCACATGACCCAGGAAACAGGCTGCAGGCACCAAATGGCTAGAACAAGAAAATGACAACTTTCTAAAAGTGTTAGTTTCAGAATTGTGACTTGAAATCCAACTTTACCATTAAAGAGGATTTTAAAGTAAATTCTGTTAGATGCCAAACATGACATTTCTACCTGCTCTCAAACAAAAGTTATTACTTATTAAATGTAATAAGGTAACTCAATGAATGAATTCATAACTTTATTGTTCAGTTAATTGAAACTTACAATTAAAGAGCTTCAAAAACAAATATCTCATCATTAAAAACTACAATAAAAGACCAACTTTCCATATATTTTAATTCCTCAGTGCCAGAATCCATGTTCTCGTTAGCGGCATTTTCATAAGCTGTTTCTTGTTTTTATTACGTGAAAGTGCCTAGAACATTTCCAACTACAGTCCGAGGATAAAATTAGGCGGGTACAAGCATCTAACTAAGAATTATACCCGTGATTTTTGAGGCTTACTAAATAAAGTGCTAATTGCGTTCGCGAAATACAAGATAAATGGGTAAAAATAAACGCTGCTACAGCGCATTAGCAATAAAGGCTCACAAAATAAAGTGCTAATTGTGTTTACAGATTACAAGGTAGATGGACAGAAATCAACAAGGTGCAATCAGTGCATTAGTGATAAACGTTTGTGTACTGTCACTGTCGATTTTACTTGGGCAGTTTTTTTTGTCAATGACATAAATTTAAAGAATTTTCTACAAAGCACAAAATCATCCCCTTGTATACAGGCTGTTACTGCATGCTGGCACATACACATTCTGTTCCTTAGGAAATGGTGTTTCAGGAGTCTCTTTCGCTCTTCTTTGAATGCAGGGCATGTACAGACAATGTGGCAAAAGTCTTCCTTTGCATATTGGTATAGCCAACATGCAGTCACTATGATTTCTCTCAGCCAAGAAGGGGAGTTGCATAAGGATTTTAAAGCTGCCCAGCTGATAGCTCAGCAACGTCAGCATTACCCTAAGCCCAAACAATTCTCCTAATAATGGTTGTGGTTTGAGGAGGCCATATGAGACTATTATCATCCATGCATGTGATCTTTTTGTCAGCAAGGTTTTGTCAGTAAGGGAAGAAAGCTTCTTAGCTGCTAAATTGATGGCTCTGTTAAAAGCAGTTTGAGTGAGAGATATAGGCCCAGAATAGCTCAGCCTGCAATGTTTTTCGAGCTAGGCTCATATATTCATGTGCCTGAGTGTTATCAGGATCAGATATAGCATTCCACACAATAATACAACTCAATATTATCCTATGGGAGAGGTAGGCCTCACAGTAGTGAAAAACATATTTGTGAGTTTTCCACTACCAGGAAATGTAAAACGTAAAAGTACATGTCCAGCTTTTTAAATACAATGCATCCTGCCCTATGGCTGTTTAGGGTCGACCTTAGGGGTGACATACTTAATAAAAAGGGAGTTTTAAGCCTGTCTAGGGGTTTATTCTTCCAGGTCAACTTGGCAACACTGCATACAGAATGCAAAGGCGGGTCTGGGACCTTGTTAGCATTAGGGGTCTCTAGTTGGCAATGGTTTGCACCTTTTTTTGTGTGGAGTTTTATATAGAGCGAAATAGACCTGAAGGTATCAGAGCGCTTTACATGAGCACCAATTGCGTTACAGACAGACACATTCATTTGTTTTTGTTAGGCATGGGGAGATTTAGTGATTTGCCCAGAATCACAGAATGTTGAACGTCCCTGCCGAGACTAGAACCTGGTTCCCCAGCTCCGAGGTCGATCGCCCTAGCCGTTAGGTCACATTCTCTTCCTTTGTCCAAGTAGGGACCCTTCTTCATAATCAGTGTAAGGGAATTGCACTCCTAAAATAACCCCTACTCACCCCCTTGGCAGCTTGGCACGAGCAGTCTGTCTTATCTCAGAGGCAGTGTGTAAATTATTTGCACATAACCAACAGTAGCGCAGTGAAAGCACTTCAAACGGACACCACACCAGTTTAGAAAAAATAGCCAATACTTTATATATTTAAAACAAGACCATAACATGGCCTTGAGTTCTGAATGGGGTTAGAGATCCCTATATTTAAAGCCAGGGGCTGCCCGCAAAAACATCCAAAGATCTGGAAGCGATGGTCGGACTATCGGGGTCTCTACCTAGAGCCCATCCCCCTAGTGGATGCCCCGACTCTGGAATAGTTGTCTTGGTCTGTAAAGTGAGGGACTATGGATATGATGATGACCTTTGTTTGTCGGTTTGGGGGGTGGCTTGGCATCTACAATATAGTGATGGAACAGTGCAACGGGGGGGAGTTATATTGTTTACGTTCTTTTGTTTCTGTTGGAAATACGTCATCTTAATGTCAATGTCGCTATTCGGCAATATATATTGTGGCAGAAGTCTCCTGGGTTACAGGGCTCTGCATTGTATCTGTTATGTGACACAATGAAATCTGTTTCTAAAAAAAAAACAAGACCAGAACGATAGAAATCAAACATACAGTCCTTAAAAATATGTACTTCGCAATAATAACACTGAAAATGCAGTTCCTTGGAGTCGGTAGCGCCGTCCAGTGCTACCGCGATACTGGAAACAACAGAATCCAACAGTTCCATCTGACTGCGTCGTTCGGGGTGTCAGCAGACTCGTAAACATTACCTTTTTGTTGCGGCCGACACGTTGGTGCAAGTCGGTCTTGGCAGCCATCGCGGTTGTGATGCGAAGCGTATCGGTGCAGCATGTGGTGCCCTCAAGGCGTGGTACAGGCAGCGGCTCGGTGACGGTCGTCCAGCGGTGTCAGTGAGACCAGGGCAGCGGTGCACAGTGAAGCGGGTGCTTGATGCAGTGCTGACAGATCACGGTGCATGCAACAGAGCAGGTTGCGGGAAGCTGGCGTTGGTCGGTCCGGACTGCGGTGTGGGATGGGGCGGTGCATCGTGAGACTTATTAGCGGTGCCCCTAAGTCACGGTGTGGTCACGGGTGTCACAGTCAGCAGGCAGCGACTGCGTCAGTGAGACCCGTGCGACAAAGTGAAGCAAGGCGGTACAGAGTGCGGTGCCCAGAGGTCATGGTGCAAGCAGCGGCTTGGTGGTGACGGCATCTGTCGTCGTCATTGAGACCAGAGTTGCGGTGTGTAATGTGGCGGTGCCCTCTGCGGTGCCTTCAGAACACAGAGCCAATGACGGAGTCAGTTGCTTTTCCCCCTCTGTGGCCACTGAAATCACGGTTCCAGAAGCAGCTCCCAGAGGTCGATGAAGTCTTTGCGGTCCCTAGGACTTCGGAATACGAGGCAAGCTCTACTTCAATCCCTTGGAGATACTGAGCACAAGTAAAGAAACTTCACTCCAGTCCTTTCACTACCCAAGGCAGAAGCAGCAACTGCAGGCAAACCCAACAAAGCAACAACACAGCAAAGGGAGGAGGTGGAGACAGCATTGTCTAAAGCAGACCAGGCCTATTCAGGTACAAGGAAATCTCCTCCCACTACTCTAAATGTAGCCAAGTCTATTCAGCCTAGCCCTGATTCATCCAGGAAAGACAGGACACACCTCAACCCCCCCAGTGGCTGTCTGAAGAGAATGCACATCCCCAGCTCCTGCCACTCAAAAGCCAGACAGTCAATCCACAGACCCAGCAGAGGAACACAGGATGGCTATGTAACAAAATCCTACTTTCTAAAAGTGGTATTTTCAAGCACAGAACATAAAAATCATCTTTACTAAAAGAAGCATTTTTACATTCTGAGTCCAGGCATACTAAACTCCATTTCCCTATCTTGTGCCAATGGGAAGTTATGCTTATAAGATGTTATAAGTAAACTCCCATCCTAAACTGTGGGACAGATAGTCTTTTCATAGTGAAAAACGAAACACACTGTAATTCACTACCAGGACATGTCACACACACCAGTACATGTCCTACCTTTAACATACACAGCACCCTGCCCACAGGGGTACCTTGGGACTACCTTAGGTGTGACTTACATGTAAGAAAAAGGAAGATTAGGGCCTGGCAAGTGGGTGCACTTGCCAGGTCAACATGGGAGTTCCAACCTGCGCCCAGACACTGCAGTGGCAGGTCTGAGAACCCTTTACAGGGCTGCTTGTGTGGGTGGCACAGTCAGTGCCCACTAGCAGCATTTGATTTACAGGCACTGGCAATCTCAGTGCACTTTACAAGAGACTTACTAGTAAATCAAATAAGCCAAACATGGAAACACCAGGAGCACTTGCACTTTAACACTGAACAGCAGTGAGAAAGTGTGCAGAGACACTAAACCAGTCAAAACCGAGAAGGTCAGAAAGCAAAAAGACAGGGAAAACACGCCAAAAGATGCCAGGTCCAATAGACCTTTTTTAAGGAGCTATTTAAGTGGGTAATGCAACGAGTGCTGCGGGCCCACTAGTAGTATTTAAATTACCAGCCCGTGGTATATGGTATACTCGTTCACTATCGACTTATAAGTAAAAGAAATATGCTGATCAGGTATAAGCCAATATCACGATTTTTTAGGGAGGGAGCACAATCACTTTAGCACTGGTTAACAGTGGTAAAGAGTCCTAAGGCCAACAAAAAATAATTTAGCAAAACAGGATGGGTGAAGGCAAAACAGTCTGAGGAGTGACTATGCAGAGAGGGCCAAGTCTAACAGGAACATTTTCCATTTTGTGCATTGATGATCACGAGGTATAACCTGTCACCGTGCAAAGAGTTTAGTGGTGTGATGGCTGATGAGGTGTGAGAGAATACAAGATTATAATGGGATTATCATCATATTTGTTGAGGCAACTTCTATATCATAATTCTGCAGGTGAAAATAGTTCTTTGTCTTATTGATGGTGATTTGAATAAGTAAATTCAAGTAATACAAACAAAAGAGAAAAGGCTGCAGGCATGCACCACTTATCATCGTGCTACCTTACCCTAAAAATTCGTAGGAGGCACTGCTTTTTTAGTACAAACGAGCAAGCTCTGGAACTCACTACCAGTCAGCATTAGAAGCATTCAGTAGCATAAACACTTCAGAAGAGAGTTGAAAATTTGGCTATTTCCAACCTAACTACACCTCTCCACAAACCAGCAACAGAACCCAGAAAGACAGTCACACCCTCAAGCTCAATCTTCAGCTTAAAACCGACAGATTGGTAACTGCCCAATCAGCAAACTGCTCATCATATGCAGGTAAGCTAAGAAAGCCTGATCTATAGTTCACCTGGGTCCTATATAGTTATTCAATTTCATATAATAACATTTATGGCCCACAATATTACCTCTCCACAACCAAACTCACCTTGCTTTACAACTCAATTTTTTTTTTTTTTTTTTTTTTTTGAAAAGATTTTATTGTGCATAAAAGGGTTACAAACACGGGCCTACAACCACCAGGGCCGGCCGCTAGTAGTCAAAGTGTTCCAGCATATCAGAAAACAATGGCTGGCCCACAGGGGCTCCACACTATCACAGTAAATCAGACTGCACATAAAGGAAATCAGAATACACACTTTTAGTATAAATAACAACAAAAAAGAAAAATACAAAAATACAACAAACAAGGCGAAACGACTTATGAAGGGCGGCGAACACCAGCCGGGGGAGTCAACACCCAACCACCTGAGGGCGGTCAATAAAAGAAGACCTGAGAGGGAGGGGGGGGCAACGAGAGAACCAAATCTGTACTCCGAAGTACGAGATGCACAAGGAACCCTCAAGGATCAGGAGGACGAGGCAACCCCGGACGTATCTACCAAAGGGGGAGCACAGATAGACCCACGATACGCGTTCCATTGCCCCCAAATTTTACCCCAAGCCCCCGGTTTACCACGGGCCACATACACCGTTTTCTCCCTGAACATGCACCAGTCCATGTTTTCCTTCCAGACGGACATGGTGGGAGGCCGCTGGGAACCCCAAAGCTGCGAAATATCTCTCTTTGCAATCATGTTCCCCAAGGCCGCCCACCGAGCCTGAGCCGCATTGCAGTCATTGGGCTCCCATACATTCAGCACACAACGACGCACCTCCGGCAGCAGAGCGACCCCGGTGACTCGTCTCATAATATCATGCACCCGGCGCCAGTATTCCGCCACCTCGCGGCATTCCCATAGGATATGGAGAAAAGTAGCACTGAGCCCGCAGCCACGCTTACAGAGTCCGTCGTCTGAAAACCCCATCGAGACCAGGCGGGGGCCCGTCACATATACACGATGGAGAATCTTAAGCTGGACCAGGCGGAGACGGGCCGGGATGGCCACCTCCTTAGGGGATGACAGTGCAGTCTGCCAGTCCTCATCGTCCAGCTCCACCCCATCTCCCGTCCATGCCTCCCGAAGACGCACCAAGAGGTCAGCCCGATTGTTTATCAGTTTTTTGTAAATCAGGGAGATAGTACTGTCGGGGACGTGACCGTCGAGTATGCGGTCCTCGAGAGGCGAAGAAGAAGGGACCGTGGTCCCCTCCCCAAAGACCGAAATCAGGGCGTGCCGGACCTGTGCATAACGGAAGAACTCTCTGTCACTAAGCTCATACTCGCGCTGAAGCGCCGCGAAGGATTTAACCGCACCTTTAACCCACAGGTCCCCCACTCTGCTGATGCCGATCGTATCCCAGCGCTCGAAGCCTTTCATTGTCCAGAGGCTTCCCAAGCGGTCTGAGTCGAATAGAGGAGTGGCGCACGTTAAACGCTCACTCCAGCCCATCGCAACGTTAGCCGCCTTCCATACACGGACCGCAATCCTGGTAGGGCCCGTAAGGGCCCCACCAGCAGACCGCGAGTAAAGCGCTCTGTTATAGTTACCGCCGGGGAGCAGGAATTTATCCATCTCATATGCCGGGTTCGAACCAGGAGCGTACGTAGCATGATTAATGGCAGACAGCTGGGAGGCCCAATAGTACCGTCTAATATCAGGAAGCGCGATGCCCCCGTCATACCAGGAAAGAGTCAGCTTGGCCAACGCGATACGCGATCGCCCGTCCCAAACCAGTCTCCTCTGCAAACTCTCCACCTCCCTAAAGTAGGCCGCAGGAATGACATCGAAGAAGTTCTGGAGTGCATAAAGGAATCTGGGAAGGGACATCATTTTAAACAGCGCCGCGCGACCAAGCGGAGACAAGGGCAGCTTACACCACCGAGCCGTGTCTACCCTCAAACGCCGGAGTGGAGACAGGAGATTCTGCTCATAGCGGACCGCCGGATCCAACGAAACGTACACCCCCAGGTATTTAAAGCCGGACTGAGATATTTGGAGCGGAAGCCGAGGCGGCAAGAGAGGAAGACCACCAGAGATAGGATACACACAAGATTTGGACCAGTTGATTATCAGACCCGAGTTTTTCCCGAAGGAAGTAAGGACATCAAAGAGAACATTGAGCGACTTCCGCGGTGAGGTGAGATACAAGAGAATATCATCCGCGTACAATGAAACCCGATCCTCGAAGCCCGGGGCCCACCGGAGCCCTCTAATCGAGGGCTCCCAACGGAGCCAGGCAGCGAGCGGCTCCAGGGCGAGAGCAAAGAGCAGCGGGGACAACGGGCACCCCTGTCTAGTTCCCCTCCCGAGAGCGAAAGGCCGAGAAACCCGCCCATTGACAACCACCTGAGCCATTGGTCCAGCATAAAGGAGCTTCACCCAGCCAAGGAACCCCTCCCCAAACCCAAACTTCGCCAAGACGGCCCAAAGAAATGGCCATTCAATGGTATCAAAGGCCATCGTGGCGTCTAGGGAAACCAATATGGCCGGTTCAGCCAAGTACTCAGCCCTAGCAAGGACGCCGTGCAGACGCCGTAAGTTGAGAGCGGTATTACGATGTGGGATGAAGCCACATTGATCCGGATGTATCAAGTCACATATAACGCTCAGCAAGCGATTAGCGAGGACCTTAGCAAGTATTTTGGGTTCGGCATTCAGCAGGGAAATAGGCCTATAGGAGGCACAGCGGTCACGTGGCTTACCCTCCTTGGGAATCACTACTATAGTAGCCAGACGCTGGTCGTCAGGAAGGGAACCCCTCTCGAGCGATTCCTGAAACATATGACGGAGGAAAGGCGCGATTTTATCCGGGCGCAACTTATATAGTTCAATCGGCAGGCCGTTGGGGCCCATAGCCTTGCCCGAGCGGAGGGAGCGAATCGCAGTAGCTATCTCTTCGACAGACAAAGGGGCATCCATCAGCTCGCGGTCCTCGACGGATAAGCCGGGCAGGGCAATATCCCGAAGCAGAAGACGAGAGTCGTCCTCATCTCTATCGGACACCGGGGAGTACACTGCACGGAGGTGGTCAGCAAAACACTCAACAATCTCACCAGGCTCAATCACACACACTCCATCCGACACCCGAAGCTCCGGGACCACACGATTCACTCTCTCCTTCTTGTCCAACCAGGCAATCAGCTTACCCGCCTTGTCTCCGGCGTCATACAACCTGCCCTGCTGCTCCCTATATATAGTCTTGGCAGCATCAGTGACGAGAGACTTATATTCAAACTGCTTCAGGCTGAGGGCATGCAGCCCATCCGGGGTGACACCCGCCTCCAAGGCTGCCTCCAGCCCCGATATTTCAGTCTCCAGCGTCACAACCGCCTCTCTCTTGACCCTCTTGGCCTCCACTATCTGGGACAGGGCATGCCCGCGGAGCACTGCTTTGAAAGCTTCCCACAGGGACACCGAGGACAACACCGACCCCTCATTCTCAGAAAAATATTGATCAATCGACGTAATCAGGCTATCACGGATCTTGGGGTCTCGCAGGTACCAAGGGTTAATAGGAGCGATCCGCCCAGCGGACCGCGACCCGGTGTCAAAAAGCAACCACAGTGGGGAATGATCAGAAATACCCCTGGCCAGGTGTTTGACCTCTCGAATCCGAGCAGCCTGGGCCGCGGGCATAAGGAAATAGTCCAGTCTGGAGAGACTCCCATGGGCCCCAGAGTGAAAGGTGTACTGACGCTGTGTCGGATGCATTAACCTCCAACAGTCCACCAGACCGAAGGTCTCCAGGAGCCCGCCCAGCCACGCCTGGGCAGCAGGGAGGGCCCTGGGCGGATGACGGTCCAGGTCACCCGAGACAACCGAATTAAAGTCCCCACCCATAAGCAAAAGACTGTCAGGAAGCCCAAGCAACATACGACCCAAGTCTGAGAAGGTGGAGTTCTGGAGGCCCGGGGGAACATAGACCGAGATCAAGGAAAGGGACTGCCCCTCCCACCTCCCAGTCAGAGCCACATAGCGCCCTCTATCGTCTGGGACCACCCTGGTGATCTCCAACGGAAGTGAAGCTCGCAAGAGAATGCCCACCCCTCTCGAACCAGTGGTGAAACCAGAGTGGGCCACAAGTCGATATCCCCCCCTGTTCATAGCCCGACAAACATTGCCAACCAGATGCGTCTCCTGTAAGAACACCACATCAGGAGTCAGACGACGCAGATATTGCAGCACAACACCCCGTTTGATACGGTCCCCCAATCCATTGACGTTCCAAGACATCAATCTCAACCCGTCCCCCCCATCCCATCCAGTAGATCAAGGGCCCCCTAGCAAAGAGCTCAACACCCAAGGATGAACCATAGCCAATACTTCGCCTTGAAAACAAAAAACACAAATGCAAACGACCCCACCCACCCACCAACCCCCCCCCCAACTCCAACACCCCCCACCCTGCACCCCTGCGGTCCAAAAAACCACCCCAACTTGCAGTGTGCCTGTCGCCCTACAAACCCCATTCTACGAAAAGACCCCGGAGGAGGGAAGGGACCCGTCCCCGCCCCCTCCCCACACACAACATAGTGAAACAAAATGCACAAAAGAAGTAGAACCCAGCCGAACAGTACAACCTGGCAGAGTCCGGGACCATAAGTCACTCCAAAGGAGACCCACCACCCTCGGTACCGGCAGAGGGCCCAGTCCGGTCACCCCGGTCTGGCAGCGAATCCAGCCAGTCACTCACAGTCACAGGAGAGTCAAAAAAGGTAGTCCGATCTTCATGTTCCACTCGGAGCCTTGCAGGATAAAGCATAGAGTACTTGAGACCGAGGTCCCGGAGCCGCCGCTTCACCCCCTGGAAGCCCATCCGCTGTTTCTGGACAAGTTGGGTGAAGTCCGGGAAAAAGTTAATGGACGAGTTCTCATGTCGGACCGGGCCATGAACCCGTGAGGCCTGCAGAATCGCGTCTCGGTCTCTGTAATGGAAAAGTCTCGCAACGATAGGCCTCGGGGGGGCACCCGGTCGCGGCCGGCCACCTGGGACTCGATGGGCCCGCTCCACAGCGAAAAACTTACTCAGGCCAGCGGGAGCAAGATGTTCGAGGATGAGCTCCTCGACCAGGAGATCAACCGGGCGGTTATCGGAGGTCTCCGGAACGCCTATGACGCGGATGTTATTGCGGCGGGCCCGTCCCTCGAAGTCTTCCAGCCGCCGGGCCATCAGATCATTGGCCGACTTGAGATCGCCGAGAGAGGCCTGCAGGTCCGACACGTCCGTACCAAGGGAGGACGTCCGCACATCCAGCGATTGAACCCTCTCGTTGGTCTTAGAGAGATCTTCCCGGATTAGGGTAATGTCAATGGCCACTGTGTCGATTTTACGGGCCAAGGCCTCGTACTGTGTAGCGATGGTCTCTCTGATGCCCTTAATGGCGCCCATGATGTCCTGCAGGGACAGATCCGGAGAAACGGACGGGCCACCTGTGGTAAATAATTTAATTACCGGAACTTAATTTGATGCGGAAAATTAATAATAATAGCTCAGTAAAATAAGAGGCAGAATCCGTGGTATTAGAGGTTCGGAACGGGCTTTATTCCAAAATCAATTCGAATTGATGGACTCCATATTCCATCACCACGAAGGTTCAGGAAGTGAAGGGGCCAACTTTATTGACAAGTAATCATTTTTATACAGAGGCATTATAGTGAAAACAGATGCAGGAGGCGTAACAGTTGATAACAAAGATAAAACATACATGCGTAACTAAAATGGGTGTAACTAGGCATAACTAAAGAACGTCATTTAGGTATGATGTCACAAATGGGTGGCACCATGAAAGAATTTCGCAATGTCAGCAGAAATACTTGGCAGAAATGCGCGCGCAGCAGCATGACGTGTGATTGACGTGCAACTAGGGGGTGAAGGGGACTTGACATTTAGCTCTACATGTGGAGACAGAAGTCTGGGGTTATGTCAACCTAATCCCGAATCATATCTAACATCCTATGTTTAAAGAACTATGTTATCCAAAAGGAAAGGTCTCTCGAATAAAATCTATTCTATACTGACTGTGAGTGCGTGTACAAGCGTCTAAGTGTCTACACTAGATGCGAGGGCAGAAATCTTCCATAGTAACAGGGCTATGAATTACTTGCATAAAGACAGAGAAGCCGGGCCTTTTGCTCGGTAGCTGGAAGAATGTTTACTTAAACTACTAGACAGGAATGCATTGGGTGGGGAGCGGAGCAGAGCAGATAATCTTGAAGGTGAAATACAGTTTTTGGCAAGCAGACAGGTCGAGTCAGGCACCGTTAGCCGCGCAGGGAGTAGGACAAAGTTCATGGATACAGATGCGAGCTCAGACTGGAGCTTTCAGAGGCAGAAGGCAGGAAAAAAGCTTAATGGTAGAATCAGGGCCTACTCGCCTGGACTGTAAAATGGGATAAATGAACCATATAAAGCCGGTGGCCTTTCATACTTAGGAATAGAATATCCGGCCCATTCATGGCGGATCTGAAAGAGGACATGTTGACGGTGGACGCACATGTGTTTGCGTCTTTATAACTGGAACTGGAGGAAACATACATGTATTTGTGATTTATACATGAAACCGTTGGGGTCCAAGATAGGGGACATAACTGATCATAAAAATCCATATTTCCACATTCCCTCCTTGTCCCCTACTTGCCCTTAAGAGATATCAATCTTCATCAATCCGTTGATCTGTTCATATAGCATCATTTGTTCTTCTTTCTTCTTTCGGGATGAATGAAATCTTGGTGGTGGAATACACGATGTGGCACACAGACCACAAATCGCTGGTCCACATTGTAGGCATAAGCAGCAACTGAATAGTATGAGAAAGCCAATACCTAGGAAGGATAGGACCCTCCATCCCCAGGCTGACAATACACCCCAAAACCAACCGGACCAAGTCCAGGTGCCTGGATTCTGGTGTATCTGGCTTACAATCTTATGAAGGCGAGTTATGGCTTTATATACTGACGGCGAATTTTCTGGTATGAAAATGCAACAACTTGATCCGATGACCCTACAAGCTCCGCCCCTATCGGCCAGGATGACGTCAAGGACAAGACGATTTTGAAGCACAACAATCCGCATAGCAGACTGCTCTTCTGTTAAATTGCCTAAGGCGGAAATAGTTTCATTCACTACTGCTTCAAGGGTTCTGGTTAATCTACGTATCAGCTTACTATTGGTAACTGTACCTATATAGGGAAAGAGACCTTTATTGAAATCTGTGTATTTTTCCCATGCTGTTTCAGTGTAATCGACTATTGGGAGATCTCTCCGTTCTCTATTGTGTACTAAATGAGTATTTCTGTGATAATCAGGAGGAGCTAGGAAAACAGGTGGCAAAAGGAATCCGATGTAACAGGTACCATCCCAATCTAGAGGCAAACGTATATATGCAGTCTGACCACATATGAAGTAGGAATGGCGAGAAGCTCTAAATGTAGACTTGCCTTGATTACTGAATTCTATTACAGTGGTGCATCTACTATGGCCCATATGTATGGAACCATTCTTTCTTACACATAATTCACCTTTAACTGGAAATACTGACATAGCGGGCAAAATTGGTGCAGCTTCAGATTCAACATTCAGGATCATGAGATTAAGCGTGAAATTCCCTAATCCATATACTTCATTTTCTAGATCAGTTCCTGTTCTTTTGGGAAGTCCCTCCTTGTTAGGGTAGCAGACTTTAAGCAAAGCTAAGTTCACGTTTCCCCATACCCAGTTGTCTTGATAAGTTACTGAGTTTGAATCGAGGGAATTAATTAAACTAAACCATGCTCCACAGGAGCCATTGTGTGTGAACGGATATGGAAAGAGAGGCAGAATTCCCTTATAGTTCTGATAGGGAGGGAGTCGGCCACATATCCAACAATTTGTAGCATTGCTAGTCTGATGGGAATGATGTAACATACTAATAAAAGTGTTATTGCGCAGCGCAAATCTATAGGACAACTCATGCGGGGGTAATTCACTAAAAGAGTGTTCAGTAGTAACATTGTAAACATGTTTAGAAATAGGATAATATATGTGCAACAATATACTTGCAGCAATTATTAAAAGACTTAAGAAAAACAAAATTAATAACGTCACTGTGCAATGACTACGCAGTGATTTACAGTACGCATGTTGTTTCAATTGCATCTTTCGGTTTCTTTCTCTATTCAGGTCTAAGGAATACATGTCAGAGACAAATTCGACCGATTCACCTTGGAGAGGACTTAAACAATCAAATTGTCTGACTTGTTAGACCGTAGTTTTAGTTTGTATAGTTCCTTATTACTCGGTTCAACCAAAGGAAGCTTTGAGTCAATCGGTGAAGACACGCGAGGTGTATCGTTTACATCAGACGGAAGTCCATGAAATTTCTTGATATGACTTGAATGTATCCAGCCTTTGCGACCTTCGATCTTCACGGCGGTCCTCGTGGTGAGCAGTACTAGTTGAGGCGATTTCCACCTAGGATCCAGCTGAGACTTCCGGTCAAAGTTCCTCACTAACACCAAGTCCCCGGGAACTACGTCATGGGGTTTCACCTCGGTGTTGTCGGGAAAGGCTGCAGCTACCTGTGAACGACAAGATTGTAGTGCAGACATCAAGGAAGCCAAGAAATCTGTCAGCATATTACAGTCAACATCAGTTATTTTGCGTGGTATAGGCGTCCCCCACATATTTGGTGGTCTACCGAAGATCACCTCATAAGGGGATAGCCCTGTTCGAGAGTGCGCTATCATTCTCATGTAAAAGAGTGCAACTGGTAAGGCTACTACCCAGTCGACACCTTTCTCTCTACATATTTTGGACAATCTAATTTTCAGAGTTTGATTATGTCTTTCCACGAGACCTGCTGCCTCGGGGTGTCGGACACAGTGAAATCTCCACTGATAGCCTAACAAAAGTGAAACGTGTTTCATTAGTTCGGATGAGAACGGCTGGCCGTTATCTGAGTAGACAACACGTGGTAAACCGTACCGTGGGAAGAATTCTCGAACCAACTGTTTGGCAGTAGTCGGGGCAGTGTAATCTGAAACCGGGTATGCCTCTGTCCAACGGGAAAGAGCACAGACAACTACAAGAACATATTTGAATCCTCGACATCGTTCCATCTGGATATAATCCATCTGGAGGACTTCAAAAGGGTGATCAGGAGGCTGAAATCCACCTTGTTCTACGGGAATGCTTTTACCTGGGTTAAACTGACAACAGATCATACAGGTACGAACTTTTTGTTTAGCTGCTGCTCGTAAATGTTTGTTGAACCAAATGTGTTGAATGCTGTCTAGCATAGCTTTTTCTCCTAGGTGCGCTGGACTATGTACAGTATTAATGATAACTTGGACCATTGAATCAGGAAGGAACCATACAGATTTTTCCTTCGTCATCCATCCTTGATCCGTTTGGATCCCTCCTAATTCAGTCCATTTCTTTATTTCCTCTGGTGTAGCATGTGTCTGTATGTCAATTACGTCAAGAGCGGGATCCTTAACCATCATGCAATGTGTTGGTGTCGGGACTATTGTCTTTGTCATGTCAGATGTGTGAGTTTGAGCAGTCTGTTTAGCTGTTCTGTCAGCTAGATCATTGCCTTGGGAAATGATATCAGTAACTTTCGTATGAGCTTTACATTTCATAATTGATATTGCAGTGGGTAGATGTATTGCATCTAATAAGGCATGAATGAGGGGTCCGTGCTGAATGTGGGCACCGTGAGAAGTTAAATAACCTCTCTCTCGCCACAGCACGCCGAAGTCATGTACAACTCCGAATGCATAACGTGAATCAGTGTATATGTTGACTTTTTTGTTTGTGGCTTGAATACAGGCTTGTGTCAGAGCGATGAGCTCTGCTGCTTGAGCTGACAAAGTGTTAATACAATTTGTTTCAATGACTTCAGTGTCTGTTGTGACTGCGTAAGCGGCCACTAGCTCTCCTGTATTAGTTCTCATACATGAACCATCTACATACAACGTCAGGTCTGGGTCTGACAATGGGACGTCTGTCAAGTCTTGTCTAGGTTTCGTCGTGATAGTAATAACTTCAATACAATCATGCGCTAGTGGGTCTGTTCCGTTTACTGGTAACAGTGTGGCAGGATTCAATGTACTACAACGTCTGATTTCTATGTGTGGCTGAAACAATGTTAATTCGTAACCGGTGAGTCTTGCTATAGTCAAGATTTGTGTTTGTGTGCGGTTCAAGAGAACCTCTACTGCATGTGGTACTTGTACTGTCAATTGGTGTCCTAACACTATGGCATCGCTTTGTCGGATTGCTAAAGCTGTCGCTGCCACTGATTTCAGGCACGCAGGCAGAGCCTGAGCTACGGGATCTAATGTACTAGAAAAATAAGCACATGGTTTATGTGATCCTGCTTGTTCCTGTGTGAGTACTGACAAAGCAGTACCTTCGCGTTCTGTAACAAAGAGTGTAAACTGTTTATTGTAACATGGTGTTGCTAAAACAGGTGCTTGACATAAAGCTTTCTTTAGGCTTTCAAAAGCTTGTGTATGTTCCTGAGTCCAAGGGAGGACAGTCGATGTGGCTGCCTCCTGTGTTGTCAACTGAATGAGTGGTTTTGCTAGAAATGCATACTGATGGATCCACTGCCTACAATATGAAGTGAGGCCTATAAAAGCCCGCACCTCCTTTTGTGTCTTGGGTATTGGCATGTTAACAATTAACTGGATGCGATCGGGTGTAAGCTGCCTTCCCTCCTTGGACAGCGAGTGCCCAAGGTAAATAACTCGCTGGATACAGAATTGCAGCTTAGAAGGGGACACCTTGTGCCCCTTTTCGGCCAAAAATTGTAAAACCGTCAGTGAGGCTTTTTCACATTCAGGTTCGCTTCTAGCGGTGATCAGCAGATCATCGACATATTGAAGCAGGGCAGTGTTGACTGGCATGTGGATACTATCAAGTTCTCGTTTCAGTGCTTGGCTATAGATGCTGGGGCTTTCTGTGAATCCTTGAGGTGCGCGTGTGAATTTAAAGCTTCGTCCATTTAAACTAAATCCGAACAAGTATTGGCTTTCCGGATCTATTGGGACGCTGAAAAAGGCATTCTTGAGATCAATTACAGTAAAGAATGTTGCTTCGGAATCAATGGCTGTCAGTAATGAAGAAATATCTGGGACTACGGGGTATTGTGGTACAATACATTTATTTAATTCGCGCAGATCAATAACCAATCGATATACTGGCGGGGCTGTTGGATCAGTTCGTTTAAGAATCGGAATTATCGGGGAATTACATACATTGGAGTCGGTTTCCACAACCACTCCTTGGGTAATAAGCTCGTCAATGATTTGCAGTAAAGCCACTACAGCATCTGGGGGTAACTTGTATTGTCGCATTCGTGGTAGTACCACTCCTGTCTTTAGTGTGACTCGATATGGTGTAATGTTCATGCAACCAACATCTGTAGGGCCTTGTGCCCATAAATGTGTGGGTAAAGTCTGCAGTCGGTGATCCATGTCCCGGGACACATAGTGCCCTTTGAAATCACGTAGAAACAATCTTATTCCTTCCGGAGAACAACATATTATAGCTCCTAGAGCTTTCAATGTTTTTATGCCTAACAGGTTTTCTGGACATGATTTAGTAAGCAATAAATCTGTAGTTCGTGTCAAGGGACCAATCGTAAGGGGAAGAGGCTGTGATACTTCGTTAATGATAGGTTTTCCTGAAAAGCCAAGGGAAATATTCTGTGAGCCTGAGAGGGGTGCCCCTGGAACTTCACTACGTTTTATTGTTGTTCGGCTTGCCCCTGTATCAAGTAAAAATTTTCTATCTTGGCCTAATAGTTCACTGTGTACATAAGGTCCTTCTTGATCTACAGGGACCTCGATAAGGGGTAAGCCAACTTCCCTCTCTAGGCTGTTTCATGAGTATCGTTGATAATCGGGATAGTCATACTGTGCGGTCTGGTACATCTGTTGTGTCGTTGTTTGTGTGGCAGCAATAGGCTGCGGTGGTGGAGCTGGCATAGACTGTTGCGGAGCCGGCATAGACTGTGCATGCTGCGGAGCTCCTTGTTGGTTCTGCTCCTGTCTAAGTGGCCGTGGTCTTTCTTTTGTATTACCTATGGCGATATTATGTTTTAAAACTGGACAATCGTGTACATAATGACCTGGCTGTTTACAATAGTTGCATGTCCCTTTTACAGGACCTGCTGAAACACTGGACTGTGTCATACCCTTTTTATGACCGTCAGCTGGAACTGTCTGAGAAACTAGCATTTTCATTTTCGTGTCTTTCATGCGTCTTTGTTCATGTTCTTGTTCTTCTCTAATTCTATTGTGATGGTACTGTAGCATTTGTAACATTTGTGACGGAGTGTTACCTTGCCAGGTACTCTCGAATTTCAATACTCTATTCTTAACTTGGGGCAAGGAATTTTCAACTAATTTTGTCACAAACAGATGTGGATATGATTCGCTACTTGCTTTTATTCCACTATTTATACCAAAACATTTTTCGAACCGGGCATAGAAATCACTAGTGTCTTCATCTTGCTTTTGTTTACAGGCTGAGATTGCACCCCAGTCTTCCTTTTTCGTAGTTAATAAACGTGGCAGTACCTGTACTAATAAACCTGGTAGTGTTTTGGTCTTATCCCCAAGCCCTGAACCTGGACCTCGAGCTTTTTCTTCGTTTTCTAATGCTGTCCAATCTATCTTTTGGTCTCCCACCTCCCAATCCTTTTCCTTGAGTTTTTCGTAAATGCCCGCAGGCATTAATACCTTCAATATTTTCATAATGTCGGGATAGGTATACTCTCCCATGAGCAACATGTCTTTAATTTCACGGTGGAAACCCGCTGGGTCTTTGTCATGACTGGGTACCACTTTCTTCATTTCTAATAGTTCTATTTTAGATATGGGTGTGTATACAAACACACGTTTAAACTGATTGTCATCACCTTTTATCGGGTGCACTTCGCGTAAGGGATTCTGTCTATCCATATAATACGTCGTTCTTTCCTTGATGGGCAGTGAGACATGTTCGGGGCATACAAACAGAATGTACTGCTTTCTGGATTCTAGTATTTCTCTAATTAACTCCGTACCTGAACCTCTCCATTTATTCGTGAGTAATTCAGTCAATATATCAGGTAAGGGGCCAGGATCGGAGTGTTGGCTTTTATATAATATAAGGAGTTGTTGAATCATATAGATACCAGCTAAACGCTGTTCATCTGGGGTGAGGTTCAAAAACGTGTGTGCTAGTGTATCATCACTATATTTTCCGGGGCTGTTAACCCAGTGAACGGCTGACCTGGCTAATTCTTGTTCGTCCATAGAATCGAGTATATGATAACCCCTTCGTTCTCGGAGTAATTTGTCAGCGGCTTGGAACGAATGTTCGGGGGACCTTATATTTATTATAGGTGTTTGGAAATTTCTGTTATGGTCTGGACGTATCGGACGTATCGGATCAGTAAAGCATCTAGTATTATTGCAAGATCTTCCTCTACCTACATAGGCCATGGTTTCTAACTGTCCTGTGGGCAGTTCTAATTCTTCCTCCTCCTCGGTTTGTTCAGGTTGGTCTACTGCTAATCTTTCTTCGTGTATTCGTTCTATTTCTTTGCGGATCTTTCGGCACATAGCTACTATACTTAATCGTTTATCATGTCTCCCCTCTGATATATTCCGACTCCATGTGGTAAGAATTTGCATTTCTTCCGGATTTACCCCTGGTCGGTCTTGATTTCTGATCACACAATTTATGAGGAAACGTAACAGTTCCCCCTGTATTTCCACTTTCTGGTACTCCATGGCTCTATTAATACTCTCAGAATCTCGTCCTGACTGGACAAAGTGATATATGTTTTCTAAATGTGTAGTCATTCCTGGTAGCCTCCCTAAATATATTGCAGCTCGTCGGATACGTAATGATGCCAGCAGCATTTCGTCCTCCTTGCCGGGCACAGGGTCATATCTACAATCTATTAGAAGTTCCTTAAGCATGTCGGGAGTTACTAGTTTGGGCGTACGTTGGTGGGCTAATTCTTGAAAGGAAAGTTTATTTACTCTGGGTGGCGTGGAAAAAATGTTTGATGTACCTCCTGTAGCACCACCTGGGGTGCTGGATGTGAAAGGATTCGTTGAACGTGATATAGCAACCATAGGTGTGGATACAGCTGTAGAAACAGATGTGCTTGCCGGAACTTGCGTCGGAGTTTGTTGTTGTGGAGGTACAGACGGAGGAGGGTCTTGGCGTTGAACCCCCTCGGCAGGCGGTCTATGTGGCGCAGCATTAGCATACTCGGGAGCTGCGTCGTCTAAATAAGAGGAAAGAAAAACATCTTCTGCGGTTTTGGAATGCCCTTTGGGATGTGCTTTTATCGGAAACAATGGGGGTGGCAAGTCTTTTGGTATCTCCGGAGTAGCCTTAGGTAACCCTTCGGCCAGAAGAGGATACATACCATTCATAAGGGCATTTCTTTGTCTGTCTATTTGTTCTGATTTTACTCGAGTACCTTCTTCAATTAATAGACTTTCTCGGACTTTATTTGAATTCTCCTTACTTTTCTCTTCCTGTCTGAGTGCTTTTTCTGTACGTCTATATGATTCTTTACGCCATAATTCAATGGCATCTTTCTGTGATTGTCTAGCTTTCTTTTTCCATAATTCTTCCTCTACTTTCATGATGCAATCTGCATCCCAGGTCCCAGCTGCGGGCCACCTCTGACTTTCTGGTAATTCCTTGGTGTAGTCTACCCATAAATCAAGAAATAATATGGCGTCTAGGCCATGTTTATGATACATGAAGTACCCCGGAGTGTCCCTAGGAGGAATGGGAACAGCTTCTTCGAGTACCCCTTTTCTAGTTTTGATCTGTCTTAATTTCGAAAAGAGCGGCATATTGAGAACTGATCTGATACCTAATTTTGAACACGTTTAATACAACAAAACACAATAATGAACAGTCATTCACACCACAATATGCAGAACGTATTTAAAACATTTAACATTTAACATTTAATGAACAACAATGATGGCCATTTAGGGAACTAGTCACTAAGCATAATACTCGGCACTAACTAGGTAATTCTGAATTATATACTAGACATACTTGATATACTGCTAAACAGTACAGATACACTGCTGAAACAGTGCAGACCGGATTTGTGTACCCAAACCCGTCTTGACCGGCACAACCTATGTGCACGTCAGAACGCCTCCCCGACAATGGTACTCACCGGGTAGCTCGGAACGGAAGGCCTCGGAACTGAACTGAACTGGACTTGAACCGGACTGGACTCGACTCGGAACTTCGGAACCTCGGAAACTGGTGGGCCTCTGTATACCTCGGATCTTGCTCTCTCAGCTAGGCTCTGGTCGGGATACTTCGCACTTCTCACCGCCTCGTCTGGGTGTTGATCGCAGCCTCAGTTACCCCCGCTCGGCAGGAGGGAGATACAGGAAATCCTGTGGGTACGCGTTGTTGTCCGTCCAGCTGTGGCAGGAGACTGGGCCTGCAACGCACCTCCGGCGCGTGAGATGAGAAAGTGTCCCTGTTCGGGCGCCTTATATGTGGTAAATAATTTAATTACCGGAACTTAATTTGATGCGGAAAATTAATAATAATAGCTCAGTAAAATAAGAGGCAGAATCCGTGGTATTAGAGGTTCGGAACGGGCTTTATTCCAAAATCAATTCGAATTGATGGACTCCATATTCCATCACCACGAAGGTTCAGGAAGTGAAGGGGCCAACTTTATTGACAAGTAATCATTTTTATACAGAGGCATTATAGTGAAAACAGATGCAGGAGGCGTAACAGTTGATAACAAAGATAAAACATACATGCGTAACTAAAATGGGTGTAACTAGGCATAACTAAAGAACGTCATTTAGGTATGATGTCACAAATGGGTGGCACCATGAAAGAATTTCGCAATGTCAGCAGAAATACTTGGCAGAAATGCGCGCGCAGCAGCATGACGTGTGATTGACGTGCAACTAGGGGGTGAAGGGGACTTGACATTTAGCTCTACATGTGGAGACAGAAGTCTGGGGTTATGTCAACCTAATCCCGAATCATATCTAACATCCTATGTTTAAAGAACTATGTTATCCAAAAGGAAAGGTCTCTCGAATAAAATCTGTTCTATACTGACTGTGAGTGCGTGTACAAGCGTCTAAGTGTCTACACTAGATGCGAGGGCAGAAATCTTCCATAGTAACAGGGCTATGAATTACTTGCATAAAGACAGAGAAGCCGGGCCTTTTGCTCGGTAGCTGGAAGAATGTTTACTTAAACTACTAGACAGGAATGCATTGGGTGGGGAGCGGAGCAGAGCAGATAATCTTGAAGGTGAAATACAGTTTTTGGCAAGCAGACAGGTCGAGTCAGGCACCGTTAGCCGTGCAGGGAGTAGGACAAAGTTCATGGATACAGATGCGAGCTCAGACTGGAGCTTTCAGAGGCAGAAGGCAGGAAAAAAGCTTAATGGTAGAATCAGGGCCTACTCGCCTGGACTGTAAAATGGGATAAATGAACCATATAAAGCCGGTGGCCTTTCATACTTAGGAATAGAATATCCGGCCCATTCATGGCGGATCTGAAAGAGGACATGTTGACGGTGGACGCACATGTGTTTGCGTCTTTATAACTGGAACTGGAGGAAACATACATGTATTTGTGATTTATACATGAAACCGTTGGGGTCCAAGATAGGGGACATAACTGATCATAAAAATCCATATTTCCACACACCACTGGTGTCCTCCGGGGGGACATTGGCTGTCCCGGGGGGTCCTTTACCCTGAGTGTAGCGGTCCATGTTGTTCGTCTGGACCGGTCCCCCACGTAGGGGTGTCTTGGTCTTACGCCTCTCGGGGTCTCCCTTGCCTCCCATGAGAACCTCGATCGCCGAAGGGGACCACCGAGGAAGCGTCGAGGTGGCACAGGCCAGGCAGACGCGTGTCGCACCACAGGCCGCAATATGGCGGAGCGAAGGGACCACCGTCAATGAGCACACTGGCAGCAGACGAAGCCACCGGCATCAAGCGAAGGCAAAATGGAAGCCCAGTCGCACCAAGCAAGTCCACAGTCCAGCCCCTCAAAGACCAAAAGTGAAACCGAAAGTGATGAGACGGCCACTGGCACCGCTCCGCTGCCGTTGTTGTTCAACTACGCCCCCGCTCCACAGATCACCCTCGCATCGGGCACAGCCGTAGGGTGGGCCTCAAAAGTTCAAACCACCATAACTCCGGATTGCCAGGTCCGATTTGATTTCCGAAAGGAGTTTAGTGTTCAGCCAGCATTCGTCTCCCAGATTCCATCAACCGAGTCAGGATAGATTCAGGATAAATTCCGAGGAGCAAACGTACACCTGGGGGTGTACGTTTCGTTGGATCCGGCGGTCCGCTATGAGCAGAATCTCCTGTCTCCACTCCGGCGTTTGAGGGCAGACACGGCTCGGTGGTGTAAGCTGCCCTTGTCTCCGCTTGGTCGCGCGGCGCTGTTTAAAATGATGTCCCTTCCCAGATTCCTTTATGCACCCCAGAACTTCTTCGATGTCATTCCTGCGGCCTACTTTAGGGAGGTGGAGAGTTTGCAGAGGAGACTGGTTTGGGAAGGGCGATCGCGTATCGCGTTGGCCAAGCTGACTCTTTCCTGGTATGACGGGGGCATCGCGCTTCCTGATATTAGACGGTACTATTGGGCCTCCCAGCTGTCTGCCATTAATCATGCTACGTACGCTCCTGGTTCGAACCCGGCATATGAGATGGATAAATTCCTGCTCCCCGGCGGTAACTATAACAGAGCGCTTTACTCGCGGTCTGCTGGTGGGGCCCTTACGGGCCCTACCAGGATTGCGGTCCGTGTATGGAAGGCGGCTAACGTTGCGATGGGCTGGAGTGAGCGTTTAACGTGCGCCACTCCTCTATTCGACTCAGACCGCTTGGGAAGCCTCTGGACAATGAAAGGCTTCGAGCGCTGGGATACGATCGGCATCAGCAGAGTGGGGGACCTGTGGGTTAAAGGTGCGGTTAAATCCTTCGCGGCGCTTCAGCGCGAGTATGAGCTTAGTGACAGAGAGTTATTCCGTTATGCACAGGTCCGGCACGCCCTGATTTCGGTCTTTGGGGAGGGGACCACGGTCCCTTCTTCTTCGCCTCTCGAGGACCGCATACTCAACGGTCACGTCCCCGACAGTACTATCTCCCTGATTTACAAAAAACTGATAAACAATCGGGCTGACCTCTTGGTGCGTCTTCGGGAGGCATGGACGGGAGATGGGGTGGAGCTGGACGATGAGGACTGGCAGACTGCACTGTCATCCCCTAAGGAGGTGGCCATGCCGGCCCGTCTCCGCCTGGTCCAGCTTAAGATTCTCCATCGTGTATATGTGACGGGCCCCCGCCTGGTCTCGATGGGGTTTTCAGACGACGGACTCTGTAAGCGTGGCTGCGGGCTCAGTGCTACTTTTCTCCATATCCTATGGGAATGCCGCGAGGTGGCGGAATACTGGCGCCGGGTGCATGATATTATGAGACGAGTCACCGGGGTCGCTCTGCTGCCGGAGGTGCGCCGTTGTGTGCTGAATGTATGGGAGCCCAATGACTGCAATGCGGCTCAGGCTCGGTGGGCGGCCTTGGGGAACATGATTGCAAAGAGAGATATTGCGCAGCTTTGGGGTTCCCAGCGGCCTCCCACCGTGTCCGTCTGGAAGGAAAACATGGACTGGTGCATGTTCAGGGAGAAAACGGTGTATGTGGCCCGTGGTAAACCGGGGGCTTGGGGTAAAATTTGGGGGCAATGGAACGCGTATCGTGGGTCTATCTGTGCTCCCCCTTTGGTAGATACGTCCGGGGTTGCCTCGTCCCCCTGATCCTTGAGGGTTCCTTGTGCATCTCGTACTTCGGAGTACAGATTTGGTTCTCTCGTTGCCCCCCCCTCCCTCTCAGGTCTTCTTTTATTGACCGCCCTCAGGTGGTTGGGTGTTGACTCCCCCGGCTGGTGTTCGCCGCCCTTCATAAGTCGTTTCGCCTTGTTTGTTGTATTTTTGTATTTTTCTTTTTTGTTGTTATTTATACTAAAAGTGTGTATTCTGATTTCCTTTATGTGCAGTCTGATTTACTGTGATAGTGCGGAGCCCCTGTGGGCCAGCCATTGTTTTCTGATATGCTGGAACACTTTGACTACTAGCGGCCGGCCCTGGTGGTTGTAGGCCCGTGTTTGTAACCCTTTTATGCACAATAAAATCTTTTCAAAAAAAAAAAAAAAAAAAAAAAATTTGAGTTGTAAAGCAAGGTGAGTTTGGTTGTGGAGAGGTAATATTGTCGGCCATAAATGTTATTATATGAAACTGAATAACTATATAGGACCCAGGTGAACTATAGATCAGGCTTTCTTAGCTTACCTGCATATGATGAGCAGTTTGCTGATTGGGCAGTTACCAATCTGTCGGTTTTAAGCTGAAGATTGAGCTTGAGGGTGTGACTGTCTTTCTGGGTTCTGTTGCTGGTTTGTGGAGAGGTGTAGTTAGGTTGGAAATAGCCAAATTTTCAACTCTCTTCTGAAGTGTTTATGCTACTGAATGCTTCTAATGCTGACTGGTAGTGAGTTCCAGAGCTTGCTCGTTTGTACTAAAAAAGCAGTGCCTCCTACGAATTTTTAGGGTAAGGTAGCACGATGATAAGTGGTGCATGCCTGCAGCCTTTTCTCTTTTGTTTGTATTACTTGAATTTACTTATTCAAATCACCATCAATAAGACAAAGAACTATTTTCACCTGCAGAATTATGATATAGAAGTTGCCTCAACAAATATGATGATAATCCCATTATAATCTTGTATTCTCTCACACCTCATCAGCCATCACACCACTAAACTCTTTGCACGGTGACAGGTTATACCTCGTGATCATCAATGCACAATGCCTTGTCTCCGGCGTCATACAACCTGCCCTGCTGCTCCCTATATATAGTCTTGGCAGCATCAGTGACGAGAGACTTATATTCAAACTGCTTCAGGCTGAGGGCATGCAGCCCATCCGGGGTGACACCCGCCTCCAAGGCTGCCTCCAGCCCCGATATTTCAGTCTCCAGCGTCACAACCGCCTCTCTCTTGACCCTCTTGGCCTCCACTATCTGGGACAGGGCATGCCCGCGGAGCACTGCTTTGAAAGCTTCCCACAGGGACACCGAGGACAACACCGACCCCTCATTCTCAGAAAAATATTGATCAATCGACGTAATCAGGCTATCACGGATCTTGGGGTCTCGCAGGTACCAAGGGTTAATAGGAGCGATCCGCCCAGCGGACCGTGACCCGGTGTCAAAAAGCAACCACAGTGGGGAATGATCAGAAATACCCCTGGCCAGGTGTTTGACCTCTCGAATCCGAGCAGCCTGGGCCGCGGGCATAAGGAAATAGTCCAGTCTGGAGAGACTCCCATGGGCCCCAGAGTGAAAGGTGTACTGACGCTGTGTCGGATGCATTAACCTCCAACAGTCCACCAGACCGAAGGTCTCCAGGAGCCCGCCCAGCCACGCCTGGGCAGCAGGGAGGGCCCTGGGCGGATGACGGTCCAGGTCACCCGAGACAACCGAATTAAAGTCCCCACCCATAAGCAAAAGACTGTCAGGAAGCCCAAGCAACATACGACCCAAGTCTGAGAAGGTGGAGTTCTGGAGGCCCGGGGGAACATAGACCGAGATCAAGGAAAGGGACTGCCCCTCCCACCTCCCAGTCAGAGCCACATAGCGCCCTCTATCGTCTGGGACCACCCTGGTGATCTCCAACGGAAGTGAAGCTCGCAAGAGAATGCCCACCCCTCTCGAACCAGTGGTGAAACCAGAGTGGGCCACAAGTCGATCTCCCCCCCTGTTCATAGCCCGACAAACATTGCCAACCAGATGCGTCTCCTGTAAGAACACCACATCAGGAGTCAGACGACGCAGATATTGCAGCACAACACCCCGTTTGATACGGTCCCCCAATCCATTGACGTTCCAAGACATCAATCTCAACCCGTCCCCCCCCATCCCATCCAGTAGATCAAGGGCCCCCTAGCAAAGAGCTCAACACCCAAGGATGAACCATAGCCAATACTTCGCCTTGAAAACAAAAAACACAAATGCAAACGACCCCACCCACCCACCAACCCCCCCCCAACTCCAACACCCCCCACCCTGCACCCCTGCGGTCCAAAAAACCACCCCAACTTGCAGTGTGCCTGTCGCCCTACAAACCCCATTCTACGAAAAGACCCCGGAGGAGGGAAGGGACCCGTCCCCGCCCCCTCCCCACACACAACATAGTGAAACAAAATGCACAAAAGAAGTAGAACCCAGCCGAACAGTACAACCTGGCAGAGTCCGGGACCATAAGTCACTCCAAAGGAGACCCACCACCCTCGGTACCGGCAGAGGGCCCAGTCCGGTCACCCCGGTCTGGCAGCGAATCCAGCCAGTCACTCACAGTCACAGGAGAGTCAAAAAAGGTAGTCCGATCTTCATGTTCCACTCGGAGCCTTGCAGGATAAAGCATAGAGTACTTGAGACCGAGGTCCCGGAGCCGCCGCTTCACCCCCTGGAAGCCCATCCGCTGTTTCTGGACAAGTTGGGTGAAGTCCGGGAAAAAGTTAATGGACGAGTTCTCATGTCGGACCTGGCCATGAACCCGTGAGGCCTGCAGAATCGCGTCTCGGTCTCTGTAATGGAAAAGTCTCGCAACGATAGGCCTCGGGGGGGCACCCGGTCGCGGCCGGCCACCTGGGACTCGATGGGCCCGCTCCACAGCGAAAAACTTACTCAGGCCAGCGGGAGCAAGATGTTCGAGGATGAGCTCCTCGACCAGGAGATCAACCGGGCGGTTATCGGAGGTCTCCGGAACGCCTATGACGCGGATGTTATTGCGGCGGGCCCGTCCCTCGAAGTCTTCCAGCTGCCGGGCCATCAGATCATTGGCCGACTTGAGATCGCCGAGAGAGGCCTGCAGGTCCGACACGTCCGTACCAAGGGAGGACGTCCGCACATCCAGCGATTGAACCCTCTCGTTGGTCTTAGAGAGATCTGCCCGGATTAGGGTAATGTCAATGGCCACTGTGTCGATTTTACGGGCCAAGGCCTCGTACTGTGTAGCGATGGTCTCTCTGATGCCCTTAATGGCGCCCATGATGTCCTGCAGGGACAGATCCGGAGAAACGGACGGGCCACCACTGGTGTCCTCCGGGGGGACATTGGCTGTCCCGGGGGGTCCTTTACCCTGAGTGTAGCGGTCCATGTTGTTCGTCTGGACCGGTCCCCCACGTAGGGGTGTCTTGGTCTTACGCCTCTCGGGGTCTCCCTTGCCTCCCATGAGAACCTCGATCGCCGAAGGGGACCACCGAGGAAGCGTCGAGGTGGCACAGGCCAGGCAGACGCGTGTCGCACCACAGGCCGCAATATGGCGGAGCGAAGGGACCACCGTCAATGAGCACACTGGCAGCAGACGAAGCCACCGGCATCAAGCGAAGGCAAAATGGAAGCCCAGTCGCACCAAGCAAGTCCACAGTCCAGCCCCTCAAAGACCAAAAGTGAAACCGAAAGTGATGTGACGGCCACTGGCACCGCTCCGCTGCCGTTGTTGTTCAACTACGCCCCGGCTCCACAGATCACCCTCGCATCGGGCACAGCCGTAGGGTGGGCCTCAAAAGTTCAAACCACCATAACTCCGGATTGCCAGGTCCGATTTGATTTCCGAAAGGAATTTAGTGTTCAGCCAGCATTCGTCTCCCAGATTCCATCAACCGAGTCAGGATAGATTCAGGATAAATTCCGAGGAGCAGCGAGGGTCCGGGGAGCCCTGTGCTCACGCGACCATCTTGGATGCGCGCTAGGCTCCTCCTCCCTACAACTCAAATTTGGTGGCTATGCTTGACCAACTAGCTCCTCTAAAGCTAAAAAAAAAGCCAAACCATTCCGTCCAGGTCATGGTTCAACACTGACATTAACTCCGAAAGGAGACAACTAATAGCCAAAGAAAGAAGCTGGAGGAATAACCCCACTACCACCCTCCGCGAACAACTCAAAACAGCTCGCAGGAAGCACAACAATCACATCAAGAACAAGAAATCCAAGTTTTTCCGCTCCGCACTGGACTGTGCTAAAAATAGACCAAAAGAGCTCTATAACATCATCAGGCAGCAAACCTCCAAGCCCGCTACTTCCTCAATACAGGCGTCCAAAGAACTCTGCGCCAACTTCGCCAACTTCTTTAATGACAAGATTACTGGGATCGAACTCTCACTGGACACCAACAATACCCTCCCCACAAAGAGCAGCACTTCCGGGGCGTATGATATCGCCCCTTGTCCCTCTAACAAATCCTGGCTAAGCTTCCGCCCTATTCAGGAAACTGAGATAATCAATCTTATCTCCACCTCCAAATCCTCATCTCATGTCCTTGGCCCCATTCCCCCCCAACTGACCAAAAAGCTGAAGCTCTCCCTAGCACCGCTCTGGTGCACGATCATAAACAGCTCCATGAAAAAGGGAGTCGTTCCAGCCTGCCTTAAAGTAGGACAAGTCACGCCTTTGCTGAAAAAACCCAGCCTTGACATAAAGGATTTGAATAACTTTAGACCTGTATCTAACCTTTCTCTTCTGTCCAATATTGTAGAAAGATGCGTACTCCAACAACTAACCCAACACTTGGACAACATCAACTTCCTGGACGTCCATCAGTCTGGCTTCAGAAAAAGCTGTAGCACTGACACCGTGATCCTCAACATCATCAACGATATCCATCAATCACTAGACTCTGACCAATGCTGCCTCCTCATTCTCCTAGACCTATCGGCAGTATTCGACACGGTAGACCACAAACTCCTCATTAGGGCTCTCGAAGAAAGAGCCGGACTTGGCGAGGTGGTCCCTCAATGGCTCTCTTCCTTCCTACACAATCGCACTCAAAAAATCAAAATCAAAAACTGTACATCCGACCTTCACCCAGTCAATAAGGGAGTCCCTGAAGACTCAGTGCTCTCCCCGCAACTCTTCAACATCTGCATGGAACCTCTCACCAAACTACTCAAAAAAGTCAACATCCGCTTCCATCTTTATGCTGAAGATACCCAGATCTACTTGTAAACTGCCTCCATCAGAGACATTCAGAGACTCAATGACGTACTGAGAGATGTTCAACACTGGCTGGCATTCAATCACCTTAAATTAAACCCCGACAAAACCGAAGTACTCCTCATCTCGGACAAAGAGGAGAACCCCCAAATTCCGGAATGGCTAAAAGCCGTCGATGCGCTCAATAGGAACCTCACCCTGGCCGACTCTGTCAAATCACTAGGCATCACGCTAGACCCGAAACTAGACATGACCATACACATCAAGAACTCAGCTAAGAGTGCCTTCCTTAACCTAAAGCTCCTGAACAAAATAAAACCTTTCATTCCGCCCAGTGTTCTCAAACAGGCCACCCAAACATTGGTGTTGTCACGACTGGACTATGGGAATGCTGTCCTCTCAGGAGTACCAAAATCACATCTGGCTCCCCTCAAAACAACTCTCAAAGCGGCAGCCAGAATGATCACCGGAATTATGAAAGTCGATCATATTTCTCCCATACTCAGAGAACTTAGTGGCTCCCAGTCGAAATGCGGGTTAGATTCAGAACAGCCTGCCTCACACACAAAGCCCTGCACACCGGCAAACCCGAATATTTGGCGGCCAAACTCAAAAAAGACGGTCTGGCCAGGAACCTCAGAAGCTCAAACTCCCTCCTACTCATCCCGACAAAAAACTGCGACACGGTCCTTCGCCGGGAGCGCCCCTAAAATTTGGAACCCTATCCCCCCCACATCAGAACTATTCCATATTTTGTAAAATTCAAAAGCCAACTCAAAACCCTGTTCCTCGACCACTCCCTAGAGAACCGATAGGAGTAGTCGGAGCAGGAAAGCAGACATCTCGCACTGCTTCGACTCCTTGTCCCCAAGACTTCGAAACTGATCTCCCCACCATCGACCTGCACTGCTAATTGTTTTTTCTTTGTTGTGACTCAGTGCAATGTATCTGTTGTAAAGCGCTCCGATACCCTCGGGTCAGGCCAGCGCTATATAAACAACACAGTGCAGTTGCCAGCTAAGCAGACTATAGTCATACGAAATACCATAAAGGTACCTGCAGAGTTGTTCAAAGCTGCCAGCACTCACTTCATGGATGCCATTATGTAAACAGAATGGTTCATTTAAATACATACATAGCATTGCTTACTTGGCCAAAATACCAAAGTAATTTTTTCTTCCTGCCATAAATGTCTGTGCTCTGAAGTTACAGCCCTTTACAAATAAGCATTGGCAAAGCCGGCATGTCTCTCCTATGTGAGCTATATATATATCTATATATATATATATATATGTCATTTACACATCACCAAGTAAAGTGTCTTGATTTGTTTTGATTCTTTTAAAATCTTTTTTTCCGTCACAATTCAGATTACATAAAAATGTGCTTTATTTGTGCTTTACCATCTGCTGATATATTTTAAAATATTTGTACATTCAATTTAGAGGTATTTTATTTGTTGTGCGTTAGGAAAAAGTGCCTTTCTTCACCCTTCCCTTTCATACTCAATGTACCCCAGCAAGATTGTCAGATAGTTCACATAAATCCGCTAACTTTTCAGTCAGAGAAAGAAAAGTAAACATCAATCTTCATGTTTAAAGAATAAGCAACAATTTGCCAGAAGATACAGCTGACATTTGACCTCTATGTTTGAACGCACAGCAAATGTGACAAGATAAATTCAAAATTTAAAGGCACCTTTATTACTCTGTCATCTTCTGATCTCTAGCATGGTTATTTTTGGGGTGTTGCAGCAACCCCTGCACCTTTACTTCCAGCACCTATGACGAATAGGCTCATCTGCTGGCTCTGACTCTACAAATGTAGGGGACTGTGAGCATGCAGGAGATCAGCTGATTGTAGATTTTTGATCCGGGTGTGGAAGGTGACATGGCTGTTGAGGTAATCAGGGCCAAGTTTGTGCAAGGCTGTGTATGTGTGGGTGAGGAATTTGAAGAGTGCACGTTTGTAGACGGTGAGTCAGTGGAGCTCTTTGTGGTGCAGGGAGATGTGTGGGGTGGGATCATTAGTGTGAGTCTGGCCTCTGCATTTTTATGCCCTGACGTCTCCTAGTCAGTTGAGTCATGATGCCAACAGAAAGTGCTGTGCCATATTCTAGTTTGCTAGTGATAAGGGCCTTGGTGACGGTTCTGTGTGTGTTGATTGGGAGCCATTGAAGGTTTTTCTGGGGATCTTTAAAGTGTAGCAGCAGGATAAGGCAATCTCATTGACTTGGCTGGTCATTGAGTGTTGGCTGTCCATCACTATGTCTAGGTTTTTGGCTTGATTGGTTAGGCAGGGTGCTGGTCCACAGTCTGTTGACCACCAAGTAGTGTTCGATATAGAAGTGTTCTTGCCGAAGATTATCACTTCTGTTTTGTCGATGTTGAGCTGTGAATTGGTTTCAAGTATGCTGACTGGGTGTGTGAGAGAGGACGCAACCAAAGTGAGCTGCACTTTATAAGTTCAGTTTATCCGCCAGTGGCTTCCAGTTCCCTGATGGTGATGGTGTATCCTGGGTCACTTGCTGTGTCGACTGCAACCACCTCAATGAGCACAGATACCATTGTGCCTTTCTTCACTGCTACAGTCTCCAGATGCCACCTCCTCCACTGTAACCATGCCTCATGCATGAGCATTTATGTAGTGCCTGCAAGGGAGGGGGATGGTAGGCAACAGTGGCTGCTATCGGTTATCAGCAGTGGGGTGGGGATGTAGGAATGGGGAGGAATAAGTTAAAAAATAGTCTTACCTCCTGGTCCACTGGCTGGCCTGCTGTCTGTCGCCTCTTCTACGTCCTCTTCCTGGGCTTCCTGGGGTAGGGAGACAGGTAGCAGGAAGCACCAGGGCTCCCAGGCTCCCTGCAGCCAAAAATCAATGCTGCAATGCAGCGTTGTGATTGGTCTGAGTGCCCTGACACGGCGCTCAGCCAGGTGCTGGAGGGGTGGGCATGTTTTCCATGCAGGCTGTAATGCAGCCTGCATGGAAAACACAGTATGTGTGTATGACTGTTTTGGGCGCCCCGAGAGGGCCAACCAAGTACTCATGCTCACACAGGGAGTGCAATCCACTCCTCCCCCTGCCCTGGGAGCAGCCTGCCCCACATAGACGTCGTAACAGGGAAAACTAAAATGAAAATAACCTCAGGTTATTATCATTTTATTTTTACTTTTTGTACTCTGCAAAAAGCAGTGGGACGACGCTCCTCCGGCTTAGCAGAGGAGCCGCCACTGATGGTAGGGCAATCACAATAGCGTTCAGTCCTAACACCATGTCTATTATGAAACAATAAACTAGACCAAATAAAGAGTAATATTAATTAATCTATGTGTATAGAGTAAGTAAAGAAATAAAGTAAATAAGCAGTATATCTCTGTCAAAAAGTAGCCTAAAAATACAAAATCTTGGGAATGAGCACAAAGTTACCCACTGATAGCGACCAGGTAACTCTTAGTCTAATCTTCACCGAACATTTGAGCTCTGAGGTGATGTTAGTTTGCACACATTTTCCACACCTTTAGAACAGCGACGGCTGTAATGTCCCAGCCTGTGGAATAATCAGCACTTTGATGCAGATCATTGGGATTAAAATGTTGCTATTGTGGGCTTTTCAACACAGATCACACACATTACTGGTTCAATACTCTAAGAAATGTGGTTATTAGTTAAGGGGAGTGAAATCTCTACTCAAATAATTAACACAGTCCTAGTCAGTGTGAACCATAAATGTCACTAAATAAACCTGTGCTTACCCATCTGGTAGTTTGGCACATAGGCTTAATTTAGAGGCAATATGTAAATTACATAAAAAGGGTCCAAGACATCACTACATGTAAAAAGGGTCCAAGACATCTTCCTGGCATCTATCGCCAAATGGCATTGCTGGACGCGGTAGGGAAAATATTTGTTAGGGGTATCTTGGAACACCTTACAGAGTGGGTCGAAGAGGAAATCAATCAATCAATCAAAGCATTTATATAGCGCACTACTCACCCAGAGGGTCTCAAGGCGCTAGGGGAGGGGGGTCCGCTACTGCTCGAACAGCCAGGTTTTGAGTTGCTTCCTGAAGGCGAGGTGGTCCTGGGTCAGGCGGAGGTGGGTCGGGAGGGAGTTCCATGTCTTGGCGGCGAGGTAGGAGAAGGACCGTCCCCCTGTGGTGGCTCTTCGGATGCGGGGGACGGCGGCGAGTGCGTGGCCGGTCGATCGAAGCTGGCGTTTGGGGGCGTAGAAGTTGAGGCGGCTGTTGAGGTATCCTGGGCCTTGGTTGTGTAGGGCTTTGTGTGCGTGGGTGAGGAGACGTAAGGTGATTCTCTTGTTGACCGGGAGCCAGTGCAGGTCTCTCAGGTGTCCGGAGATGTGGCTGCGAAGGGGGATGTCCAGGATGAGTCGTGCTGAGGCGTTCTGGATCCGCTGGAGTCTCTTCTGGAGTTTGGCGGTGGTTCCGGCGTATTGGGAGTTGCCGTAGTCCAGACGACTGGTGACGAGGGCCTGGGTGACCGTCTTCCTGGTCTCGGTGGGGATCCACCGGAAGATCTTACGTAGCATGCGCAGGATGTTGAAGCACGACGAGGAGACGGCGTTGACTTGTCTGGTCATGGAGAGGGAGGAGTCCAGGATGAAGCCCAGGTTGCGTGCGTGGTCTGTTGGTTTGGGTGCGCTGCCTAGGGCGGGGGGCCACCAAGAGTCGTCCCAGGCGGAGGGTGAGGATCCCAGGATGAGGACTTCCGTCTTGTCCGAGTTCAGTTTCAGGCGGCTGTTCTTCATCCATTCGGCTACCTCTTTCATCCCTTCGTGAAGGTTGGCTCTGGCGGTGGCGGGGTCGTTGGTGAGGGAGAGGATCAGCTGGGTGTCGTCGGCGTAGGAGATGATGTTGAGGATGTGATGGCGTGCGATGTCTGCGAGGGGGCTCATGTAGACGTTGAAGAGGGTTGGACTGAGCGAGGAGCCTTGAGGAACGCTGCAGATGACTTTGGTGGCTTCAGATCTGAACGGGGGGAGGCGGACTCTCTGTGTCCTTCCGGCGAGGAGGGAGATGATCCACTCCAGTGCCTTCTCCTGGATTCCGACGTTGCTGAGTCGCTGCACTAGTGTACGGTGGCAGACAGTGTCGAAGGCCGCGGAGAGGTCTAGGAGGATGAGGGCTGCTGTTTCTCCGTTGTCAAGCAGGGCTCGGATGTCATCGGTGGCTGCGATCAGGGCGGTCTCGGTGTTGTGGTTGGCCCGGAAGCCAGACTGCGAGAGGTCGAGGGATCCGTTCGTCTCGAGGAAGGCGGCCAGCTGCTTGTTGACGGTCTTCTCGATGACTTTTGCAGGGAACGGGAGCAGCGAGATGGGGCGGTAGTTCTTGAGGTCAGTGGGGTCGGCTGATGGCTTCTTTAGTAGAGCGCTGAGTTCGGCGTGCTTCCAGCTCTCCGGGAAGGTAGCGGTGTCGAAGGAGGTGTTGATGATGTCCCGCAGGTGGGGTGCGATGACAGTGTCGGCCTTGTTGAAGACGTGGTGAGGGCAGGGGTCGGTCGGAGATCCGGAGTGGATGGAGTTCATCGTGCGGACGGTGTCTTCGGTGCTGATTGGGGTCCAGGCGCGGAGGGTGGTGGTGGGGGGCGGTGGTTCGGTCGTGGCGTGCTTCGGTTGAGTGCTGAAGCTGTTGTGTATGTCCGCGATCTTGTTGTGGAAGTAGGAGGCGAGGGAGTTGCAGAGGTCTTGCGAAGGGGTGATGTCGTTGTTTCCGGCGTTGGGGTTGGAGAGCTCTTTAACGATGTTGAAGAGTTCCTTGCTGTTGTGTGCGTTGTTGTCCAGTCGTTCCTTGAATGCAGTTTTCTTGGTGTGGCGTGGATAAGTTGGTGGTGTTTTCGGGTGGCGAGCTTGAGGGCAGTCATGTTGTCCGGTGTAGGGTCTCTGCGCCAGGTTCTCTCGAGGGCTCGGCAGTTCTTCTTGGAGCTCTTGAGTTCGTCGGTGAACCATGGGGCTTTCTTGCTGCCGGGTCTGCTAGGCGGGGTCCTCAGGGGGGCGAGGTCGTCTGCGCAGTCGCTGATCCACTTCGTGAGGTTGGTGGCCGCTTGGCTGGGGTTCGTTGCGCTGGTGGGTGGGTTCTTGCTCAGGGAAGTCGCGAGCTGGTCGGCTGTGATCTTGTTCCAGCTTCTGCGTGCAACCTGTTGCTGGTGGTGGTGGATCGTGGTCCTTCTGAAGCTGAAAGAATACTCCCTATTGAACAAGCGGGTTTCAGAAAGAAACAGTGTACACGTCATAACATATGTATGCTGAAATTTAAAGCGGAAAAGTATACCTCAATCCGAGGGCTTAATGTATACGTGGCATTCATAGATTTTTCTACGGCTTTCGACAAGGTGGGCCATCCAACATTATGGAAAAAAATAAAGTAAGCTAGGTATGCCCAATATTCTCCTTTCATTAAAAATCGCCCTCCACTCCTCTACATAGTGGCAGCTGCTACTAGGAAGGGATCGAGGATTATCCTCAATAATTACAACAAAAAAAGGCCTGAATCAGCGTTTTGTGCTGGCCCCACTACTTTCTCATTGTATGTCACGGACCTTCCTGACTGCCTTGTATCTAACAAAGGCGATGCTCCTATGATAGTTTGTTGTCCTTGCCCTTGTCTGGTGTATGCAGACGATGATGCAATTTTGGACCTAACTCCCAAGGGCCTGAGTGATAGGCTAGTGTCTTTAGTAGACCACCCTACATTACTTGAAGATCAACGTCTCAAAGAGCAAGGTATTAATTGTAAAAACCAAAAAGTCTGGGAAGACCAGTAAATATGGCTGGGGTTTAGGTTCAGAGAAGTTGGAGATTGTAAACTCATATCCTTATCTAGTGAAAATTGTAGTAGGTAATAATCTGGAAAAAGCACGTATTGAAAATATTTCCTCTAAGGCCTTTTCGCATGCCAATGGGTTACATAACTTTTATAACACGATGGGGCGAATACATTTTTTTTACATTTGCTATCCATTTTAAGGCGAAAGTCCCTCCGACTACTATATGCCATACAGTCTACTAATGTGACAAAATGGGACTTTCTAGAGAAAATGGAAGGGCAAATTGTACGTAAACAGTGTAATTTTGAATCATCCATTTCGACCCCAGCAATGAGGCTGGAATTCAATCTGATAAGCTCTTATGTACAAGGGTTGGCCAGTGGGATTCGGTGGGACTTTAGGCTCACTAACAGTGAAAAGGACCCAATGAGGGGGTTTTATAAATCGTGAAGTTTTTGGCTCAGAGCCTGGTAAATATGCATTATACTGGGATTTTGCCTTGGCGCTATGATATCTTGAGCTGCAGGAAGAGGTACTGACTTCCCTCTCTCCCACACAATTTAAAAACTACTTAAAGGATCCCTCTAGCTCGTCTAGCTATCAGATAGACTTTATGCACTGTATGTCAAAGAAAAGTCTGGAAGTGGTGACTTCATCCTGCCACCCAAGGTAGCTCAGCAGTACTTGACCTGGAATTTGGACCATGGCCTCTGGCGTTTTTAGACACTATTTCGGATGAACTTGTTTCCGCTAAATGCGCCAACGGAAAACTGTTCCTCTTCTGGAAAAACAGGGAAGGTGTAACTTGCGTAACTTGGGGATCCAGGAGCTTAATGTGCACTTTGTTTGTCCTGCATCGTCTCTTCAACGCTGCCACCGCTTAAGGCCAATGTTTTTAAAGAATAATTTTCATATCAGCTGAGGGGGCATGTAAGTTCCTTCTTCACCCAAAAAATGAAGTAATTTGCACAAAAGAGTTTACATCTTTTTAAGGCTTTATGAATTTATATTACCTCAGATTCAGGATTGCTGTGGTGGTATGAGAATGTTTTGGCTGTTAGAAATTGGAGTCATTTGCACAAAATGTTTAATATTTTAAGGTTTTACAAACTCTGTGAGAAAGTGCCCTCTTTCTTTTTTGGCTGAATTGCTGATGTTCCTTGACTGAGTGTGCCCTGGGCTCCTGCAAATCAGGTACCCAGGGCCTATGTTCCTTTGCTAAAACTGCATTGAAGCCTAAAATCCAATTGGCATCTCTGGCCACATGTCAGCCCCTGGTAAATGGTACCACAGGTACCCAGGGCACTGTGACCAGAGAAGGCCTCTAAGGGCTGCAGCACTTACTGTGCTACCCTTAAAGGCCCTGTACCTTGACACTCACACACTGCCCTTGCAGGCTGCGTGTCTTGGTGCAGAACAACGTGAAGAGTCGACATGGCACACATCCCTGTGTGTCATGCCCACTAACCACTGCCCTGGCATACATCAGCCACCCCTCTAGGTGGGTGCCCTATGCCAGTGGTGAGGGTACAGGTGCATGAGCCCTGTACCCCTACAGTGCCCAAGTCCATTCCTGGGCACTGTAAGTGCAGTGCTGCCATTAAGAGTATATGGTGCTGGGAGTTTGTTATTACGAACTCCACAGCACCATAATGGCTACACTGAAGACTGGGTAGTTTGGTATCAAACTTCTCAGCACTTTAAACCCACACTGATGCCAGTGTGGGATTTAATGTAAAATGCACAACAGAGGGCATCTTAGAGGTGCCCCCTGAAACCCGGCCAACTTCTAGTGACCTGACTGAGTGGCTGCCTAGGCTGCCACTACCAGACATGTTTCTGGACCCCTGGGCCGAGAGCTGCTGCTCTCGGGGGCCTGAAAAATGCACATCCTAGGACAAGGTGCCAAGCCTCCTCCCCCAGGATGGGCAGGGTTCACGAGGGAGAAGCTTCAAAGGCATGCCGCCTTTGTGAGCCTCTCCAGACCATTTGCTGCTTTCAGCAACTGGTCCCCACTGGTTCTATCCCCCACTTTGGGCGGGAGAACTGGCGGGAAAAACAAGTGAGGAAAAGAGGTGTGCCCACCTCTGCCAACTCCACCCCTCAGGTGGGGGAGGCAAGGTGAAGCACACCTCCAGTCTCCACTATCTTGAGGATGGGGGGACCCAGCCAGCCAGGGACAGGCTCCTGCCCCTCTCCCACTGGACAGTGGCAGAATAGGGGGTGTACCCACCCCAGGGAAGGGACTCATTGGTCCCTGGCCGTTACCTACCTGTAACGCCCCTAAATTTAGTATTTAGGGGGCACCCTGAACCTTGTTTCCTCAGATTCAGGCAAGAAACAAGAAAGAAGATAAGAAGGACTGAAGAGCTAACAAGAGGACGATGCCCACTGACTTGGCCCCAGCCCTACCCGCCTGTCTCCCCCTCGAACCTGCTCCTGCGAAATCCCGGTGTGTCCTGCATCCATCAACCTCAAGAAACCCGAATAACCTACCTGCCTTCACTTCTAAAGACTGCATCTCCCGTGAACACCGGATTTGTTCATGGTGCCAGCCAGAGACCGCGAATCCATCCCACTCTGCACCCGCCGAACCCGGCCCGAGCTCGAGTGAAAAAACACCACGAGGAGGTCACCCCACCGATCCTGACCCGAGATCCGGCGACCCCTGACCTGCCTCAAGCCTCCTGCCAACGCCTACAGCCTAAATCCAGAAGACCCCCCTAACCGCGACCAGGAGCTGGTAAGAAGATCCGATCCCAAAAGGCACCCCTGCATCCGACGCCCCACAGCCTTGTGTGCCCAAATCAACGGTGCCTAGCCAACCCTTAACTTCCCAACTTACCTCTCCAAGTGGTGGTCGCACCCAGAAGTCCTTTGTCTCCCTGCCTGCAGTGCTTTAGCAAACCGGAGGTCCTCCATAAAAAACAACAGGGCGCTCGACGTCGAAACAGCAATCTGCACCCGGCCGCCCCTGTGCCGCGGAGGGTGCACCTTTTGTGCTACTTTGTTTCCCCATTTGCCCTGACCTAAACCCTAGGAGCTTTGCTCCCACAACCCAGTGGCCTGCTTGCCAGCAGCCACCAACTGGAGGCCCCATATCCCCCGTTGGATAACATTGGGCCTCAATACTCTGCACCCGGCCGACCTAGTACCGCTGAGGGTGCAACAACAGTGTGGAGTTTTGAAATCTAAAAATATTCCTTAAAAATCGCACTAATAACCAAAACGTGTTAACTCACCTGTTTGCAGGAAGTATCCAGCACTGTGTTAGAAAAGTAACGTAAAAAGTAACTTACCTGTAATTTACTGAAAAAGCCTATTCGTTTCAATGTACTGCATTTGCTAAGTGTTGCATACTACTGCTCCCCTATAAATCAAACAAAGTACAATTTCTATTGCATTTTCAAACTGTTCTATATCCAGTAACTTATTACTGAAAAGTATTTAATGCTTACCTGTGCCAGGCTTCCTTGGTTCTAAAAATAAACAACAGTGTATTTTTATACAAAAACAATTAGCCTAGAATTCAGTTCTTGAGTGTGTGAATTCATTTGCTGACTGAGTGTGTACATCAAATGCTTAACACTGTCCTCTGATACTGCCTTACTGCTCAACCACTCTACCACAATTAGAGAGTAAGGTTCTATCTAACTTTAAACTCTGCCTACCTCTGGGGTCACTTGGACTCTATACACACTATACCTCATTTTGGTGTAGTATATATAGAGCCAGTGTCTTACAAACGCATATCAATTTGCATCCAGGTTGCTGTTACAGGAAATGATTTTATGTGAACAAATGTTTTAAAATATATATATGTATATCTCTGTTTTTCTAATGTATGTTTTTTAAAGTTTGGCTTTTAATGTGTTTTACATTCATTATCCAGTCTTGTCTTTATGTGGATCACTTTTGAGTTCCAAAACTAAAATTAAAGAATTGAATTTTGTAAAGTATTTATGCAGCACTTAAGCAGTAAAGAAGTGAAAACACAACACAACACAAGAAAAATCCCATAATTTAGAACAATAGATTAAATCTTAATAAATAAAATTATACCAAAATAACAAAAAGTAGTGACAGTGTTATGAATTTTTAAAGTCTTACGTAAAAATAACAACAAGAAGCATAAAGCACCAATTGCGGTTATATGGTTGTGCCGGACCAGGTCAAAGTTAAAAGTTTAGGGTGACCGCAATGTAGTGTCGGCTGGATACAGGGACCAGGTTCGTTCCGATGGAAAGTTTACCTTCTTCTGTGGACCCTCAACAAAAATGCTTACATTTGAATGTTTATTAAAAGATGCAGCATGCTGTGAGTTTGTGTTCAAGTATAATCGTGAGTCTTATACCTTTCAGGACTTACCAACATTATATGTTATGACCTGAATTTAAAGCTAAAGCATGTGGTCTGTTGTATGGGAAACACACAATCTCAGGACTAATAAAATGCAGACTATAGAATATGCATTTCTTGAATTTCTCATGTTTGTGTTCCCTAAACCGTTGTAAAGTGATAGTTTCATTTCAAATTTCATTTTTTTTCTTTGTATGCATATCCAGAAATTAAAGTGACTAAATAATTTTTGGCTAGATGTACGAACATTAGGAATGGCGATTAACAAAGAACGTTTTTTTTCGGAATCTCTAATGGGTAAACGCTATTCTTAACTAATGAAAATTTTGTTATTAAATTAGCGATTTCTATTGGGTCGCAAATTGACCTACCTCATGAATATTAATGAGGTAGGTCACAATTTGCAACCCATTAGGAATGATGGTGTCACTGGGATGGTGCATGTATGTGATTGCTTTTAAATAAAGCAAACTTTTTTTCTTTAAATGTAACCCATTTGACCTAAAGGAAAACAACATGCATTTAAAAACAAGCATTTGCAATGCAATAGGTCTCGCATTACTGGAAGTGTGAGCTATTGGCGTTGCAAATAATAATGCAACACCAATAGCTCAAACGTTCCGTAATGCGAGACCTGTTGTCAATAGGGACTATTTCTGCAGGGTAGGCTTTAGTTACATAACATAAGTTATAAATATTCTAAAAACTGCATGCAGTATTGTGAAGGCCATATGTTAGAGCCGCTGTTGTGACTGTCCTTGTTCTGCCGTTGTAGCAGGCCGTGCCTCTGTGCTGTAGGAGGCCAGGCCTCAGTGTTGGAGCAGTATGTGCTGTAGGAGGCCAGGCCTCAGTGCTGGCGCTATAGGTGCTGTAGGAGGCTATGCCTCAGTGCTGGCACTGTAGGTGCTGTAGCAGGCCAGGCCTCAGTGCTGGCACTGTAGGTGCTGTAGCAGGCCAGGCCTCAGTGCTGGTGCTGTAGGTGCTGTAGGAGACCAGGCCTCAGTGCTGGCGCTGTAGGTGCTGTAGCAGGCCAGGCCTCAGTGCTGGCGCTGTAGGTGCTGCAGCAGGCCAGGCCTCAGTGCAGGCACTGTAGGTGCTGTAGGAGATCATGCCTCAGTGCTGGTGTTGTAGCAGGCCAGTCCTCAGTGCTGGTGCTGTATGTGCTGTAGGAGGCCATGCCTCAGTGTTGGCGCTGTATGTGCTTTAGGAGGCCAGTCCTCAACGCTGGTGCTGTAGGTGCTGTAGCAGGCCATGCCTCAGTGCTGGCGCTGTAGGTGCTGTAGCGGGCCATGCCTCAGTGCTGGTGCTGTAGGTGCTGTAGGAGGCCATGCTTCAGTGCTGGCGCTGTATGTGCTGTAGGAGGCCATGCTTCAGTGCTGGCGCTGTATGTGTTGTAGGAGGCCATGCTTCAGTGCTGGTGCTGTATGTGTTGTAGGAGGCCATGCCTCAGTGTTGGCGCAGTATGTGCTGTAGGAGGCCAGGCCTCAGTGCTGGCGCTGTAGGTGCTGTAGGTGCTGTAGCAGGCCAGGCCTCAGTGCTGGTGCTGTAGGTGCTGTAGGAGACCAGGCCTCAGTGCTGGCGATGTAGGTGCTGTAGCAGGCCAGGCCTCAGTGTTGGCGCAGTATGTGCTGTAGGAGGCCAGGCCTCAGTGCTGGCGCTGTAGGTGCTGTAGGAGGCTATGCCTCAGTGCTGGCACTGTAGGTGCTGTAGCAGGCCAGGCCTCAGTGCTGGTGCTGTAGTTGCTGTAGGAGACCAGGCCTCAGTGCTGGCGCTGTAGGTGCTGTAGGAGGCCAGGCCTCAGTGCTGGCGCTGTATGTGTTGTAGGAGGCCATGCCTCAGTGTTGGCGCAGTATGTGCTGTAGGAGGCCAGGCCTCAGTGCTGGCACTGTAGGTGCTGTAGCAGGCCAGGCCTCAGTGCTGGTGCTGTAGGAGACCAGGCCTCAGTGCTGGCGCTGTAGGTGCTGTAGCAGGCCAGGCCTCAGTGCAGGCGCTGTAGGTGCTGTAGGAGATCATGCCTCAGTGCTGGTGTTGTAGCTGGCCAGTCCTCAGTGCTGGTGCTGTATGTGCTGTAGGAGGCCATGTCTCAGTGTTGGCGCTGTATGTGCGTTAGGAGGCCATGCCTCAGTGCTGGTGCTGTAAGTGCTGTAGCAGGCCATGCCTCAGTGCTGGTGCTGTAGGTGCTGTAGGAGGCCATACTTCAGTGCTGGCGCTGTATGTGCCGTAGGAGGCCATGCTTCAGTGCTGGCGCTGTAGGTGCTGTAGGAGGCCATGCCTCAGAGCTGGCGCTGTAGGTGCTGTAGGAGGCTAGGCCTCAGTGCTGGCGCTGTAGATGCTGTAGCAGGCCAGACCTCAGTGCTGGCGCTGTAGGAGACCAGGCCTCAGTGCTGGCGCTGTTGCAGGCCAGGCCTCAGTGCTGGTGCTGTAAGTGCTGTAGGAGACCATGCCTCTGTGCTGATGTTGTAGCACGCCAGGCCTCAGTGCTGGTGCTGTATGTGTTGTAGCAGGCCAGGCCTCAGTGCTGGCGCTGTATGTGCTGTAGGAGGCCAGCCCTTAGTGCTGGCACTGTAGGTGCTGTAGAAGGCTATGCCTCAGTGCTGGCACTGTAGGTGCTGTAGCAGGCCAGGCCTTAGTGCTGGCGCTGTAGGTTCTGTAGCAGGCCAGGCTTCAGCCCTGGCGCTGTAGGTGCTGTAGGAGACCAGGCCTCAGTGCTGGTGCTGTAGGTGCTGCACCAGGCCAGGCCTCAGTGCTGGTGCTGTAGGTGGTGTAGGAGACCATGCCTCTGTGCTTGTGTTGTAGCAGGCCAGGCCTTAGTGCTGGCGCTGTATGTGCTGTATCAGGCCAGGCCTCAGTGCTGGCGCTGGAGGTGCTGTAGCAGGCCAGGCCTCAGTGCTGGCGCTGTATGTGAAATAGGAGGCCAGGCCTCAGTGCTGGCGCTGTATGTGCTGTAGGAGGCCAGCCCTCAGTGCTGGCGCTGTCTGTGCTGTAGAAGGCCATGCCTCAGTGCTGGCGCTGTAGGTGCTGTAGCAGGCCAGGCCTCATTGCTGGCGCTGTAGGTTCTGTAGCAGGCCAGGCTTCAGTCCTGGTGCGGTAGGTGCTGTAGGAGGCCATGCCTCAGTGCTGACGCTGTCGGTTCTGTAGCAAGCCAGGCCTCAGTGCTGGCACTGTAGGTGCTGTAGGAGATCATGCCTCAGTGCTGGCGCTGTAGGTGCTGTAGCAGGCCAGGCCTCAGTGGTGGCGCTGTAGGTGCTGTAGCAGGCCAGACCTCAGTGCTGGCACTGTTGGTGCTGTAGGAGACCAGGCCTCAGTGCTGGCGCTGTAGGTGCAGGAGCAGGCCAGGCCTCAGTGCTGGTGCTGTAGGAGACCATGCCTCGGTGCTGGTGTTGTAGCAGGCCAGGCCTCAGTGCTGGTTCTGTATGCGCTGTAGGAGGCCATGCCTCAGTGCTGGCGCTGTATATGCTGTAGGAGGCCAGGCCTCAGTGCTGGCACTGTAGGTGCTGTAGCAGGCCAGGCCTCAGTGCTGGTGCTGTAGGTGCTGTAGGAGACCAGGCCTCAGTGCTGGCGCTGTAGGTGCTGTAGCAGGCCAGGCCTCAGTGCTAGCGCTGTAGGTGCTGTAGCAGGCCAGGCCTCAGTGCAGGCGCTGTAGGTGCTGTAGGAGATCATGCCTCAGTGCTGGTGTTGTAGCAGGCCAGTCCTCAGTGCTGGTGCTGTATGTGCTGTAGGAGGCCATGCCTCAGTGTTGGCGCTGTATGTGCTTTAGGAGGCCAGTCCTCAACGCTGGTGCTGTAGGTGCTGTAGCAGGCCATGCCTCAGTGCTGGCGCTGTTTTTTTTTTTGTTTTTTTTTAATTTGACTTATAAAGCGCTACAGTTGCCCTGAGGCGTCCAGGCGCTGGAACAGATGGGGCCCTCTTGAGGTTACTAGCTAGGCATTAAACAGCAGGGTTTTTAGCTGTTTACGAAAAGTGGTCAGGTTGGGGTTGTTTCTTAGCTGCAAAGGGAGTGAGTTCCAGAGTTTGGAAACGTTATACGAGAAGGAGCGTCCTCCTGCTCTAACTCTGCGAGTTCTGGGGATCTCGGCCAGGAATGCTGTAGAAGAGCGGAGGGATTTGTTCGGCCTATAGGGAGAAATCAGGGGTCGATTGATGTCTGGGCCCGTTTCCCAGAAAGTCTGGTGGGCAATGCAGAGCGATTTGAATCTTACTCTGTCCCTGATAGGTAGCCAGTGCAAGGTCCTCAAGCTGGTTCTCACTGAGGTCCTCCGGGGGATGCCCAACAGTGCTCTGGCAGCACAGTTTTGGGTGCGTTGGAGCTTCTGTAGGGTGTAATCCGGGGCTCCCAGGTATAGGGCGTTATTGAAATCCAAGCGGGATTGGATAAGGCCCTGTATAATTATCTGTTTGGCCTCGAAGCAGAGGAGGGGAAGGACTTTCTTGATCACTCTGAGGAGGCCAAAACAGGTGGCTGAGATCTTAGTGGCCTGTGTGTTAAAGCTCAGAGACTTGTCGAGCCAGACCCCTAAGCTTTTGATGTTATCTCTGGGGGGTGGAGCCACTCCCATGCTTGATGGCCAGCTCGGCTCTATGGAGACGGGGGAGGCTGTGCCCAGGATCATCAGCTCAGTTTTGTCGTCATTCAACTTTAGGCAGGAGCTCATCATCCACTTCTTTACGTCCTCCAGACAAGCCGCTAGGTCTGGTGGTGCCTGGAGGCCGCTCTTCTCTGCCAGGGAGACCACCAGCTGGGTGTCGTCCGCATAGGAAATGATCTTTACACCGTGCGGACGGACAACCTCAGCCAGTGGCCTCATGTAGGCGTTGAAGAGCGTAGGGCTTAAGGAGGAGCCCTGGGGGACTCCACATCCCAAGGGACGAATGGATGAGCGTGATGTGCCATCGAAGACCTGAAAGGTTCTGTTGGACAAAAAAGAATTGAACCATGTCAGGGCATCTCCGGTCACTCCTAAGTTGGCAAGACGAGTTAGCAAGATCTTGTGATGCACCGTGTCAAATGCGGCACTTAGATCGAGGAGGATCACTGCCACTGATCCTCCTCGATCCAGGAGCCGTCTTACCTCCTCAGTCACAGCCAGTAACGCCGTCTCAGTCCCATGTTTGGTACGGAAACCTGTTTGGGAGGAGTCGAGGAGATGGTTTTCTTCAAAAAACATTGTCAGAGTGGTATTGACATGTTTCTCCAGAATTTTCGATGCCCAGGGGAGTAATGAGATCGGACGATAATTGCTAGGATTAGCTGGGTCTAAAGAAGGCTTTTTCAGCAGGGCCCGCACCATAGCATGTTTCCATGTTGGAGGGACTATCCCACTGATTATGGAGGAGTTCGTGAGCTCCAGGAGCGTGGGGAGAATAGCAGTACTGGCAAGATTCAGTGAGCCTGGGGGGGCAGGGTCGCACGGGGAGCCGGATTTTATTTTTTGTGCCAGTGTCTGTGCGGTTTCCAAAGTTATCAAGGGAAAAGACTCTAGGCACTTGGATGAATTAGAAGGCAGGTGCAGGTTCTGGCCAGGGGAGTCAGAGGGGGGATTGGGGAAGGAAAGATAGATTTTATTAATTTTTTGGAAGAAGAATTCCGCCAGATCATTGCATTTGGTTGGTGAGTTGTTGTTATCTGTGACTGGGGGCGGGGGTTTGATCAGGGAGTTAACTATGCAGTAGATTTCTTTGGGTTTAGATTTTGCCGTGGTTATTTTAAGGTTGTAGAAGGCAGCTTGTGAGGATTTAATAGCCAGTTTATAGTTCCTGATCATTTCCCTGTATGTGGCCTTTACTTCAGGGTTGTATGAGATGCGCCACTTTCTCTCCTGTTGTTTGCAGAGACGTTTGTGGTTCCTGAGCTCTTCTGTGTACCAGGGAGCTGTTTTACTATGTCTCTTAGATTTGGGTGCGTATTCTGGGAGGACCTGGTCCAGCGAGGTGGTTATCCATTCTTCATATTTTTTGTTATTAACAATTGGGTCTTGGGAAAGGGAGGGTTTCATGGTGCCTAGAGCTTGTACCCAGTTGTCAATAGGGAGTTTGGACCAGTTACGGGTTTTCCTAATAGTAAATGAGGAGGAGGGTGGTTTGCTTGTGGTCCAGTTGAAGGCTATTAAGAAGTGGTCTGACCAGGGGAGTCTGGTTATATTTCCCACTTCAAGCTGGTCACAGTTGCTGAAAATAGGATCCAGCAGATGTCCTTTTTCATGTGTGGCAGATGGAACTCGTTGCTCGAGTTGATATGCAGCCAGACTTGACTTGGTCTCTTGTGCCGACAGGTCTAGTGAGTTGTCAAAGTGAATATTAAAATCTCCAAGTAGGGAGAAGTTGGACGGGGAGACAACCGACTGAGAGGTCACAGAGAGCAAGGAAGTATTAAATTGTCCTATAGGACCGGGAGGGCGGTAGATGAGAATGCCAGTGAAGCAGGCGTTGGGAGAGAATTCGATGGCAAAAGAGAGGTTTTCGCAGTCCTCAATATCTTCCGATAAGTGACGACAGATGAAGCTTTCTTTGTATATAATTGCGAGGCCGCCACCTCTGCCCTTAGGTCGGTCTGCGCGTGCTATCTGGTACCCTGGGATGATAGCTTGTGCAAGGTCTGGCTGAGAGTCTTGGTTCAGCCAAGTCTCAGTCAGAAACATAGCATCTGGGGAGTATTCCTCTAGTAATAGGGAGATCTCTAGACAATGTTTTACGAGGGACCTACAGTTTAGAAGAAGCATGGAGTAGGTCTTTAGCTCGCCTGATGGTTTGGTGGTTGGAGTGCATAGGTGTAAATTACAGTACTTACAGCGTCGAGGAATCTCCAAAGGGTGTAATGGGATAGCGCATTTAGGAGAGATAGGTGGCCGTAGCTGGCATAAAAGGTCTCGGCTGTATACCAGTCTGTCGCCTCTAGGGAAACCAGAGGACGTGGCCCCTGGGCCCGGCCGGGCGCGGACGAGCGCAGACGAGCTTGCCTTAAGCGCGCCTTCGGCGCGCAATCGGCGCGCCCGCTGCGCTCGTCCGCTGCGCGTCCTATGGTTGCACATATCTATAGAGGAGAGGAGGAGTCGAAGGGGGCGTGGCCTGTAGGGTGGGCGTCCCTCCCTCCGCGACAGCTACCAATCAGCTGTGCGAGGTGCTGGGTCAACGCGAGTGAAGTGCTTTTTAAAAACGAAACACAACACAAGTGAATACAGGTATACAACAGCACATACAGCGCCAGCACTGAAGCATGGCCTCCTACAGCACCTACAGCACCAGCACTGAGGCATGGCCCGCTACAGCACCTACAGCACATACAGCGCCAGCACTGAGGCCTGGCCTGCTACAACACATACAGCACCAGCACTGAGGCCTGGCGTGCTACAACATCAGCACAGAGGCATGGTCTCCTACAGCACTTACAGCACCAGCACTGAGGCCTGGCCTGCAACAGCGCCAGCACTGAGGCCTGGTCTCCTACAGCGCCAGCACTGAGGTCTGGCCTGCTACAGCATCTACAGCGCCAGCACTGAGGCCTAGCCTCCTACAGCACCTACAGCGCCAGCTCTGAGGCATGGCCTCCTACAGCACCTACAGCGCCAGCACTGAGGCATGCCCTCCTACAGCACATAAAGCGCCAGCACTGAAGCATGGCCTCCTACAGCACCTACAGCACCTACAGCACCAGCACTGAGGCATGGCCTGCTACAGCACTTACAGCACCAGCACTGAGGCATGGCCTCCTAAAGCACATACAGCGCCAACACTGAGGCATGGCCTCCTACAGCACATACAGCACCAGCACTGAGGACTGGCCAGCTACAACACCAGCACTGAGGCATGATCTCCTACAGCACCTACAGCGCCTGCACTGAGGCCTGGCCTGCTACAGCACCTACAGCGCCAGCACTGAGGCCTGGTCTCCTACAGCACCAGCACTGAGGCCTGGCCTGCTACAGCACCTACAGTGCCAGCACTGAGGCCTGGCCTCCTACATCACATACTGCGCCAACACTGAGGCATGGCCTCCTACAACACATATAGCGCCAGCACTGAGGCCTGGCCTCCTACAGCACCTACCGCGCCAGCGGTAGGAGGCCATGCTTCAGTGCTGGCGCTGTATGTGTTGTAGGAGGCCATGCTTCAGTGCTGGTGCTGTATGTGTTGTAGGAGGCCATGCCTCAGTGTTGGCGCAGTATGTGCTGTAGGAGGCCAGGCCTCAGTGCTGGCGCTGTAGGTGCTGTAGCAGGCCAGGCCTCAGTGCTGGTGCTGTAGGTGCTGTAGGAGACCAGGCCTCAGTGCTGGCGCTGTAGGTGCTGTAGCAGGCCAGGCCTCAGTGTTGGCGCAGTATGTGCTGTAGGAGGCCAGGCCTCAGTGCTGGCGCTGTAGGTGCTGTAGGAGGCTATGCCTCAGTGCTGGCACTGTAGGTGCTGTAGCAGGCCAGGCCTCAGTGCTGGTGCTGTAGTTGCTGTAGGAGACCAGGCCGCAGTGCTGGCGCGGTAGGTGCTGTAGGAGGCCAGGCCTCAGTGCTGGCGCTATATGTGTTGTAGGAGGCCATGCCTCAGTGTTGGCGCAGTATGTGATGTAGGAGGCCAGGCCTCAGTGCTGGCACTGTAGGTGCTGTAGCAGGCCAGGCCTCAGTGCTGGTGCTGTAGGAGACCAGGCCTCAGTGCTGGCGCTGTAGGTGCTGTAGCAGGCCAGGCCTCAGTGCAGGCGCTGTAGGTGCTGTAGGAGATCATGCCTCAGTGCTGGTGTTGTAGCTGGCCAGTCCTCAGTGCTGGTGCTGTATGTGCTGTAGGAGGCCATGCCTCAGTGTTGGCGCTGTATGTGCTTTAGGAGGCCATGCCTCAGTGCTGGTGCTGTAAGTGCTGTAGCAGGCCATGCCTCAGTGCTGGTGCTGTAGGTGCTGTAGGAGGCCATGCTTCAGTGCTGGCGCTGTATGTGCTGTAGGAGGCCATGCCTCAGTGCTGGCGCTGTAGGTGCTGTAGGAGGCCATGCCTCAGAGCTGGCGCTGTAGGTGCTGTAGGAGGCTAGGCCTCAGTGCTGGCGCTGTAGATGCTGTAGCAGGCCAGACCTCAGTGCTGGCGCTGTAGGAGACCAGGCCTCAGTGCTGGCGCTGTTGCAGGCCAGGCCTCAGTGCTGGTGCTGTAAGTGCTGTAGGAGACCATGCCTCTGTGCTGATGTTGTAGCACGCCAGGCCTCAGTGCTGGTGCTGTATGTGTTGTAGCAGGCCAGGCCTCAGTGCTGGCGCTGTATGTGCTGTAGGAGGCCAGCCCTTAGTGCTGGCACTGTAGGTGCTGTAGAAGGCTATGCCTCAGTGCTGGCACTGTAGGTGCTGTAGCAGGCCAGGCCTTAGTGCTGGCGCTGTAGGTTCTGTAGCAGGCCAGGCTTCAGCCCTGGCGCTGTAGGTGCTGTAGGAGACCAGGCCTGAGTGCTGGTGCTGTAGGTGCTGCACCAGGCCAGGCCTCAGTGCTGGCACTGTAGGTGGTGTAGGAGACCATGCCTCTGTGCTTGTGTTGTAGCATGCCAGGCCTTAGTGCTGGCGCTGTAGGTGCTGTAGCAGGCCAGGCCTCAGTGGTGGCGCTGTAGGTGCTGTAGCAGGCCAGACCTCAGTGCTGGCACTGTTGGTGCTGTAGGAGACCAGGCCTCAGTGCTGGCGCTGTAGGTGCAGGAGCAGGCCAGGCCTCAGTGCTGGTGCTGTAGGAGACCATGCCTCGGTGCTGGTGTTGTAGCAGGCCAGGCCTCAGTGCTGGTTCTGTATGCGCTGTAGGAGGCCATGCCTCAGTGCTGGCGCTGTATATGCTGTAGGAGGCCAGGCCTCAGTGCTGGCACTGTAGGTGCTGTAGCAGGCCAGGCCTCAGTGCTGGTGCTGTAGGTGCTGTAGGAGACCAGGCCTCAGTGCTGACGCTGTAGGTGCTGTAGCAGGCCAGGCCTCAGTGCTGGCGCTGTAGGTGCTGTAGCAGGCCAGGCCTCAGTGCAGGCGCTGTAGGTGCTGTAGGAGATCATGCCTCAGTGCTGGTGTTGTAGCAGGCCAGTCCTCAGTGCTGGTGCTGTATGTGCTGTAGGAGGCCATGCCTCAGTGTTGGCGCTGTATGTGCTTTAGGAGGCCAGTCCTCAGTGCTGGTGCTGTAGGTGCTGTAGCAGGCCATGCCTCAGTGCTGGCGCTGTAGGTGCTGTAGCGGGCCATGCCTCAGTGCTGGTGCTGTAGGTGCTGTAGGAGGCCATGCTTCAGTGCTGGCGCTGTATGTGCTGTAGGAGGCCATGCTTCAGTGCTGGCGCTGTATGTGTTGTAGGAGGCCATGCTTCAGTGCTGGTGCTGTATGTGTTGTAGGAGGCCATGCCTCAGTGTTGGCGCAGTATGTGCTGTAGGAGGCCAGGCCTCAGTGCTGGCGCTGTAGGTGCTGTAGGTGCTGTAGGTGCTGTAGCAGGCCAGGCCTCAGTGCTGGTGCTGTAGGTGCTGTAGGAGACCAGGCCTCAGTGCTGGCGCTGTAGGTGCTGTAGCAGGCCAGGCCTCAGTGTTGGCGCAGTATGTGCTGTAGGAGGCCAGGCCTCAGTGCTGGCGCTGTAGGTGCTGTAGGAGGCTATGCCTCAGTGCTGGCACTGTAGGTGCTGTAGCAGGCCAGGCCTCAGTGCTGGTGCTGTAGTTGCTGTAGGAGACCAGGCCTCAGTGCTGGCGCTGTAGGTGCTGTAGGAGGCCAGGCCTCAGTGCTGGCGCTATATGTGTTGTAGGAGGCCATGCCTCAGTGTTGGCGCAGTATGTGCTGTAGGAGGCCAGGCCTCAGTGCTGGCACTGTAGGTGCTGTAGCAGGCCAGGCCTCAGTGCTGGTGCTGTAGGAGACCAGGCCTCAGTGCTGGCGCTGTAGGTGCTGTAGCAGGCCAGGCCTCAGTGCAGGCGCTGTAGGTGCTGTAGGAGATTATGCCTCAGTGCTGGTGTTGTAGCTGGCCAGTCCTCAGTGCTGGTGCTGTATGTGCTGTAGGAGGCCATGCCTCAGTGTTGGCGCTGTATGTGCTTTAGGAGGCCATGCCTCAGTGCTGGTGCTGTAAGTGCTGTAGCAGGCCATGCCTCAGTGCTGGTGCTGTAGGTGCTGTAGGAGGCCATGCTTCAGTGCTGGCGCTGTATGTGCTGTAGGAGGCCATGCCTCAGTGCTGGCGCTGTAGGTGCTGTAGGAGGCCATGCATCAGAGCTGGCGCTGTAGGTGCTGTAGGAGGCTAGGCCTCAGTGCTGGCGCTGTAGATGCTGTAGCAGGCCAGACCTCAGTGCTGGCGCTGTAGGAGACCAGGCCTCAGTGCTGGCGCTGTTGCAGGCCAGGCCTCAGTGCTGGTGCTGTAAGTGCTGTAGGAGACCATGCCTTTGTGCTGATGTTGTAGCACGCCAGGCCTCAGTGCTGGTGCTGTATGTGTTGTAGCAGGCCAGGCCTCAGTGCTGGCGCTGTATGTGCTGTAGGAGGCCAGCCCTTAGTGCTGGCACTGTAGGTGCTGTAGAAGGCTATGCCTCAGTGCTGGCACTGTAGGTGCTGTAGCAGGCCAGGCCTTAGTGCTGGCGCTGTAGGTTCTGTAGCAGGCCAGGCTTCAGCCCTGGCGCTGTAGGTGCTGTAGGAGACCAGGCCTCAGTGCTGGTGCTGTAGGTGCTGCACCAGGCCAGGCCTCAGTGCTGGCACTGTAGGTGGTGTAGGAGACCATGCCTCTGTGCTTGTGTTGTAGCAGGCCAGGCCTTAGTGCTGGCGCTGTATGTGCTGTATCAGGCCAGGCCTCAGTGCTGGCGCTGGAGGTGCTGTAGCAGGCCAGGCCTCAGTGCTGGCGCTGTATGTGAAATAGGAGGCCAGGCCTCAGTGCTGGCGCTGTATGTGCTGTAGGAGGCCAGCCCTCAGTGCTGGCGCTGTCGGTGCTGTAGAAGGCCATGCCTCAGTGCTGGCGCTGTAGGTGCTGTAGCAGGCCAGGCCTCATTGCTGGCGCTGTAGGTTCTGTAGCAGGCCAGGCTTCAGTCCTGGTGCGGTAGGTGCTGTAGGAGGCCATGCCTCAGTGCTGGCGCTGTAGGTTCTGTAGCAAGCCAGGCCTCAGTGCTGGCACTGTAGGTGCTGTAGGAGATCATGCCTCAGTGCTGGCGCTGTAGGTGCTGTAGCAGGCCAGGCCCCAGTGGTGGCGCTGTAGGTGCTGTAGCAGGCCAGACCTCAGTGCTGGCACTGTTGGCGCTGTAGGAGACCAGGCCTCAGTGCTGGCGCTGTAGGTGCAGGAGCAGGCCAGGCCTCAGTGCTGGTGCTGTAGGAGACCATGCCTCGGTGCTGGTGTTGTAGCAGGCCAGGCCTCAGTGCTGGTTCTGTTCGCTGTAGGAGGCCATGCCTCAGTGCTGGCGCTGTATATGCTGTAGGAGGCCAGGCCTCAGTGCTGGCACTGTAGGTGCTGTAGGAGGCCAGGCCTCAGTGCTGGCGCTGTAGGTACTGTAGCAGACCAGGCCTCAGTGCTGGCGCTGTAGGTGCTGTAGCAGGCCAGGCCTCAGTGCTGGAGCTGTAGGTGCTGTAGCAGGCCAGGCCTCAGTGCTGGCGCTGTAGGTGCTGTAGGAGACCAGGCCTCAGTGCTTGCGCTGTAGGTGATGTAGCAGGCCAGGCCTCAGTGCTGGTGCTGTATGTGCTGTAGCAGGCCAGGCCTCTGTGCTGGCGCTGTAGGTGCTGTAGCAGGCCAGGCCTCAGTGCAGGCGCTGTAGGTGCTGTAGGAGACCAGGCCTCAGTGCTGGCGCTGTAGGTGCTGTAGCAGGCCAGGCCTCATTGCTGGCGCTGTAGGTTCTGTAGCAGGCCAGGCTTCAGTCCTGGTGCGGTAGGTGCTGTAGGAGGCCATGCCTCAGTGCTGGCGCTGTAGGTTCTGTAGCAAGCCAGGCCACAGTGCTGGCACTGTAGGTGCTGTAGGAGATCATGCCTTAGTGCTGGCGCTGTAGGTGCTGTAGCAGGCCAGGCCTCAGTGGTGGCGCTGTAGGTGCTGTAGCAGGCCAGACCTCAGTGCTGGCACTGTTGGTGCTGTAGGAGACCAGGCCTCAGTGCTGGCGCTGTAGGTGCAGGAGCAGGCCAGGCCTCAGTGCTGGTGCTGTAGGAGACCATGCCTCGGTGCTGGTGTTGTAGCAGGCCAGGCCTCAGTGCTGGTTCTGTATGCGCTGTAGGAGGCCATGCCTCAGTGCTGGCGCTGTATATGCTGTAGGAGGCCAGGCCTCAGTGCTGGCACTGTAGGTGCTGTAGGAGGCCAGGCCTCAGTGCTGGCGCTGTAGGTACTGTAGCAGACCAGGCCTCAGTGCTGGCGCTGTAGGTGCTGTAGCAGGCTAGGCCTCAGTGCTGGAGCTGTAGGTGCTGTAGCAGGCCAGGCCTCAGTGCTGGCGCTGTAGGTGCTGTAGGAGACCAGGCCTCAGTGCTTGCGCTGTAGGTGCTGTAGCAGGCCAGGCCTCAGTGCTGGTGCTGTATGTGCTGTAGCAGGCCAGGCCTCTGTGCTGGCGCTGTAGGTGCTGTAGGAGGCCATGCCTCAGTGCTGGCGCTGTAGGTGCTGTAGGAGGCCAGGCAGGTCTCATTGCTGGCGCTGTAGGTGCTGTAGGAGACCAGGCCTCAGTGCTGGAGCTCTAGGTGCTGTAGCAGGCCAGGCCTCAGTGCTGTCGCTGTAGGTGCTGTAGAAGGCAATGCCTCGGTGCTGGTGTTGTAGCAGGCCAGGCCTCAGTGCTGGCGCTGTATGTGCTGTAGCAGGCCAGGCCTCAGTGCTGGCGCTGTATGTGCTGTAGGAGGCCATGCCACAGTGCTGGCGTTGTAGGTGCTGTAGGAGGCCATGCCTCAGTGGTGGCACTGTAGGTGCTGTAGCAGGCTCTGTCTTCGTGCTGGTTCTGTATGTGAGGCCCTGTGAGGGAGACACTGGAGAGTGTATGAGGCCCTGTGAGGAACAGTGGAGAATTCGTGAGACCCGGTGAGGGACCCTGGAGAATGTATGGAGCCCCATGAGGGAGACATTGTAGAATGTAGAAGGGTCTGTGAGGGAGACTGGTAAATGCATGAGGCAGTATGTAAGGGACCCTGGAGAATGCATGTGGCCCTGTGAGGAAGACACTGCAGAATGAAGAATGCGCTGAATATGGAACACTGGAGAATGTATTTTGCTCTGTGGGGGAAACATTGGAGAATGTGTGATGGACACCGGGGAATGTATGAGGTTCTGTGTATGAGGCACTTGGGAATGCTTGTGAAGGAGATACGGGGGAATAAATGAGGCCTTGTGAGGGAGATACTGGAGAATGTATGAGACACTGGAGACTGTATCAGGACCTTGAGGCACGGACACTAGCCACCAGAGAACAGAGGAGGGCATGAGGAGAGGAGAGCAGGTCCGAGGCCCAGTGTAACTGGACACACAGCTCTTAAATCATTCAAATAAAAGTATATTGCATGACCGGTCTGGCTTATGTCAGTGATAAGTTAAAAAAAACACGCGCTTCTGCGCATGCGCCCCCGAGATCTCAACCAACTGACGCTGTCCGAGATCTACTTCTCTAAAGCCTCATTCACAGCAGAGCGGACCCTGTGACCTTTAACGCCTTTCACTCTTTCACAAGTACCTCCTCCTAGGGGGTAGCCTCTCATGCTGAGAGACTGCGGGTGGCTAGGCCAAACATCAGCCCGAGAACACCGGCAGCCACAACTGTCAGATGTAAAGTCAGCACTCCAGTAAAGGTCACCCCCTCCCCAGGCGGGCTAGAAGAGCTGGGACTGAGCCAGCCACCACACTGAGCCAGAGGACAAGACCAGCGACGTCACCAGGGGCATGCAAAGCCACAAACTGAGCACCAGGAGCACGACCACCCACCAATCCACCCAGGGCAAGCATAGACACACAGCGGGTGCACACACTGAAGCCAAGCACCAGAACCAGGCACGTGACGTACCTTGGCCCGGACCATGGTCAGTCCAACATCACTGCATGAGTGAGGGCAAGGGCAGGCCCACACTGAAGCAAGCCAGAGGAATCACTAGCCCTTGCCCCTCCTACCCCTACAGCCAGGCACGAGCGTGTGCGATTCCTAGGTCAGTGCTGAAACCCCGTTTTTCACTCACTAAAGGTCTCGCGCTGCGCGAGCACTGCTGCACAGTGCAACGCAGGCGCGAGACCTAAAAAATTGTGAATACTGTAAGTTTAATTTTTTAAGAGTAGACAGTAATCCCTAGGACCACTGCCTACTCTTAACAAAAGTTTTTGTCAACATTCGCAAAGGCCAAGGTGTTCCTTGGGGACCAATTACCGTTTGCGAATGGCTTACCACCTCCTTCACTGCCTACTCTTAACAAAGGTTTTTGTCAACATTCGCAAAGGCCAAGGCGTTCCTTGGGGACCAATTACCGTTTGCGAATGGCTTACCACCTCCTTTATGGAGGTGGTTAAAAGATTAATGTTTTGCAACTAGAATTCAGTCAAAAAACATTAATTCATACTGTTCGGTACTTGGAAAAGCCACCCTAAACATGACCCTTCCAAATAACAAATTGGTATTGGGTCGCAAACCCAATATCTTGTTACCAAATTGCAATTTGAGTTTTGTGTATCAGAAAAGCCATTTTTGCAATCGCAAATGGTTTACGACTGCAAAAATCCTTTGTACATCTAGCCCTTAATGCGTAGAAAGAAAGACACAACTTTGATTTTCATACTTCTCATTATAAAAATGTGTGCCTGGATCAAACTTGGCTATAAATTCAAGTGAATTGTCCAAGCTTGGGGTAGAGCAGTGCTCCCATTAAAATTAAGGAAGCGCCACTCTGTTGGTGTTAGATAGATGTAACAACCAGCCTGCTCACCTGTTAAAACAGTACATTGTAATAAGGTGTACTACAAAGGATCACAGCACGCAGAAATGAATATATGAAAGTCTATTCTTTATGAGGGATATAAATCAACTCCATCGCGTAAGCCTGGGCCAAACCGTCTGCCCTGGAATTCGGAACACAAGCTGTGTTCCAGATTCCAGGCGATGTCAGCAAGACACCACACATCTCCCTTCGTTAACAGATAAATAACAACAGCATAAATACAAATAGAAAAAGAACACACAAAAGAAGCAATAAAAAAAAACAATGCAATACATAAATGCATCACATGACACTTATAATAAAATGCAAAGAAACATTACTTGTAAATGGATTACATGACAGTAATAATAAAATGCAAAGAAACATCACTTGTCCAACAGATAGTCTTTACACCAGACTAGACAATGACGTTGCCTTTGCACACGATGCCTATTAAGATTGTCCACCTGCTGGGAAACAGCTTTTCTCCAATCCAATTTGTTCTATTGCTCGAAAGCCTAGGAGACTCCTTAACAGGCAAATCAACTGACTTCTCAGGAGGCCATTACCACTGAGGAACTTTCAGCACTTTGGACTTAACAGGCAAATCAACTGACTTCTCAGGAGGCCATTACCACTGAGGAACTTTCAGCACTTTGGACAAACTCCAAACATTCCCGTCAGACAAATCTACAACCTGACGACCCACGCTGACCACTTTCAAGGGATTGGAAAATTGAGACTCACCAAACCTAATGATCCTACCTTTCTTCACCCAAACCCAATCATCAACTTTCACAGGAGAAGTATCACTGCGTTGACAGTCACAAACAGACACAGATCTATCGTTTTTGTTACACAACAAATCTCTCATCCATGCCTGACTCAAGTTACACACACACCAAAGAATGTCTTTGATGGCTTGAATGCAATTTTTCCCATTAGAAATGGCAAGTTGTAACCCTTCTTTGAACACTTTGATCCATCTTTCCACAATTCCATTGCTCTGTGGATAATATACAGATGAACGTTTGTGAACAATGCCATGACCATCAAGAAACTTTTTCATGTCAACAGATGTTAACTGCACCCCATTGTCAGTAAGAAGGGATTGAGGAAATCCTTCTCTTTCAAAAACATCATTTAAAAACTGAATCACAATTTTCAAAGTAATATTGAGAACCAGTTTAACTTCAGGCCACTGAGACAGTTGATCAATAAGTACTATAGCATAGATGGGATTGTGGCCAAGACACATCGGACCAGCAATGTCTAGGGAAACACTTTGCCACACACGGAACCAGCGGCATCACTATGGGGGTGCGGGGAGTGTGGACCGCACCGGGTGACACCCTCACATGGGGTGACACCAACAGGGCCGGTGTGCTCAGAGCAACCTAACCGTTTAGGAGGAGGAGGTGCCAGTGCGCAGTGCGCACTGTCTCCTCTCCTTTCTTTTATTTGCTTCCCTGTGAAATGGATCCAAAAAAGAAAATCACTTTTGCTGGAAATCAATGTCGTATTTTTCTGACATTTAATTCCAAAATTCAGCATCGGGAATAAAAGTTTAAAAATAGGAAAAATAAATAACTAAATAAAGTAAGACAGAGTGGTAGCAAACTGTCCAGATTGATTTTATTCACACCCAAACACATTAGCGCCACTTTTACAGAGTTTGCCAGTGAAGCGCTGTTTTTGTTGTCTTGGCTTTGTTTTCCCTGGGCTTGAAACTAGTGCACCAATCCTGGAGGTACTGCAATGTGAGGATTGAAAAACAAAATTTGTACTGCTGCTCTGTATCTAGGGATGTTGTCTTTTTTTTACCATACTGCTTACGTTTTGTAAGGATATAAGCAATGGCCATTGAAATGGGTCCATTCAGGGCCCTGTTGTCATGTCCTTAACTTTTCAGGCAAAAGCACTCACTGATTTCAGAACAGTGAGTGTAAAAGTGTTAAGGTGACCATGTTGTTCCTGCTTACATTTTACATGGTTTGCAAAATTGTGCATTCCCTATGATTGTTTGCTTTTTACAGGATGTTGGCACTTTTTTCTTGTAGGCCACATATTGCTCTAGCCCAGTGCGTAATTTAAATTGAGCCGCATCCAGGTGTTTATAGCTGGCAACAATTGGGTTGTAGTTGAAGGCAGTCTGAGTTTTTCTCAGTGGGGCAGTATGGTGTTCGGTGGGGGAGCGGATGTGGCACTATGGCCAGAGCTGCTGAATTTGGAACTGGGGAACTAGGTTCAGCCTTAATAACCAGTCCGCCAGACCACTCTCCTGAGAGAGCACTATCTCATGCTAGACCTTAGAAGGCTTCGCAAGACATTAGAAGCCCCGGTGTCGTAGCACCAGCAGGTGGACCCTAGCATGACAAGTGTAGGTTAACCTTCAAGGCTTGTCCACCACTATTCATACTGAAGTTCACCTCCAGTCTTGCGGGCAGGCCTATGAAGCCGTACACCCTAGAACAGTGACCCTGTCACTGAGATCACAGGACCCTTGAGAAGGGCCAGCTCTAGGGCGGTGCAACCGGTGTGACCGCACCAGGTGCTCACTTTAGGTGGAGGCATCATTTTTGCAAGTATATTATGGTTCTAAAAGCATTTGCTGCCTCCTTCCTGGCCTCCAGTAATTTTCGGTAACAATAAAAATGTCATGATGACTCTGGTGATTAATGTTCTTCCTAGAGAGAGATCGGAATTTTGTCTAATGGAAGATTTGACTCATGGAAAGGTAGCTCAGAGGATTAATGTACCTGCTGCAAAGAACATGCACCATGCAGATCACAAAGTGCACATAATGTAAATAGGCCAGTGGGCTACTGCTTTTGTCAGAGCGATCCTTTTGTTACTTGCAGTTTATAAGTTAAAATCCTAACATAGAACAGTGAGCTATTAACTGTCATCTACTCCGCAGCAACACAAGTCACATTTTTTATTAACTTTTGATACGTTTGAGCACAAACAATTTATTAGTTTAAATGGTCAGATCATGAAGCAGATCTTGCATTATGAGGCAAATATGGCAGAGCCATTATTATTTAGAAAACCTTTGCAAACTAGGATTTTTAGCCATTCATGTTTGAACTGCTGTTTTGGAAAAGGGAGAAGTGCTGATGACAGAAACTCCATGGCTTGGAGACAAATGGCTTGTGCTTCCACATTTTATCGTATTTGGGGACATTCTGTGATTAGAAGCATATCCCACTTTGTGAACACATTTTACTGTCAATAACTCATTATAACCTTAAATAATCATGTCTATCCATTGGTTGCTAAAACTGGGCAGTGAAACCAAACGAATACAAAAAATTGGGATGTTTGCGCATTCTGGCCACGCCTCTGGCTCTGCCCACTGATCCAATCCTTGGGTTATTCCCGCCCTCTGATTCTCCGCCCACAGTTCCCCTACTTTTTTTCCCCCACTTCGACCACTGATATATCGTGTTGCTGGATAGTGGGAACACCACACCAGTAAAAAGTACCATACCTATGATATTATAAATTCCAATAAACTGTTGACTAGCAGGTAGCCCACTGTACAACCTGATTAATGAATCATTATCACACTGTTGTTAACAGGCACATTTTGTAAATATAGGACCTACATTTACAAACATTACTAAGGATTCTGTATGGTCCCGTTATTTGCCAACTGTGCCCACTGGCGGACTCGGGGCGGTGGAGGTCCATGCGGTAAGTCGTGAGGGGGTGACACCATGAGTTACCCGCACCGGGTGACACTAACCCTAGTGACGCTACTGCACGGAATGGTCTGGAGATGGGAAGGCGTTCATAAGAGACCGTCTTTTGAGATTTATCACTAATGCAACATTCTATGCAATCTCTGACCTTGCGCTCAATGGACTTGTGCATGGCTGGCCACCAAAACTCACTTCTAATCCTTCTTTTCATACTCGTCTTGCCAGGATGTCCTTCATATGCCATTTCTAAAATGACTTGTTGTAACTCAACAGGAACAACCAGTTGTAAACCTCTCATTAACACATCATTCTTCAAAGATAACTCATGAGCTGAGTGGTTGCTAGGCAGCGGAACAACGCTGTAATTGAATAACACGACCTCACGTTGGAAAGACGTGTCACGTCAAAGAAGGTTGACGTTGTTTCGTTACCTCCTCACTAGCAACAGCACATGCCGAACAGGCAAAGCTCTCGCTGGGTAGCGCGAGCCCCACAGAAGAGTTAAAGTTCCCAAACGCTATAAATTAAATTACTCCTCACTACAACCTCCAATAACGATGCGGGTTTCAGGAGCAAACGCACAGTCGACTGGATCAGAAGCAGAAGGCATCAGAAGATACTGGAAACTTGAACGGTCTCTGGATCTGCTCACCGCAGGGCTCCAGGCTTACCCAATGGTTCTCCAATCGTCGCCAGTGTAATAAGGTGCACTCCGAAGGATCACAGCACGCAGAAATGAAGGGTAGAAAGTTTATTCTTCATGAGGGATGTAAATCAACGCCATTTCATAAGCCTGGGCGAAACCGTCTGCCCTGGAATCCAGGACACAAGCTGTGTTCCAGATTCCAGGTGATGTCAGCTAGACACCACCTACATGTCTTTGTAGTTATCCCTATTCAGATACGGTTCAGCATCATAAAAAGAAACTTATGGCTATGATGAGCTATTGACAGTGTAGAAGCATAGTTGCATTTAAAAATAATTATGCTTAATCTAGGTTTGCATTAATTAGCATGAATAGGCCTTGAGTGGCTACATTGTAAAAGAGTGAACATTTATTTTCCTAGGCATGTATCATGCATTTTCATGTTTTCATTCTATTTCAGAATATTCCGATGGAAGTTATGGTCTTTGTTTGCTGAGCTTGTGAAATAACAGTTTCTTAGCTTTCAAGATAACGGGAGAAATTGAAACATTACAAGGCTTTGTCCATTTTTATGAACGTTGTAGAAGCAGCTTTTTGAGCAATGCTTACTTTCATGTGTATTTCCTCGTTTAATCAATAATAATCAATAGAAAGTAGTTGATAGCTAGGGCGTTATGCAAACTAATTTCTTGATTGGTTGCTATGCTAAGTAACATTTTAGAACAGACCATGCTATGAATTTATGTGTTTTATTGTCTAAAAACATTATCAAAAGACATGCAATTTGGAAGAGAGCCAGACTATCACCAAACCCCGCAATCGCAAAACTAAGGGCAGGCAACAAAATGATATTAACAAGTCAAATATAACATTCTCACATAATTAATTATGCAGTTACAGAATCTAATCTCCTGCTGGGTGGGATAGTCCTCGCCTCCGTATCCCTAATAGATTGAAAAGTTTTGTCACGAGAGCTAGAAAAGATTTCCTACTATGTCAGAACAGGAGGCTCAGATTATGTTTTAAACAGTTTAATAGTTGAATAAGAAGACCAATCTGATGCCTTGAGAATATCTTCTAATCTAGAACCCAATAGAGACACTTTGGAAGCCATGGCCCCTCTGTGAGCAATGATCACCAAATCTACTGATGTCAATACCTGCCTCTGCCATGACCCATCTAGCCAGCGTTGCAGCTGACACAAGTTTGTAAAGTTTCAACAGGGCAATCAGAAGTTGACCATTCGCGTCAGATTGAAACTGACAAGTACATTTCTCATAAACTTTTCAGCATTTCACTACACACAATTTCTCATTGTGCATAAAAGCAGCATACTCAACAATCTTAGAATTTTTTTGTGTGTGTTCAGAGATGGAAAAAGATTCTCCTTCCAGAGAAGGTACTTGCTAACTCCAAGACTTTAATATCAGATACTCTCCTGCATGACACCAAACATGATAACATGGTGAACTGAGACGATAACTGTTTCCTAGTCAAAAATGCATAATCCAGCCATTGTTCTAACAACTTTAACAGTACATTCATGTCCCATAAGTGTTTATATCGAGGTCTAGGAGGGTTAGCAACCCTAATAACCTCGAGTAATGTTTTTTTTTTAATTCTTCATTTTAAATTTGTTTTGCATCAGAAAACCAACAGTACACCACACTTGTACATACATGGCTGCAGTAGAAGAATAACATGTAGCATAAAATCACATACATCGGCCAAACACATGGTACCACATATCACTGTCCCCCCAACGCCAATCCCCAACCCTGCACATTCCAACACAGGCCGTACTCTCCCCCCCACAGGCCCCCCCCATGATCACTGTCAGCAAACAGTATGCCCCCTAAGGCATCCAGGCACCCCGCCCCACAGATGCAAGTAGTATTCCCAAGTGGCTCGCTGTAGCATTGCAGCAGTACAGTATGCAAGGGTAGCATCTCAAGCGACCATCCGCCACGCCCCCGCGCAGTCAACACCCCCCCCCCACAGCCCATAGGCAGGACGAAAGTATATGTCTCAATCCCCGAAAGGCCTGTACTAAGCGCCTCCCTCCCCGGTCCGTGCCAGCAGCAGGAGCTGCGCTCCTCAAATAGAAGCAGAAGGCGATCGCTGATCGCTATGCGCTGCGAGATACCGCGTCAGGGGCCCCCAAATGTCAGAAGGCCGGGACGCAGACGGAAGCAACTCCGAATACGACATGATATTTTCCTGGCAGGTGATCAGATCCCGCAGCCATTCCTTGAACCTGGGGCGTCTCCCACGTCCCCATCGACACGCTATACGGCGCTTGGCAAGATGCAGCGCACAAGTAACAAAACGGCGATCAGGCTTAGGTACGTCTCGAGTATACCCCAATAGGGCCTGTAAAGGAGAGGGCGACAACGGGGATCCTAGCATTTCCCCCAAGGCCTCATATACCTGGTTCCAATAGTCATCGACGTGTGGGCAGGTCAAAGCCAAGTGCAGGAAGTCCGCTCCGGGAGAACGACATCTATCACATCTATCGTTGTCGCGAAGATGAAACCTATGCATCTGGGCCGGAGTGCAGTAGAGTCGATGTAGGAATTTATAATGAATGACGCGGAACCGACTACTAGAGGAGATCATTTCGGTCTGCGAGCAGCAGAACTCCCACTGAGCATCCGTAAACTCAACGCCAATCTCGGTCTCCCAACCCGCGCGGGACCTCAACACCACCCCTCCATCGCATTTAGTTATCCGCCGATAGAGCGAGGAGACCATATGTAAAGGTGAAGAGGAGCCAAGCAAATAATGAAACGGTTCCAGGACTGTGGGTTCGCCCGGGTATGCCGGCAACAGTTTCTGCAACCCGCTGTGAAGCCGAATGAAGGCGAACACTTCCAGTGGGGTGGGGACAACGTCCCCATAGAGGAGCGGAAGATCACGAAATCTGCCTTCATGAAATAGATCACCCCAGCTCGAAATCCCCATCTTCAATTTTATTCTAAGGAACATCCCTTCTCCTAAAAGTGGGAGGGCCGGGTGATACACCAGAGGCCTCAACGGAGAGTATAGGAACGACGAGCCCAGACGGCCAGCTATAACATTCCAAGCATGTGCCGTGGCGTGGACAGGGTTGCGGTCCGCGCGGGACGAGGGCACCTCAGCGAGAGCCGCACCCTCCAGCGGAACCAGATCCGCCAGCCAATGCTCCACCGCAATCTGTGGCATGAAGGGGGAGGGCCGGTACCAGTAATACGCATAATGCGCCTGGGCACAGTTATAGTAAGGTTCGAAGTCCGGAATATCGAGTTCACCCTGCCCATATGGACGCGCGAGCACAGACCATCTAAGCCGCGGTCTCTCCTCCCCCCCCACACCAAACGGACGAGCTCAGATCTCAACTCCCGAAAGAAGTAACCCCCCGGATGAAACGGGATATTGAGGAAGAGGTAAAGCAGTTTAGGGAGTATAACCATCTTTATAAGGGAAATTCGACCGGCCATCGACAGCGGCAGGGTCAGCCACCGGACCACATGCGAGCGTACAGATTCGAGCATCCTACCATAATTCATGCGCATCACCTCCTGTCGGTCCCTGGAGACCCACACACACAGGTACTTCACGCTCTCGTCGCACCACTCCAGTGGGAAGTCAAGCGGGACTCTGTCAATACCGGCCGTAAGAGGGAAAACCGCGGATTTACCCCAATTGATGTGGATCCCCGAATACAATGCAAATCGAACAAATTCTCTAAGTATAGGATTCAGGTTATCCCGAGGATTCTTGATATAGAGTGTGAGATCATCCGCGTAGAGTGACAGTAGGATTTGCCGCCGTTGGCATCTAAGGGATGCCGCGAGGTAATTCTGTCGCAGGCGAGACGCCAGAGGCTCTATCGCCAAGGCAAAGAGAAGTGGCGACAGCGGGCACCCCTGTCGAGTACCCCTGGTTACCAAAAAAGGAGCAGAGACGCGGCCATTGATAAGGATTCGCGCCATTGGGCGGCAGTATAGGATCTGAATCCATCTGGAAAATGCCACTGGCATGCCCATATTTTTGAGGATCAGGTGTAGATAGTCCCACTCGACCGAATTGAACGCCTTGGTGGCGTCCAAAAAAAACGCCACCAGGGCGAGGGAAGGATCCGCATTATTCAAGATCGAGAAGAGTGTCCGCAAGTTGTGGGAGGTAGAGCGGCCCGGGATAAACCCCGCCTGATCCGGCAATATCAGCCCACCGATCAGGAGGTTAACACGATTCGCCAGTACCTTGGCCAGAATTTTCACGCCGCTATTGATGAGGGAAAGAGGCCTGTAAGAATCGCAACTGTCCGGGGGCTTCCCCGGCTTAAGAAGAGAGACGACGAGAGTCTCCGACATGCTGGGCGGCAAGAAGCCAGTCTCATTAGCCTCCTCAAACACCTCTTGCAGAACCGCCGCCAGTGGGTCGATTAAAGTTTTATAGTATTCAATACGAAAGCCGTCCAAACCTGGCGACTTACCCGACGCTGTTTGCATTATGGCTTCCTTAATTTCGGCTACCCCAATAGGAGCCGCCAAAAGTTCCCGCTGCGCATCAGAGAGCCATCCAAGGGTAAGCTCTGATAAGTACTCGGACATCTCCAAGGGCGATTCACGTTGGGATGTGTACAGAGCGGAATAGTGAGACACGAAGGTGGACAGTATAGAAGGCGTGTCACGCTGTATAGTACCATCCGGGGCCCGGTCCTCTAGTATGTGTTGGCATAATGCTGAGGACGAACTACTCCCGCCAGAAACCTGCCAGGTCGTTCCCCCTCACCATACGCTCGCGCAGTGAAGTACTTACCGCGGAAACGTACTTCCCTCTCCGCCGCGGTCTTGAACTCGGTGAGTTTGGCACGGTAGTCCAGCTGCGCCGCAGGGTCAGTCCAAAAATTTGGGCCAGTCTCTAGGGCCTGCAGGGCTCGCTCCAAAGTGGTCAACGTAGTGCGGAGCGAGCGCAGGACTCCCGAGCCCTTAGAAATACACACGCCCCGCATGGTGGCCTTAAAGGCCTTCCACACCGTCGCCACGCGGGCCACCGACCCCCGGTTCCGATCTATATACTCCGCGATCTCCTGCGCCATCTCAGACTTAAACAATTCATCCAGTAGAATGTTAGGCTGCATGCGCCACGGAAGCAGGTCACCAACCAGTCCGGTCCTAGCCAGGGAGATCAGCACAGGCGCATGATCAGAATAGGTGCGAGGCAAGTGTCGCGCCCCCAATAGGGAGGGTCCTAGAGTCCGTGACAGGAGCAGGTAATCTAACCGAGCCCAGGTAGAGTGCAATGTTGACCAGTGCGTGCCATCCCGCGTATCAGGGTGAATATGACGCCACGCGTCAAGCAACGAGTGATGCGCTATGAGGTCGAGAACATAAGCCTGTGAGTGAGGGTGATGCGCAGTAGCAGCATTAGAGCGATCCAGGGCAGGGTCTAAGGTAACATTGAAATCCCCTCCCCAGATCAAGTGTGTAGACCCAATGTCCAATACAGCTGCCCACAGGGAAATAAAGTGTGTGGGTCCGTCCATGTTAGGCCCATAGGAGGATACGATGGTGACAGTAGCATTACCCAGCCGTCCCCACACAGCACAGAATCGTCCCTCAGTGTCAGTTTTTTCCCCCAGAGGCGCAAACGGGATATGTTTTTTGACCAGAATGGCCGTTCCCCTGGAGTACGTGGAATATGAGGAAAAAAGGCTATATGCCGCCCACCGTGATGCAAATGTAGGCGCCCTGCGGGGGTCCGTATGGGTTTCCTGCAGTAGTGCTATGTGTATTTGATGGCGATCTAAATAACCCAAGACCTGACGACGCTTGCGCGGGTCTCCCAGTCCCCGTATGTTCCACGTCAAGACATTGATCCTATTATGCGGGTCATGTTGAACCCTTCGCTCCCCCATTGCCATTACCCGAGGGAACACCAATGGATGAGGCCAGACAGGCCCTGTAGACGAGCCTCTACGCCCCGCTGTCCAACCCGTCCCGCGCTAGGAAGACGCCGCGCCCCCACCCCTAGGCCCGATGCAGTGGTTGCCAAAATTCCAGCCCAAGTACGGAGCATTGTGTGAGCCAGTATTCAAGTGTGTTGTTACAAATACAAACCCTCCCCCTCCCAGCCCAACCGGCTTCCCCAACTCGCCGGAGGGAACCCTCCCTAGATACCATTTCCCTGCAGACACCTCCATCCCCCATCCCACCCCCTCCCACCGCAGCAACCCAATCCTGCCAGGATCCAGATCCCCTCACACCCCAGCCAGCGAACATAACTATTGAAATGGGGTACGCCCTCTACGGGAGACACCAGTGTGCCGGACCTACCCTCCCCAACCCCATCTTGCACCCACCGCACCTACACCTCAGCGGGCGAGGAGACTACGTGGGAGAGGGGGGGGAGTGCCAAGGCGAATCATAGCAGCAAGGTCCAGACCAGTACATTATAAACATTGAGCTGCCGCACATATGGGTCCTCAGATTGTACTGTCTTCTCATCCCCCACATCTGGAAAAGAGGTCTAAAGACTAGAGTAGCCCTTGCCGCAGTAAGAGTAATCACCCCCAGGAGTGAAGCCAGTCCAAATCCGCCGCCTAAGGACGGTCCAGACAAGAGGGGAAAAACAGAGGTGAAGAAGAACAGGCAGAGCAAAGCAAGAAGAAGGAGGAACAGACTCGGGAAAGGAAATTTAGAAGTGAACCCATGTCAACAGTACTCATCAGTCCAGAGCAGACGTCGGAGAGCGGGACCCCGATCGTGTCCCAGGGCTGCGCCGCTGAGAGGCCGCAGGAGACTGTTCTTTGAGGAAATCCTCCACCTGCTGCGGGCTACTGAAGAAAAGAGGCTTGCCATGATGAGTGACCTTGAGCTTGGCAGGATATTGCATGGAATAAGGAATGTCTCTTTGTTGCAGCTTCTTCTTCACTCCTACAAACTTGCGGCGGGCCTCCTGCCCCATCTGGGTAAAGTCGGGATAGAACGAGAGAGTGGTGTTTTCATGCAGGATCGGTTGCTTCTCCCTCGCCAAGCGCAATAGGGTGTTGCGGTCCCTATAGTTGAGGAATTTGATGATGACAGGGCGCGGCGGAGCCCCAGGGACCGGCCGTGGCCCCAACGAGCAGTGGGCACGCTCCACCACCAACTGCGGCGAAAAAGAGTCCCGACCAAATTTGTCAATCAGAAACCGTTCCATGAACTCCTCCATGCGGCCCCCGCCACTGGACTCTGCAAGACCAATCAAGCGGACGTTGTTTCGTCGGGACCGCGCCTCTAAATCTTCGTTTTTTTCAGCAATGACCCTGAGCAGCCGATCCATTTGGGACTGCTTGGCTGCGCCAGCCACCGCGCCGTCCTCCAGCTCCGATTTTCGTCCCTCCGCCTCCTTCAGACGCTCCCTGTGCTGGTCCAGCCGATGCACCACCGCATCAAGGCGCGTATTCATGGAATCAATTTTGGCCTCAATGGATGTGAGGCTCTTCTGCATGCTCACCAGGATAGTCTTCCAGTCCACCTCCTCCTCCTCCCCGGGGCCCACTTCCCCGCCATCCGCAGGCGGCGCGCGTTTTCTTTTTGGGGGGATTAAAGTGGAGCGTCGTCTGTTTTGCATCAGATTTGCCCATGTCAGCCGCAGGCGAGGGCACAGGTCAACCACAGCCAGGCCACCCAACGAGTTCTATGTCGGGGCGGTTATATACGCGACAACACCAGGGAGCCAGCCACAGTCCACCCCAGCGCCACCAAGCCCCAGTAGAATCCACCAGGCGACCAGTCCCTTCGATCCCCCAGAAGTATTCTGCCCAGAGAGGCATCCAGACGCATAGCCCAGCCCCCAACAGGAGCCACAGCACCCCCTTAGTCCCCCGCAGGGGACCGGGCCGCAAACTCACCACACCTCCGGCACCAGGATCACAAGCCAGGCGAGGAGCCACATGGATGTTCAAGAGGATCACCGTCTATGCAGGTCCGCAGTCGTCTCCCAGCGCAGGTACAAAGGGGAGGCCTCACCGCCAGCCCCCGCTCCGATGCAGCACAAGGTATCCCAGTCCACAGCTCAGGCGTGCACCGGTCCCAGGGCGTGCAGGCCAGGCAAATCGACCAGCGTCCGGCACCCCGCCCGCACCTCCGGCCCAGCAAGACACAGGGCCCGGGCCCCCAACACGATCGCCACCCCGGATATTCGCCAGCGGGGCCCTCCAGGGGAGGGGGGGGAGGCACAAGCCCTCCGCCAGCGCCCGACGGGGCGACAGCAGCGCCAATCGCAGCCAGCCACTCGCTCGCAGTCCACAGGGCCCAACGAATCCCCAGGCTCAATTAGGCAGGGGCCGCCGCTCCGCAGCTCCACACCACTCGATGCACCGCGCCCAGCGCCGACAACGGACGATATCTCCGCCGCCGAGTCACCAACAGACAGCAAATTTCCACTGGGTGTTCCCGCAAGGTTGGTTTGCTCGGCGGCGGCGCTGTAGTATTGTAAACTGGCCTGGAGGATGGTACTGTTAAGTTTAATTCCGCCCGGCTGGCAGGAGCCTCACTACAGTGCGGCCATGACGGTCCAGCGCCACCTAGCGCCCCCCAATAACCTCGAGTAATGTGCACACCAATGGATGCATGCATACCAACTTACCTTCCACTTTCACATGACCAGCAGAGATCGCTGATCAAAAATTATTTACTGATCTGGAACATAATCCTTCACTAGCTTGCGCTGAGAGAATATTAAGAATGTCTTTCAAATCTGTCTATACAGGATCTAAATTCCGTTCCACACACCAACCAACCATCACAATCAAGCAGCTTTGTAGCTTTTGTGTTTGGAAGGGGCCCAAGCCTGCTGGAAATAATTTAAAAGCTTGGTTTGAAAATCCTGGCACATTGCAATTTTGACAGAAACTTTCCAGGCCAGGAGACATAGATGGTTCTGCATTACCAGAGGGTGTAGGGAATGCAGGAGACCCTGCAGGTTTCAGAAACCTCTGTAATGCCAGAGGAAGATCTTCTACAATTTCCAGAAGAACTGGGAATTGTTATGTGCTCGGGCTAGGCCCATGTAGCAAAGCGGTTCATTTCTTACATTGTCCACTTTTTCACAATAACATTTCTGCTGTGACCTTTTGCATATATATGTGTGCATGACAATATTGGATTCGTTTCTCTGAAACTTCTTTGTTTACACATCTTGCTTCGCACAACATTATCACGATGCCTCGAACATCATGTACTAGGCCCTTCTACGCACTATGCACAAATGTCGTTCTATCTTCATCCACGGGGCGACGGGGCTATCTACATAGCCATAACATCACTAATCTATATGCACATCGCAAAGCTGCTTTAAATTATAAAATAAGAACATCCCAATAGATTAGCAGAGGAGGCATTTCAGCTGACACCGAGGGTCCCTGCATGCTGAGACTTCACCACGCAACAGCCTGACATCTCCATGAGGGGGTGTCCAGTTTGTGACCAAGACGGGCTCCTACATTCTCTCCAGCCAGGTAATGGGGTTTGATCATCCTTTGGGGGGATTCTTGGCTGCACACATATACACACTCTAGGTACACTCAGAGTAGGGTTTGCTTAGTAGGAGTACACCTGATTACTGCCTTGTTAATATTCCTGCATACATACACTGTTTTAGCACCTTGGTAAAACTATATCTACTATTTACGCTTTTGGTGCTTGCAATTATTTTCATCTGCTTTTGTCTACTGAATATCGCAGCACATGTATTTAATTCAAGTAAAACGTCCCAGTGTGTATTCTCTTTATATTTTTCTGAGCACAAGTAAGCATGAGTGACTGAGTGAAAGGTTCGGATCTGTTTCCACGATCCCTGAGGGGTCTGGGTTGTCATGATCAGTGGTTGCCTGAAACGATTTGCTCCCTGGTAAGGTTAGGGGGGCTTATGGTGGCACTGTGAGCTAGCTGGCCCACATATTCTGCGGGGGTGCCCAGAATCAGTCTAGGCACCTCACCCAAAGTTTCTTTTGTCCAACAAATGCACAGGACCTACAGATTAGTTGGAACTACATGACAGAACCAAGGTTAGGACATCAATATCAGGGTTACCAGGACAACCACCACTTTCTGCCTCCTCACTTGCGCCACCAGTATCGCTTTCATGGCAAAGGGGGAAAGCATAGTGCATCTCCAGAGAGCAGTACTGAAGAAAAGCATCAGTCACATTTGACAACAGGTCTGGTCTCCAACTGTGAAAATTCTGGAAAGTGTTCAGTCTGGACGCAAACAGATTGATTATGCATGGGCTGAGAGAGGTCTGAATGGTTTGAAATACCTGAGAGTGGAATTTCCAGTTGCTCGCATCCGTCAAGCATCTGGATTTCCAGTCCGCAGCGACAATCCTCTGCCCCGGAATGGACTCCACTATTACAGAGATTGTGTTTCAGCCAAAAATCCTTGTCAATCTCTGCCAACATTCTGGTACCCTCCAGTTTGCCCTGCCATTCCAAGAGTCCATATGTAGCATACACCAATTGAGTTCCCCTCTGGTCGTTTATGATAATCCGGCATACAGATGTCTGATCTTATCTGATTTTGAACTGAGTGTATTGTACAGTGCCTGGCTTTGCATTATGTCTTTGAATGAGGTGCACCCTGTGCCTTGTTCACTTCTGAGATAAGATATGCAAAACCTAATTTGTCATTCTTGTTCCTGGAAGCATTCCAACGCAATGTTTCTATAGCCACAGATATGATGAGCATACCTTGTAACAAACTAACATAATGAGTTCCGCTCAATAATGACTGGACAGTTTTGCTTCCAAAGATTTCAGCCTCAATAAGTGCATCGTCTATGCCACTTCCACTGAGATACCTTCCTGTACACCACAACACAACTTTTGCCATGCGGAAAACGCCCATCATTCGATAAAGATCATCAAATTCTACTGGATTAAAATAAAATGTCAGCTACAATATGGATAACACCTTCATCGCAGAAAATTGGCGGGATAGGCTGGTCTTAAAGCTGAGCATGCACATCTTGCAAATTTTTTAGAAGTGTGTATACTGTTGCGTAGTTTGTGACTGGAGATGGTATTACTGGTAAAAACTCAACCTACTGCAGTGGGAATCCGCACGTTTGCGGATTTATATCCAGAAGGCACATTTAGACCCCCACCAGAAGCTGTGGAAGATACAGCGGTGCCATTCTCAGAGCTGTTTTTGTATCATAAGCTTAGGGCTACATGTAAGGCCCTGCATGACACTTTCCCCAGTCCACCACCCCCATTGTCTGCTTTAGAAAATGTCCTTAAATTGGAATCCCTGCGCAGATTAATCACACACATTTACAACAACATGCAACACTCAGCCCCACTGACGCAACCGAGGGCGCTCAAGGCTTGGAATGAGGAGCTGCCAGCGCAGCTCACGTAAGAACAATGGGCCTACTGCTGTAGCCAGCTCACGGCCCTGTCATTCATTTACAAACTTCGCTTACTACACTTTAAAAACCTGCACGGGTTCTATAGAAACCCTCGAATAGATATGAAAAGTATGCTGTTCCTAGAGAGAGCTATTGGTGAGTAAAGAGATGTATGTGTCCCCGAGGTCAGGAGGAGAGTCCTCCTTTAGGAAAAAGACCCTCACACACCCGCTGTCATATAGTGGCTACTGTGGCACTTACCACACATACAGCACCCTAATAAGTGGGGACCCCGAGTCGGCGTGGATCAAGGGTAGGTGGGAAGGCGTCCTGTTCTACGGACTTCAGACACTGCACTATCCGGTGTCTGCCTCCAGCGCCAGCTCGTTGGATCTCGTAGCCCTGCAGTTAAGGGCATTGTACCTCACCTCCACTAGTCACCACTTATTAGGGTGCTGTATGTGTGGTAAGTGCCACAGTAGCCACTACCACTACCAATAAGTGTGTGAATCACCTGGTCCTGAAGAATTGCGGTTACTTTACTTAAGCAAGAAACATGTTGACCATTTATGACCACAGCGTAAAACAGTCATTTTAACTGTAATATTACGCACTCTATTGTTTTTAGAATAAGAGTGGGACCCCCGTCATTTAATAAACACTATTTAGGTTCCCCACTACTTATTTTTAATACACTCCTTCCACCACACACTTCCTCACTTGAAGGCCCTCACCTGCATTCACCCACCGGCAACTATGGAATAAAGATCTCCACAAAAAGGCGCCACTGGGGTCGCCGATCGGGGATTGCAGCGCCGCCCTGATTCGGAGCAGACCCGATGATGACACTTAACATCTGGGCCACATGCTGACGACATATGACAGCTAGTCTGCCGGGTGTGTGAGGGTCTTTTTCCTAAAGGAGGACTCTCCTCCTGACCTCGGGGACACATACATCTCTTTACTCACCAATAGCTCTCTCTAGGAACAGCATACTTTTCATATCTATTCGTTTGTATCTGGGCTATGTATGCTGGACCTGTCATAAACAGCCCCTGTTCCTCCCCTTTTTGAGAATCTATAGAAACCCTGTCAGCCTACATCGTATGGGCCGAAAGGAAGATGATGGTTGCTGGAGATGTGGTTCTGCTTCTACCTCCTTTTTACACATGGTATGGAGCTGCCCACAGCTTGCGTCGTTCTGGGCCAATATATTTACAAAAATACATGAGATCATAGGCACACAGGATGCCCTGGACCCCATTCAGGGATTACTGGGTTATGTAAAAGATACACCAGCAAAGAGTAGGAAGCTACACGCAATGTTGCTTCTATTCGCTAAAAGGTGTCTGGCAATACATTGGGGGAGGAAGCGGAAACCCAGTATAACAGAATGGCTGCGAGATGTAACATTAACCATGTTTTGGGAATTAATGCCATCAGACCTAAAGATATATGGGAACCATTTGTGTCATGGGCTCGGGTACAGCAGGGGGAGAGTGGTGAGATACTATTCTAAATCCATCAGTGATCCGTTTATCCCAGGAAAACTCTGATACGACCACTGGTAGTCTGAGTAATAAGACCTCATCAGCAAGCAAAGAATCGGATAATTTGGCCAAATTGGTGGCGCAGGAGAACGTTAAAGGTAAAAAGGGATTACCTTTTCAAAACAGCCAAAATCAGATTTCCAGGCCAATAGAAAGCTTGGGCGAAACTACAGTTGAAATAAATAAGATTGATAGGGGCTATGGTGACATGGACGAGGCAGTAATACCTAGTCATAAAGAAAACTCTACTGTGATGTTTTGGAATGTGGCAGGTTTAAAGCAGAAAATGTTTAACCCCTCTTGGGAAACAGCCATAGATGGCATGGATATTGTGGCCCTCCAAGAAACTTGGACTATAGAGCCCATACATTTAACTGGTTATAAAACTTACTGCACTCCTGCAGTAGGAGGGACACACGGGAGACCTAAAGGCGGTCTAATTACGTACCTCTCAAACTGTATATCATATGAGAGGGTCCGTTTCCACTCAGAGTGTAGTTTCTATCACAAAGTAGTGATAGATACTAAAGCTGGGACCAGTCTTGTTATTGTTAATTTTTATAATATTATCCCAAGTAGTGCAACTCAGGATATTGTAAAAAGGCTAAATGATGATTAACAAGGGGAGATAGATAGCAAGGAGAGGGAAGTAATGATTTTATGGGGGGCGGGGATTTTAACTGTCATCTTTGCAAAAAGGGTCAAAAAGGAATTTGTGGTTTAATGTTAGAGCAAGACATTAACCTTACACACTTTGATCATACTCTAACTGGGGATTTGTTAAATGAGATATTATTCAACTGTGATTTGGGATATGTAAACAAACTGGCCATGCGCCCAACACCATTTGTCCTGACATTTATTGGGAGGGGAGCATCGACCACCATTGATTTTATTATTTGTTCAAATACTTCTGGATTCAGGATCTCTAGCCTTAAGATTTATGAATTGCCACTGAGTGATCATTACCCACAAGTACTTGAAATTGATATCCCATTCACAGCATGTCAACATGATAAGTTGCAGATACAGGTAGCCCCGGATGTTTTGCTGGGGAGACAAAATGGGTATTCCCTTAAGTGGAGTAAGGTGGTTCCGGATGAATTCTTAGCTAAACTGGCTAAAACTTGTACAGATAGCTTTAGAATTTGCCTAGATGAAAATGCTAAGAGTGAAAATATAATAGAACATTTCAATATTATAGCAGCCACCATTAAGGAGAGCTTGAGGGCGGTTCCTAGGAACAGGCCCAAAAATGGTAGAAGATGGTTCGATAATGCATGTACAAAGGCCCTCACTGAGCTTAAACATGCCACTCATCGGGAACCCCGGGACCCCCCCCTAATAAGAGACTTAAGGAACCGTTACAATTTGGTACTGCAACAAAGGAAGAATACCATAAAGAGGGCGGCGTGGGAAGAACTATGTGATGCTTCATAGTCCAAAGATACATCTGCATTTTGGAGGGTAGTTAATGCGCCTCTCCTTTTTGACAACACCAAGGCTCGCATAGAAATTGCGATTAGTGAGGACGACTGGGTTACACATTTTTCCACCCTCTATATGTGTTCAGAACAGAGCCCTGATAAAGTTTCTACCTCAATATGTGAGAAAGGGATGGATGTCCAAAAAGTAGTGGTTACTCGGCCGGAGGTCTTTGGGAGAAAGGGGGGGTTGCCGAAAAAATAGTGGTTACCCTGCCTGAGGTTTTATTGAGTTTGAAAGCTACAAAGAGCGGAAAGGCAGCAGGTCCAGATGGGATCCCAGCTGACCTGTATAAAGCTAACAGTGACATCTGGGGCCCCATGCTGGTACAGCTTTTTAATGCAGCATTAGCGAGGGGCTTAAATCCATCATGGTTTACATCTATTATCGTTCCCATTTATAAGAAGGGAGATAGGCAAAATTGCGCATGTTATAGGCCAATATCCCTACTTGACTCATCTATAAAACTCCTCGGTAGAGTTATTTTAGCAAAATTACAAAACTGGGCGGAGGATACTGGGGTAATAAGTGACCTACAGTTTGGTTTCCAAAGGGGCATAGGAACTATTGAGCATTGCTTAAATGTATTTTCTATTCAGCAGAAGTATATATCGATAAAAAAGGAGCATCTATATCTTGCTTTTGTCGATCTTACTTCTGCCTTTGATTGTGTTTCCCATAATAAATTATGGGAATTGATGCAAAGGATGGGCGTGGATGATCCGATTATTTGCTTCTTGAGGGAGCTGTATTCTGGGGCCACAGCTACTGTCCGCTATGGAAAAGGGGGGGAATGTAGTAGATCTTTTGGGATAGGGCGTGGAGTACGCCAGGGCTGTGTCCTGGCGCCTTTTCTATTCCTGATCTACATTAAATGGGTTGGAGCGTCGTCTACTGCAGGAGGGCAGAGATGTGCCCATTGTTGGTAATCGGTGTATCCCTGCGCTCTTGTACGCGGACGATGCTGTTTTAATGGCGCGAACACCCATTGCCCTTCAAAACTTAATAGTATCCTTCAATAAGTTCATGTACAGTTTGGATCTAAAAATCAACTGTAGTAAAACCTTTACCATGAACTGTGGAACACGATCCAAGAAGCAAATGAAAACTATGTTAATAAATAATGCTCGCTTAGAAATCACGCCCACCTTTTCTTATTTAGGCATCTTGTTTCATGAGACTGGTTCATGGACAAGCGCTATAAGGGCAAGAACTCTTTTGTTTTCAAAGACTATAATGGCCCTAAAGAGTTTTATACAGACACTGGGAAAGCAGCCCTTCAGGGAAATTTTAACTGTTTATAATGCAACGTGTATATCGGTGGCTTTATACGGATCAGGACTATGGGGGTACGCCAACATAAACTCTATGCAATTAATTGAAAATAAGTTTATGAGGTACATGCTGTCTGTACCCGATAGTACTGCAACCCTTAACTGTCATGAGGAGTTGGGGCAGCCGTATATCTCAGATACAATAAGAATTCAGCCCATTTTATTGTGACACAGGGTCTGGACTGTTAATGAGTGTGTTGTTAATCGTGCCATACTTCAGGATGTGCTAAAACTTGAAAATGACAATGTTTTCAAATGGTTAAATTATGTGAAGACCTTTCTGACAGAAATCCGCTGTCAACAATATTTTGAGGATCCACTTTCTATGGCACACATCTCTAGGAAATTATTGAAAAAATTGTGTATGGAACACCTCAGGGAAAAAAGATTGTTAGAGGAAATGAAGAAAAAGACGGTTTGTTCCCATCAGTTGATATTAAGTGGTGCTAAATTACAACCATACTTATGCCTCCCTATGTCAAATTACGATAGATTTTGCCTTACACGTTTCAGATTTAATATTGTTTTTAGACTGTTAACTTTCCCAGTAATTAATTCCTGGTCTAATGAATTGTGTTTATGCCCATGTGAAGACCTATCTTCGCAATCTGATATTCACGTGCTGTTTTTCTGTAGATTCTATACCTTGCCCCGTAGGAAATGTATTGTCCCAATCCTTAAAGAGATGAAGGTAAACAGATGCCGCCCAGCGTTTTTAGAATTGCAAAGAATGGACACTGTATTTATTGTTGCTTCTTTGACAGAATTTTTAATACATGTTTTTAAACTTCGTAAATCGATGGATGAATAATTTTTAAATTGTCCTTAGAGAAAAATTTTGCACTTCTCCCCTGTTATAGCAACTGTGTAGTGAGCTATTTTTAACTGTATTTTTATTTTGCTGCTTTCATGGTTATTGTTTTTTAACCGAATAAAGTACATTTGACTTGACTTGACTTGAGATACAGGGGACAGCAGTGAACACACAGACAGGCGCTATGGATTCCGCAGGAAATGAAGGCCAGGAGATGGGGATCATTACAAGCAGGGTACCCTAGGCAAATGAGACGTGACTAAAGGCAGGAATGAGATGGGTCGGGAGGGTTGAATCGAGCTCCCAGCTGTGCCCGTTTCTATATATAGTGTCCTTTGACTGTAGTGTTATATAAGGCTGTACATCAGGTGGACGACCTACTACTTGCTCACACTTCGAGGAGAAAATGCACGTATGTATTACTCACTATGATGTTGGATATACATGGATGTAAAAGACTTGTTGCGTTAATCAGCAACTGGCACGTTGTTTGTAATATTTATGACATTGTTTGAAAATACCAATTAAAACAATAATACAAAAACAATTAATAATAAACCTTCTTCAGTGGGACGCTATTTGGGGAGACCAAAGCATGAATTCCAGACAACGGAGGAACTGGCTTTTCTTCATCCTTCAATCTGCACTGAATAAGCAATATGATACATATAGTTAAATCAGCTTTGTGGACCGCAACATGAGGTAGAAGAAGATCCTTGTCCTCAGCCACTTTGAAACTTTCTGGTAGACCGGAATGTGTTGCTGAAGTGTAGTGATTTTGCACACTTTGGCAATCCAGTTGGATTATAGGTTTTCAGCTTTGTTTGTTTATGCCTATAGCTTGTTTTCCAGCTGCTACTTCATCGGTACAGTCTTAAAAAAGCACCATGGCAGTATCATGTGTGCTGGATGATCCAGACACAGAAGAGCTGTCTTCAAAATCAAAATGATCAAGAGCAGTAATTGTAAATCCATTCCTGATAAAGTGACTTAGAAGTGGTGTGCTATTGGATTCACAAGATTTTACAGCATGAGCTGCTAACAAGTCCCTGCTCCGTACTATGTCATTATAACTTGTTGATACACCAATCCTATTCATTGAAATGATTAGCTCTCTACTTTTGCACTTGTCATAGATTACGTGGGCAGTCATCATGTGTAGAAGAGATTCCTTTTTGCCATGATGTAATTCATAAAGCATGATTTGGAAAAGACAGTACATTTGTATAGCATAAGCCTGTCAGTTCATGGAACGGTTTTCCACTTCTTCGCCTATATCTTCAAGCCATGATGAATGTTTTGGGCTTCCGTTCCGAATTCAAGAACTTTAGTTTGTAACAGTTTTGCTTTGCTGATATTCAACAATGATGTAAAAAATATTAAGCCAACATTAGGCATTCTTTTTGACTCCCATGATTTGCGAAGCTCTGGAGCATCTGAAAATTTGTCATTAAGTCCAAAATCTAAATCTTTCAGGACATTTTCGTAAACGGTTCCTGGTGATTTTACTGCATCCTATGATCTTATTTTGGCAGCAAGAACTTCAGGAGTCAAATCAGCTGAGAACACCATAAGTAGCATATTCTTATTGTTAGCCTGACAAAAACGAATTCTTTCATTGTTCATTCTCACCAGAAAAATCTTAATTTCATTATTATGGATCAATATAGTTTCATCAGTGTTGACCATTATTTCTCTGATCTCACTGAGTGGAAACCTGTAGCCACAACTTAAGAGTGGCTTTAAAACTTCATGTGCTTTTTCAAAGAGTGCAAACTTAACTAAAGGCTGGTGGTTATGTTGCTGCTGGGAGCTTATTATATATTCATATTTTCAAATGTATGCACACCTGCAGTTCGGGTGGGCATACAAATCCACTGCAAATATATTCACCTCACTATTTAGATCAGCTACTCGCCTAAAAACTTCATGTTGGAAGAAACTAGCAGAAGATGTTTGCCCTTTGAGACTTGCATACTCTTTACTTTGTTCGTCAATCCCTTTGGCCCTTGTTCAGGCTAAACCACACATAACACATTGAATATCCTATGCTTTCTGATCAGTTGTTGGAGGTGGACAAGGGGTAGCCATCGCTCTTCTAAGTGGATGGGCATTGGGTTTGGGTGTCGTTGCTTTCCCAGAAGACTCGGATTCTAATTGTGATTCACTGGTTCCTGCTATTTTTCTTATACATTTTCCAGGCTTTTTCCATTGTATATGACTTGTAGCACTTGTTACAATGATAAAATATTTGATCCTCTTCAATCATCAGTTTCAATCTTTTGTGAACTTCGTCTTTCCGTATTTCTGCAGCATCTCAAACTTCTCTTCAGACCAGCTGCAGTTGATGTTAGCTTTTCTTTCGGGTTAGTTTGGCATATGACACATTTTTCTTTGTTGAAGGAGTGCTCAGATTTTGCAGGTAGCAACACTCTGTCAGGAGGTAAAGATCCTCTGATACCTCCTGCTACGCTCATGTTTATGAATCTGAATCAACTGAAAACCTGAAACATAAAAACAATATTGAAATAATTTACCAATATGATGGCTAAAAGACACCATTATAGAGCTGCTGTTTTCGAAAATGGCGTAAGGGTTGCTCTGAGGAGTTATTTTCTGTCTCCACAAGACTACTCAACATCAAAACCTATGTTTTGACAGCAAAGGGAAGTATAGAGCTCTTATGGTTCCTGAAATATTACATCATCACTGCAACATAACAGCGGTTTTTAAAAATATCGTCCAGAGAAATTCGGCCCGGATCAGCAATGTCTACTCAAGCTAAATTACTTCTCTAATGAGCCAAAAACACAAATCAAAAATGAAACTCTCTGAACAACTTCTTTTCAAAGGTATATCAAGGGGCCAGGACTAAAAAGAGACCCAGGTGTAAAGGACTGCAAAAAAGACCACGTAAAAAAGTCATTTAAAACAATGCCAATAGATATGGCATATGAATGAAAGTGCCTTTTGTGTTATTGACGGGTTTATGCACATATTATGTCAGCATACATGCACTCCCTTACTTATCTTTGCACTTGTTCATCCATTCTTCCGTCCACTGACTCATTCTTTTATTCACCGTCTGACACAACTACAACAAAACACATGCAAACTCACCAACATATGCAAGATAATTTAAAAGACTGCAAGTAGACATGCTGCAGCCTGGAACTAAACATGGCAGCAGGTGTCAGTCTTGCAATGATGTTGTACATAATCGCTCAATTCAAGCATGGCCACCACATTTAGAACCACTTGTTGGCCATCTTGAAATAGTAAAACAATGATACATTATGAACAAGAGCATTGCCTAATGGTCGTCTGGTTTAGAGAAAGTCGCCACGCAAGATACGGCGTACTGCAGATGAAATGAGCAGGAAGCAAGCAGCCCAACAGAAAAGCCTGTGAAGCTGTAGTATCCTCTTAAGAACATTTTCAATAAAAAGAGGAGAAGCAAGGAAATGAAAGGAGAACTATAATACAGCCGAGACACTGAAGCACACTCATTTTCAAGTGGATGTGCACATGTGAAAAGAAAATACCATTATTCACAGAGCAAGAGAGCCAATTACTAATGTGGGATAGATCCAGAGTATGAATCATACTTGTATTGACATAAGACCCTCTATGTATCTATATAGATCTGTATTTAAATATATCGGGGTATGTATTATTTATAGATGTTGTCATTACAAAAGCCTGTTAGCCAGCTAAGCCTGCAAGGCATTCTGAAGAGATTCTAGCAACAACTATATTATTTATAGATGTTGTCATTACAAAAGCCTGGTAGCCAGATAAGCCTGCAAGGCATTCCGAAGAGATTCTAGAAACAACTATTAGTCTATCCTAGGGTTTGTGAAAGGGTGTAACCAACCCCAAAGATCTTCTCTACAGAGGTAATCTGTGAGATTTCATATTGCAAAATAGGTGACTGTAGATTTTAACACACCACAAAAACAATGCATCCTTAAAGGCTCATTGGTTTTACTATATATGTTACAGAGTAAATAAATCAGCCCTTAGCCTTTGTCGTTACTTTTCATAATAAACAGATCAGACTTGTCATCTGAAATACTTTTTCATAGTGAATCACTCAAACCTATGGTTGTTATGATTGGCGTGTCACCAAAACCGAAGCTGGCCAACTGTAGTGAGCTTAAGCTTTCACACAATGCAATCATCGGCGATTCAGTTATAAAATTACAAAAGTATATAAAATTACAGTTGGCAAAGCAAATTACTATCTTTCCTAAGACAGTCTAACAAGGATTCTCACAGTGCATATCTTCTATCCCCACAGTTTGTCAGAGGGGTTGACCAACAGCAAAACCCTTGCCTACTACGGAAATCCGAAGACTATATGTAATAAAATACCTATGTGTAGGCTTTAATATTGACTTTAACATTTACTTTACAAACTATGTCATGCCTACTGCCTTTATTGTAACTATACAAAATAACCAATTAGGACAACAAGCTTTATAAATGGCTTGCCACCATAACCAACTAAGACCTACTGTGTTGGACATAAGCTTTTCAACAAAGCAACCGTCAGTTATACCATAGTAAAATGACAAATATGTACAAACTTACAGTTGTCAAAACAACTTCAAATCCCTCCTAATAGAGCCTAATAAAGTTTACCATAGTGCAAATCTTCTAACCCAATAGTTTGTTATGGTGTGCCACCAACACAAAACCCTTGCTTACATCTGCAGTCTGCAAGACTCTGTGTAGTAAAAACATGCCTATAGTCTTTATCACAGTGTAATAATATCTCCACGCTGAAAAAAACTATTGCCTTTAACGCATGCTTTTCACAATAAATGGACTGGGCCTACTTGCTTTGTCATAACATTTCAATATAAAGAGATCACACCTAAGGAGTCTGACATAATCTCCCTAGTGAAACCATAAGGCCTTTTACGATTGCCAGCACAGGACAACTGAAGTGTGCATAAACTGGCAATCATTATGCATACAGCTATAAAATTACAAATATGTACAGAATTACAGTTGAACTCACACTTCTCCCTAGCTGTCACTTCTTTTGTGAGGCCTCCAACGAACGACACTTGATTTCGGACCTCTATGTTGCTCAGCGTGATGATGCATGCTTACCCCGTTGGGAGGAAGATCTAGGAGCCCTCCTCACAGATGGAGATTAGGTCAATAAGTGGGAGGCACACAAAATTTCCCCCAATGCTCACTTAAAATTCATCCTGCGGCTCCCGAGATGCCAGCATGAACGAGTAAGACCAGAAATCACAGAGGCCATGTGAGCCATGGTCATGGCCGCATAGGTAAACACAGAAAGCACCCTGGAGACTGAGGAAATGCTGGTGGCATGCATCATCATAAAATCAACTTTGACAAAGATCATTCAGGGTATTTTGGCAAAGTCAGTATGAGATATCTCCATCTGAAGAAAAATCAGCAGTTCTGTCCCACAATCAACCTGGATAAACTCTGGACTCTAGTGAGTGAGCAGACAAGGCTTAACTATGCGCAGAATCCTGAAGGACCAGTTCCTATCATCGATGTAGTAAACTCGGGCTACTACAAAGTCTTGGGGAAAGGCAAGCTACCAAAACAACCTGTAATTGTAAAAGCCACGTTTTTCAGCAGAAGGGCAGAAGAGAAGATTAAGGGTGTTGGGGGAGCTTGTATTTTCAGGGCATAGGTGTTGACTGCTTGAATTGGGTCTGAATAAAGAAAGGTTCTGTATAAAAATAAATAATATTGGAACAAATTCATCCATGTATATGTCCTCCTCTAAGCATACCTCCCGCCTTTGAAACTTTGAGTTAGGCAAAAAAAAGAGACAGCTGACAGACCGATGGAAAGACAAAGATTTACCAGGCAGAAAAATTAGAAAGGCACAATAGAGAAATAGAGGAGAGACAGGTGTAAAAAAGGGGTGAAAAAGAGACAGCCGATTAAAGACATAGCAGAGAGGGGTGACTGGTGAAAAAGAGGCATCTAAGAGATAGGTAAGAGAGAGAGAGACTGAAAGTAGGAGACAGGTGTAAGAGTTGTGATAAAGAAACCATGGTGCAAGAGAGCTCAGAGAGAAACAGAGAGAAATAGGGCATACAGATGAGAGAGAGGGGTTAATGGAGCGACAGGGGAAGAAACAACTGAGAGGTGGGGGAATGTACATGTGAGAAATAAGCAATTAAGAGACTGCTGAGAGAATTTTAGGGGTAGACAATCTAGAGAGAAGTGAAGCAGGTAAGATACAGCTGAGAGAGAGGTTGGTAAAGAGAAAGGTGCAAGGTGATGATATTGAGAGAGAAGTGTGAAAGAGATGAGTGAGAGAGTGAGTGAGACAGAGGTCTGAGGCAAGAGAAGTAATAAGGAGTCGGGGGAAAGACACGTGTCGAAAGAGAAAGCTGAGAGAGAGGGTGGGAGGGGAGAAAGGAGGAGATAATTTAAGGGGGAAAAGAGAAACTGATGCGAGACCTAAGAGAGGGCGACAGGTGAGAGAGTGAGCATTGACAAAGAGACAGCAGCTTAGATAAAAATAGGTTACAGAGGTAGGGAGGATTGATAGGTGTTATGTAGGTGGGATACACAGCTGCAAGAGAGGGGAGCCAGATGAGAGCAAAGACAAAAATGGAGCGCATTCTGAGAGAGTTGAGAGGGGAAGACTTAAGAGTGCATTGATGAAGACGCAGATGGATGTGGAAAAATAGCTGGACGAGAAAGTGAGACCGATGAGAGGAAGATGATAAAGACGTATCTGAGAGGTTAGGGGAGAGAGACACATAAGATGGTTGACAAGGAAGGAAAGAGATTTGAGAAAAGAGGTGAGAGGGAAAATCACAAAACTTGGCAAACATATTTGTTCATAATCTGGCTCAGTATTACACTTGTACCTTCCTCTATTATGTGATGATGGGCATGCATTCTGCACACCTTTACAAAACCACAGGCTGAGTGCCAGTCTATGCCAATGTGCACCTTTTGTGGGCATGCCCAGTGCTACCATAACCATCAATTAGATTTCTAAAACAATTCTCTATAAGCATCAATGCCAACATTTCACAACAGAAAAGAGGTAGATAGTGAAAGAATGGGGGAATTTATTTTCACCAATGGCCGACTATGAAACAGAGGCAATAATAGGCGGGAGACAGCTGAAAATAAAGCCTTCTTTGGCTTTGAAAATCGGGAGTCTCCCAACCTAGGGTCTAAACACTGGGGATGCACCGGGGTCAGAGGTGAGGACTCCCTCTCTCTGCACCCCTTTCCAGAGGGCTGCACCCCCCCCAACTGGGGTGGTTACCCTGGAAGCCAAACCGGTCAGGGCACTGGTTACAGATGTCCTTCCCTCCAGGTCAGGCAAATCCTGAACCTGGCCTCCCAACCCAGGGACTAAACCCTGCAGTTGCACACCTGCCTGGCATACAAGGACTTCTGGGGACTCAACAGTATCTCCCCGAGGGTGACACATGACTCATGTGTCTTGTGACAGTCTGCCTGGTGCAGATCTCCCGGCCCCTGTCCACCTGACAGTGCGCGAAGATCCCCCAGGACAGAAGTGGTGTCACCATGGTCACTCCTAGGGGACTGAGCCCTTCTGGCTGGTTCCTGACCCACTGGTTCTCCCACTGGGAACACATTCCCCTTTCACCCCTCAGTCTGGACTTCTGCACCCTCTAAACTGGAGCGGTACTGCCAGACACCAGAACCACTGGAGCTCTGTTTACAGACGCTCCAGGCTCTCCTGACACTAAGAGGTCCCCCTCAAATGGCCTTCTAGTACAGCCTAGGCCCCCGACCTGGTGTTCCCTTAAGGAACCCTCCAGGCCATGAGACTGGGTTTCGGGCACCTTGTGATCCACAGTCCCACACTCACTCCTTCTCCACTGAGACAAGACGTGAGCCCCTACACCCCTCCCACTACACTGGGACCTAACTGGGCTACACTGAACCTCTTCCACCTCACAGGTCTGGAAGATATCTGCACCACTCCTTTTGGGATCACTCCCCAATGCCTCTTCAGACCCTCTGGAATCCACCAAGAGGTCTGCCTCCAACGCAAGCTCCCTGGAATCAGAGAACTCCCACTCCACCGGGTGTTGGCATAGCTCTGGAAAACAGGGACTTAAAATATGCTCTCCAACAAATGAATCACACAGCCCCCTACAAGGGTTAACCAAACCATCCTTCACCTCACCATCCAGTGCCTTGCACACGTACCCCACACCACTCTCCTGAGACTGGCAAGACAGTATCTGACTGTCTCTGTCACACAACCCACACTCTTCAGGGTGGTCTTCACACTCACTCAGCAAGGTTTCTACCATGGGGGAACCTCTCTCCCTGCACCACTCATCTAGAGTCAGTAGAGTGTCCCTCCCACCACTAGGAATATGGTTCCCTGTGTCAGTTCCCCAATCTACTTCATGGACACTGCACACCACTGGAACTACCTCATAAAACTGAACCCCCTGGTGTGTGTCAACCCCCTCCCTCAAGTCAGGCGCCACATCTCTGGGTGTTTGTACCTCTCTCTCAGCAATATTACAATCTTGCTGCCACCATCTGAGCTGGACTCCACCTCCAACTCAGCAAAGCTCACTTCTTGAGCTACCCATTTTTCTTCTTCAGCTGAAACACTCATGGCCTCAAGCCTCTCGAGCTCCGAATCAAGCTCCCTCATCCTTAGCTTATGTGCCAAGGTCAATTAAAATTTTTCCAAGGCATACATATTCTTGCTCTCTTCTACTTTGTTCTGGGTTTCTATTTCCATCAGCTTCAACACAAGCCTCATGACTTCTAATTCATAATCTCTAACCCTTTGGTTTTCCTCCAACTCCTCTGGGGAAAAACTTCTAGCGGAATGGTTGCTGCCAGCCCTGGAGGCTGCTCTGGACACAGGCAGATCCTGTGACCTGAAACCATACCCTTTGTGCATCCTCATCCACCTTTGCACCATCTTTCTCCCCAGCCTCTTTGGCCTCCCACCTGGCCCTTAAGGCCTTCCGTAGCTCCTCCTTCCTGGAGCTGCTCTCCAAGGGACATCCAAAGCTCCTGCAGAACCGCTTGAGTTGACCTACTTTGTAATCACTTAACATTTCAATATCAAACTCCAGTTCTGCAACATCACTTGCTGGTTTACCCTTCTGAGACACGATGCATGGATGGCTCAAGGATCAGATCAAAAATAGAACCAAAACAAAACACAGTATGTGGTTGCGTAGTGGTCTGCACTAAACTAGTGATGTACACCAATTACTGTGGGTCAAGTACAAATACAAGTTCAAATCCTCACCGCTGACGACCAATATTAGATCTGGGGGTCTCTGGTTGGCCGAGCTAGGTACCAATGTCCAAATAGGGACGCTTGCTTCTAGTCAGGGTAAGGGGGATACACTCTTTAGATCACCCCTGCTCACCCCCTTGGTAGCTTGGCACGAGCAGACAGGCTTATCAAAGGCAATGTGTAAAGTATTTGTACCAACACTCACAGTAACACAGTGAAAACACCACAAATGGACACCACACCAGTTTAGAAAAATAAAATATCTTTATCTAAACTACACAAGACCAAAACAACAAAAATCCAACATACACAGTTCAAGAATATGACTTTAAAAAGAGTTCAAGGGTTTGCGACAAAATAATCCACAATTGCGTCATTTTTGGCCCAAAGTACCTATAAATGCGACAAAAGTTCCTAGCGGCAACTGTAGCGTCGAAAAACAAGCGATGCGACACTCCTGAGACCTTGGGGAGGCGATGCGACAACCCTGCTGCACGCAGCGGACGTGTTGTGACGAATCCGGTCTGTATGGGGAGCGGTATAATACCTTGTATTGATTCCGAGGCATAGGTTCTCCAGTAGAAAGCGACTCGCACAGGCACGATGCGACGATCTTCGGGACGGTGACGATCTCAGGTGCGGCGGCGATGCGCGGCGCAGCGCTGATCTTCTCCTCTCGCAGCCCCTCGATGCGATGGCTCTGCGACGTGATGCAGTCCGCAAGCAAGCGGTGCCACGATCTCACCCAGCGACGACAGGCTCTGAGACGATACTCGCAGCGACAGGAATCTTCCCACACCAGGTCGATGCGCTCCGCAAACGAGCGGCGTGTCGGGAACTTTCTCGCACTGTCGACGATGCGCTCCGCAAGCAAGCGATGCGTGGAAATTTGCAGATTTTCTTCTTCTTTTCTTGTCCAGCTCCCCAAACAGCAGGCAACAACTTCCAGAGGCCCCACAAATAGCTCAAGCACTCTAGGAAGGGCAGAACCCCCACAGCAGAGTTCATGGGGAAAGCTGGGGGTGAAGTCCTTTTGTTCCTGGGACTTCTTAACAGGAGGCCAGCTCTTTTCAGGACCTTGGAGATCTCATCAATCAGGGGAAACAGCAACAGCAAAGTTCTTCCCCTCTCCTTGGCAGCAAAGCAACTGCAGGTCAGCCCACAAACACACAGCAGGACAGTCCTTCCTCTTCAGTCTTCCAGCTTTCTCCTTGGCAGAGGTTCCTTCTTGATTCCGGGATGATCTAAAGTTCTGGGGTCTGGGTCCCAGTATTGATACCAATATTCTCTTTGTTCTCTGAAGGCAGAGAGGCCTTTGCCTAGTCAGAACCAGTTCTGGTCAGCCCTGGAGCACTCTGTTTACAGGACTCCTTCTTTCCTTTGACAGTGTAGGCCAGGGCCATCAGACACACCACAGTAGGTGGAGCCAGCATTGTGGAGGGAAAGCACAGCCCTATTTAGGTCCCAGGTGCAACTCCTCCCACCCATCTACATGGAGATCTCTCTATTCAGCCCTGTGCTGACTCACCCTGTCTCTGGGAATTCCCCAGCCCCCTGGAATTCCCCAGCCCAGTCACTCAAACTCCAGACAAGGAATACACAACCTAGCAGAGGCAGGTTTGGATAGTTAGGCAAGAAAATACCTACTTCCTAAAAGTGGTATTTTCAAACACAGAATGTTAAAACCAACTTCACTAAAAGATGTATTTTATTATTCTGAGTCCAGGCATACTAATCTCGAATTTCTACCATGCTCCCTGGGTCAGTTAGGATTATAGGATGTAATAATCAAACTGCCGATTCTGGCCTATGGGGAACAGATAGCCTTGCAATAGTGAAAAACGAAAATGGCTGTAATTCACTATTAGGACATGCCACACACACCAAGGCATGTCCTACCTTATACTTTCAATGCACCCTGCCCTTGGGCCTACCATAGGGGTGATTAATTTCCAGTAAAGGGAAGGTTTAGGGACTGCCAAGTAGGTGCACTTGCCCAGTCAGCAAGGCAGTTAGCAACTGCACACAGGCACTGCGGTGGCAGGCCCGAGACACCATTTTAGGGCTACTCATGTGGGTGGCACAATCAGTGCTGCAGGCCCACTAGTAGCATTTGAATCACCAGCCCTGGCACACTCAGTGCACTTTACTAGGGACCAAGTGATGAAACAAATCTGCCAATCATGGATAACCAATCATAGTAACAGTTTATACAGAGAGCATATGCACTTTAGCACTGATCAGCAGTGGTAAAGTGCCCAGAGTCCTATAGCCAACAACTACGGGACAGGAAAAACAAAGGAGGAAGAAGCAAAAAGTTTGGGGATAACCCTACAAAAAGGGCCATTTCCAACAAGCGCTATATCAGAAATCAGCGTATTTAATACGGTTCCCCGGAATACATTTGCAGTGGGGTATTATACCTGCTAAACATGAATACCTCTAACCACTCCAAAGTTGCCATCTCATCCAAATATTCAGTTATCTAGTGGGACCAATAAAGGAAAAGGCTCAGCATGCAGTATGAGGACATCATAGCCAGTATGCCTCTCACTATCAAAAGGGTGTTTCAAGGTTTTATGCCTATCCCTTACCGGCTAGATACCTTTGGTAAAGACTCCAGAGGTTTTTTGGTTGGTTCTGAGGAGGGAGCAGCTCACTATATAATTCAGTTTGTGAGTGACAGAACAACATGTCCCTAGACCATTGTGTAACAATAGGGGGAGGGCCCCGAGCCCAACGCATAGCCACTCCTCGCTTAGCGATCAATAGGCCTATATCTATCAATCTACGTATATCTTTCCGGACTTGCTTAGAGTAACCCCAGCAGGGCCAACATGGGGTCAGGTGTCAAATGCTCCTCTGTGATATCACTCAATTTTTTCAATATTAGAACCCAGTATTTAGCGATATCAGGGCACAGCCAGGCCAAGTGTATGAATCCTGCTTGATCCGCACTACACCTCTCGCATTATCTCTGAGGCCATATCTATGCAAACGGGCAGGAGTGTAATACACCCTATTCAGGAATTTAAAATGAATGAGTCTATGACGCTCATTCAACAAGACATGTCTCGTGGCCTCACAGCAATAGTGCCACATGTCGTCATCTAATATGACCTCCAAGTCAGTTTGCCATGCCAATATAGCCTTAATAAAAAGGTTCTTCCGGTAGTCTTGTACCATGTTATAGATCCTGGATACGTTTTACAAGGGGAATCTGCCTGCAACAACAATGAAAAGGGAGCTACCTCTGGAGGTTCCAGCATTTCCTCCCCCAGCATATTTCGAAGCGCATGTCTCACTCTGTAAAAATGGAATGTCGCCAGTGGAGTTATATCGCATCTATCCACCACTGTGTCATCCCAACTACGTCCCTTTCCATCCTCGAATAGTTCACCTATCTTTGAGATACCAAACATCGCCAGAGCGCGTACCACCTCCGGCTCACCAAAGATAGTCAGTCATTGGCACATCTCTACCGGGGCGAGCTGGAGTACAGAATTTAGGCAGCCTGCCGTTTGATTAAGTTCTGCCAAGCTTGGGAGGTAGCGTTTATGGAATCCAAGAGGCCTGAACACCGAAATGGGGCTTGATATAGCAAAGCAGTCAAGGAGGAGGGCGCAGCGGTGACCCTTTCGATATGCATATGGGGTGGGGGATTGTTGGTGTAGCCAATAAAAAGCCTGGGAGCATTGCGCCACTCTGTAATAGAGCTCCAAATCTGGAGCATCGAGTCCACACAATGAATAAGGTAGCGTTAGGATTTCCCATATGACCCGTGGCTGTTTACCAGCCCAAGCCGAGCAAATCTACAGCGACCTGATGCGTTTGAAAAAATGAGCAGGCAGGACCATGAGTATGTTCAAAAAAAGAAACAAGAATCTGGGCAACACCACCATCTTCATTAAGTAGTGATAATGGTAGTCATGCCCATCTGGTAACATCATCTTCCAATTTGGCAATTGCCTTTCCATAGTTCTCTCTAAACACTATTCCGGAGTTAGTAGGTACCTGTATACCTAGATACCGCACAGATTCAGCGGACCAGCTCAATGGGAAATCTAATTCTACCGGCTCCATGGCTAAAGTGAGGGTGAAAATAGTGGACTTAACCCAATTAATTCTGAGGCCCAAGAATTCCCTGTATCGTACTACTTCTATCAGCACCGGGGACACGTTGACCTCCGGGTCTCTGATGTATAATAAGGTGTCATCAGCATAAGTGGAAATAATTAAATTGTATCCAAGAAAGCGGATTCCGCGATGACTATGGTGCTCCCTAAGAGCACAGGCCAGGGGCTCAGCAACAATAGCATAAAGTAGAGGCAATAGCGGACATTCCTGCCGAGTGCCCCATGAAATTTTAATAGAAGTCACCAGGTCTCCCACTCTAACCCTGGCCCTAGGGGAGTTATACAGAACCTTTACCAGTTGGGAAAAGAGATCACCTACTCCCAAACGCATCAATACTGCTATCATGAAGGTCCATTCAACAGAATCGAATGCCTTTTCTGTGTCAAGGAAGATAGCGGCCGCTTTTATTTCGGGTTTTGTATGCTGGATAGTGCCAAATACTGTGCGCAAATTATGCGTGAGAGTGCACCCAGAAACAAATCCCGCCTGTTCGGGGCCAACCAGTTGCGGTACTAGAGGAGCTAGGCGGTTTGCCAGTACTTTAGCAAATAATTTGGTATCCACATTCAATAATGACAGCGGTCTGTATGAAGCGCATTCATCAGGGAATCTTCCCTATTTTAAGGGGTAACGATCAAGGCCTCTCGCATAGATTGGGGCATCTCCCCGCTCTCACCCATCTCCTCGAATAATGTAATCAAGTGAGGACCCAAAAGCTCTCTAAATTCTTTGTAGAAAGTGACAGTTAGGCCATCTTGCACCGGAGCGCCCCAAGATCTCATGGCTCTTAAAGCGACCTGGATCTCCCAGGCCTCCAAAGGCCTCATAAGGTATTCCTTGTGCTCGTCGGCCAACCAAGGAAGTTTAATATGTTCCAAGTAGTCCAGTATTGCTAACTCTTCTGCCACTCTTTTCGTGCGATAAAGATCAGCAGAATACTCCCTGAATTTATCCGCTATGGCATCAGGGTCCCGCAGAATCTGTCCCGATGATGAACACAGTTCTGTAATACTAGCTGTCTCCCGCCTACCCCTCAATAAGGCTGCCAATGTAGCACCCAGGCGTTCTCCCCCCCATATGTTTTCGCTACAGCATATTTCCCCAAAAACCTCTCTATCAGCTGCTTCATGGTATTCCTCCAAAGTGTTTCTGAGCTCTTCTAGGGCCTGGTCATTCCCATCCTCCCATGCCTCACGCTCCAGCGTGGCCAATTTCTTTCCCAGTGATTCCAATTGCCCTCTAATTGACCGTTATACCCCAGAATGTTTGGCCATCGCTATTCCTCTATAACATACTTTAAACATCTCCCATACCGTGGCAAACTGGGGGACGCAGTCAATATTTGTAGCAATAAAAGTTTCAATCGCTTCCGTCATTTCAGATTTAAATACTTTGTTGTAGAAGAGCGTAAGGCGGGAACCTCCAAGAGTACAGGGCTGGTCTTTTCGATGGGCTAGTAATATCCAGCTGAATAGGTGAGTGATCTGAAAATGAGCGGGGATGAATCCCACAACCACAAATCAACCCACTCAGGGATCTAGAAGTGAACCAGTAATCAATTCTAGTATACAAGTCATGTGGAGCTAAGTAGTGTGTAAAGCCTCCCACCCCACTCCGTCTCGAGCACTAGACTTCAACCAGGTCCAATTCAGCTATAGCATCCTCTATCGCCTTTGCCGCCAAAGACTTACGCTGGCTCGGCCCTCTTGAACGGTCCAATGCTGGATCTAGGACACAATTAAAAACCCCTCCCCACACCTGCGGGAACAATGGCAGTCTACGTGCGCGCCCTAGCAGATCTCGATAGAATTGCGGGTAATCAAAATTAGGGCCATAAACATTTACAATGAGGAAGTCTAACCCCTTTTCTTTACATCTAGAAATGACACATCTAGAAATGACATATCTGTCTCAATCACCTCTAGAGTGATGCCAGTTCGCGGATTTACCAGGTGGCTGCACCCCGTGCAGGAACAGAAAAACATGCAGCATGAAATAGGCTATGCAATCTCCTGCGCGTGAGCATAGGACTGTCAGCGGGTAGATGGGACTCTTGTAGAAGTGCCACGTCCACACTATATCTGGTGGGATAAGCGATTATCTTCTTAGTTTTCCTGAAATAATTTAGTCCCCTAACATTCCAAGTCAGCAGTCGCAGCCTATCCCCCATGGTCTAACTTAGGGATCTTATTTACATTATTATATTCCATCTGTACTTCCAAGGGAACTTTCCAGTTTTGGGGAATCACCTCTAGGATCGCTGGGCAAGCTATTTGCACTGCAACCATGACTACACAGAACAAAGAAAACGTACGACTTTCAATGCCCCCCACCACCCACATCATGCAAACCCCAACTCAGCACAGACTAATCCCCCGACCCTCCGCCCTTTCCCACAAATAAAGAACACTTAAATAGCATAGAGTGAGTAACACACAGGGGCAGATGTTACCTCAGCTCCGTAAAGAGCACTACTAATACAATACACCAAAGTGCCATCTAAATGTATCTAGTACATCCATGTAATAGCAGTTAACCTACTTACAGCTTGTCGGCAATGAGCAGGTCATACTCACCTCCTCTATGAGTTAAACGGTCTATTGACATAATGACAGGCTTAGTAAATCGATATCTCTCACATTAACAACAAATCGAGATAATTATAACTATATTTAAGATATTCAGAGTCCTTAAAGTCCTGAATGGGAATTCTGGTACTCTGGATGCAGAAAGCCTACTGCAGATAGTGGGGTAATTCTGAATTCAGTTCACATCAGCCCAGACCAGTGTGAGTCTATCTAGCAAATGTTACTTCAATCCTGCTCATCCATACCGCCACCAGTGGCCTTGTCCTGTCTTTCTGATTCTGTGTTACGCTCATCCACCTGGAAGTGTTCCTTTAAAGCCTTCTGCAACAATCTAGGATCCAGGAAAATCTTTGATTTACCATTCATAGTAACTTTGAATCTGGACAGATAAACAATGGTGTAATCCATATTTTGTTCCCGCAAACGTCTCTTCAGAGGAGCGAACTGTCGTCTGGCCTCTTGTACCCTCATTGTAAAATCCGTGAACAATGAGATTTTGGAACCCTCATACTGTAAGTCTTTCTTTTCTCTGGCCTGTTTTAGGGTGGCGTCCCTGTCCTTGTAGTTCAGCAATTTTGAAAACACCGGACGTGCGTGACTGAGCTCCCGGGGGAGGTTTAGGGCCAAGTGATCGATGGGCATATTCCACCACAAATATTTCCGAAAATGTTTCTCGACCTAACAGAGCAACCAGTAATTTTTCTATGAAGGTCTCCATGTCGCCCATTGCGGTGGATTCTGGCAGGCCCGTGATACGTATGTTACTTCTCCTGGACCTAGCCTCCAAATCTTCTGCTTTGTCTTGAAGCGCCATAATTGTTTTCGCCATTTGCTTTGGGGTTGTATCTACCTCAGTCTGCGCTTCCTCCACCTCTGACACCTACCGTTCTGTCATGTCGAGCCTCTCAGAATGTTTATCAATCGGCTCCGACATTCTGTCCATGCGATATGCCAGCGTGTCTATTTTCGCATCTATAGTTGCCAGACTCTTCTGCATCGCTGCCAGGATCTTTTTGATGTCTACCTCCATCTGTTTTGGTGCGTCTTTGTGCTCGTCCGAGGTCCGGGCATCACCGGCATCTCTGCATCTCGATTACTGTTGCTCAAATTGCAACTTAGGTTGCATCTTGTCCACTTTGCCCATTCTGGGACCCGATGGGAGTTGGGTTATCACCAGATCTTGCCCCTCGAGCGGCGCTCTGATCCTGCGCAATACCGAGTGTCTTATAGTGTGTGCTCAGGCACGATAGTGTCGGGCGTACTGGCAATAGGTGTGACTGGTGGACAACCTTATTCCCAGTAGGAGATTGTATCGGTAGCCTGCAGGCCAGGAGCCAGCAAGGTCTGGACCGAGGAAAGATCAAGGACTCCGTAGCAGGTATATGTCTGGAGTTCGATTTCGTGAGCGAGAAAGGCTCTCGCGCCTCCCAGCAGGTGTAGGTCTAATTGTCCACTGCGACTAGGTGGGGCAAGCAAAGTCAGTCATACACTTCTCTCCCCTGGCTATTTTTTACCACAATCTCATCTCACCCTCAGCACTAAAAGTGCGATTCACTTCCCGGGGATTCTCCATCTGGGGTGGGGTGTGTGGTATGGTAGTCAGATCTTCCAGTAACCACCACACCAATGCTGGAGAGACGCGAAGTATCATAAACAGAGATTGGTATGGAGGAATTAATATAAAGTTTATTTCTGAGTAGAGCACATTCAATTACCTCTCATCAGTTTTTTATCCTTTAAACACATATAATTTCATTAATAAGGACACACATATACAATGGCACCTAGTCAATCAATAACATTTCATTACAAACAAAATGACATGTGAAAAAGATATATACAAAAATCATACAAACAACTAAACGTTGCCAATACCCATAACAATTTATACTCGTGTCCACTCTTTCAGTCTGGGTGATACACTTAGAGGTAGTCCAGGTTAACAAATAAGGCAAAAGGGGTTTATTTTGCCTCTTCAGGACAGGGGCAATGGAACAAAAACTAAACAAAATAAATGTATATACATTAATTACCCACCGTTTCTGACCTATTATATGTATACAGCATGCTGGCTATACCGGGCAGATGCCTGTGTAATTATAGTTACCACAGTGTCACCAGAGAAGTGCGAAAGATGTGTGGGATAATCAAACCTCATATCGATTTGGAAAAAATGCCGGTTACAATGGTGCCCCAACACTAGCACCATGTGAATTCTAGAATCGAGTCAGTGGAAGAGTGCACATGATATATAAGTAAGTGTAGGAATTGTGTCCCAGAACATTTCGAACTCGAGACATGCCTAAATCACAGGGCAAACTTAAAAAGTCTCCTCAGTAACTTACATAAATGTTTGCACCGGTCGTTTATAATAACAGATCACGTCAGTAACGTCTCTACGTGTGTCCCACACATGAGGTAAGACCACCTAAAAGACCAAAAATTCAGACGTATATGTAAAAAGGATCGATCTGTCAAAGCTTGTCACACCATCCGTGCCTTTGATGTAGCTCAACTATCATTCACCTCTCCTTCACAGAGGCGAACTTTCCGTCGTGTGTGCCAAAAACTTCTATATGCACCCAAATGACTCACTGTTTCCCTAAAGGTAAAAACTCTGATTAGATGGGAGTTAACCTACAAACAATCACCTCTCTGTAATGTTGTGCTTCACCCCCAGTGATATACAGCAGCCAAAGTAGGTTTTACCCAATGTTTTATTGATTACATGCGTAGTACACCTAAGAGCTCCGGGCAGCCGCCTCCGAACGCTTCGTTTCTCCCTCGCGTTCTTCGCGCTCACTCGTGCATTTGCAGACGTGCCAAATCGGCCGTCTCGCGCATTCGCGTGTTGACGTAGTGCCCGGTCAACTAGACCGCGACACTACATATCTCCCCTTTTTTACACCACACACAAAACTATTTACACAACTGAGACTGTGTTACCGTCGATAGTCTATTACTCCAGTTCATAGTCCTTAAGCCTGGCTGGTCTCACCACCGCTCTCCCCACTCGGGTGTATCTTACCGGGGTAGCGTGTCCTTCTCGGCTCTCTGCTGCAACAGGGCTTCCCCTTCTTACTTCTGGGGTGCCTTTCCCTTCTCTTCCTCCTTTCTCACCCTCTTCCCGGGTCCTTTCTTCCCTATGTAGTCTTTCTCGTTCATCCTCTTCGTTGATCTGATCTTCCTGCCTACTCTCTCCCTTTTCTCCGTTCGATGTTCCTTCTTCGTCCCTCATGTTCTCTGGGGCTGTCACTCCTTCATTGTCCTCTCGGGGCCACTATAAGATTTTGTTACACTTGGCCATGTGGTCTTGGGACCATACATTCCCTTCACTGAGTAGCGCCGCTCTGTCATACACCTCTTCCACTCTCAGGGGTTGGGAGTATTTGCTGTCTCCCTTCCTCTTGAGGATTGCCAGCTTTACTCTGACCCACTCCCCTTTTTCCAAAGCTGTCTCCTTCACATTCTTTCTGTTGTTGTAATGGTCAGTATATATTCTCCGCGCTTTCTCCAGGTTATGTTGCACCACTGCAGGGGACCACTTGCTTGTGATTGTCTTCTCCTGCCACGCGACATTGTCTTTCGTGAAGGGTTGCCTTCCGCGTAAAATTTGAAACGGGCTGTACCCCGTGCTAGTGGGGGTAATGCGGTATGCCCATAGAAAGCTTAGTATCTCCTTTTCCCAGTCCTTGCCTCCGGAGATAGCTGCTCGTATAGAGCCCATTATCACCCTATTGAACCTTTCCACTTGGCCGTTGCTGGCAGGGTGATATACTGCCGTGTGTTTAAGTCGTATGCCATTTCTTTCTGCGAATTGGTTCCATTTGTCCGAGGTGAACTGGGGCCCGTTGTCGCTTATAATGGTTCTGGGGATGCCTTCCCTGAGGAATACCATTGTAAGGAATCGAATGATCGTGCCTGTGTCCATTTCTTCTTGAATGTGAACCTCTAGCCACTTTGAGTATTTGTCCACTATCACACATATGTACTTCGGAATGCCCATGTTGTCGAGGCCCCAAGATGTCTACCGCCACTTCTTCCCAGGGATTACAAGGGTTCGTGAACTTCCCTAGAGCTGGTCTCATGGGTTTCAGAATTTTGTCAGCTCCTTGGCACTGTACACAGTCTCTGACATGCCTCTCCACCTGGAGGTCCATGCCCGGCCACCAATATGTTTGTTTAGTTAGAGTTTTCGTTTTCACGATTCCCAGGTGTCCCTCATGTATTATTTTCAGAAGGTGTGGTATTATCTCTGCTGGTGGTACCACCCGGTTTCCTCGGTATACGAACACCCCATCATTTCCTACCGACAACTCGTCCCTGACTTCATAGAATTGCCGAATTTGGGGCTTCTGGTGTCTCCTATTGGGCTACCCTCGCATTATGTATTTCTTGACTTCCTCCAGATCTCCATCTGCTCCGTAGGCGTCCTTCCATTCTCTCCTGCTTATCGCCCTTTCCGGATCTTCCGTCAAGGCTACCATCTCCTCATCTTCTTCTGTGCCCGTTGTGGCACTCTCCTTTGCCGCCGCCCGGCTGAGATAATCCGCTATCTTGTTCCTCGATTCTGGTATATATTCCACGTCATAGCGATATTCCAATAGTTTCAGTGTCATCTTCGCTATTCGGGGTGTCGCGCCGGCATGACCACTGGACGTTAATACCTTCACCAGGGGTTTGTGGTCTGTCATCAGCAGGAATCGCGTGCCCCACAAGAACTGGCGATATTTCCTCATGGCCCATACGGCTGCCAGCATCTCTTTCTCGATCACGCTGAACTTTTGTTCGGAATTCGTCAGTGATCTCGATGCAAAGCTGATCGTCTCCTTCTTGCCATCTTGCCTCTCTTGCATGAGCACTGCTCCCAACCCCTTTTCACTGGCATCTGTCATCAGGATCGACTTCCCTAGGGGATCGTACCCTTGTAGTGGGATAGCTTGGCTTATTTCACATTTGACTATGTCGAACTCTTCTTGCTCTACTTCCGTCCATGTGAATGCTGTTTTCTCCCTCGTGAGCTGCCTCATGTGGTGCGTTTTCGTGGCAAAATGTTGGACGAACTTACTATAGTATTCCGCCATCCCTAGGAAGGATCGTACTTCCTCCTTGGTGGCGGGTGGAGGAGCATCGCATATGGCTGGCACGTTCCCCTTCTTTGGTGTTATCCCACTCTCTCCAATTTCGTGCCCTAGGTAGGTGACCGACGACATGCCGAAATGGCTTTTCTCCCATTCTGCCGTTAGTCCGTTGTCCTCCAGGATCCTGAGCACCACCTCCAGCTTTTCGTCATGGTCTTTTTGTTCCTTCCCCATCACTAGGATATCATCCTGGAAGTATTGTACTCCCTCTATGTCCTTGAACAGTCGGGCCATTCGCTTTTTGAAGATCGCCGCTGCTGTTGCCAGCCCAAAAGGCATGCGGCAGAACTGATAGCACCCGAAGGGAGTTATGAAGGACGTCAGTTTCTTACTCGTGTGGTGCAGGACTACCTGATAGTAAGCTGACTTTAGATCGATGGTAGAGAACCACTTCACTCCTCTTGTTCGTGCTAGCATCTCCTCTATACGTGGTAGTGGGTACTTCTCCACCACTATACATTTGTTGAGTTGTCTGAGGTCCACACATAAGCGCACCTTGCCTGACGGTTTCATGGCCACCACTACTGGCGCCAACCATTCCGCGCTATCAATGGGTTCAATGATCCCTTCTTTTTCCAGTCGGTGTAACTCCTGTTGCACTGCCTCTCTCACGGCGATCGGTATGTTCCTCACTTTGTGTGTGACCGGTTGGACGTTCTCCTTTAGCACGATTTTGTGAGTAAACTTTTCCAATTTCCCTATCTTGTCCCCAAATATCTTCGGGTGCGCGCTTCGCAGTCCCGCTGCCTTTGACCATCTTCCTTCCAACGCTACTAACACTTGTGTGTCTCCTCCCGGATGCAGTTGTATGCCCAATTCCCCTTGGTCCATCCACCCCAGGACTGAGGGTCCCTTCTCTGCAACGTACAATTTACACTGGGCGCTGCGTTCTTTGAACTGGAAGAGCAGTTTCCTAAATCCCACCATTGGGATAGGCTCCCCCGTGTAGGTGACAGGCCGTATGTCCGGTGGTTCCGGGTGTGGACCCACTGTCGGTTTGAACTTCGCTTCCCACACCGACCTTTGGACGATCGTGTAGGGGGAACCTGAATCAGCTACAATGGTGATTTCCACTCCTCCGATGTGAATGTCGCACTGGGGTTTTCGAGCTCTTCTGCCGTCAATACCTAGTACTTGGTCTTCCACGCACAGCACTTCATCATCTTCTTCCTGGCCCTCTTCATCTTCTCCTGGGTCTTGTGCTACGTACTTCACCGCGCGCTGTTTCCATTTCCTGCGACACACCTTCTCATAATGGCCGACCAGGCCGCAGAACGAGCACTTAGCTCTGAAGGCCAGACAACGCTTGTCGTGCGCCGCGTGGCTCGGGCTACCGCACCTGTAGCACTTCGACGTTCCTTCTCTGTCCTGTTTCCACGTCTGTCCCGGCTTTCCTTTCCCTTTGTACGTTCCCTTATTTTCTCCTGGCGTCAGTTTTCCTCTACCATATTGGTCGGCGTCTTCCACCTTGTTTACCGTTGGTCTCGAGGTCTGGTCTCTCTTCGCTGCGTCTGCGCAGCGCTTGGTCAGTTCTGCTCTTTTTACGATGGCTATAACGTCTTTTAACGTTGCGTCTCCGCTTGCCCACAATTTATCCTGCACCGTTTTGCTTGTCGTGTGCATGACGATTTGGTCCTTTATAAAGTCGTCGTGTAGAGCTCCGAACTTACACGTTATCGCCAGCTTCCTTAGTGCTGCCACGTAGTCGTCTATCGTTTCCCCCGCTTCTTGCTTCCTCTGCTGGAAATTGTAGCGGTCGATAGATGTGCAGACTGCAGGGCGATAATGGTTATCCAAGTCTTCAATAGCATGTTTGAACACGTCATTGTCCGCTGCTGGACGGGTGACCGGCGTTAGGTTTTGGAATACTCGTATGCCCTCTGGTCCCAGATTGTGCAAGAGTATCCTTTTCCTCCGGCTGCTGGAGAACGCCTCTTCATTTTCGTCTTCCAGTGCTTCGAGGTAATTTTTGAAATATTCTCTCCAATCCTCCCATTTCATTTGAGGCTCCCCTGGTCTTGGTAGGAACGGGACCGGCGTCGTTAGCGTTGATGCCTGTGCGCACATCTTGGTTTCCACCTGTTTCCTGGGACTACCTGGTGCCTCCGTCCCTTGTCCCTTCCTTTGGGTCGTCTGGGCCTCTTCGGACCCTTCTGCGCCTTCCCTTCCTGATTCCGCCAGGGCCTCTTCTAACTTTCGCCCCTGTCTCGCTTACCCCGCTTTCTTGCACTTGGCTGGCACTCCTGCGTGTTCTCTTGCCTCCCGCTGGCTTGCGTCTGCCACTGCCGCGCTCTCTCGGTGTCCTGGAGTCTTTCCTGTGACCCCCTGGTGTTCCTACTCCTGTCGGGCGTCGTATCCTCCAATTCTCCTGCTGTTGGGGGGCTTCCTCTGTCCTGGGTGACCTTCAGGGTCCTCTGTGTCCCAGCCTCGTCGCCACTGTAATGTTGTGCTTCACCCCCAGTGATATACAGCAGCCAAAGTAGGTTTTACCCAATGTTTTATTGATTACATGCGTAGTACACCTAAGAGCGCCGGGCAGCCGCCTCCGAACGCTTCGTTTCTCCCTCGCGTTCTTCACGCTCACTCGCGCATGCGCAGATGTGCCAAATCGGCCGTCTCGCGCATTCGCGTGTTGACGTAGTGCCCGGTCAACTAGACCGCGACACTACACTCTCTCTCCCCCACACACTATCATGCCCCCGTATTACTCACTTTAATGAGTCCTACGTATTCCACTGTGAATACTCTCTCCCTTTCCACCGCCGCACCCGTCAGCGTGTGCCAGAGTCACGCCGGCTGCTCAGCTGGTTAAATCGAAAGTATTGACGTCACTTCAGGAAGTAGACAGAGAAAGCGGAGTCGCCAATACCGCCGCTACTAGAACGCGTACTTCACATGGCGTCCTGCGAGTCCCGGTGAAACAAGGCTAACGGAGTAAACCCACTAGTCAAAAAACTGGTACTATATAGAGTGCCGAATGGAAATTCCACATGTACTAATAATTTATCGTGAGTCCAAGGGAGAAAGCCAAAGGAGGGGCGAATGAGGAAAGATATATAAAAGGACCAACTAAAAAGCACAGTAGACTCTATCAAAGCGATTAATTACTGTACATTGCTCCTGATATCACACAGTGTGCAACACGCACTGACTCTGGTTTCATATCCCAAATTGGAGTCTCAAGTGATCGTGGCAGAAGCCACTTACAAATTCTTATAGCCAGCATGCCTAACACAAGCAAGGTTCACAATCTTCAACATTAATTTATATACATATATACAAAAAGCTTGTGATGGATTATATACAATGTGGTCATATATAGCGCAGAACAAATGGAAAAAGATCACATACTCTAGAATATCTAATTCATATTAGCTTTATCCTAGCATTTCATCAAGTTAATCACTTAGCATATATTTACAGTCATAGTAAAGCACAGATTTCATCCCGATCCTTAAGTCCTTCAATCAATATATGATACTTCTCTATCATACGGGCCTCCAACCGATTGAGAATCATTTGTAAAGTAGTTTTATTTTGTGCTTTAACTACAATTAGTACTGTCCACTTCAAATCATTCTCATCATGGCCTTGCTGCACAAAATGTTGGACTAGTGGGGCTCCTTGTGTTTTACAACGTATACGAGATTTATGCTGCAATATTCTCATTTTAACAACTTGGGTGGTCTGACCAATATACACTTTAGCACAAGGGCATATCACAGAGTAAACTACATTTTTGTATTGCAGTTTGAAAAACTCAATTGTGTATGCTGTTTGTTATTAACCTCGATGGATTTCGAGTCACTTGTATGCGGGCATGCAGAGCAATTATTACATCTATAGTGCCCTATCACTGCTGGTAGACCTAATAGGCCCCTTAGATCCTTTCTCGTTGGTTGTGACCGTGCAGCTCTCACCAGATGTTGCCCTAAATTGTTCCCTTGTCGGAATGCCTGGGGATATTTAGATGTTCTATCAACCGCAGATTCCGTAAAATGATTTCTTTCACCTTATTTGCCTTAGGATTAAATGTAAGCACACAGGTCAACTGCTCTGAGTCTTGTTTGGCCTTGGGAGTGAGTAGACATTCGCGTGGGGTAAACCTGGCCCTTTTCAATTCCCCTCGGACCAGTTTCTTTGGATAGCCTCTAGCTGTTAATTTTTCTTGTAAAATTTCAGCATTCTTGAAGTAATCATTCTTTTCGGTGCAGTTTCGACGAACTCTCAAAAACTGCCTGTATGGTAAATTGTCCTTGAGATTTCTTGGGTGGCCCGAGGTATATTCTAGAAGGGTATTACGATCAGTTGACTTAGTGTATAAGTCCACCTCCAACTTGCCATCTTTATCGATGACCCAAACATCTAAAAAGTTTATTCGAACATTACTTGATGTTTTTGTAAACTTCAGGTCACTGGTGCGAGAACTGAGCCACATGTGGAACTGTTCCAGTACTTCCTGGGTCCCGTTCTATATCATAAAAACATCATCGATAAAGCATACCCATTCAATGATGTGCGCTTTAAATGGAGTAGTTTCACCAAAAATGTATTGCATTTCAAACTAATCCATCACCAGATTAGCTATTTCAGGGGCGAAGCAACAGCCCATCGCCACGCCCTTTATTTGTAAAAACAAATCGTTTTTAAAAACAAAGAAATTGTTTTTCAAACAAATATGAGCTAATGCTGTAAGAAATTCTCTTGGTACCTGGTGAGGTCTAGGTCTTTTGTCAAGCACCATAGTCATGACCACCAGTGCTTCATCTTGCGGAATGTTTGTATATAAACTTTCGATGTCGAATGAGACCAACAGCTGTTGGTCTCTATCGAACATCGAATGTTCTATTTTGGAGATAAGGTCCATGGTATCTCTCACAAATGCTTTGGTTTGGGCCACAAATGGTTTTAAAAACACAAAAATTTACTTTGCCAAGGGTTCCAACATTGAGCCGCACGCCGAAATAATCGGCCTGCCCGGCGATTGTGTAGCATCTTGGTGTACCTTTGGGAGTACATATATGTTGGGTATTTTTTGGGTGGTGAAATTTAAAAATTCATGTTCTTTCTTACATAGATACCCAGACTCTAGAGCCTCCGTAGTCAAATGCTGGATTTGTGCTTTCAATCGTGCTGAAGGGTTGTCTATGATGGGGCGATAGTGTTCTCGATTACTCAATTGACGCATGATTTCTTCATCATATTTATTACTGTCCTATAGCACAATCCCTCCTCCCTTATCGGCTGGTTTAATTACCATAAGAGGATTTTCAGCTAGATTTTTTAATGCCTCTTGTTCATTTTTTGAAAAATTGGATTTATAAGAAATCCGCTTGGTATTCAGTGTATCTATTTCGTGTAATATCTGATCTTCAAAGAATATTACCTCATCCGGCATAGCCGCTCGTTCTGGACAAAAGGAGGGTTTTTTCTTGAGGCCACTAACATTTCTATCTGAAACTTCATTGAATTCTGAGAAAAATACCTTAAGTCTGATTTTACGTAAAAATTACAGGACCTCTATCTTTGTATCTACTGGATCTTGTACCCTACTTGGGACAAATGACAATCCCTTTTGTAATACATTTAATTCAGCATGTTTGGTTAGATTATAAATTGGGATCAAGTCAGTATTCATTTGTTCAATTTGATTCAGGTGATCTATTGCCTGTATACTCTCTGCCCTGAAACTGAAACAAAATACGGTTCAAAGCCGGAGGGTCCCAGGGAAGTTTAAAGACCACACAGGATTTAATCCCCAACAACAGAGCAATTAACAATAAGAAATCCGAGGTCTACAAAAAACGTTATAAACAAGTGTGGAAAAAACCACTACTAATCAGTTATGAAAAAAGGAGAAAAAGATTTGCAACCAGTATGAGAACATCTTTCGTGTCCTTCAAATAGGTAGGCATCTTGGCAACAAAAGGTCGAAGAAAGTGATCAACAAAAGAATACAAAGGTTCAAGAAGTGAACCTAGACCTGAAATGATAGGACGACCAGGAGGAGGTTGTTGATTTTTATGCACCTTAGGAAGCGTATAAAAATAAGGCACAATAGGAAAGCCTCTAACTAAGAATGTTGCTTCATTAGCGGTAATCCAATTATTCACTCGTGCTTCTTCCACTAGGATTTTAATCCCTTGTTGTAACCTCTTGGTCGGATCCTCTTTCAGCAATCTATAAAATCTAGCATCTTGTAGTTGTCTTAGACATTCTGTACGGTAGGCGGAAGTGTCCATTACCACAATCGCACCCCCTTTGTCTGCGGGTTTGATCGTTATGGTGTCATCCTTGGTTAGTGATGTCAAAGCTTGTCGTTCTCCTTTATTAAGGTTCTGGTATTGTCTACTTTCATCGGAACAGATGCTGGTAACCTGAGAGGTAACTGCATTCATAGCGGTTTATAATTTCGACCGCTGATGCTCTGTATTTTTAATCCTGGCAAAGAACGTCTTATAATAAAGTTTTCTCTTGACGTCCTTTAGTCAGTTTTAAACTTCACTTTCCTCACAGTTTTGGTTTTGTTTTGCGCTGCGTCCTCATTCATACTACTAGCTCTTCATTTGTGGATTTATAACATCCAATTTAACTTACTAAAACATCCCTGAGCTCCTCCCTCTTAGTAGAGGGGGTTGTAGCCCCCAGAGGAACTAGGTTTTTCCTCTGGGAGGAGAATCCCAAATGATGAAGCATGTCACCTTGGGTGAGTGAGGGATTTCGTCCTGTAAAGGGATATGCCCTTAAATAACTGTGTAGCTTAATTACTAGTTCAGTTTCACTCTTTTTCTCCTTTTTTCATAACTGATTAGTAGTGGTTTTTCCACACTTGTTTATAACGTTTTTTGTAGACCTCGGGATTTCTTATTGTTAATTACTCTCTGCCTTGTCCTGAAGTATCCCTGCTCCTGGTTTTGCTGTTGTACTGGTGCTCTCCATCCCCCCTCTGAATCCCCGGCCCCTGTTTCCACCTCTGTCTAAAAAAGGAAGGGCTCTGGGATATTGATAATATGGTTGGTACGCTGGGTATGGCTGATAATACGGACCAGCTCCCTGGTCCGAATCTGAAGAGGAATCTGAAAAGGTCAAAAACTAAGTCCGTGAACTACCTCTATATTGTAAATTAAGACTGCTGGGGTTATTATTTTTGAAGAAATCTTCTTTCAAACATGTGTACACCAAATCCAATTTAACATTTTTAATGTCCTTTGTCACTTTAGAAGCTTTTTAATTCACTGTATGGGTCTTAAAATCTACCAGTGTTTTCTCTATAGTTTCTAATAGGGATTTCGCATCCACTCTGGCGGTGTCACCCCCGATTTCCTCCTTCAATTTCTTGATTTCCTTAAGTTCCTCCTCACTGATTCGTAGAGCCGTCTGGATAGATAGTACAATCCAGCCACGGGAACACTTCTTACCTACTCCACTAAAATCCAGTAAATATAGCTTATCATTCACAAAAAATACAGGGATATTCTTCACCTGCAATCATGCGGGGATAGTATTTGACTTCAAGTGTTCCAATAGCACCTGAGAGTGCAGGTGTATATCATGGGAGCAGGTTCTGCCTCAGCCAGGGCAGTGGAATCTCCTTAACTAAAGCAGCATGAGCTGATTCCTGACTGCAAACAGGCCGCCCCGTCCCCAGCTCCACAAACCCACGTACCTCTGCTCTGTGAGGCAACACAGCCCAGGCCTGGATTGTTCCCCACGGCGTCTGCAAGCAATGGTAGGGCCCGCTAAGGTCCTCCTCTGCTCACCTCAGCATCACAGCGCCACCGTGCCACACCCGACTTGGTCGGCAAGGCCCAGGGCGTCAGGTCTGACACGTCCGTGCTCCGCTGTCAGACCGAGTTTGCGGAGGCGTGCAACCGCACAGCCAACGTACGCAGGTAGGGCAGGTCGTGCATGGCCCCACAGCTCTCGGAGAACCCCAGCGGCTGAAACGAGCACTCCGTAGTGGGCGTAGGCCACAGACACAGGCCGCAGATGGCTCCGCCGTCAATATCCCTTGTTGTCGGTGATCTGCGCATCCAATGAAAGTGCAATGGCATCAGAACACGATCCGCTCGTTTTGGTGCTGAATGGAGTCATGGATGAAGGGATAATGAAGGATTATGTGGATGGCTTGCGGAGCTCATTCAGAGCGTGGCCATCTTGAGCCTTGACAAGCTCCGCCCCCCCAACAGCTGCGTTGTTCACCCAAACCTAATGATTTAAACCAGGCTACAACAGTGCCATCCAACCATAGAGACTGAAAGTAACTGAAGAGGATGGCATGACCGATTGTGTCAAAGGCCAATAAGAAGACAGTGAAACACTACCTGCCTCAAAGGATTTGTGTGAAGAGCTTTGATATCAATGCCAAAAAATTAAACAGTAAATGTTTTTAAAAGAATGCAGTGAAGAAGCAAAACTCCTTTCCTGCAGCATGGCGCTGCATACCCAAGCAGCTGCAAAGCCTCGATTTTCAAATTGCTCAGTGCAGCTAATATTTTTTAGTTATTACCTACATAGTGCTGTGTATTTGAAGTCATTACATTTAAATGCCTTCTTGTGGCTTTCATGAAGCTGAACTGAACATGAAGAACTGACAAAAGTAGACATTAAACACATGATTAGCACAACAAACTAGATAAATACTATAATGGAACCTCATCGCTCACGACTGCAAGGTAGGAAAACTTTAAAAGAATGGTTAAAGAAACAGTAGGCAAAAAAATCACATCCAATTGATCAATATAAGTTTAACAGAAGGTGTACTCCATGACCGGGCTATGGGTAAACTTGTAAACTTGGGGATTTATAGAGCGCAGTTGTTGCCCGAAGGCGTCCAAGCGCTAGGATAACCGTGACCTACAGAGAGCAGGGAAGGGGAAAAAAACAACGGTTTAGCAGGCAGATGTGAAAAGGTGGGTCTTCAGTTGCTTGCGAAACATAGTAAGGTTCACAGATGTCCATGACCAGATATGCTGCAGATACCAGTAAGTGTTTTCCAGGCTTCCTTTTATGAAAATTATTTGTCATTGTATCAGATCCACTAAATCTTTGTTTACTCTCTTCCATTTGACGGGTCACCCTAAAGCTTTTATCCTTTTAATACATAAAACTTGTTTTGTGGTGCCTGCTGGGGTGATCGCTTCTCTGCCCCCTCACCTCATAACCGTCAAGCAAGCTTAGGGATGACTCCCTACATAACACAAAGAGCCTTATGTTGAGGGACTTTGACTCCCCCTTCTGAGACTATGGACCAACCCAAGTTGCAACTTTTCTATTCCCATGAATGAAGCTCTTTGTCAAGTCTGCTGTACTCAATTAGCTGGAGACTGAAGCAGAAGTTGAACTTAGTAGAACACTTCTCTTGGAGGCCTATAAATCTCCTCCCTGGAATTTGCAGAGAAGGAAATGGAGAATCCTGGGGAAAATAAATAATTGCCCGGCAAGTGTTTCCCTTTACACTCTGACACACCCTTATTATTTTTTAATTATCCTCAGATTTTCCTAAGTGCAAAGTATTTGGCAAATAAATGATGACACTGATAAAGAATGAAAACTCGGATTCAATGTTCTGTTTTGAGATACCATAAGCAGGGCCACTAGAATTATGCGGCAGAAGGGGACCAAATTATGAGGCAGGTTTGACTCAATTATGCAGTAAGAAAAAGCAAAGTATGCAGTGTAATGTGTCACATTTTGTGATAGTACTACCTTATTATTTTGTCATTTTTACACGTGCTAACTCTGCCTGGGCAAAGTTTCACCTCATTAGTACCAGTTTAACATCACAAATACAGCAATCAGCAGCTCGAAAGTGATGACTGGACCTTTGCCAAGCGTCTTCCACTTCGAGGCAATACGGGGAGCTGCATTTTTATTAACCTTGGAACTGTTTGCGCTCGAAACACTTTTTTTTGTTAAAATTTGCAGATTATGCAGCAGGTGATGGATTATGTGACAAATGCGGCAAGCCATCAAGTATGCAGAAAACGCTGCGATCCAAAAATAACATAGTTCCAGTGGCCCTGGCCATCAATTTGCTTTTCCTCCTCTATCTGAAATGTTCATTATTTTACTTTTTTTTTTAAACAATACCTTACAAACAGTGGCAAAGCCAACAGCTCGGTACACAATTTAGAACGGGAGAACTATTAACGTTGCCAAAGCTTGTTATGAAATGCCACATGGATCCTCCATCCATGTGGCATTTCATAACAAGCTTTGGCTTCTTTGTTTACATCGCAAGCAGTCAATAAAGGCAGCGCTGTGTCGCGAGCTCTTTTGGTGCACGCGCTTGGCCCCTGACAGCGCGCGCGCGGACACAGCAGCTGACCGCCAGCCTCGAGGCTCACTGCATTGGAAATGTAATCAATGTATCAGGCGGTGACAGCTCTCTGTCTTCAGGCGACTGCCGCGGGAGGCGTCGGGGCACACGAGGGAGCTGCCGATCTAAAGCTCCCTAACACCAGGGGGCGCTTGTGATCACTGGTCCTCAGCGCCAGAGATTCCAGGGAGGTGTCTGGTCACGCCTGGTGAGGCGGCAGCCGGATCAGAAGCCCCATTTTAATGAGGACTTCTGAAGAAGTCTTCTGTGTCTGCGGGGATCGAGGCCCGGGCAGCGTGACAGCTTGTCTGTCGTTATATCAATAAACTCGCCGATTTTTATTTAATTTAATTTTTAATGTCGTGGCCAGCGTGTAAGGCTCCTTGCGGTTTCAGCAGAGGCGGTGAGACCCCGCATCTCAGGCGCACCTGCTGAGTTTCTGGGTTCATGTTTGCACAGCAACTGGCATTAAAATATGTACTTTCGCTTTGTAAAGTCCCTGTCTCTCAGTTAGATGTGCTGTTTTCCGAAACGTAATTAGATATTTGATGGTTTTTCTAAATTTGCTGATTTTGGAAAGGAAACGTCATGTGACAACCCTGTTCCGTTGCATTTTGTATTGATTCTTATTGAAAAACAAGCAATTCGAACTGCAACATTTTGCAAAAAAACGAACAAATGACATTCTTTGTGTCAGCAGAAAAAAATAACTATTTTTGGTATCAAGAATATTACATACCTACTCTTTCTTTCAGAGTTCACTGTTGTATAGAACATTTAACTCTATAGGGTGGAATGAATATTGGCTACAAATGCGATTATTCCCAGACTCGCATAATATAACTCCTGTAAGGCACCTTGTCACGTGACACATTTAGCCAGCCCTGTTTTTTTAAAGCCATGATCACATTTATTCAAGTCAAATATAACTTTCATTTGGCATCTGCCACAAAAGTGTTAAAAAAAAAAAATAAAACATACAAAGTATAAAAACATCTTATTAAAAAGCAGCAAAAATCTCCGTTAGCAGCATATATAAGTCAAAATTGTCCCAAGCAATTTCTATTTTTTCCATGTAATCCGCAAAAGCATAATTACCAGCTGGTACACAAAAAGCATTGGGAATGCAGTAGGTCTTGCAGTTACATTGTAAATGGCAATCTCTTTTATTATGTGTTATGGAGGGTATGTACGTGGTGTGTAGTGTAACTGTAGGTTGGATTGGATTTGTTAGTTGTGGGATTGTGTGACGTGGAATTGTATGATGTGGATTTGTGTAGTGTAATTATGTGGCATGGTGTGCTGTAGAATTATGTGGATAGATTTGGGAGTAGAGGTAGGGCAGTCCTCATCAGCTGCGGGGCACCCATTTTCCATACCCAGAGAGACAGGCTTCATTTCTTCCTGAAGGGGCATCTTCTTGTTCGCTTTGGCTTTGCCTCAAGGCCCAGTCATTGTCCTTTAGGCCCTCAGGTTGCTGGTGGGTTGGCTGCTGCCAGCAAGTGGTGATGGAGACTCACGTAGATGTTCTGAGGTCACAGCCAATGGAGTTGCCACTAAATTTCATCAGATAGGTGTGAATTATTGAGTATCTGAGTGATTGTTGGCCTGCTTGCTCTCGCCCCATTCCTGGGTAACTTGCAATGAGGGGAATTGCACGAGGCAGTGGCACACAGCCCTGTTAAGTTCCTCTGAGTCCGCCTCCGGAGTGGATGGTAACCAAGCAGGTGATCCTGTCCCACTAGTGGGGCAGGGGGAGAGCCGGACCTGCTGCACACAGCCTACATCTGACAGAGGCCATGGAGACAGAGTGCCACTGGGTGAGGGGGGATCTGCTGTGGTGGAGGGAAGCTGGGCTCCAGGTACCAACAGATCCTCAAGTGGAGCCAGGCTTCAGGCTTGAGCTTTCAGTGGCTCGCCCACCTCTAGGTGCAAATTATGCAGGCAATAACTAGAAGGATACGCAATAGGTGGACTTGTTTTAATCCCACATTTGCAAACAGAAATTTGCTTCTGAATTAGAATTTGTTCTCAAAAGTAAGAGTCTTATAGATATAGATGGGCTCTGCTTATTTGTTGGAAAGTGTTCATATCACAAGCCATACAGTATACCAACCAGAGGATCCCAACCAGAGGATCCCAACGCTTCGGGAAAATCAAAAATCCATATCATAAAACGGAAGTCAGGATTCTCGGAGGAGTCTGTGTATTTCTGAATCAATGTACGCAGCATAAACGCGTCTGCCATGTCTTTTGACTTTGTTAAAAGTTAGTCATGCGCAAGCTAAACCCTAAAACATGCTTCTCATTTAATGAACAGAAGTCATTACAGCTTGCTCCTATGAGCCTCTTGCTTCCCTGAAGTACCTCCTGGAGACCCCATAGCGCCACCCCCTTCACTACAGGCTGGAGGCTGTGGTCCGCACCGCTCCTCTGTTTTGTTGTCTCTGCTTCGTTCTAGCATAAGCGTAATTTACGGTCTACGTGCGTCTATTTCTGGGTCATGTGACATCCAAATGAATTATTCAAAGTCCTTAAAACAAAGGCAAAATAACAAGGGAGGGTCGTGGGGAAGGAGAATAATCAATTTAATACCTACTTCATCCTTCCTTAGACTTTTAGACAAGCTCATGGTGTAGAAGTTCTTTTCTAGGAAGGCATAACTTTTTGGCAATAAATGTACATGTGTTTCCACTACTCAACTGGACATATAACATACCCAACAAATGCTTTCTGCACACAAGTTCCAGTGTATACATTTCACTAACATCTAATACATAAACTCCATGAAACAATTTGCATACAGTTTAGATGAGGTCACCATTTGGTTACCAATTCCACATTCCTTCAGATGTTGTCCCGTTTTTCAGAGCGATCTTCACCGCATTTCCAGAAAACAACTCCAGGTGAAAACTCTCCCCAAGAAGTTATTAAATGGGACCCGCCTGATGGAGGTATCACCGCCAGCGCTAACCTTCTCTCATGAGTCGAATCCTTGGCACAGGTCCCAGGGTGAGATCACAATTCCTTCTCTGAACTGCCTGTAAAGCTCTTAGAATTCTAATTTCTTAGGGAAGCTGGGGTGCAAATTGGACCATTTGGCCCTGCCACCAGTTTCTGGACGAGGATGCTAGGGCCCAAAAATCACTCTGGGGAGGTCCAGGCTCACTCGGCAGACCACGAGTTCTTGCAGTTTTTTACACCTGCCTGCTGGGAACGGTTTGTAAAGTCAATGCCTTTTCAGAAAAATTGCTTAACGAAATTCTATGGCAAAAGCCACAATTTAGACCGCAGTTGTTAAACAGAGCTACTACTTACAATATGTCTAAAGTGGGCATTGGGTCCCCTTTCAACAATGGTCTTTCTTCGACAAGTTTCTTCAGCAATTGGCTTAAGACTTTGTGAATCATGTCTTGGCTCAGTCTAGTGGAGTATTTATCTTACAGCTAACGCTATTGGCTATTTGGGTGTATCATTCCACCTCCACTTAAGTGCTTGCATTGGACTGTGTGAGGAACTATGTTACAACGATAGCCCTTTGTGCCGTCTGCTCCTGCTGGCTCTCTCATGTGTCTCACTCTAATGTGCTAATGTTGCATGTATCAGGAAATTGAACCCATGACTACTGGCTTTGCCAGTGCCTGTTTTCAAAATATTTTTGCAGGGAAAAACATTGTTGAATTCTTACTATCGGTGTGGGGGGGGAGGGGGGCGTATTTCTTGTAGAAGGACCCGTTCTGCCTAATGTCCGGATTAAAAGGCTTTTTGCAGTTCTTTAATCTGGAAAGGTGGCATGCTTAAAAGCCTCTGTGGCTGGCAAACTGATTATCACATTCATTTTTTTCCTTGAAAAGGTTGCTGAATCAGACTCCAAAATGTACCCCAGACTGCTCATCATAAGCCAAATCATATAATTACTAATAGTATGTATTTAGAGCGTCAGCTGCCCCACTTTACTTTACTGCTAGCCTGCCCCAGGTAGTCAGTAATTACCAGCCATTTTCAAATGCCAGACAGCCCTCTGGGAAACGGGATTTCTTCTCAGAGCACTCCCCAGAGAGAACAGCGATTCAAGCTGCACTAAAATTCGACATGGAGGCCTAATGACCCAGGGGCTGCAATCTGAAGGACAGACCTGCAAAGAAACTGATGTAGAAGCAAAATGCGACACTTGCAAATAAGGCTCATACATTGGACAAACTATTCACATTTTAGTCGTAAATCCGATGGCAACTGAAAGTGAACCCGCTATGGACAAAGCAGGAAAGAAAAATGTTGGGACTATTCATGGAAGTAAAAGACACAGTTGATGGACGGAATGCAGAACAAGTCAAAACATTCATCCCCAGTCAAGAGATCTGGGTTAAATCCATCATTCTTTTGCTCACCATACCACCCTAGTTTAGACCTGGCCCTATGCAAATCAGTCTTGACCCTAAGCCTCATGGGAACAGTTCAGACCAAACTGCCAAGCCCGGTCCTCCCTGGACTGGAAACAAGTATCCTAGGACCAGTTTCAGGGTTTCACCCCTCATCAGCCAGGATAGCTTAGTTGAATCTAGTAGCTCAATGAGCCCAGGACCCATGTCTGGGCATATCCGGCACACTTAAGGCGAGAAAGCAAAATACACATATCCGTGGAGCACATAACAGTAAAGAAAACGCTCATGGATAAGGAAATGTTATGAAAATTATTATAAAGTTTTACACATTTGTCCAGTGCTCAATTTTAGCCTTTGGTTTCCAGTGCTCGGCACCTGCACTTAATTGGTTTCCAGTGCTTGGCACCGGCATTTAATTGTCAACACTGCATTTATGAGATTCTGCCACATGATGGCACTGCTCATATGATTTAGAGATGAGCAGAACAACGGTTGTTTTTAAATACAATGTACCTTAAATAATTAGTAATACCTGCCTCCCCAGTCATTCCTTTAGCTTTGGGGACCTGGAATAGCCTGAACTGTCACACTTACAGGCAAGAGAGATGGTTAGTAGTTGTTTAGGTTCCGTCATTGGCAGCGATGACAGGCGCAATGCATGGTGCAAGCTGCAGAGGCCTCCTGGGCGGGGCCCTGGCACTTATTATTTTACAAATTAAGCACTGCCTCTTAAGAGTAAGTACTAAGGCTAGTTTGGAAAAATGAGCAAATAGAGATCAGTTGACCTGAACAAATCATTTACGCTTATTTTGTTAATCAGTAAAACTTTTTGTATGATCTGCAAGTCATCTACCGTGCCTCTCCGAAACCACAGTGAGACACTCTGAGTTTGTCAGATTCTTACTCACGTTTCCCCAGGAACACCATGCAAGGATGAGAGGTCCTGACTTCCCAAGGCCACTGATATGCCCAACTGAGTCAAAGCAACAAAAGTTCACCAGGGGAAGAAGGGAAAATAGGGATGAAAAGAAAATATGTCCCACGTCGTTCCCCACTCATGGACAGGACCAGGCAACCAGGAAAAATGCCTACCTGAAAAGAGATAGAGTGTATAAGTATAAAGAAACCTATAATGAGTGAATACTAATAGTTAAGAAAATGTGTAATTGTCAAGTACCTAGACACTTCCTTCTTTCGCTAAATGATAATAGAGTGGTTCATGAGGGGATAAAGTCTTTGTCTGAAAAAAGGAAAGGAAGAATCTCAAAAAAGCACACCTTGAAGTAAAGAACAGAAATCAAGAAGGGGAGCAACTAACACCCACCTAAGACTATTAGTGACACTTGAAAACAGGTATCTTGATTAGAGCGTTAGTTCTGTTTAAATATAACTGAAACACAAGCTCAGTTCTTAAGCCTTATTAAAATCCTCCTTTAAAAAGTCAGGAAGAAATATCAGAAAATGTCTATATTTCTCAGGAATACTCTGTAGCAGTCCATAAATGAAAGAAAAGAAAATATCAAAGGAAAAAACGAATCTCCAGGGACCAGGTTCCCAACAGATTAGTATATGGCACCTTTAAATCATAACAATGTCTTGAGCAGTGCAAAAGCGCTGTTACCGTCTTGCCGACAGTGAAGGCTGCAACTTTTCTTGTTGCCGGGAACTCAGGTATGCAGCACCGCAGGAGACAACTTGAAGGAATGCTGCCAAACCACAGAGGGACTCGAGAAAACGCCTAGGGTCACGCGGAAGACGCAACGCGATGAGACTAAGAGCAGGAACGCCGCCACCCAGCTGGGAAGCAGAAGCACATCATGTTGGTGACCTGGAATTGAGGTGCAATCCTGAACTCTAGAACGCGAAGCGTTTTAGTGCGGGATCAGAGGAGTTTTATACTCCTCTGCTGGCACCCGTGAGTCATCGTGGCGGGGCCAGCATTTCTGACAGAGTTAGATTTATCAAACTTTCACGCACCGCACCGCAGTACGCACCTTGATGTGCTACGCTTGCAGGTGGGGTATGTATGCCGTTTTGTTTCAGTTGGATCTACTCAGTACACATGCTGTGCAGCTGTGACATGACCCCAAATGCCTTTCACATTTGTGGGTGCCATTTTGCATTACCAAGATTCATATCAGCAATGGGAATCAGACAAAGCCTGGAAGTCGTCCAGTTAACACCAAGACCTGATTTAGAGTTCGGAGTAACCACGCTCCGAGTTTAGAGATGTGGGCTGGCCCAGGGGACATCTCTCAACATTGGCAGAATGCTATCACAGTGGCTCTTGTCAATGTATTCACGGAGCGTGCAAGTCATAGTTACCTTAGGGCATGAGTTATAGTTTGTTGAGATATGTATAACTGTAACTGTTGAATCTCTATGGTTTTGTGCGTGTAAAATGTCCCAGTGGCTTTTGTTTTTTTACTGAATTTCTAAGGTTTTAAAAAAATTCTATTTCCTTACTATAATGTCCCTCTAATGTTTAAATCCAATAGGCCGCACCCTGCTCGTCACACCAGCAAGTTGCCCCAAGGAACTGTGGTCAATGTAGTGGCGACGGCGAGTACGCCTGTGCCACAGTGTTTACAAAAAAGTTTGTGTCCCATTAGCCATCCCTGGACACGTGTTTCGAGGTAGTTGCTTCTCGTCAGCAGGGAGCAGGTAAGTGTATAGGGGTGCCGCGTGGACTGCCAAAATGTAATTAAAACAGGTAGAGTACCTCTCATGGCGCGCAGGTGCAGGTCCAAGGCTCGTCAGCCCGATAGCTCAAGGGAGCCGTAATAAATTAAATCCAATAGGCCGCACCCTGCTCGTCACACCAGCAAGTTGCCCCAAGGAACTGTGGTCAATGTAGTGGCGACGGCGAGTACGCCTGTGCCACAGTGTTTACAAAAAAGTATGTGTCGCATTAGCCATCCCTGGACACGTGTTTCGAGGTAGTTGCCTCTCGTCAGCAGGGAGCAGGTAAGTGTATAGGGGTGCCGCGTGGACTGCCAAAATGTAATTAAAACAGGTAGAGTACCTCTCATGGCGCGCAGGTGCAGGTCCAAGGCTCGTCAGCCCGATAGCTCAAGGGAGCCGTAATAAATTAAATCCAATAGGCCGCACCCTGCTCGTCACACCAGCAAGTTGCCCCAAGGAACTGTGGTCAATGTAGTGGCGACGGCGAGTACGCCTGTGCCACAGTGTTTACAAAAAAGTATGTGTCGCATTAGCCATCCCTGGACACGTGTTTCGAGGTAGTTGCCTCTCGTCAGCAGGGAGCAGGTAAGTGTATAGGGGTGCCTCGTGGACTGCCAAAATGTAATTAAAACAGGTAGAGTACCTCTCATGGCGCGCAGGTGCAGGTCCAAGGCTCGTCAGCCCGATAGCTCAAGGGAGCCGTAATAAATTAAATCCAATAGGCCGCACCCTGCTCGTCACACCAGCAAGTTGCCCCAAGGAACTGTGGTCAATGTAGTGGCGACGGCGAGTACGCCTGTGCCACAGTGTTTACAAAAAAGTATGTGTCGCATTAGCCATCCCTGGACACGTGTTTCGAGGTAGTTGCCTCTCGTCAGCAGGGAGCAGGTAAGTGTATAGGGGTGCCGCGTGGACTGCCAAAATGTAATTAAAACAGGTAGAGTACCTCTCATGGCGCGCAGGTGCAGGTCCAAGGCTCGTCAGCCCGATAGCTCAAGGGAGCCGTAATAAATTAAATCCAATAGGCCGCACCCTGCTCGTCACACCAGCAAGTTGCCCCAAGGAACTGTGGTCAATGTAGTGGCGACGGCGAGTACGCCTGTGCCACAGTGTTTACAAAAAAGTATGTGTCGCATTAGCCATCCCTGGACACGTGTTTCGAGGTAGTTGCCTCTCGTCAGCAGGGAGCAGGTAAGTGTATAGGGGTGCCGCGTGGACTGCCAAAATGTAATTAAAACAGGTAGAGTACCTCTCATGGCGCGCAGGTGCAGGTCCAAGGCTCGTCAGCCCGATAGCTCAAGGGAGCCGTAATAAATTAAATCCAATAGGCCGCACCCTGCTCGTCACACCAGCAAGTTGCCCCAAGGAACTGTGGTCAATGTAGTGGCGACGGCGAGTACGCCTGTGCCACAGTGTTTACAAAAAAGTATGTGTCGCATTAGCCATCCCTGGACACGTGTTTCGAGATAGTTGCCTCTCGTCAGCAGGGAGCAGGTAAGTGTATAGGGGTGCTGCGTGGACTGCCAAAATGTAATTAAAACAGGTAGAGTACCTCTCATGGCGCGCAGGTGCAGTTCCAAGGCTCGTCAGCCCGATAGCTCAAGGGAGCCGTAATAAATTAAATCCAATAGGCCGCACCCTGCTCGTCACACCAGCAAGTTGCCCCAAGGAACTGTGGTCAATGTAGTGGTGACGGCGAGTACGCCTGTGCCACAGTGTTTACAAAAAAGTATGTGTCGCATTAGCCATCCCTGGACACGTGTTTCGAGGTAGTTGCCTCTCGTCAGCAGGGAGCAGGTAAGTGTATATGGGTGCCGCGTGGACTGCCAAAATGTAATTAAAACAGGTAGAGTACCTCTCATGGCGCGCAGGTGCAGGTCCAAGGCTCGTCAGCCCGATAGCTAAAGGGAGCCGTAATAAATTAAATCCAATAGGCCGCACCCTTCTCGTCACACCAGCAAGTTGCCCCAAGGAACTGTGGTCAATGTAGTGGCGACGGCGAGTACGCCTGTGCCACAGTGTTTAAAAAAAAGTATGTGTCGCATTAGCCATCCCTGGACACGTGTTTCGAGGTAGTTGCCTCTCGTCAGCAGGGAGCAGGTAAGTGTATAGGGGTGCCGCGTGGACTGCCAAAATGTAATTAAAACAGGTAGAGTACCTCTCATGGCGCGCAGGTGCAGGTCCAAGGCTCGTCAGCCCGATAGCTCAAGGGAGCCGTAATAAATTAAATCCAATAGGCCGCACCCTGCTCGTCACACCAGCAAGTTGCCCCAAGGAACTGTGGTCAATGTAGTGGCGACGGCGAGTACGCCTGTGCCACAGTGTTTACAAAAAAGTATGTGTCACATTAGCCATCCCTGGACACGTGTTTCGAGGTAGTTGCCTCTCGTCAGCAGGGAGCAGGTAAGTGTATAGGGGTGCCGCGTGGACTGCCAAAATGTAATTAAAACAGGTAGAGTACCTCTCATGGCGTGCAGGTGCAGGTCCAAGGCTCGTCAGCCCGATAGCTCAAGGGAGCCGTAATAAATTAAATCCAATAGGCCGCACCCTGCTCGTCACACCAGCAAGTTGCCCCAAGGAACTGCGGTCAATGTAGTGGCGATGGCGAGTACGCCTGTGCCACAGTGTTTACAAAAAAGTATGTGTCGCATTAGCCATCCCTGGACACGTGTTTCGAGGTAGTTGCCTCTCGTCAGCAGGGAGCAGGTAAGTGTATAGGGGTGCCTCGTGGACTGCCAAAATGTAATTAAAACAGGTAGAGTACCTCTCATGGAGCGCAGGTGCAGGTCCAAGGCTCGTCAGCCCGATAGCTCAAGGGAGCCGTAATAAATTAAATCCAATAGGCCGCACCCTGCTCGTCACACCAGCAAGTTGCCCCAAGGAACTGTGGTCAATGTAGTGGCGACGGCGAGTACGCCTGTGCCACAGTGTTTACAAAAAAGTATGTGTCGCATTAGCCATCCCTGGACACGTGTTTCGAGGTAGTTGCCTCTCGTCAGCAGGGAGCAGGTAAGTGTATAGGGGTGCCGCGTGGACTGCCAAAATGTAATTAAAACAGGTAGAGTACCTCTCATGGCGCGCAGGTGCAGGTCCAAGGCTCGTCAGCCCGATAGCTCAAGGGAGCCGTAATAAATTAAATCCAATAGGCCGCACCCTGCTCGTCACACCAGCAAGTTGCCCCAAGGAACTGTGGTCAATGTAGTGGCGACGGCGAGTACGCCTGTGCCACAGTGTTTACAAAAAAGTATGTGTCGCATTAGCCATCCCTGGACACGTGTTTCGAGGTAGTTGCCTCTCGTCAGCAGGGAGCAGGTAAGTGTATAGGGGTGCCGCGTGGACTGCCAAAATGTAATTAAAACAGGTAGAGTACCTCTCATGGCGCGCAGGTGCAGGTCCAAGGCTCGTCAGCCCGATAGCTCAAGGGAGCCGTAATAATTTAAATCCAATAGGCCGCACCCTGCTCGTCACACCAGCAAGTTGCCCCAAGGAACTGTGGTCAATGTAGTGGCGACGGCGAGGACGCCTGTGCCACAGTGTTTACAAAAAAGTATGTGTCGCATTAGCCATCCCTGGACACGTGTTTCGAGGTAGTTGCCTCTCGTCAGCAGGGAGCAGGTAAGTGTATAGGGGTGCCGCGTGGACTGCCAAAATGTAATTAAAACAGGTAGAGTACCTCTCATGGCGCGCAGGTGCAGGTCCAAGGCTCGTCAGCCCGATAGCTCAAGGGAGCCGTAATAAATTAAATCCAATAGGCCGCACCCTGCTCGTCACACCAGCAAGTTGCCCCAAGGAACTGTGGTCAATGTAGTGGCGACGGCGAGGACGCCTGTGCCACAGTGTTTACAAAAAAGTATGTGTCGCATTAGCCATCCCTGGACACGTGTTTCGAGGTAGTTGCCTCTCGTCAGCAGGGAGCAGGTAAGTGTATAGGGGTGCCGCGTGGACTGCCAAAATGTAATTAAAACAGGTAGAGTACCTCTCATGGCGCGCAGGTGCAGGTCCAAGGCTCGTCAGCCCGATAGCTCAAGGGAGCCGTAATAAATTAAATCCAATAGGCCGCACCCTGCTCGTCACACCAGCAAGTTGCCCCAAGGAACTGTGGTCAATGTAGTCGCGACGGCGAGTACGCCTGTGCCACAGTGTTTACAAAAAAGTATGTGTCGCATTAGCCATCCCTGGACACGTGTTTCGAGGTAGTTGCCTCTCGTCAGCAGGGAGCAGGTAAGTGTATAGGGGTGCCGCGTGGACTGCCAAAATGTAATTAAAACAGGTAGAGTACCTCTCATGGCGCGCAGGTGCAGGTCCAAGGCTCGTCAGCCCGATAGCTCAAGGGAGCCGTAATAAATTAAATCCAATAGGCCGCACCCTGCTCATCACACCAGCAAGTTGCCCCAAGGAACTGTGGTCAATGTAGTGGCGACGGCGAGTACGCCTGTGCCACAGTGTTTACAAAAAAGTATGTGTCGCATTAGCCATCCCTGGACACGTGTTTCGAGGTAGTTGCCTCTCGTCAGCAGGGAGCAGGTAAGTGTATAGGGGTGCCGCGTGGACTGCCAAAATGTAATTAAAACAGGTAGAGTACCTCTCATGGCGCGCAGGTGCAGGTCCAAGGCTCGTTAGCCCGATAGCTCAAAGGAGCCGTAATAAATTAAATCCAATAGGCCGCACCCTGCTCGTCACACCAGCAAGTTGCCCCAAGGAACTGTGGTCAATGTAGTGGCGACGGCGAGTACGCCTGTGCCACAGTGTTTACAAAAAAGTATGTGTCGCATTAGCCATCCCTGGACACGTGTTTCGAGGTAGTTGCCTCTCGTCAGCAGGGAGCAGGTAAGTGTATAGGGGTGCCGCGTGGACTGCCAAAATGTAATTAAAACAGGTAGAGTACCTCTCATGGAGCGCAGGTGCAGGTCCAAGGCTCGTCAGCCCGATAGCTCAAGGGAGCCGTAATAAATTAAATCCAATAGGCCGCACCCTGCTCGTCACACCAGCACGTGTCCAGGGATGGCTAACGCAACACATACTGTTCTTTTATACATCGTGGCATAGGCGTACCCGCCGTCACCACTACATTTACCACAGTCCTTTGGGGCAACTTGCTGGTGTGACGAGCAGTGTGCGACCAACTTTTGCACAATTTATTACGGCTCCCTTGAGCCAACGGGTTGACGAGCCTTGGATCTGCACCTGCGCGCCATGAGAGGTACTTGACCTGTTTTAATTACATTTTGGCAGTCCACACGACACCCCTTTACATTGACCTGCTCCCTGCTGACGAGAGGCAACTACCTCGAAACACGTGTCCAGGGATGGCTAACGCAACACATACTGTTCTTTTATACATCGTGGCATAGGCGTACCCGCCGTCGCCACTACATTTACCACAGTCCTTTGGGGCAACTTGCTGGTGTGACGAGCAGTGTGCGACCAACTTTTGCACAATTTATTACGGCTCCCTTGAGCCAACGGGCTGACGAGCCTTGGATCTGCACCTGCGTGCCATGAGAGGTACTTGACCTGTTTTAATTACATTTTGGCAGTCCACACGGCACCCCTTTACATTGACCTGCTCCCTGCTGACGAGAGGCAACTACCTCGAAACACGTGTCCAGGTATGGCTAACGCAACACATACTGTTCTTTTATACATCGTGGCATAGGCGTACCCGCCGTCGCCACTACATTTACCACAGTCCTTTGGGGCAACTTGCTGGTGTGACGAGCAGTGTGCGACCAACTTTTGCACAATTTATTACGGCTCCCTTGAGCCAACGGGCTGACGAGCCTTGGATCTGCACCTGCGCGCCATGAGAGGTACTTGACCTGTTTTAATTACATTTTGGCAGTCCACACGGCACCCCTTTACATTGACCTGCTCCCTGCTGACGAGAGGCAACTACCTCGAAACACGTATCCAGGGATGGCTAACGCAACACATACTGTTCTTTTATACATCGTGGCATAGGCGTACCCGCCGTCGCCACTACATTTACCACAGTCCTTTGGGGCAACTTGCTGGTGTGACGAGCAGTGTGCGACCAACTTTTGCACAATTTATTACGGCTCCCTTGAGCCAACGGGCTGACGAGCCTTGGATCTGCACCTGCGCGCCATGAGAGGTACTTGACCTGTTTTAATTACATTTTGGCAGTCCACACGGCACCCCTTTACATTGACCTGCTCCCTGCTGACTAGAGGCAACTACCTCGAAACACGTGTCCAGGGATGGCTAACGCAACACATACTGTTCTTTTATACATCGTGGCATAGGCGTACCCGCCGTCGCCACTACATTTACCACAGTCTTTTGGGGCAACTTGCTGGTGTGACGAGCAGTGTGCGACCAACTTTTGCACAATTTATTACGGCTCCCTTGAGCCAACGGGCTGACGAGCCTTGGATCTGCACCTGCGCGCCATGAGAGGTACTTGACCTGTTTTAATTACATTTTGGCAGTCCACACGGCACCGCTTTACATTGACCTGCTCCCTGCTGACGAGAGGCAACTACCTCGAAACACGTGTCCAGGGATGGCTAACGCAACACATACTGTTCTTTTATACATCGTGGCATAGGCGTACCCGCCGTCGCCACTACATTTACCACAGTCCTTTGGGGCAACTTGCTGGTGTGACGAGCAGTGTGCGACCAACTTTTGCACAATTTATTACGGCTCCCTTGAGCCAACGGGCTGACGAGCCTTGGATCTGCACCTGCGCGCCATGAGAGGTACTTGACCTGTTTTAATTACATTTTGGCAGTCCACACGGCACCCCTTTACATTGACCTGCTCCCTGCTGACGAGAGGCAACTACCTCGAAACACGTGTCCAGGGATGGCTAACGCAACACATACTGTTCTTTTATACATCGTGGCATAGGCATACCCGCCGTTGCCACTACATTTACCACAGTCCTTTGGGGCAACTTGCTGGTGTGACGAGCAGTGTGCGACCAACTTTTGCACAATTTATTACGGCTCCCTTGAGCCAACGGGCTGACGAGCCTTGGATCTGCACCTGCGCGCCATGAGAGGTACTTGACCTGTTTTAATTACATTTTGGCAGTCCACACGGCACCCCTTTACATTGACCTGCTCCCTGCTGACGAGAGGCAACTACCTCGAAACACGTGTCCAGGGATGGCTAACGCAACACATACTGTTCTTTTATACATCGTGGCATAGGCGTACCCGCCGTCGCCACTACATTTACCACAGTCCTTTGGGGCAACTTGCTGGTGTGACGAGCAGTGTGCGACCAACTTTTGCACAATTTATTACAGCTCGCTTGAGCCAACGGGCTGACGAGCCTTGGATCTGCACCTGCGCGCCATGAGAGGTACTTGACCTGTTTTAATTACCTTTTGGCAGTCCACACGGCACCCCTTTACATTGACCTGCTCCCTGCTGACGAGAGGCAACTACCTCGAAACACGTGTCCAGGGATGGCTAACGCAACACATACTGTTCTTTTATACATCGTGGCATAGGCGTACCCGCCGTCGCCACTACATTTACTACAGTCCTTTGGGGCAACTTGCTGGTGTGACGAGCAGTGTGCGACCAACTTTTGCACAATTTATAACGGCTCCCTTGAGCCAACGGGCTGACGAGCCTTGGATCTGCACCTGCGCGCCATGAGAGGTACTTGACCTGTTTTAATTACATTTTGGCAGTCCACACGGCACCCCTTTACATTGACCTGCTCCCTGCTGACGAGAGGCAACTACCTCGAAACACGTGTCCAGGGATGGCTAACGCAACACATACTGTTCTTTTATACATCGTGGCATAGGCGTACCCGCCGTCGCCACTACATTTACCACAGTCCTTTGGGGCAACTTGCTGGTGTGACGAGCAGTGTGCGACCAACTTTTGCACAATTTATTACGGCTCCCTTGAGCCAACGGGCTGACGAGCCTTGGATCTGCACCTGCGCGCCATGAGAGGTACTTGACCTGTTTTAATTACATTTTGGCAGTCCACACGGCACCCCTTTACATTGACCTGCTCCCTGCTGATGAGAGGCAACTACCTCGAAACACGTGTCCAGGGATGGCTAACGCAACACATACTGTTCTTTTATACATCGTGGCATAGGCGTACCCGCCGTCGCCACTACATTTACCACAGTCCTTTGGGGCAACTTGCTGGTGTGACGAGCAGTGTGCGACCAACTTTTGCACAATTTATTACGGCTCCCTTGAGCCAACGGGCTGACGAGCCGTGGATCTGCACCTGCGCGCCATGAGAGGTACTTGACCTGTTTTAATTACCTTTTGGCAGTCCACACGGCACCCCTTTACATTGACCTGCTCCCTGCTGACGAGAGGCAACTACCTCGAAACACGTGTCCAGGGATGGCTAACGCAACACATACTGTTCTTTTATGCATCGTGGCATAGGCGTACCCGCCGTCGCCACTACATTTACCACAGTCCTTTGGGGCAACTTGCTGGTGTGACGAGCAGTGTGCGACCAACTTTTGCACAATTTTTTACGGCTCCCTTGAGCCAACGGGCTGACGAGCCTTGGATCTGCACCTGCGCGCCATGAGAGGTACTTGACCTGTTTTAATTACATTTTGGCAGTCCACACGGCACCCCTTTACATTGACCTGCTCCCTGCTGACAAGAGGCAACTACCTCGAAACACGTGTCCAGGGATGGCTAACGCAACACATACTGTTCTTTTATACATCGTGGCATAGGCGTACCCGCCGTCGCCACTACATTTACCACAGTCTTTTGGGGCAACTTGCTGGTGTGACGAGCAGTGTGCGACCAACTTTTGCACAATTTATTACGGCTCCCTTGAGCCAACGGGCTGACGAGCCTTGGATCTGCACCTGCGCGCCATGAGAGGTACTTGACCTGTTTTAATTACATTTTGGCAGTCCACACGGCACCCCTTTACATTGACCTGCTCCCTGCTGACGAGAGGCAACTACCTCGAAACACGTGTCCAGGGATGGCTAACGCAACACATACTGTTCTTTTATACATCGTGGCATAGGCGTACCCGCCGTCGCCACTACATTTACCACAGTCCTTTGGGGCAACTTGCTGGTGTGACGAGCAGTGTGCGACCAACTTTTGCACAATTTATTACGGCTCCCTTGAGCCAACGGGCTGACGAGCCTTGGATCTGCACCTGCGCGCCATGAGAGGTACTTGACCTGTTTTAATTACATTTTGGCAGTCCACACGGCACCCCTTTACATTGACCTGCTCCCTGCTGACGAGAGGCAACTACCTCGAAACACGTGTCCAGGGATGGCTAACGCAACACATACTGTTCTTTTATACATCGTGGCATAGGCATACCCGCCGTTGCCACTACATTTACCACAGTCCTTTGGGGCAACTTGCTGGTGTGACGAGCAGTGTGCGACCAACTTTTGCACAATTTATTACGGCTCCCTTGAGCCAACGGGCTGACGAGCCTTGGATCTGCACCTGCGCGCCATGAGAGGTACTTGACCTGTTTTAATTACATTTTGGCAGTCCACACGGCACCCCTTTACATTGACCTGCTCCCTGCTGACGAGAGGCAACTACCTCGAAACACGTGTCCAGGGATGGCTAACGCAACACATACTGTTCTTTTATACATCGTGGCATAGGCGTACCCGCCGTCGCCACTACATTTACCACAGTCCTTTGGGGCAACTTGCTGGTGTGACGAGCAGTGTGCGACCAACTTTTGCACAATTTATTACAGCTCGCTTGAGCCAACGGGCTGACGAGCCTTGGATCTGCACCTGCACGCCATGAGAGGTACTTGACCTGTTTTAATTACCTTTTGGCAGTCCACACGGCACCCCTTTACATTGACCTGCTCCCTGCTGACGAGAGGCAACTACCTCGAAACACGTGTCCAGGGATGGCTAACGCAACACATACTGTTCTTTTATACATCGTGGCATAGGCGTACCCGCCGTCGCCACTACATTTACCACAGTCCTTTGGGGCAACTTGCTGGTGTGACGAGCAGTGTGCGACCAACTTTTGCACAATTTATTACGGCTCCCTTGAGCCAACGGGCTGACGAGCCTTGGATCTGCACCTGCGCGCCATGAGAGGTACTTGACCTGTTTTAATTACATTTTGGCAGTCCACACGGCACCCCTTTACATTGACCTGCTCCTTGCTGACGAGAGGCAACTGCCTCGAAACACTTGTCCAGGGATGGCTAACGCAACACATACTGTTCTTTTATACATCGTGGCATAGGCGCACCCGCCAGCGCCACTACATTTACCACAGTCCTTTGGGGCAACTTGCTGGTGTGACGAGCAGTGTGCGACCAACTTTTGCACAATTTATTACGGCTCCCTTGAGGCAACGGGCTGACGAGCCTTGGATCTGCACCTGCGCGCCATGAGAGGTACTTGACCTGTTTTAATTACATTTTGGCAGTCCACACGGCACCCCTTTACATTGACCTGCTCCCTGCTGACGAGAGGCAACTACCTCGAAACACGTGTCCAGGGATGGCTAACGCAACACATACTGTTCTTTTATACATCGTGGCATAGGCGTACCCGCCGTCGCCACTACATTTACCACAGTCCTTTGGGGCAACTTGCTGGTGTGACGAGCAGTGTGCGACCAACTTTTGCACAATTTATTACGGCTCCCTTGAGCCAACGGGCTGACGAGCCGTGGATCTGCACCTGCGCGCCATGAGAGGTACTTGACCTGTTTTAATTACCTTTTGGCAGTCCACACGGCACCCCTTTACATTGACCTGCTCCCTGCTGACGAGAGGCAACTACCTCGAAACACGTGTCCAGGGATGGCTAACGCAACACATACTGTTCTTTTATGCATCGTGGCATAGGCGTACCCGCCGTCGCCACTACATTTACCACAGTCCTTTGGGGCAACTTGCTGGTGTGACGAGCAGTGTGTGACCAACTTTTGCACAATTTATTACGGCTCCCTTGAGCCAACGGGCTGACGAGCCTTGGATCTGCACCTGCGCGCCATGAGAGGTACTTGACCTGTTTTAATTACATTTTGGCAGTCCACACGGCACCCCTTTACATTGACCTGCTCCCTGCTGACGAGAGGCAACTACCTCGAAACACGTGTCCAGGGATGGCTAACGCAACACATACTGTTCTTTTATACATCGTGGCATAGGCGTACCCGCCGTCGCCACTACATTTACCACAGTCCTTTGGGGCAACTTGCTGGTGTGACGAGCAGTGTGCGACCAACTTTTGCACAATTTATTACGGCTCCCTTGAGCCAACGGGCTGACGAGCCTTGGATCTGCACCTGCGCGCCATGAGAGGTACTTGACCTGTTTTAATTACATTATGGCAGTTCACACGGCACCCCTTTACATTGACCTGCTCCCTGCTGACGAGAGGCAACTACCTCGAAACACGTGTCCAGGAATGGCTAACGCAACACATACTGTTCTTTTATACATCGTGGCATAGGCGTACCCGCCGTCGCCACTAAATTTACCACAGTCCTTTGGGGCAACTTGCTGGTGTGACGAGCAGTGTGCGACCAACTTTTGCACAATTTATTACGGCTCCCTTGAGCCAACGGGCTGACGAGCCTTGGATCTGCACCTGCGCGCCATGAGAGGTACTTGACCTGTTTTAATTACATTTTGGCAGTCCACACGGCACCCCTTTACATTGACCTGCTCCCTGCTGACGAGAGGCAACTACCTCGAAACACGTGTCCAGGAATGGCTAACGCAACACATACTGTTCTTTTATACATCGTGGCATAGGCGTACCCGCCATCGCCACTACATTTACCACAGTCCTTTGGGGCAACTTGCTGGTGTGACGAGCAGTGTGCGACCAACTTTTGCACAATTTATTACGGCTCCCTTGAGCCAACGGGCTGACGAGCCTTGGATCTGCACCTGCGCGCCATGAGAGGTACTTGACCTGTTTTAATTACATTTTGGCAGTCCACACGGCACCCCTTTACATTGACCTGCTCCCTGCTGACGAGAGGCAACTACCTCGAAACACGTGTCCAGGGATGGCTAACGCAACACATACTGTTCTTTTATACATCGTGGCATAGGCGTACCCGCCGTCGTCACTACATTTACCACAGTCCTTTGGGGCAACTTGCTGGCGTGACGAGCAGTGTGCGACCAACTTTTGCACAATTTATTACGGCTCCCTTGAGCCAACGGGCTGACGAGCCTTGGATCTGCACCTGCGCGCCATGAGAGGTACTTGACCTGTTTTAATTACATTTTGGCAGTCCACACGGCACCCCTTTACATTGACCTGCTCCCTGCTGACGAGAGGCAACTACCTCAAAACACATGTCCAGGGATGGCTAACGCAACACATACTGTTCTTTTATACATCGTGGCATAGGCGTACCCGCCGTCGCCACTACATTTACCACAGTCCTTTGGGGCAACTTGCTGGTGTGACGAGCAGTGTGCGACCCACTTTTGCACAATTTATTACGGCTCCCTTGAGCCAACGGGCTGACGAGCCTTGGATCTGCACCTGCGCGCCATGAGAGGTACTTGACCTGTTTTAATTACATTTTGGCAGTCCACACGGCACCCCTTTACATTGACCTGCTCCTTGCTGATGAGAGGCAACTGCCTCGAAACACGTGTCCAGGGATGGCTAACGCAACACATACTGTTCTTTTATACATCGTGGCATAGGCGCACCCGCCAGCGCCACTACATTTACCACAGTCCTTTGGGGCAACTTGCTGGTGTGACGAGCAGTGTGCGACCAACTTTTGCACAATTTATTAAGGCTCCCTTGAGGCAACGGGCTGACGAGCCTTGGATCTGCACCTGCGCGCCATGAGAGGTACTTGACCTGTTTTAATTACATTTTGGCAGTCCACACGGCACCCCTTTACATTGACCTGCTCCCTGCTGACGAGAGGCAACTACCTCGAAACACGTGTCCAGGGATGGCTAACGCAACACATACTGTTCTTTTATACATCGTGGCATAGGCGTACCCGCCGTCGCCACTACATTTACCACAGTCCTTTGGGGCAACTTGCTGGTGTGACGAGCAGTGTGCGACCAACTTTTGCACAATTTATTACGGCTCCCTTGAGCCAACGGGCTGACGAGCCGTGGATCTGCACCTGCGCGCCATGAGAGGTACTTGACCTGTTTTAATTACCTTTTGGCAGTCCACACGGCACCCCTTTACATTGACCTGCTCCCTGCTGACGAGAGGCAACTACCTCGAAACACGTGTCCAGGGATGGCTAACGCAACACATACTGTTCTTTTATGCATCGTGGCATAGGCGTACCCGCCGTCGCCACTACATTTACCACAGTCCTTTGGGGCAACTTGCTGGTGTGACGAGCAGTGTGCGACCAACTTTTGCACAATTTATTACGGCTCCCTTGAGCCAACGGGCTGACGAGCCTTGGATCTGCACCTGCGCGCCATGAGAGGTACTTGACCTGTTTTAATTACATTTTGGCAGTCCACACGGCACCCCTTTACATTGACCTGCTCCCTGCTGACGAGAGGCAACTACCTCGAAACACATGTCCAGGGATGGCTAACGCAACACATACTGTTCTTTTATACATCGTGGCATAGGCGTACCCGCCGTCGCCACTACATTTACCACAGTCCTTTGGGGCAATTTGCTGGTGTGACGAGCAGTGTGCGACCAACTTTTGCACAATTTATTACGGCTCCCTTGAGCCAACGGGCTGACGAGCCTTGGATCTGCACCTGAGCGCCATGAGAGGTACTTGACCTGTTTTAATTACCTTTTGGCAGTCCACACGGCACCCCTTTACATTGACCTGCTCCCTGCTGACGAGAGGCAACTACCTCGAAACACGTGTCCAGGGATGGCTAACGCAACACATACTGTTCTTTTATACATCGTGGCATAGGCGTACCCGCCGTCGCCACTACATTTACCACAGTCCTTTGGGGCAACTTGCTGGTGTGACGAGCAGTGTGCGACCAACTTTTGCACAATTTATTACGGCTCCCTTGAGCCAACGGGCTGACGAGCCTTGGATCTGCACCTGCGCGCCATGAGAGGTACTTGACCTGTTTTAATTACATTTTGGCAGTTCACACGGCACCCCTTTACATTGACCTGCTCCCTGCTGACGAGAGGCAACTACCTCGAAACACGTGTCCAGGAATGGCTAACGCAACACATACTGTTCTTTTATACATCGTGGCATAGGCGTACCCGCCGTCGCCACTAAATTTACCACAGTCCTTTGGGGCAACTTGCTGGTGTGACGAGCAGTGTGCGACCAACTTTTGCACAATTTATTACGGCTCCCTTGAGCCAACGGGCTGACGAGCCTTGGATCTGCACCTGCGCGCCATGAGAGGTACTTGACCTGTTTTAATTACATTTTGGCAGTCCACACGGCACCCCTTTACATTGACCTGCTCCCTGCTGACGAGAGGCAACTACCTCGAAACACGTGTCCAGGAATGGCTAACGCAACACATACTGTTCTTTTATACATCGTGGCATAGGCGTACCCGCCATCGCCACTACATTTACCACAGTCCTTTGGGGCAACTTGCTGGTGTGACGAGCAGTGTGCGACCAACTTTTGCACAATTTATTACGGCTCCCTTGAGCCAACGGGCTGACGAGCCTTGGATCTGCACCTGCGCGCCATGAGAGGTACTTGACCTGTTTTAATTACATTTTGGCAGTCCACACGGCACCCCTTTACATTGACCTGCTCCCTGCTGACGAGAGGCAACTACCTCGAAACACGTGTCCAGGGATGCCTAACGCAACACATACTGTTCTTTTATACATCGTGGCATAGGCGTACCCGCCGTCGTCACTACATTTACCACAGTCCTTTGGGGCAACTTGCTGGCGTGACGAGCAGTGTGCGACCAACTTTTGCACAATTTATTACGGCTCCCTTGAGCCAACGGGCTGACGAGCCTTGGATCTGCACCTGCGCGCCATGAGAGGTACTTGACCTGTTTTAATTACATTTTGGCAGTCCACACGGCACCCCTTTACATTGACCTGCTCCCTGCTGACGAGAGGCAACTACCTCAAAACACATGTCCAGGGATGGCTAACGCAACACATACTGTTCTTTTATACATCGTGGCATAGGCGTACCCGCCGTCGCCACTACATTTACCACAGTCCTTTGGGGCAACTTGCTGGTGTGACGAGCAGTGTGCGACCCACTTTTGCACAATTTATTACGGCTCCCTTGAGCCAACGGGCTGACGAGCCTTGGATCTGCACCTGCGCGCCATGAGAGGTACTTGACCTGTTTTAATTACATTTTGGCAGTCCACACGGCACCCCTTTACATTGACCTGCTCCTTGCTGACGAGAGGCAACTGCCTCGAAACACGTGTCCAGGGATGGCTAACGCAACACATACTGTTCTTTTATACATCGTGGCATAGGCGCACCCGCCAGCGCCACTACATTTACCACAGTCCTTTGGGGCAACTTGCTGGTGTGACGAGCAGTGTGCGACCAACTTTTGCACAATTTATTAAGGCTCCCTTGAGGCAACGGGCTGACGAGCCTTGGATCTGCACCTGCGCGCCATGAGAGGTACTTGACCTGTTTTAATTACATTTTGGCAGTCCACACGGCACCCCTTTACATTGACCTGCTCCCTGCTGACGAGAGGCAACTACCTCGAAACACGTGTCCAGGGATGGCTAACGCAACACATACTGTTCTTTTATACATCGTGGCATAGGCGTACCCGCCGTCGCCACTACATTTACCACAGTCCTTTGGGGCAACTTGCTGGTGTGACGAGCAGTGTGCGACCAACTTTTGCACAATTTATTACGGCTCCCTTGAGCCAACGGGCTGACGAGCCGTGGATCTGCACCTGCGCGCCATGAGAGGTACTTGACCTGTTTTAATTACCTTTTGGCAGTCCACACGGCACCCCTTTACATTGACCTGCTCCCTGCTGACGAGAGGCAACTACCTCGAAACACGTGTCCAGGGATTGCTAACGCAACACATACTGTTCTTTTATGCATCGTGGCATAGGCGTACCCGCCGTCGCCACTACATTTACCACAGTCCTTTGGGGCAACTTGCTGGTGTGACGAGCAGTGTGCGACCAACTTTTGCACAATTTATTACGGCTTCCTTGAGCCAACGGGCTGACGAGCCTTGGATATGCACCTGCGCGCCATGAGAGGTACTTGACCTGTTTTAATTACATTTTGGCAGTCCACACGGCACCCCTTTACATTGACCTGCTCCCTGCTGACGAGAGGCAACTACCTCGAAACACATGTCCAGGGATGGCTAACGCAACACATACTGTTCTTTTATACATCGTGGCATAGGCGTACCCGCCGTCGCCACTACATTTACCACAGTCCTTTGGGGCAACTTGCTGGTGTGACGAGCAGTGTGCGACCAACTTTTGCACAATTTATTACGGCTCCCTTGAGCCAACGGGCTGACGAGCCTTGGATCTGCACCTGAGCGCCATGAGAGGTACTTGACCTGTTTTAATTACCTTTTGGCAGTCCACACGGCACCCCTTTACAATGACCTGCTCCCTGCTGACGAGAGGCAACTACCTCGAAACACGTGTCCAGGGATGGCTAACGCAACACATACTGTTCTTTTATACATCGTGGCATAGGCGTACCCGCCGTCGCCACTACATTTACCACAGTCCTTTGGGGCAACTTGCTGGTGTGACGAGCAGTGTGCGACCAACTTTTGCACAATTTATTACGGCTCCCTTGAGCCAACGGGCTCACGAGCCTTGGATCTGCACCTGCGCGCCATGAGAGGTACTTGACCTGTTTTAATTACATTTTGGCAGTTCACACGGCACCCCTTTACATTGACCTGCTCCCTGCTGACGAGAGGCAACTACCTCGAAACACGTGTCCAGGAATGGCTAACGCAACACATACTGTTCTTTTATACATCGTGGCATAGGCGTACCCGCCGTCGCCACTACATTTACCACAGTCCTTTGGGGCAACTTGCTGGTGTGACGAGCAGTGTGCGACCAACTTTTGCACAATTTATTACGGCTCCCTTGAGCCAACGGGCTGACGAGCCTTGGATCTGCACCTGCGCGCCATGAGAGGTACTTGACCTGTTTTAATTACATTTTGGCAGTCCACACGGCACCCCTTTACATTGACCTGCTCCCTGCTGACGAGAGGCAACTACCTCGAAACACGTGTCCAGGAATGGCTAACGCAACACATACTGTTCTTTTATACATCGTGGCATAGGCGTACCCGCCATCGCCACTACATTTACCACAGTCCTTTGGGGCAACTTGCTGGTGTGACGAGCAGTGTGCGACCAACTTTTGCACAATTTATTACGGCTCCCTTGAGCCAACGGGCTGACGAGCCTTGGATCTGCACCTGCGCGCCATGAGAGGTACTTGACCTGTTTTAATTACATTTTGGCAGTCCACACGGCACCCCTTTACATTGACCTGCTCCCTGCTGACGAGAGGCAACTACCTCGAAACACGTGTCCAGGGATGGCTAACGCAACACATACTGTTCTTTTATACATCGTGGCATAGGCGTACCCGCCGTCGTCACTACATTTACCACAGTCCTTTGGGGCAACTTGCTGGTGTGACGAGCAGTGTGCGACCAACTTTTGCACAATTTATTACGGCTCCCTTGAGCCAACGGGCTGACGAGCCTTGGATCTGCACCTGCGCGCCATGAGAGGTACTTGACCTGTTTTAATTACATTTTGGCAGTCCACACGGCACCCCTTTACATTGACCTGCTCCCTGCTGACGAGAGGCAACTACCTCGAAACACGTGTCCAGGGATGGCTAACGCAACACATACTGTTCTTTTATACATCGTGGCATAGGCGTACCCGCCGTCGCCACTACATTTACCACAGTCCTTTGGGGCAACTTGCTGGTGTGACGAGCAGTGTGCGACCAACTTTTGCACAATTTATTACGGCTCCCTTGAGCCAACGGGCTGTCGAGCCTTGGATCTGCACCTGCGCGCCATGAGAGGTACTTGACCTGTTTTAATTACATTTTGGCAGTCCACACGGCACCCCTTTACATTGACCTGCTCCCTGCTGACGAGAGGCAACTACCTCGAAACACGTGTCCAGGGATGGCTAACGCAACACATACTGTTCTTTTATACATCGTGGCATAGGCGTACCCGCCGTCGCCACTACATTTACCACAGTCCTTTGGGGCAACTTGTTGGTGTGACGAGCAGTGTGCGACCAACTTTTGCACAATTTATTACGGCTCCCTTGAGCCAACGGGCTGACGAGCCTTGGATCTGCACCTGCGCGCCATGAGAGGTACTTGACCTGTTTTAATTACATTTTGGCAGTCCACACGGCACCCCTTTACATTGACCTGCTCCCTGCTGACGAAAGGCAACTACCTCGAAACACGTGTCCAGGGATGGCTAACGCAACACATACTGTTCTTTTATACATCGTGGCATAGGCGTACCCGCCGTCGCCACTACATTTACCACAGTCCTTTGGGGCAACTTGCTGGTGTGACGAGCAGTGTGCGACCAACTTTTGCACAATTTATTACGGCTCCCTTGAGCCAACGGGCTGACGAGCCTTGGATCTGCACCTGCGCGCCATGAGAGGTACTTGACCTGTTTTACTTACATTCTGGCAGTCCACACGGCACCCCTTTACATTGACCTGCTCCCTGCTGACGAGAGGCAACTACCTCGAAACACGTGTCCAGGGATGGCTAACGCAACACATACTGTTCTTTTATACATCGTGGCATAGGCCTACCCGCCGTCGCCACTACATTTACCACAGTCCTTTGGGGCAACTTGCTGGTGTGACGAGCAGTGTGCGACCAACTTTTGCACAATTATTTACGGCTCCCTTGAGCCAACGGGCTGATGAGCCTTGGATCTGCACTTGCGCGCCATGAGAGGTACTTGACCTGTTTTAATTACATTTTGGCAGTCCACACGGCACCCCTTTACATTGACCTGCTCCCTGCTGACGAGAGGCAACTACCTCGAAACACGTGTCCAGGGATGGCTAACGCAACACATACTGTTCTTTTATACATCGTGGCATAGGCGTACCCGCCGTCGCCACTACATTTACCACAGTCCTTTGGGGCAACTTGCTGGTGTGACGAGCAGTGTGCGACCAACTTTTGCACAATTTATTACGGCTCCCTTGAGCCAACGGGCTGACGAGCCGTGGATCTGCACCTGCGCGCCATGAGAGGTACTTGACCTGTTTTAATTACCTTTTGGCAGTCCACACGGCACCCCTTTACATTGACCTGCTCCCTGCTGACGAGAGGCAACTACCTCGAAACACGTGTCCAGGGATGGCTAACGCAACACATACTGTTCTTTTATGCATCGTGGCATAGGCGTACCCGCCGTCGCCACTACATTTACCACAGTCCTTTGGGGCAACTTGCTGGTGTGACGAGCAGTGTGCGACCAACTTTTGCACAATTTATTACGGCTCCCTTGAGCCAACGGGCTGACGAGCCTTGGATCTGCACCTGCGCGCCATGAGAGGTACTTGACCTGTTTTAATTACATTTTGGCAGTCCACACGGCACCCCTTTACATTGACCTGCTCCCTGCTGACGAGAGGCAACTACCTCGAAACACATGTCCAGGGATGGCTAACGCAACACATACTGTTCTTTTATACATCGTGGCATAGGCGTACCCGCCGTCGCCACTACATTTACCACAGTCCTTTGGGGCAATTTGCTGGTGTGACGAGCAGTGTGCGACCAACTTTTGCACAATTTATTACGGCTCCCTTGAGCCAACGGGCTGACGAGCCTTGGATCTGCACCTGAGCGCCATGAGAGGTACTTGACCTGTTTTAATTACCTTTTGGCAGTCCACACGGCACCCCTTTACATTGACCTGCTCCCTGCTGACGAGAGGCAACTACCTCGAAACACGTGTCCAGGGATGGCTAACGCAACACATACTGTTCTTTTATACATCGTGGCATAGGCGTACCCGCCGTCGCCACTACATTTACCACAGTCCTTTGGGGCAACTTGCTGGTGTGACGAGCAGTGTGCGACCAACTTTTGCACAATTTATTACGGCTCCCTTGAGCCAACGGGCTGACGAGCCTTGGATCTGCACCTGCGCGCCATGAGAGGTACTTGACCTGTTTTAATTACATTTTGGCAGTTCACACGGCACCCCTTTACATTGACCTGCTCCCTGCTGACGAGAGGCAACTACCTCGAAACACGTGTCCAGGAATGGCTAACGCAACACATACTGTTCTTTTATACATCGTGGCATAGGCGTACCCGCCGTCGCCACTAAATTTACCACAGTCCTTTGGGGCAACTTGCTGGTGTGACGAGCAGTGTGCGACCAACTTTTGCACAATTTATTACGGCTCCCTTGAGCCAACGGGCTGACGAGCCTTGGATCTGCACCTGCGCGCCATGAGAGGTACTTGACCTGTTTTAATTACATTTTGGCAGTCCACACGGCACCCCTTTACATTGACCTGCTCCCTGCTGACGAGAGGCAACTACCTCGAAACACGTGTCCAGGAATGGCTAACGCAACACATACTGTTCTTTTATACATCGTGGCATAGGCGTACCCGCCATCGCCACTACATTTACCACAGTCCTTTGGGGCAACTTGCTGGTGTGACGAGCAGTGTGCGACCAACTTTTGCACAATTTATTACGGCTCCCTTGAGCCAACGGGCTGACGAGCCTTGGATCTGCACCTGCGCGCCATGAGAGGTACTTGACCTGTTTTAATTACATTTTGGCAGTCCACACGGCACCCCTTTACATTGACCTGCTCCCTGCTGACGAGAGGCAACTACCTCGAAACACGTGTCCAGGGATGGCTAACGCAACACATACTGTTCTTTTATACATCGTGGCATAGGCGTACCCGCCGTCGTCACTACATTTACCACAGTCCTTTGGGGCAACTTGCTGGCGTGACGAGCAGTGTGCGACCAACTTTTGCACAATTTATTACGGCTCCCTTGAGCCAACGGGCTGACGAGCCTTGGATCTGCACCTGCGCGCCATGAGAGGTACTTGACCTGTTTTAATTACATTTTGGCAGTCCACACGGCACCCCTTTACATTGACCTGCTCCCTGCTGACGAGAGGCAACTACCTCAAAACACATGTCCAGGGATGGCTAACGCAACACATACTGTTCTTTTATACATCGTGGCATAGGCGTACCCGCCGTCGCCACTACATTTACCACAGTCCTTTGGGGCAACTTGCTGGTGTGACGAGCAGTGTGCGACCAAATTTGCACAATTTATTACGGCTCCCTTGAGCCAACGGGCTGACGAGCCTTGGATCTGCACCTGAGCGCCATGAGAGGTACTTGACCTGTTTTAATTACCTTTTGGCAGTCCACACGGCACCCCTTTACATTGACCTGCTCCCTGCTGATGAGAGGCAACTACCTCGAAACACGTGTCCAGGGATGGCTAACGCAACACATACTGTTCTTTTATACATCGTGGCATAGGCGTACCCGCCGTCGCCACTACATTTACCACAGTCCTTTGGGGCAACTTGCTGGTGTGACGAGCAGTGTGCGACCCACTTTTGCACAATTTATTACGGCTCCCTTGAGCCAACGGGCTGACGAGCCTTGGATCTGCACCTGCGCGCCATGAGAGGTACTTGACCTGTTTTAATTACATTTTGGCAGTCCACACGGCACCCCTTTACATTGACCTGCTCCTTGCTGATGAGAGGCAACTGCCTCGAAACACGTGTCCAGGGATGGCTAACGCAACACATACTGTTCTTTTATACATCGTGGCATAGGCGCACCCGCCAGCGCCACTACATTTACCACAGTCCTTTGGGGCAACTTGCTGGTGTGACGAGCAGTGTGCGACCAACTTTTGCACAATTTATTACTGCTCCCTTGAGCCAACGGGCTGACGAGCCGTGGATCTGCACCTGCGCGCCATGAGAGGTACTTGACCTGTTTTAATTACCTTTTGGCAGTCCACACGGCACCCCTTTACATTGACCTGCTCCCTGCTGACGAGAGGCAACTACCTCGAAACACGTGTCCAGGGATGGCTAACGCAACACATACTGTTCTTTTATGCATCGTGGCATAGGCGTACCCGCCGTCGCCACTACATTTACCACAGTCCTTTGGGGCAACTTGCTGGTGTGACGAGCAGTGTGCGACCAACTTTTGCACAATTTATTACGGCTCCCTTGAGCCAACGGGCTGACGAGCCTTGGATCTGCACCTGCGCGCCATGAGAGGTACTTGACCTGTTTTAATTACATTTTGGCAGTCCACACGGCACCCCTTTACATTGACCTGCTCCCTGCTGACGAGAGGCAACTACCTCGAAACACATGTCCAGGGATGGCTAACGCAACACATACTGTTCTTTTATACATCGTGGCATAGGCGTACCCGCCGTCGCCACTACATTTACCACAGTCCTTTGGGGCAATTTGCTGGTGTGACGAGCAGTGTGCGACCAACTTTTGCACAATTTATTACGGCTCCCTTGAGCCAACGGGCTGACGAGCCTTGGATCTGCACCTGAGCGCCATGAGAGGTACTTGACCTGTTTTAATTACCTTTTGGCAGTCCACACGGCACCCCTTTACATTGACCTGCTCCCTGCTGACGAGAGGCAACTACCTCGAAACACGTGTCCAGGGATGGCTAACGCAACACATACTGTTCTTTTATACATCGTGGCATAGGCGTACCCGCCGTCGCCACTACATTTACCACAGTCCTTTGGGGCAACTTGCTGGTGTGACGAGCAGTGTGCGACCAACTTTTGCACAATTTATTACGGCTCCCTTGAGCCAACGGGCTGACGAGCCTTGGATCTGCACCTGCGCGCCATGAGAGGTACTTGACCTGTTTTAATTACATTTTGGCAGTTCACACGGCACCCCTTTACATTGACCTGCTCCCTGCTGACGAGAGGCAACTACCTCGAAACACGTGTCCAGGAATGGCTAACGCAACACATACTGTTCTTTTATACATCGTGGCATAGGCGTACCCGCCGTCGCCACTAAATTTACAACAGTCCTTTGGGGCAACTTGCTGGTGTGACGAGCAGTGTGCGACCAACTTTTGCACAATTTATTACGGCTCCCTTGAGCCAACGGGCTGACGAGCCTTGGATCTGCACCTGCGCGCCATGAGAGGTACTTGACCTGTTTTAATTACATTTTGGCAGTCCACACGGCACCCCTTTACATTGACCTGCTCCCTGCTGACGAGAGGCAACTACCTCGAAACACGTGTCCAGGAATGGCTAACGCAACACATACTGTTCTTTTATACATCGTGGCATAGGCGTACCCGCCATCGCCACTACATTTACCACAGTCCTTTGGGGCAACTTGCTGGTGTGACGAGCAGTGTGCGACCAACTTTTGCACAATTTATTACGGCTCCCTTGAGCCAACGGGCTGACGAGCCTTGGATCTGCACCTGCGCGCCATGAGAGGTACTTGACCTGTTTTAATTACATTTTGGCAGTCCACACGGCACCCCTTTACATTGACCTGCTCCCTGCTGACGAGAGGCAACTACCTCGAAACACGTGTCCAGGGATGCCTAACGCAACACATACTGTTCTTTTATACATCGTGGCATAGGCGTACCCGCCGTCGTCACTACATTTACCACAGTCCTTTGGGGCAACTTGCTGGCGTGACGAGCAGTGTGCGACCAACTTTTGCACAATTTATTACGGCTCCCTTGAGCCAACGGGCTGACGAGCCTTGGATCTGCACCTGCGCGCCATGAGAGGTACTTGACCTGTTTTAATTACATTTTGGCAGTCCACACGGCACCCCTTTACATTGACCTGCTCCCTGCTGACGAGAGGCAACTACCTCAAAACACATGTCCAGGGATGGCTAACGCAACACATACTGTTCTTTTATACATCGTGGCATAGGCGTACCCGCCGTCGCCACTACATTTACCACAGTCCTTTGGGGCAACTTGCTGGTGTGACGAGCAGTGTGCGACCCACTTTTGCACAATTTATTACGGCTCCCTTGAGCCAACGGGCTGACGAGCCTTGGATCTGCACCTGCGCGCCATGAGAGGTACTTGACCTGTTTTAATTACATTTTGGCAGTCCACACGGCACCCCTTTACATTGACCTGCTCCTTGCTGACGAGAGGCAACTGCCTCGAAACACGTGTCCAGGGATGGCTAACGCAACACATACTGTTCTTTTATACATCGTGGCATAGGCGCACCCGCCAGCGCCACTACATTTACCACAGTCCTTTGGGGCAACTTGCTGGTGTGACGAGCAGTGTGCGACCAACTTTTGCACAATTTATTAAGGCTCCCTTGAGGCAACGGGCTGACGAGCCTTGGATCTGCACCTGCGCGCCATGAGAGGTACTTGACCTGTTTTAATTACATTTTGGCAGTCCACACGGCACCCCTTTACATTGACCTGCTCCCTGCTGACGAGAGGCAACTACCTCGAAACACGTGTCCAGGGATGGCTAACGCAACACATATTGTTCTTTTATACATCGTGGCATAGGCGTACCCGCCGTCGCCACTACATTTACCACAGTCCTTTGGGGCAACTTGCTGGTGTGACGAGCAGTGTGCGACCAACTTTTGCACAATTTATTACGGCTCCCTTGAGCCAACGGGCTGACGAGCCGTGGATCTGCACCTGCGCGCCATGAGAGGTACTTGACCTGTTTTAATTACCTTTTGGCAGTCCACACGGCACCCCTTTACATTGACCTGCTCCCTGCTGACGAGAGGCAACTACCTCGAAACACGTGTCCAGGGATGGCTAACGCAACACATACTGTTCTTTTATGCATCGTGGCATAGGCGTACCCGCCGTCGCCACTACATTTACCACAGTCCTTTGGGGCAACTTGCTGGTGTGACGAGCAGTGTGCGACCAACTTTTGCACAATTTATTACGGCTTCCTTGAGCCAACGGGCTGACGAGCCTTGGATATGCACCTGCGCGCCATGAGAGGTACTTGACCTGTTTTAATTACATTTTGGCAGTCCACACGGCACCCCTTTACATTGACCTGCTCCCTGCTGACGAGAGGCAACTACCTCGAAACACATGTCCAGGGATGGCTAACGCAACACATACTGTTCTTTTATACATCGTGGCATAGGCGTACCCGCCGTCGCCACTACATTTACCACTGTCCTTTGGGGCAACTTGCTGGTGTGACGAGCAGTGTGCGACCAACTTTTGCACAATTTATTACGGCTCCCTTGAGCCAACGGGCTGACGAGCCTTGGATCTGCACCTGAGCGCCATGAGAGGTACTTGACCTGTTTTAATTACCTTTTGGCAGTCCACACGGCACCCCTTTACAATGACCTGCTCCCTGCTGACGAGAGGCAACTACCTCGAAACACGTGTCCAGGGATGGCTAACGCAACACATACTGTTCTTTTATACATCGTGGCATAGGCGTACCCGCCGTCGCCACTACATTTACCACAGTCCTTTGGGGCAACTTGCTGGTGTGACGAGCAGTGTGCGACCAACTTTTGCACAATTTATTACGGCTCCCTTGAGCCAACGGGCTCACGAGCCTTGGATCTGCACCTGCGCGCCATGAGAGGTACTTGACCTGTTTTAATTACATTTTGGCAGTTCACACGGCACCCCTTTACATTGACCTGCTCCCTGCTGACGAGAGGCAACTACCTCGAAACACGTGTCCAGGAATGGCTAACGCAACACATACTGTTCTTTTATACATCGTGGCATAGGCGTACCCGCCGTCGCCACTACATTTACCACAGTCCTTTGGGGCAACTTGCTGGTGTGACGAGCAGTGTGCGACCAACTTTTGCACAATTTATTACGGCTCCCTTGAGCCAACGGGCTGACGAGCCTTGGATCTGCACCTGCGCGCCATGAGAGGTACTTGACCTGTTTTAATTACATTTTGGCAGTCCACACGGCACCCCTTTACATTGACCTGCTCCCTGCTGACGAGAGGCAACTACCTCGAAACACGTGTCCAGGAATGGCTAACGCAACACATACTGTTCTTTTATACATCGTGGCATAGGCGTACCCGCCATCGCCACTACATTTACCACAGTCCTTTGGGGCAACTTGCTGGTGTGACGAGCAGTGTGCGACCAACTTTTGCACAATTTATTACGGCTCCCTTGAGCCAACGGGCTGACGAGCCTTGGATCTGCACCTGCGCGCCATGAGAGGTACTTGACCTGTTTTAATTACATTTTGGCAGTCCACACGGCACCCCTTTACATTGACCTGCTCCCTGCTGACGAGAGGCAACTACCTCGAAACACGTGTCCAGGGATGGCTAACGCAACACATACTGTTCTTTTATACATCGTGGCATAGGCGTACCCGCCGTCGCCACTACATTTACCACAGTCCTTTGGGGCAACTTGCTGGTGTGACGAGCAGTGTGCGACCAACTTTTGCACAATTTATTACGGCTCCCTTGAGCCAACGGGCTGACGAGCCTTGGATCTGCACCTGCGCGCCATGAGAGGTACTTGACCTGTTTTAATTACATTTTGGCAGTCCACACGGCACCCCTTTACATTGACCTGCTCCCTGCTGACGAGAGGCAACTACCTCGAAACACGTGTCCAGGGATGGCTAACGCAACACATACTGTTCTTTTATACATCGTGGCATAGGCGTACCCGCCGTCGCCACTACATTTACCACAGTCCTTTGGGGCAACTTGCTGGTGTGACGAGCAGTGTGCGACCAACTTTTGCACAATTTATTACGGCTCCCTTGAGCCAACGGGCTGTCGAGCCTTGGATCTGCACCTGCGCGCCATGAGAGGTACTTGACCTGTTTTAATTACATTTTGGCAGTCCACACGGCACCCCTTTACATTGACCTGCTCCCTGCTGACGAGAGGCAACTACCTCGAAACACGTGTCCAGGGATGGCTAACGCAACACATACTGTTCTTTTATACATCGTGGCATAGGCGTACCCGCCGTCGCCACTACATTTACCACAGTCCTTTGGGGCAACTTGTTGGTGTGACGAGCAGTGTGCGACCAACTTTTGCACAATTTATTACGGCTCCCTTGAGCCAACGGGCTGACGAGCCTTGGATCTGCACCTGCGCGCCATGAGAGGTACTTGACCTGTTTTAATTACATTTTGGCAGTCCACACGGCACCCCTTTACATTGACCTGCTCCCTGCTGACGAAAGGCAACTACCTCCAAACACGTGTCCAGGGATGGCTAACGCAACACATACTGTTCTTTTATACATCGTGGCATAGGCGTACCCGCCGTCGCCACTACATTTACCACAGTCCTTTGGGGCAACTTGCTGGTGTGACGAGCAGTGTGCGACCAACTTTTGCACAATTTATTACGGCTCCCTTGAGCCAACGGGCTGACGAGCCTTGGATCTGCACCTGCGCGCCATGAGAGGTACTTGACCTGTTTTACTTACATTCTGGCAGTCCACACGGCACCCCTTTACATTGACCTGCTCCCTGCTGACGAGAGGCAACTACCTCGAAACACGTGTCCAGGGATGGCTAACGCAACACATACTGTTCTTTTATACATCGTGGCATAGGCCTACCCGCCGTCGCCACTACATTTACCACAGTCCTTTGGGGCAACTTGCTGGTGTGACGAGCAGTGTGCGACCAACTTTTGCACAATTATTTACGGCTCCCTTGAGCCAACGGGCTGATGAGCCTTGGATCTGCACTTGCGCGCCATGAGAGGTACTTGACCTGTTTTAATTACATTTTGGCAGTCCACACGGCACCCATTTACATTGACCTGCTCCCTGCTGACGAGAGGCAACTACCTCGAAACACGTGTCCAGGAATGGCTAACGCAACACATTCTGTTCTTTTATACATCGTGGCATAGGCGTACCCGCCGTCGCCACTACATTTACCACAGTCCTTTGGGGCAACTTGCTGGTGTGACGAGCAGTGTGCGACCAACTTTTGCACAATTTATTACGGCTCCCTTGAGCCAACGGGCTGACGAGCCTTGGATCTGCACCTGCGCGCCATGAGAGGTACTTGACCTGTTTTAATTACATTTTGGCAGTCCACACGGCACCCCTTTACATTGACCTGCTCCTTGCTGACGAGAGGCAACTGCCTCGAAACACGTGTCCAGGGATGGCTAATGCAACACATACTGTTCTTTTATACATCGTGGCATAGGCGCACCCGCCGTCGCCACTACATTTACCACAGTCCTTTGGGGCAACTTGCTGGTGTGACGAGCAGTGTGCGACCAACTTTTGCACAATTTATTACGGCTCCCTTGAGGCAACGGGCTGACGAGCCTTGGATCTGCACCTGCGCGCCATGAGAGGTACTTGACCTGTTTTAATTACATTTTGGCAGTCCACACGGCACCCCTTTACATTGACCTGCTCCCTGCTGACGAGAGGCAACTACCTCGAAACACGTGTCCAGGGATGGCTAACGCAACACATACTGTTCTTTTATACATCGTGGCATAGGCGTACCCGCCGTCGCCACTACATTTACCACAGTCCTTTGGCGCAACTTGCTGGTGTGACGAGCAGTGTGCGACCAACTTTTGCACAATTTATTACGGCTCCCTTGAGCCAACGGGCTGACGAGCGTTGGATCTGCACCTGAGCGCCATGAGAGGTACTTGACCTGTTTTAATTACCTTTTGGCAGTCCACACGGCACCCCTTTACATTGACCTGCTCCCTGCTGACGAGAGGCAACTACCACGAAACACGTGTCCAGGGATGGCTAATGCAACACATACTGTTCTTTTATACATCGTGGCATAGGCGTACCCGCAGTCGCCACTACATTTACCACAGTCCTTTGGGGCAACTTGCTGGTGTGACGAGCAGTGTGCGACCAACTTTTGCACAATTTATTACGGCTTCCTTGAGCCAACGGGCTGACGAGCCTTGGATCTGCACCTGCGCGCCATGAGAGGTACTTGACCTGTTTTAATTACATTTTGGCAGTCCACACGGCACCCCTTTACATTGACCTGCTCCCTGCTGACGAGAGGCAACTACCTCGAAACACGTGTCCAGGAATGGCTAACGCAACACATACTGTTCTTTTATACATCGTGGCATAGGCGTACCCGCCGTCGCCACTACATTTACCACAGTCCTTTGGGGCAACTTGCTGGTGTGACGAGCAGTGTGCGACCAACTTTTGCACAATTTATTACGGCTCCCTTGAGCCAACGGGCTGACGAGCCTTGGATCTGCACCTTCGCGCCATGAGAGGTACTTGACCTGTTTTAATTACATTTTGGCAGTCCACACGGCACCCCTTTACATTGACCTGCTCCCTGCTGACGAGAGGCAACTACCTCGAAACACGTGTCCAGGGATGGCTAACGCAACACATACTGTTCTTTTATACATCGTGGCATAGGCGTACCCGCCATCGCCACTACATTTACCACAGTCCTTTGGGGCAACTTGCTAGTGTGACGAGCAGTGTGCGACCAACTTTTGCACAATTTATTACGGCTCCCTTGAGCCAACGGGCTGACGAGCCTTGGATCTGCACCCGCGCGCCATGAGAGGTACTTGACCTGTTTTAATTACATTTTGGCAGTCCACACGGCACCCCTTTACATTGACCTGCTCCCTGCTGACGAGAGGCAACTACCTCGAAACACGTGTCCAGGGATGGCTAACGCAACACATACTGTTCTTTTATACATCGTGGCATAGGCGTACCCGCCGTCGCCACTACATTTACCACAGTCCTTTGGGGCAACTTGCTGGTTTGACGAGCAGTGTGCGACCAACTTTTGCACAATTTATTACGGCTCCCTTGAGCCAACGGGCTGACGAGCCTTGGATCTGCACCTGCGCGCCATGAGAGGTACTTGACCTGTTTTAATTACATTTTGGCAGTCCACGCGGCACCCCTTTACATTGACCTGCTCCCTGCTGACGAGAGGCAACTACCTCGAAACACATGTCCAGGGATGGCTAACGCAACACATACTGTTCTGTTATACATCGTGGCATAGGCGTACCCGCCGTCGCCACTACATTTACCACAGTCCTTTGGGGCAACTTGCTGGTGTGACGAGCAGTGTGCGACCAACTTTTGCACAATTTATTACGGCTCCCTTGAGCCAACGGGCTGACGAGCATTGGATCTGCACCTGAGCGCCATGAGAGGTACTTGACCTGTTTTAATTACCTTTTGGCAGTCCACACGGCACCCCTTTACATTGACCTGCTCCCTGCTGACGAGAGGCAACTACCTCGAAACACGTGTCCAGGAATGGCTAACGCAACACATACTGTTCTTTTATACATCGTGGCATAGGCGTACCCGCCGTCGCCACTACATTTACCACAGTCCTTTGGGGCAACTTGCTGGTGTGACGAGCAGTGTGCGACCAACTTTTGCACAATTTATTACGGCTCCCTTGAGCCAACGGGCTGACGAGCCTTGGATCTGCACCTTCGCGCCATGAGAGGTACTTGACCTGTTTTAATTACATTTTGGCAGTCCACACGGCACCCCTTTACATTGACCTGCTCCCTGCTGACGAGAGGCAACTACCTCGAAACACGTGTCCAGGGATGGCTAACGCAACACATACTGTTCTTTTATACATCGTGGCATAGGCGTACCCGCCATCGCCACTACATTTACCACAGTCCTTTGGGGCAACTTGCTGGTGTGACGAGCAGTGTGCGACCAACTTTTGCACAATTTATAACGGCTCCCTTGAGCCAACGGGCTGACGAGCCTTGGATCTGCACCTGCGCGCCATGAGAGGTACTTGACCTGTTTTAATTACATTTTGGCAGTCCACACGGCACCCCTTTACATTGACCTGCTCCCTGCTGACGAGAGGCAACTACCTCGAAACACGTGTCCAGGGATGGCTAACGCAACACATACTGTTCTTTTATACATCGTGGCATAGGCGTACCCGCCGTCGCCACTACATTTACCACAGTCCTTTGGGGCAACTTGCTGGTTTGACGAGCAGTGTGCGACCAACTTTTGCACAATTTATTACGGCTCCCTTGAGCCAACGGGCTGACGAGCCTTGGATCTGCACCTGCGCGCCATGAGAGGTACTTGACCTGTTTTAATTACATTTTGGCAGTCCACACGGCACCCCTTTACATTGACCTGCTCCCTGCTGACGAGAGGCAACTACCTCGAAACACGTGTCCAGGGATGGCTAACGCAACACATACTGTTCTTTTATACATCGTGGCATAGGCGTACCCGCCGTCGCCACTACATTTACCACAGTCCTTTGGGGCAACTTGCTGGTGTGACGAGCAGTGTGCGACCAACTTTTGCACAATTTATTACGGCTCCCTTGAGCCAACGGGCTGACGAGCCTTGGATCTGCACCTGCGCGCCATCAGAGGTACTTGACCTGTTTTAATTACATTTTGGCAGTCCACACGGCACCCCTTTACATTGACCTGCTCCCTGCTGACGAGAGGCAACTACCTCGAAACACGTGTCCAGGGATGGCTAACGCAACACATACTGTTCTTTTATGCATCGTGGCATAGGCGTACCCGCCGTCGCCACTACATTTACCACAGTCCTTTGGGGCAACTTGCTGGTGTGACGAGCAGTGTGCGACCAACTTTTGCACAATTTATTACGGCTCCCTTGAGCCAACGGGCTGACGAGCCTTGGATCTGCACCTGCGCGCCATGAGAGGTACTTGACCTGTTTTAATTACATTTTGGCAGTCCACACGGCACCCCTTTACATTGACCTGCTCCCTGCTGACGAGAGGCAACTACCTCGAAACACATGTCCAGGGATGGCTAACGCAACACATACTGTTCTTTTATACATCGTGGCATAGGCGTACCCGCCGTCGCCACTACATTTACCACAGTCCTTTGGGGCAACTTGCTGGTGTGACGAGCAGTGTGCGAGCAACTTTTGCACAATTTATTACGGCTCCCTTGAGCCAACGGGCTGACGAGCCTTGGATCTGCACCTGCGCGCCATGAGAGGTACTTGACCTGTTTTAATTACATTTTGGCAGTCCACACGGCACCCCTTTACATTGACCTGCTCCCTGCTGACGAGAGGCAACTACCTCGAAACACGTGTCCAGGAATGGCTAACGCAACACATACTGTTCTTTTATACATCGTGGCATAGGCGTACCCGCCGTCGCCACTACATTTACCACAGTCCTTTGGGGCAACTTGCTGGTGTGACGAGCAGTGTGCGACCAACTTTTGCACAATTTATTACGGCTCCCTTGAGCCAACGGGCTGACGAGCCATGGATCTGCACCTTCGCGCCATGAGAGGTACTTGACCTGTTTTAATTACATTTTGGCAGTCCACACGGCACCCCTTTACATTGACCTGCTCCCTGCTGACGAGAGGCAACTACCTCGAAACACGTGTCCAGGGATGGCTAACGCAACACATACTGTTCTTTTATACATCGTGGCATAGGCGTACCCGCCATCGCCACTACATTTACCACAGTCCTTTGGGGCAACTTGCTGGTGTGACGAGCAGTGTGCGACCAACTTTTGCACAAATCATTACGGCTCCCTTGAGCCAACGGGCTGACGAGCCTTGGATCTGCACCTGCGCGCCATGAGAGGTACCTGACCTGTTTTAATTACATTTTGGCAGTCCACACGGCACCCCTTTACATTGACCTGCTCCCTGCTGACGAGAGGCAACTACCTCGAAACACGTGTCCAGGGATGGCTAACGCAACACATACTGTTCTTTTATACATCGTGGCATAGGCGTACCCGCCGTCGCCACTACATTTACCACAGTCCTTTGGGGCAACTTGCTGGTTTGACGAGCAGTGTGCGACCAACTTTTGCACAATTTATTACGGCTCCCTTGAGCCAACGGGCTGACGAGCCTTGGATCTGCACCTGCGCGCCATGAGAGGTACTTGACCTGTTTTAATTACATTTTGGCAGTCCACACGGCACCCCTTTACATTGACCTGCTCCCTGCTGACGAGAGGCAACTACCTCGAAACACGTGTCCAGGGATGGCTAACGCAACACATACTGTTCTTTTATACATCGTGGCATAGGCGTACCCGCCGTCGCCACTACATTTACCACAGTCCTTTGGGGCAACTTGCTGGTGTGACGAGCAGTGTGCGACCAACTTTTGCACAATTTATTACGGCTCCCTTGAGCCAACGGGCTGATGAGCCTTGGATCTGCACCTGCGCGCCATGAGAGGTACTTGACCTGTTTTAATTACATTTTGGCAGTCCAAACGGCACCCCTTTACATTGACCTGCTCCCTGCTGACGAGAGGCAACTACCTCGAAACACGTGTCCAGGGATGGCTAACGCAACACATACTGTTCTTTTATACATCGTGGCATAGGCGTACCTGCCGTTGCCACTACATTTACCACAGTCCTTTGGGGCAACTTGCTGGTGTGACGAGCAGTGTGCGACCAACTTTTGCACAATTTATTACGGCTCCCTTGAGCCAACGGGCTGACGAGCCGTGGATCTGCACCTGCGCGCCATGAGAGGTACTTGACCTGTTTTAATTACCTTTTCGCAGTCCACACGGCACCCCTTTACATTGACCTGCTCCCTGCTGACGAGAGGCAACTACCTCGAAACACGTGTCCATGGATGGCTAACGCAACACATACTGTTCTTTTATACATCGTGGCATAGGCGTACCCGCCGTCGCCACTACATTTACCACAGTCCTTTGGGGCAACTTGCTGGTGTGACGAGCAGTGTGCGACCAACTTTTGCACAATTTATTACGACTCCCTTGAGCCAACGGGCTGTCGAGCCTTGGATCTGCACCTGCGCGCCATGAGAGGTACTTGACCTGTTTTAATTACATTTTGGCAGTCCACACGGCACCCCTTTACATTGACCTGCTCCCTGCTGACGAGAGGCAACTACCTCGAAACACGTGTCCAGGGATGGCTAACGCAACACATACTGTTCTTTTATACATCGTGGCATAGGCATACCCGCCGTCGCCACTACATTTACCACAGTCCTTTGGGGCAACTTGCTGGTGTGGCGAGCAGTGTGCGACCAACTTTTGCACAATTTATTACGGCTCCCTTGAGCCAACGGGCTGACGAGCCTTGGATCTGCACCTGCGCGCCATGAGAGGTACTTGACCTGTTTTAATTACATTTTGGCAGTCCACACGGCACCCCTTTACATTGACCTGCTCCCTGCTGACGAGAGGCAACTACCTCGAAACACGTGTCCAGGGATGGCTAACGCAACACATACTGTTCTTTTATACATCGTGGCATAGGCGTACCCGCCGTCGCCACTACATTTACCACAGTCCTTTGGGGCAACTTGCTGGTGTGACGAGCAGTGTGCGACCAACTTTTGCACAATTTATTACGGCTCCCTTCAGCCAACGGGCTGACGAGCCTTGGATCTGCACCTGCGCGCCATGAGAGGTACTTGACCTGTTTTAATTACATTTTGGCAGTCCACACGGCACCCCTTTATATTGACCTGCTCCCTGCTGACGAGAGGCAACTACCTCGAAACACGTGTCCAGGGATGGCTAACGCAACACATACTGTTCTTTTATACATCGTGGCATAGGCGTACCCGCCGTCGCCACTACATTTACCACAGTCCTTTGGGGCAACTTGCTGGTGTGACGAGCAGTGTGCGACCAACTTTTGCACAATTTATTACGGCTCCCTTGAGCCAACGGGCTGACGAGCCTTGGATCTGCACCTGCGCGCCATGAGAGGTACTTGACCTGTTTTGATTACATTTTGGCAGTCCACACGGCACCCCTTTACATTGACCTGCTCCCTGCTGACGAGAGGCAATTACCTCGAAACAACTGTCCAGGGATGGCTAACGCAACACATACTGTTCTTTTATACATCGTGGCATAGCCGTACCCGCCGTCGCCACTACATTTACCACAGTCCTTTGGGGCAACTTGCTGGTGTGACGAGCAGTGTGCGACCAACTTTTGCACAATTCCCTCTAATGTTTGTTTTCTTCAGTAAATTTCTAGTTTTTTTTAACGTTGAGTAATATTTAATGAACTAACGTTAATTCAGACCCCTCCAATGCAAGACCTTTGGCCGTGCTCAGCGGGGGTTGGCACCCTACTCCGTGCCTCACATGGCCTTCGGCCGTGCTCAACGTGGTATCGACCGCTGGGCCAGTCCAACCCCCCACATGCAGGCAATCCAGGAGGGGGGCACGCAGCCTCCCTTCCAGGGCAGATTACTGCCTTGGGGGCCTCATTCCACGGGGCCCATCCATATATTGAATTTCTTAGTTTTCAAAAATTCTGGTTCTTTACTATAATCTCCCTGTAACCTTTGTTTTTTCAGTGAATTTCTACGGTTAGTTTAACGTTAGGTAATATTTGCTCAAATTTAAGAAGCGCCAGGAAAGTGGCAGTCCTCGGGGCAGCAGGGGAGGCCGTATGAGCCTCCCCTGCATTAATTAGTAGAGAAGTTGCGGGGAGGTGGTAGTCCCAGGGGCATAATAAGCCCCAGGAGGGGGCTAGTGCACCCCCACCTTTATTTTCACAATGCACCCGAGACCTGGCCCACCCGGGGGTCAATTAATAGCGGAGCGTGGGAGCCTGCGATGTGCATTTTTTTTCCAGCAAGATTCACGAACTCAGAACAACTCCTGTCGAAAATTAAAAAAATAAATGCTTTTAACCCCTGGCCCCTCAACCATATATGAGGAGTCAAGGTATTCCTAGCCTTCTCCCTTTTCTTTATTTTTTATTTTTTTTGTGGGACTTGGCTTCAAGCCGAGCCCCAAGATGGCTGCCAACACTTCCTGGCTGAAGTGTTGGCAGCCAATCAAATTTCAATAGGATTTCAGTAGGATTTTGGGTTCCCAGATTTATATATTTTTAAAACTTAAATATCTCTGAAACTACTAAATGGATTTACACCAAATCACACTTTATGTACCAACATCTAGCTTTCTGCCAAATTTGGTGTAATTCTGTTCAGCGGTTTGGGCTGTATTCTTGTTAAAATAATGAAAAATCCTCAAAGACATAACAAACATGGGGAGCACACATTTTGGGACCCCCCCTTTTTTCTCGGACCACGCTTGACAGATCACCCCGAAACGTTCAATACAGCAGCTGAACCAAAAAGGGGACATTTGTTGATAATTTTGTGAAGATTTGTCAAAGGACACTAAAGTTATTGGCAAAAAAACACTTTTCCTATGGAAACTTTGGTCCTAACTATAACTACCTACTGGCTATTGCCAGTAGGTAATATATATATGTATGTATATATATATATTCCATTCGAAACTGCTCCCAGTTGAAGACACCACACACAACGTTCGCTTTAACCTTTTATTGTCTGGGAGGCAACAGCAGGCTTCAGACATGTCCTCACAGCATAAAGTACCACCATGTCTGCCATACGCGTTTCGGATATGTTCCTTGTTCACTGGCTGGCGTATAAGGGAGAAAGGAGCAGCTTTGCTGATTTATCACAGATGATTTCAAGAAATGTTCCCGCCCCACTGGGCGTGTGCCTGCTAGGCACTCTGGGTGACGTAGTCCTTGGCATTGTGCTGTCCATAGTGGATATCGCTTTACCTTCACTTCCCAAAATATGATCCCGTTGGGTCGTTGTGCGGAAGAATCCCGCTTGCTGCTTTCGTGACGCCTACTCCAAACAGGTACGTTGTTCCGTTTTCTCTGTTTTGAGCACACGGACCTGCTTTTTACACAGTGGGGTGTTCCTCGTGGTCAGAGCGGACCACAAAATATTCCATTCGAAACTGCTCCCAGTTGAAGACACCACACACAACGTTTGCTTTAACCTTTTATTGTCTGGGAGGCAACAGCAGGCTTAAGACACGTCCTCACAACATAAAGTACCACCATGTCTGCCATACGCGTTTCGGATATGTTCCTTGTTCACTGGCTGGCGTATAAGGGGGAAAGGAGCAGCTTTGCTGATTTATCACAGATGATTTCAAGAAATGTTCCCGCCCCACTGGGCGTGTGCCTGCTAGGCACTCTGGGTGACTTAGTCCTTGGCATTGTGCTGTCCATAGTGGATATCGCTTTACCTTCACCTCCCAAAATATGATCCCGTTGGGTCGTTGTGCGGAAGAATCCCGCTTGCTGCTTTCGTGACGCCTACTCCAAACAGGTACGTTGTTCCGTTTTCTGTGCTTTGAGCACACGGACCTGCTTTTTACACAGTGGGGTGTTCCTCGTGGTCAGAGCGGATCACAAAATATTCCATTCGAAACTGCTCCCAGTTGAAGACACCACACACAACGTTCGCTTTAACCTTTTATTGTCTGGGAGGCAACAGCAGGCTTAAGACACTTCCTCACAGCATAAAGTACCACCATGTCTGCCATACGCGTTTCGGATATGTTCCTTGTTCACTGGCTGGCGTATAAGGGGGAAAGGAGCAGCTTTGCTGATTTATCACAGATGATTTCAAGAAATGTTCCCGCCCCACTGGGCGTGTGCCTGCTAGGCACTCTGGGTGACGTAGTCCTTGGCATTGTGCTGTCAATAGTGGATATCGCTTTACCTTCACCTCCCAAAATATGATCCCGTTGGGTCGTTGTGCGGAAGAATCCCGCTTGCTGCTTTCGTGACGCCTACTCCAAACAGGTACGTTGTTCCGTTTTCTGTGCTTTGGGCACATGGACCTGCTTTTTACACAGTGGGGTGTTCCTCGTGGTCAGAGCGGACCACAAAATATTTTGGGAGGTGAAGGTAAAGCGATATCCACTATGGACAGCACAATGCCAAGGACTACATCACCCAGAGTGCCTAGCAGGCACACGCCCAGTGGGGCGGGAACATTTCTTGAAATCATCTGTGATAAATCAGCAAAGCTGCTCCTTTCCCCCTTATACGCCAGCCAGTGAACAAGGAACATATCCGAAATGCGTATGGCAGACATGGTGGTACTTTATGCTGTGAGGACGTGTCGTAAGCCTGCTGTTGCCTCCCAGACAATAAAAGGTTAAAGCGAACGTTGTGTGTGGTGTCTTCAACTGGGAGCAGTTTCGAATGGAGTATATATATATATATATATATATATATATATATTGCGATACTCCTTCTGTTGTTTTGCAAACAAGAACGGAACGGACTCCACTTGTTTCGTGCATATAATTATTTATTTCTTGCTTCTGCCGCCATTACGCGTTTCGGGCCACCCAGAGCCCTTGATCACATGACATGCTTCGTTTTTTTTCCCCGTTTTTAAAGTGACATAGTGCTAGTTAGCGTTCATAACCATAAACAACAGACTGCTCGTCTTTTTTTCTCATTGTTTGTAGTACTATTGCGTTTATCACATATCTGAACCAGAAGTTTGTATCATACTTTGCAATATTTTGACAATTTGGTTTGTATGAATAAATAGATAAATAAATAAATAATTAAATAAATATCTTTACAAACTCCATAAAACTATGTTAATAAATATTGGTAATTGTTCTTAAAAACCACATTCTTTAAAATGATCTGATATTTTTACGTGACCCCTAGTTCCAATATATCTGCATAAATGCGCCAATATTTCAATTATGTTCATTTCCTTGATCTATTTTGGAATCATTATATTTGTACAATACATATTTTATCCACGCAAAAATACATACATGTGATAAGCATAAAACATTTTGAACAGGTTCCCACTGGGTTATCTATTCACTATTTGATATTGCTACCTGATTATATCCCTTTTTATAACCCATTTTGTTCTTTATGCTGCATGTATGTTAGAATTGGGGTACACATTCAAGGTTTTGATACAGTACGTGATATGTGCAAAGTACGCTGAAAACAGTGCTAAGGTGCTAATTTTCCGTGACCCCCACTATTTGTGTAAATCTTTGTTGTGTGCCATGCGCCCATGGTACTATTAGTAAAAACAACGGGTATTCTGGCCGGGAGGTGGGACAGAGTAAAATATTCTTTTATATTGGCAGCTTTATTTTTTAATGTTATATTTTTATTCATCAGAGTCTTAGATCTACAGCCAGGTGTACAAGTCTTCAGTGGTGTTCAGACCGTGCGGATTTTTACTGTCAAGTTCTAATATGTATTTTGTTTCTAAACGTCTCAGAATTGCATCTCTATTGCCTCCCCTTCTTAATGGGGGGACATTATCGATTACATAATATTTCAACTGGTTCAAATCTTTATTGTGTGCCTCGTTGAAATGCCGGGCTACCGGATAGGAACTATCATTGTTGGTGATAGCCCGTAAGTGTTGAAGTATTCTCTTGTGTACCTGGAGGCGTGTGCTTCCAATATATCTTAGACCACAAGAGCACTCCAATATATAGATTGCAAACTCTGACTTGCACGTTAGAAATTTACTGATGGGGATAGGCTTATCATTGAAGGGTGAATGGTACATGGTTTTATTTTCCCCATACTTACATGCTTTGCATGTTGTACATCTCACAAAGCCTTTGCGTTTGGTCAACCAGTTGGAATTGGTTGGAACTTCAGGGCTACTGCTCACTAAATGGTCACTGGTACTGCATGCCTTCCTGAAGGTGATAGTAGGAAAGGCAGGCATTTTATCCCCAATTACAGGATCACTTAAAACCAAGTGCCAGTTGCTTTTAATTATTTTCCTGATGTTGTTTCTTTGATTGTTATATGTTAGAATGAGTCTGGGGCTACTTGTGACGTTCTCACTGCCACACTGTTGTTGTTGCTGTTTTATTTTGTTACGTGAGGTTTTAAAAAGTAGGTCTTCTCTGGAGGTTTCCTTAGTGCGAGTAATTGCACGATCTAATACCTTTTGTCCATAGCCTCTAGCTAGGAATCTGGATTTACATTCCTGCTGTGCCGTGTCAAGATCATTGGCAGTGCTACATATTCTGCGTATGCGCAGCATCTCCCCATATGGAATACTTTCAATTGTATGTCTAGGGTGAAAGCTGCTATTATGCAGAATAGTGTTTCCTGACGTGGGTTTCCGATGTAGTCGTGTTTGTATGTTGTTGTTATGTATGTATACTTCAACGTCAAGAAAACATATGCTGCTTGCACTAATTTCTGAAGTGAAATGTAAGTTCATATCATTTACATTCAAATCCATAATAAACTGTTCTGCACTCGATCTGTTGCCCCGCCAAATAATAAACAGATCATCAATGAATCGAATCCACTTTATCACATTTTTAGTCCAACAGTCACTATGTTTGATTTTTAAAATTTTCTCCTCCCACCAACCCATGTGGAGACAGGCGTAGCTTGGTGAAAAACTTGCACCCATTGCTACGCCTCTCTCCTGGTGGTATATCTGTTGTTGAAATATAAAATAGTTATTGTTTAGACAAAACGTGATAAGATCCATTAGCAGTTTGTTATGTGCGTGAAATTCTATGGGCCTTGTGCTCAGAAAGTACTCGATTGCTCTTAGTCCATCCCTGTGATGGATTGATGTATATAAATTGGATACATCCATTGATATGAGCACATAATCTTCTTCCCATTTGCATTCATGCAACTGTCTTAGAAAATCTGTGGTGTCTTGAATATATGACGGTAGTGCCCTCACGAGTTCTTGTAGGAATGCATCTATATAGATGGACACGTTTTCCAATAAGCTCTCTTTTGCGGAAATGATAGGTCTTCCAGGAGGTCTCAATTTATCCTTATGAATTTTTGGAATAAAATAGATAGCTGGCGTTCTTGCATGTTCTTTTTTTAAAAATGTATATTCATCTTGATTGATTAAGCCTTTATTTTTCCATGCTAATAATTTTCCAAATAATTCATCTTGTTTGGCATTCATAATAAACTTGGAGCTTAATTTGTAGCAATCGCGATCATCCAGTTGTTTAAGTGCTTCTTCCATATATTGTTCTTTGGGCCAGATGACTATATTGCCCCCTTTGTCTGAATTGCGTATAATTATGGAATCATTTTCACGTAGTTTTTTCATTAGTTGATGATATTTATGCAACTGGTTGTTATATTTTCTTTTTTGTTTTTGAGTATTTGAATGCAACTTCCGAATTTCAGATGTTATTATTTCGCTGAAAGTGTCAATCGAATCTCTAGTCATTATTGGTACAAACTTGGATTTTGCTTTGAAGTTAGTCGTTGGCGCTTTGTTGATGTTGATATCCATTTCCTCCATAGTTGTCTGCGTGACTTCTTCATTGTTTACTTCATTCTTTTCTAGCAACTTTAGATCGCGGATTAGATTTACATCAGCCGCTGTGAGATTGGTCACACTTTTCTGTTGTTGTTGCTGGCATATAATGGGGTTTATTGGCATTGATTTATTGTCTTTTATTTGATGAAATTTCTGTAATTTTATTTTTCTTATAAATTGGTATATATCCACTCTTGTCTGTGGATACTCAAAATTACTTTCTGCACAATATGACAACCCCAATTTTAAGATTTGTTCTTCTGCTTGATCTAGATCCACATTTGCCAAATTGATGATGGAGTTTTCATTTGTTTGCTTGATATTTATTTCTGGCGCCACCCTTTGTTGTTCGCTTTCTTGACGAATTGCTTTTGACCTTCTCCGTCTCCGTCTTTCCCTGCGTTTCGCATTTCTCCTTTGTTTGCATAACTGCTTGGTTTCCTCGGACGGAGTGTTTGGCGCCTTTGATCTCGTAAAAAACTCAATTCATCAGCTAATGTGTGACCCATTTGATTCTGTCTCATCTGCTTTGAAGTGCTAGGGTTCATCTCTGATTCGGATTCTGTTTCTCCTGTGGAGCTAAGATCTGATATTGATGATTTTGATTGAATCTCATTTGTTGTTCCCTCTTTAAAGCCTTTTCCTTTTTGCTGGTTCGCTTGGCCTTTCGCCGCTTTAACAGCGTCGTATTTCCGAGAGAAAGTAAAAATTTGCCCTTGTGCATAATCATTTTTGTCGCGCTGGAATTTGAAGGTTTTTCTTTTTTTGATGACTTCCTCTTCTTTTTTCAAGCGCGATATCATTTCCTCTCTTAATTTATGTTGCACATTACCATTTTCAAGTGATTCAATTTTACAGTTGATTTCATCTATTTGAACTTGTAGCTCTTTTCTGTCAATGTCCGCATATTTAATTAGTATCTCCATTAGTTTTTTCGACGAGTCTAAGTTGCATTCTCCCCACTCTTTCAACATATTGGGATTGGGTGTATCATAACTAGGGGCTAGAATAATGCGTAGCCCCCTGGGAATTCTGCCCACTTCCAAGTATTGAGACAGTGACCTGTGTTCCCACCACTTCACTTGTTCACTCTTAGATAACTTTTCCAATTTTTTGTATAAATCCTTAAGGCTTGTGCCATTGCTGCTGCCTTCCCCACTCGATTCATCTCTGGTAGGCATGCTGGCAGACTCCGCAAACATTTCCTCTGCCGCCTCCTCCCGCCCTCGAAGCACGTCGGCGGCCATTAAACTTGCAGTGTAATTACAGAGCGGTAACTGCTATTTTCCGCAGCTTCTCCGCTGTTGCACACCTCCCACCAAGCTATTTGGGCGCTTCCTACCTTTCCGGCGTCTGCTACGTGTACCTCGTCCTCCGACGCTGCATCCGATGCTACACCGTACTTGGTAAGTAGCTAGCCTCTGCTTGGGGGCTCACGGCGTTCTCCTTCTGGAGATCTTCTTTATTTTCCGGTTTCCACCAGGATTGGCTTCGTGCCATATCGCCCGGTTCAGGAGGGGGTCCGTTGTTCCAAGCAAAGCCGTCTTGGAAAGTATTGCGATACTCCTTCTTTTGTTTTGCAAACAAGAACGGAACGGACTCCACTTGTTTCGTGCATATAATTATTTATTTCTTGCTTCTGCCGCCATTACGCGTTTCGGGCCACCCAGAGCCATTACGGTCGCGTGAGTTATAGTTGCCTACAGTAACTATAACGGGGGAATTTCATTGTTTTTTTATCAGTAAAATTTCCAGCTAACTATAACATGTGTGAAACCTATGGTTTTTTCAGTGAATATATATATAGATAGATAGATAGATAGATAGATAGATAGATAGATAGATAGATATAGATATATACACACATATACACATGTGTGTGTATATATATATGCACGTTTGTATGTGTGTATATATATATATTTTTTTTTTTTTGTTTTTTTTGTTAAAGGGTTGTCCCTTACCTGGTATAAATATATATATATATATATGTATATAAATATAAAACATAATAAATATATATATATATATATATATCTATATATATATATAAATACACACACATATATATTTATATATATGGTAAAGGCATATGCTTGATAATGGATGTGTGGTAAAGGCATGCGTGGTTCCATCATCCATCCCTCCTACACGGCCTAGTGACTGTCGACCCAGAGCAAGTGAAGGAGACCATTCATTCGGTAAACAGCTGGTAATGGTAACAAAAACACAAAACACCAACAAAAAAGGACTAATCATAGCCACGACTAACCTGAGGGAAGGAGCGCAAGGAAAACACCAAATGTAAACCAGGGACAACTGGGTGACAAACCTCACGACAGAATGGAAAACCCATCAAATTGCTTGGTTGCCCACCTTTGTGCTTCTCTCTCGATTGCCTTTTATATTGTCACTGCCAGTCATTACAGGGAACAGGAAGGAAAAGGTCAGTCCCATCTACTGGGTTCCATATTGGATTTGGATCAGTCTTTGTTCGTATTTTATACCATATAAAAGGAGGTCGCCATCTTAAACCAAGCTGAACCCGACGTTGAACCAGTCAAGGCCTTTTTGATTCCTAACATGAAGCTTGAGTGTAAGTCCTGACACTGGGATTCAGGATAAACTCGGCCTCAGCGACATTGAGTCTTCCTGTAAAAAAACATCCGATATATCAAACAGGTGCTGCAGAAGACACTATCCCGCACTATCTCGCTCAGACAACTAGCACCGACTGTGGGCCTTATGTCGGCTTTCATACAAGTCTTATGACTGAGGATCTTATTACCGGGGCACATTTCAATAATTCTTCACCTGAGGAAAGGCCTTGCCTGCACAGATTTGATCACCTTGTCAATAGAGGCAAGGCCAGAGCTGCATTGGTGACTTGCCCACATGGAAGCCTGGAACATCAGAGCAATCTTCAGCAGCGGGTCTTCTGTGGGAGCATCACCCCCCACACACACTCCTGCACAAAGAGTGGAAAATAAAATGGAAATAAATGATTTTATTACCATTTTACTTTTAACTCTGCCAAACGGAGTGTGGGGGTGGGGCCAGTGCATCATTGCTGCCAATTGATTGGCAGCAATGAAGAGTGACCCCTTCAGTATGAATTGCACATGTCGGTTTGGCCGGCTACCTTGCTATGGCCAAACCGACATGCACATTTCAGACTCTACAACCTAGTTATCTTAGACAGCTGGGTTTGAGAGCAGGTACAGGCCTCAGGTTCCTTATGGAGCGCCGAGGCAGCCTGCTCCAAGCAATCCAGATGCTTCACTCATGCAGCATAAGAGCAGCTTCCAGATTGGATAAGGTAGTTGGCTGTCTGATGTCACCTTGTGATCGGAGGAGACAGGAGACAGGGACTGGAGAGCATCGAGGTCGTGCTGCAGGAGAAGGTAAGTGAAACCTTTATTTTTTCGTTCTTGTAATTTTTTATATAATGTAATTGTATAATGTATGTATGTTTGTGTTAATGTAGGTTGCACCCCACTGTTTTCTTAAGTCACCAACCGCCACTGGCAATCTTTGGATCCTCTCCAGATCTCAACATATATTCGGACCCCAGGTAGTGTCAGAATATATGTAACCACTTACACGCTTGTGGGTTGCTGTGGTCGTGTGGATTGGAAGGTAAAGATAGGGCAAAACAGAGGAAATGTTAGATTTTGAGCCATGAGTGTTAGAACTTTAAGTCTTTCTTGTTGTGTACTGATTGGAACACTAGTGAAAACTCGTGGAAGTGCTACCATCCTTTCCACAGAAGAACCTGGTCCGTGGTCCAGAACTTGACAGCAAGTTAGTTCAAGGAGCCAGAAGGGGAGGGATCTTCAGGCAAATGTTCGCTAAAAAGAGAGGCCTCCATATCAGTTGTCTCAAACTTCTCGCAGGGTAATTCGCAGTCAAGTGTTTGACCCAGGTCAGGACAAATAGCTGTGTTTTTTTAGGTGGGGCCTTGCCAAACATTTGGGGATTTTTGCCTAGAAAGCTACATTTGGATCTCCTCTGAGTATCTACTGAGCAGAAACCATTTAGCAACCAAATGGCACTCCAGATTTCTGGAACATTGCAGCGACTGGGAGTTGGACTCTCTGGCACTTTATAGCCTAATCAATCAGTGGGGTCCTTGGAAGGTGGATCTCTTTGCTTCTCGCTTAAATTGCCAGTTACAAACATTTTTCAGTTGACTGTCAGACCCAGAAACCTTGGGTGCATAGGTGTTCCTGCAGGAGTGATTGGGGCACCTACAATATGCTAATGACATGGAGCATCTTTGTGGATAATGGAAAGTCCTGGTACTTTCAACAAAATCTGCCTTCTATATCCACCATGCTTGGGTCCCCACAACAAAGAAGAGATATTTATCTGGCTTGTCCACATGGGCTTCATGCTGTTTGGAACAGAACCTTATTCCCATGGGGTCACGTTTAGTGCATCCTGCAAAATTCTTATTACAGCTGACAGAGGCAGGGATGGCTTACAGAACAGTCAAGTTTTACAGATCTGCCATCTCTGCAGATGACATCCAGCGGATAACACCACGATCTGATGAAAAACGTCCTGAGATATATAAGGATTACTGTTCTGCTCAAACTTGCAAATAAAGTCTTAAGGTTTTTGTAGGGATTGCTTTGTAATTGTGATCTTTCTAGGAAACAATAATCAGCTACTTTTGTGATGTTGGTTTGTTTTCTATCCTGCAAGAGAGTTTTGGATATCAAAGCCATCAATGTAGAAGGAAATATGTTTTACCTGGATAGAGGCCACAGGGCCTAAGTCTTCCAGAAGCACAATTACTCTCCATAATTAATCCATCATTTCTAGATCATTCTAAATCGTGTGAGGTCAGTTGTCTGAAATAATATATAGATACAATTAGGGAATTTAATCCCAGGAAGGCAAAACAGTTCTTGAGCTCTTATGTGAGGCCTTTTCATCCAATTGCCAAAGTCACATTAACCAAATTGGTTAAGTGTCTACACTCTTTGGCGTGGATCTAACATGGATCAGTTTACCGCTCACTATGTCAGAAAAGTTATGGCATCAAAATCTTTTTTGTTAGGAGTTAGTTTGGAGGCAATTATAAAAGTAGCAAACTGGTCACTTGACTCCATGTTTAAGAAATTCCATTTCAAACCAGCTCTGTCGGACACTTTACAGGTGGTATCTACGCTTTAAATTAGCACAATGCTTTCCTCTGGTCCTGGCATCAAATACAAAATGCAAGCAACTTTTGAATCTGAACATTTTACTTCTATTAACAATATGAAGACCACCTGATGCGATGATATGACGAGATATTGTGTGTTGTTATTGTGACTTACAGATATGTGTCTTGAATATCTCTATAGATAATGCCTGCCGTGATGATTTGTTATTTCTTATGTTGGTATTGTGGAAGTATGTACTATCTTTTTGATTTTTTATAGGATCAGATGTGAAAAGAGACCAGGCATAACACTGGAAGACACTTATTTTTAGTCTATGAAGCAAGGGAAGGGGAGGGGAACATTGCTGTGGGTAGGGTGGCCAACCGTCTTGCATTTTGAAGGTTTGTCCAACATTCGAGCCTCTTGTCATGCTGGCCACACAGAGGCACTGTGTGATGCCAAATGATACCACTCTAGAATCCCTAAAGCGTAACCTGGACAGCTCATGATCACAGACAGAGGGCCTGATTTAGATCACGCAGGCGGGTTACTCCGTCACAACAATGACAGCTAGCCCGTATGCCAAACTATAAATCCCATAGGATAGAATGGGATTTATATTTCAGCAGGCGGGATATCCGTTACCGATGAGACGGAGTAACCCGTCTGCTTATATCTAAATCAGGCAAAGACTCTGCCAGGAAGTGGTGATGTCACCGCTAAATGTGCATGGTCATCTCTGCACTTTAACAGCACTGGGCGACTACAGCTGGTCAAAGTAGGAGGGATACACCTTCCATCCTGCCACCGTCTGTCAGTGCCTGGAAATTGCCCTGGCCCTAACATACCCCTGCATGGCTTGCTGTTGCCCTGCAGTCACCTTCCCACAGTGCAGTTTGTTCTGGAAGCAGCTTTTTTTAGACCACTAGTGCCTTCCCTGACACCGCCCCCCCCCCCCCCCCTTGCTGATGACACAGTTCCCCCTTCTTGACATGACATGCTCAGAAGTCAGCCAGGAGGAACAGAAGGATTCTAAAGATGTCTGCTTCTGGGCTGCTCTCTGCTTTAATCCCCATTTTGGCCAAGAAATGAGTTACAGCCTCCCAGCAGACCTAATTTAAAAGCAGAGAGAACATCTTTCTCTACAAAGCCTTTCGCTGCCTGAAGTAAACCCTTGTTTTTTAGAGTAGCGTTGGTTGTGCCTTTGCCTGATCCCTTTCCTTTTTGTGAACATGTGACAGACAAGCTTCTTCCTTCACTATTGGTGGCAGCGGAGGACTTGGGGGAGGGGTAAAGGTAATATTGTTACAATGTGTGTACTAGCTTGACTTGTGATGTGAAGCAGTATGTGTTGTTTGCCTTGGAAATGCTCTGCTGTTTTTATTTGGATTTCTATTTTGGTACTACTTGTGAAGTAAAGCAATTATTTTTTTTACCTAAAAAAACGTTTTTTGCATTTTAGTACTGCTGTGACTAGCCCCTTAAAGTGAAATATTTGTTGTTTTTAACTTTTTTAATTGAAAAGGTTTTTTTCTTCATAATTTACGCATTCAATTTCTGCAGAACACCACACTTAACACCATACTTGGAAATGGATGTGCCATAATCAAGAATGTGGAAAATAAATATTATACATTCTTATTTTCAAGGTCTTGCTTTCAGATACTGCACCTATAGCATGCAAGGCACACCAATGAAGCAAACAGATTGCTGGACTTTCGGAAAATGCATTTTTTGGGGGGGGATATCTGTTTATTAAGTTTACCAGTCATCATATACACCGTACCGTTCATTGTTCTTTGCAAGTATCCAACACATTACACAATAATCAGGGGATAACAAGTCACAATTACAAATTTGTTACAACTTCGTCTCTACTTCTTCTCATTTCTAGTTCCACCATTGGATATATACATACACTTCCCCGGTATGCATTCAATTACTTTCATTTCTTGTCCCACTTTTTAGGACATCCTCGTGTTGTAAATACTTCCTTTTCCGCTACCATACACTTGTCGAGATCTTTCGCCCATATGTGGATGGACGGTGGGTCCACCACCCCCCCAGTTTCGTGCTATCTCTTGCTTAACTAATATATATCCTAATATTGCCATCTGTTGTTCAATTTCTGTGAGGTCTGTGTCTGTCCATATGTTGAGTAGGCCCAGTTGTGGTGTAAGAGCTAACTCCTTCCCCAATGCAGTTTGACTACGAGTTGTGGATCCCTCCCATATATGCTTTATAGCAGGGCATTCCCAGATCGTATGGTAAAAGGTGACTACTTGCTTGCACCCCCTAAGACAGAGCACATCCGTTCTGGCGCCTATTTTGGCCAGAGTAATCCCTGTCAAATAGGACCGATGTAGAATCTTAAATTGAATCAGTCGGAAGCGGAGGGTGATAGGGGACATCAGGGCCGTTTGCCAGTCGTCACCATCGATAGGCCACAGGTCACTTTGCCACTGCTCTCTAAGTTTATTAAAAGTGTCGAGCAAGTTGTTACATGATTTTTTATAGGTTAAGGATATGGCTTTCGAGTGTAATGGCCCATCCAGTAATCGATCCTCTAATGGCGACGATTCTGGTATGTCCTTGAGGTCTAGAAAAGCCGCCGTAAGGGTGTGCCTAATTTGTAGGTACCGAAACAGTTCCCCTTGTGCCATTTGGTAACGCCCCCGGAGTTCCTCAGAACTAAGAATAGAGCCCTTTTTGATCAAATCTCCCACCACTGAAATCCCGATCATGTCTCACTTGTCGAACCCTGGTTGGTGGCATAGAGTACCTAGTCTCTGGGCTTGCCACAGTGGCGTCGCTTTTGTGAGGCTGTTAGCCCAGCCCAGGAGTGAATTCACCTGGTGCCAGATTCCTACCGTGTGAGAAGTGGGCCCAAAATATCTACGTTTCTTGACTTTGGAATATAGTGCTCCCAAGTAGCCGGAACGGCTAGTTTGAAATCTGGCCAGTATACGTACGTTGTTTCATCTGGCCCGTCCGTCATACTCATCCAACTGTTGCGCCATCCGCCTCTGTCTGTTCTGCAGCTCAGCCACCTGCGTTTGGAGTTGGGACGTATCAGTCTGCAGTGATGTCGCCACAATTTTGAGTTCCTTCACCCTTTCATCCATTTTGCGAAAATCCGCTCTTATAAGGAACACTTCCACTGTGACTGAGTCGAGGGAAGTGTGCACTCCGGTTATGGCTTCCATGACGTCGTGAAGTGTGGGCTCCGACAACTGTTTGGGAACCTCCTGCGCCCCTGGCACCGCCATGTGTTGTACCTCACGGTCCTCCCCGGACTTGCCCAGGGGAATTTAGCTAGTTTGTTTTGTGCATTGGCCTTTGGACCTCTGCCTGTTGCCATAATTGTACCGTAGGTTTGAGAACAGGCAGTGAATCAGGAACAGGCTTGGTAGTCCCCGCCGCCTACTCAGCGAGTAAGGCAATCTCGCCGTTGTCCTGTCGGGTTCCCCTAGGGCTCCTCCTCTTTTGCCAACTGTGTCCAAGCGATCACTCCGGTCAAAAGCACGAACGCTGTCCAAGCACACCCCGTTGTTTGGGGTTCTACTTACTGCGCACCTGCTGCCTTGTCTTCCCAAGGGCGTCAAGCCGGGCGAAGGTGCGTCTTTTGCTGCCACAATTCCAACTCAGTCTGCACAGGGACCAAGGCAGTCCCTGGGAGTTCGTCGCTCTAGTCTGAGATCTATTGGCGCTCCAGGTACATGGGATGGTCCACTCGCGCTATCTTTGTCTCACGCCCCCTCGGATAGTAGTGGCCTCGGGCACCAACTGGCAGGTCTCTGACCATCCGCCTTCTGCACTCTCTCCACCTGTACCTGGGTCTCTCTCCGCCCTGGGGATCCTACTTCCAGTAGCAATTCAGGTGGCAGCGCCACTGCAAACAGTCCCACTCGGCTGCCTTAGGTCTCGCCCAAAGCCACAGCTTTTCAATCCAATGATTGCAGGCGATGAGTAGGTGCACGGGGAGGGGGGTGCACACACCACTAGCGATTTTCGTATGTTTTCTTGCCCCGTCTAAGCCATCACTGCAGGCTGCGCTAATGTCGGATGTCAGATCCTCGTCCCATGCAGCAGGAGGGGTGGGGGCACCGTGACGGACGATCCGGTCGTTTATTCTGCCCTCGGGCCTTGTTGCAGCTCGTCTCGCCTCTGTTTCTCAGGTCACAAGTTATGCGCACCAAGTCAGTCCAGGCCCAGGCCCAGCAGGCTGCCAAAGCCGGGACCTAAATTAGTGGCCTCTACTCTGCGGCGCCCACCCCGTTACCTCCGGTCAGCCGCTGCAACTCCACGATTCTTCCTCGGCTCCTCAACCAGAGCAACTAGTTTCCACGTCCAGCGCTGAAGTATGTCGCCTGTGGAGTCCCTGGTGTACGGCTTCTTCTCCGACCGTGTTTCCTCGATCGGGAGTCACCGTGCCGCCATGTTGGTGTCTGCGCCGCTGGCTGCCAGAGTTTCACTTTTTATTTGCCGCAGAGGAATCCAAGCACCTCGTCTTTGGCAGCGGCGGATCGCAGAGCTGGTGGGTCACCCGCAGAGCGTGTTTGCAGCTTTCGATGACACAGGATAGTGTAGGATAGACCGCGGGGATGCGGAAGCCTTCCTAATCAGCTGCCATTCTCTTCGGCTGCTAGCCACGCCCCCCCAGGAAAATGCATTTCTAGTAAGAAAAATCAATGACAAAGTAAATAATGTTGGCTTTGTTTTGTAGGGAAATGCCTATTTTTGTACTGTCAAAAAATCCATTATTTTGACTGATGCAGCTGTCCTTTGTCTCTCTGCACTGAGACTCACATAACACGTGTATTTGTAAAGCACACGTTCACCACTATGGGTATCTTGGCGCTGAATAACAGATGTTTATTGTTACCCAACTCAATGGTACTCATTTTATCGACCTCAGATGGATGAAAGGCTGAGTGGACCCGCCGGGATTTGAACCTGTGACCATGAGGTCGAACACAGGCCCTTGCAGCAGACGCATTAGTCCACTGAGCCACCAGACTCAACTAACAAGGTATATGTGCATCTGCTCTAGCCCTTTAAACATGCCGGAATTGGCTATACTCCTATTTTGTATACCTAACTTACCTAGAAGTCCCTAGTACATGGTACAAAGTGTACCCAGCACCTGTAAATTAAATATCACTAGAGGACCCATTGTGCCACCCTCTATAGTGACAGTGCAAACATGACTGCAGTCCTACCACTGTCTGAGCAGTTTTAAAACTGCATATTTGAACACTATTTCACATGCTTTGGTACTGCTGCAAACATCAAAAGTATTGGCCACACATACTGGATAAGATAGACTCTATGTATGGGATACAGGTTATCAGGCTTCCAGCATATATCATTTTAGGAGTGGCCAATTTTTCTTCTCCATCAAGTTGCCTAGGGGCAGACAAATTTTACTTCTGCTTGGCATAGCTAAGCATTTACTCCTGGGCAACTGAGGTAAGGAATAAGCACTATCTCACAGGAACTGGGTTATACAAGGTCTAGGACATGATTGGTATGAAAAAGATGTTCTTGAGAGTGGCAGGCGAGGCAGAATGTTTTGCCTCTCTGTGGTCCCCTTGCCTCGCAGTGCTATCTGCAGAATGTCTCAGAATTACATGCCCCAAGTACCTGAGAGTTTTGAACATCACGGGCAAACCTATCCGGCGTCCCTCCGTGTCACGACAATAAAAAAGTAGATTGCCAGTAATGTTATTGTTTCACTAAATCACATGAGCATCCCTTCTACAGGAGGTACAAGGGTGGGCGCGTATGTCCATGTGGGGGCGGGCAGTTCTTTGTCGGGTTACCGAAAATCAGAGTTGCTGAAGTGATGTGATGGGTAAGGTTGCAAATTGCTAAGTTTCAGTGTCAATGAATTTTCACCCATTATCAGGACTCAGGCGAGAATGTGTGCATTATGCAAACACTTCATAATAAAGTTAATGCTAAAACTGCAAATCCAACCTGTCAAAATAATCCCTTTTGACAATCATAAATCTTCCTTTTGAATATTAATAGTGTACTGTCCTCTCCAGCCCAGGAGCAGGTCACAGACCACACCACACACAGGGCTCTGGTTTGCACGTCTTTACTCTTCAGCATGCCACACCCAGTCACACTCACCAGATTACTTAATACTTGTAAGGTGTCTGCCGAGGACCGCTAGGGGCCTCATAAACACAAACACAGTATCTCCCCCTTTGGTAAATAAAAAGTGCAAACAAATATATATATACATATACACATTATAACTCATCGATGAATTGTCGATGTCCTCGCACCAGTCTTCCAGATCTAGTTGTATGAGATAGAGAAGGGGCACCTTCATCTGGCATCTCTGGAGAAGAGACAGATGTTTGACTTGGGCACTCAGGTGGACTTGCTTCACACATGAGGTCTGCAGCTGACGAACATTGAGGTAAAGTCTTAAAGTGTGACGAGCCTCTAGTTAATGATTTTCCAGGTCGTAGGGCAGTCATCTATGTCCTTCGCTCTAAATAACTCTTAGCAGTTCAGCATCAAACGGATCGTCAGTCTTGCATGTCTGCTTTTGCTTGACAAGAACACAGTCTCCTTTCTTAAAGACTGTCTCTTGAGCATATCATCGCTTTTAGGCGTAAATCTCAATCTCATCATGGTCTATTGACCAAATGGTAGTCCATTGGGGTATCTTCGTTCCAAGAGCTCACCCAAACAGCAAGGTGGCAGGACTTTCTCATGCTGTGGAATGAGGAGTGGAACGGTAGGCATAGAAGGCTGGGTGTAAGCCTGACTTGAGATTGGGGCCTTCCAGCGCAGCACACTGAATCCCCCTTTTCAGCATACTCATCAATTGTTCAACAACGCCATTTGCCTATGACCAGAGAGGTACACTTTTCTGTTATTTTATATTGAAGTGATTAAGAAAGTCTTCAATCTCTTTGCAGTTGAAGGGTGGCCCATTGTCAAATTTGAGAATGGAGAGAACACTTCATACTGTGAAAATGTCATGATGACTCGGTCATGTGTGGTTGATGATATGTCTTTCACACGAAGAAAACTTGAGTACTCATCAACAACTCCCATCAAATGATGTCTCTGCAAGGGTGTAGAAGCTGCCCAGGTGTGTACGCAAGGGTGTAGAGGCTGCCCAGTTGTGTACGTTTGTTCTTGATGGTGTGTGACGTGGTATCAGAGACAGCTCATTGTACTTTTCTGATGGCATGATGTTTATCGACTCACCACTGTCTGTAATAAAAGTTGTAGGGCAGCCATTTACCATGAGCGTGATTTTAGGACAATGTCCAAATGAACTTTGGAGCTACATGTGGCGATTCATTTTAGATTTGTCTCCTTACAAGTGGCCAATACTACATGTACACCTTGGTCTGTGACTGACATCACCATCATACAGCTATCTTCCTCACTGTCACTCGATGATGACGTCAACAAACCGTTAGAAGATGAATTTGATAACAATCAACTTCGTTTAGTTTCCACTTGCCTTAGTTGATATTGCTTTTTGACCTTGTGGGAGTAGTTGAGTGCTTCTGGATCTTTCTGACGTCCGTCTTCTCATCTCTTCATGACTCACTTAGTTTCTCTTTAGCTTTGCATGATGTTATGAAATGGTTTTGCTTCCGCAGCCTCTGCATAGTTGTACGATGGCAGGACATTTACCTTCATGTGGAAAGGAGAATCCACATTAGGAACACAATTTCTTTTTTTCTGAGACATCCCTCAGTGGGGTACTGCCTTGTGGTTCTGCTAACTTTTCACGCTCAGCGCGGATTCATTTTGTATTGTTCTAGCTTCCATATCAGCAACTTATCGATCAGCACATTCCTGCGCTCTTGCCATCGTGAGCACTTTCTTCAAGTTGAGCGTTTCTCTCTGCCTGCATGGTCGGAATGAATTGTAGCGGCAACCATCAATAACTCTAGATGCATTGCTTCAGGACGTGGCTTGGAACGTCAAGATAGTGGTCGCACTCTAAGAGTGCTCTGGACCCCTTTGTCATCCACTCTGAGATCCACAGCCAGCGCCAGCCCAATCCTTCTCCCTGTGGCAGGCTTCCATCCATCGCTGCGGCGCCAACCTTCTGGGGCCAGTGGACACTGCAGCACCAACCTACCGTCAACCACCACCATCTCGCCTCACGGTCTGCGGAGCGGCCCTCACAACATTGCTGACCAGACTCTAACTCCGAGGAGACTGGAGGTGAGCCGTAATAGAACTACCGGTGCTGGAGAACAGCAGACACCCTACGTCTTACCTGCAGACTCCCAGGAGCCCTGGGCGCTGGGACGACCTTCAGTCAATCGCTGCAACACCCACCTGCCTCCGGCTGCCGACGCCTCTTTCCTAGGGCCGGCGGTGCGGCCTTGCGGTGTGGCGGATCAGACCCTGGCTCTGGGGAATGGCAGCATCATCAGCGGAGAGCGGAGTCATGTCTACGAGAGCAGAGGTGCAGCGAGGCTTTGCGACTCACCGACGGGGCCTGGGGAGGGCCCTCGAAGCCGAAGCGACCCGCTGTGAACGAGGCGATAACCTGGTCCTGGTGCCAGACTCCATACCACATCACCCCTCCGGAGCAGCGGTAAGTGCCTCCCACCTCCAGGTACTCCTCGGCACATGGTCTGGACGGGGGCTCCCAGCCCGAGGGAAGAACGCGGACTGCTGCCTTGTCCCCGAGGTCTGCAACCGGGTGAGGCCCTCTGAGGGGTGCGATTCACAGGGCCCTCCCTTGCCAACGGCCGTGGGCTGGGGGCGAGCGGGGCCCTGAAGGAACAACTGCCAAATTTGTGCCAGCACCCCCCTGCCTCACCTCCGTAAACCAACGCTCTCGCGGCTGTGACGCTGATCCCGGCCAACCAGGCCTAGAAAAATACCTTTGACCCGGTTGATTCCGCCACCCTCTGAACCCGTGTGGGGGTGGGATGGGGTCCTGGACTGGTCTGGGGGGCTGGTGGGCCCTGTGGGAGGGGGCATCGTGGGGCCTTGTCCGCTGGTTGGCCTGATTCAATTGCTCCCTGAGGTGCGGCCACAGCTCAAAACGACGTCCTCCCTCCCGGGGCCCGCTGCTAACCTACACAAGTGCCCGGGACTGCTGGTGCCTAAGAGCCCTTCCTCACCTGCAGCCAGGTGGTGGGCCTCGGGGGAGCCCTCAGCGGGCCTCCTCACTTCAGGACCCACATCAGGCGCACTGCCCGAAAGACCTGTTTGGACTAGAGGCGCCAGCCCTTTGAAGAAACATAGTGGTGGGACGGGCACTTGGGCCGGACTTAGAGAGGGGGGAGCCAGGGAGCAGGCCCCCGAGACCTGGATCCATTGCCCACCCCTGGCCCCTGGACCCTGGCCTGGACCTGCCACATGGGGCCACTGCCATCTCCGGGGCCCCGCTGTGGTTCCTCACTGATGCCGTGAGGGCTGCTCCACGTGGGCCACCCTGTGGACTGGACGTATGCCTGGCCTGGAGGCCCCCGTCCCATCACTATCTTGGACTCCAGATATGAACACTTAGGCACAAACGGGGGCGTCCTCAAACCAACCAGCCGGACTGGGAGCGGTGAGTCACGCTTTCCCCACATCCAGCCTTGCCATTGACGCTTACAGGTTGGGAGTCTACAAATACAGACTGCAGAACTCTGCTTGCTGGGCGCTGGTCCCGGGAGGCCCCAAATGAGTTTGGGCTCCAATCACAGAGCTCGGTCCAAACCTCTCTACTGCACCACCTTGAGAACGTGGCAGAGCCACTCCCCGGCTCCCTCATACCAATTGAGCTCAGGGCTGCGAAACGCCATCACTCGACCTGTTAAAAGCCTCCTTCACCACTCACCATGGGAAAGGACCATGCTCCCAAGCCATTCACAACGCAGACACAAACCAAAATGGACCAATTCACCACGAATGAGCCCGGCCTGACGGAGGGAGCTACGGGGGCCCTCGGGGTCTCCCCGGGGGCGACCTCAACCTAATCCTGCAGGCAATCAGCACGTCCCAAGCCTCAGGGAGGGTAAAATCGGCGAGGTCCGGGTGGACATGGCCCTCATCCAGCCAGACCTGCGTAATGCCACAGCCCGCATCTCCGAAGCGGAATCCCGCATCTCTACAGTCGGAGATAATGTCCACCAGCTGAAAGAACAGGTAACCCATCTGCTGACCCAAACCAAAGAGAACGTATGACGTTACAACGCATACATTTACAATGCATGCCTTTACAATGCAGTTTTTACATCGCAACATCCTTTACAATGCATTCTTTTACATTGTATGCCAATACATCACATTTTCAGAAACTACCTTTACAACGCATTCCAATACATCGCATTATACCTTTACATCGCATACCATTACAATGCATACCATTACATCGCATTTAAGGTAAGTGTTGGGTAGTATAGGGGTAATATTTACTATTCTAACTCCAGTGAGTGCAACAGTAGGGTAAGTGTTGGATAGTGTAAGGGTAAAAATTACTATTCTAACTCCAGTGAGTGCAACAGTAGGTTAAGTGTTGGATAGTGTGGGGGTAAACATTACTATTCTAACTCCAATGAGTGCAACAGTAGGGAAAGTGTTGGATAGTGTAAGGGTACTATGCGTTGTAATGGTATGCATTGTAATGACTTGCGATGTAATGCCTGCGTTGTAGTGACATGCGTTGTAATGACATGAGTTGTAGTGACATGCGATGTAAAGGTAGTGCGATGTAATGACTGCGTTGTAAAGGTTGTTTCCCCACCAAAGAACTGCATAGAAGGGCTGAAGACGCCGAAAATCGATCATGGCGTAACAACCTCCGCCTGGTGGGATTTCCTGGCATGGCAACCTTCATCAACAAATGGATGGAATCGTAAATGCCCAAAGACACACTGTCGGCTTGGTTCGCTGTAGAACAGGCCCAGCGGTCCCTGGCGCCTAAACCACCACTTGGCGCTCCACACCGTCCTATCATCGCCAGGATCCTTAACTTTGAAGATAGGGACGCGATCCTGAGGGAGGTCCAGACCCAAGGCACCCTGACCTTTCTGAACCATACTATAATGGTTTTTCCGACGACACCAAGGAGGTCCAGGCCCAAAGACGCTCATACACAGAAGTCAAACAGAAGCTGCGTGCTCTTGGCCTCCATTAGAGATTGCTTTTCCCGGCCCGTCTTCAAGACGTTTTTCAGGACAAAGCTCACTTCTTCGAACCTCCACAATCTGCCTGGACCTGGCTGACTGAAGAGCTGCCGCTCAGGGTCCATCCCACCTCCCCACCTGTGCCATCCAGATCCCAGGCGACTGGACCACCATCTCCTAAAGAACGCATGAGGTGCACACAATCACGCAGGGGCCGTGGAGGCCGCAAGACACATCCAGATCACCAGGTTCAGCTCCCCGAGGCCCCAAAAGCACCACCAGCCCCACGGGCTCCCAATCCTGGCAATGGGAGGGATACCCAAACAACTTGTCCACTGAGCGAAGCCCCTCCAGAACTCTGGTCTGGCGACTGTGGACTCTTTCCCGAAGCCCTACAATCTAAAGAACCACAGGTGCTCACTGGGACAGTGCCGAGACGCCTCAATCCACCGGGATCCGGTATACACATCCCAACAAACTATAGAACTCAGAAATCTGACGATGCTGCGACCAAATCCAATATTAGAGAGGGGTCCACCACGCAACTCCTAAGCTAAGCGTTCTAGTTTAGCCTGTTAATTTCGAGTTTATAGCGCGATAGATGCTTCAGTTCCAGAATTATAGGGTGGTGGGGCCAGGACCATTGTCCAATGTTTAGATTCGTGTTTCTCATTGTTGTTATTTTTGTTCAATGTCTACAGCACTCTAACACCTGACCAGCACACATGCATTTCAACACCACGCACTACAAGACAGGGATCAGAATCGCAAACCCATAAACCTGCACACGAGCCCCATAGAGGACAAATGCCCCGTGACTCCTCGACCCCACACACTTAACATGACGCACAGAGCTAACAAGGACAATTCCCTACGAGTCCTAACATGGAACGTCAATGGGCCGTTCAATGGCTAATGATTGTCAATAAATTTGATTATCAAAAAAAAAATGCATGGCTTCTTCATCATTGAATTCATTAAACTTGCAGTGCTTTCTAAGTGTATCAAGTCTTTCAACAAACTCATCCATCTAGCACTAATAGAATTCCCAGCAACGAACCCAGACCACAAGCTCAACTCACCACCATTCAAACTATCCCAGCCTCCACGGTAAAGTCCAGCCATCTCTCTTGCATGCTCCTCAACTGTAGATCGGCAGCCAAACATGCTCCTGATATCGCTGATTCTATTCTCAGGAAAGAAATATATATAGCTTTCCTCACGGAATCCTGGCTAAATGAACACACCACCCCTATTCTCGACCCGCTTACCCCTCCCGGGTATACTCTCATCAGACAGGACAGACCTAAAACGGCTGGGGGAGGTCTGGCCGTTATTCACAAAGAGAAATCCAACTCTCCATGTTGAATAAGGCAAAATACTCAACCTTGGGGTAGAAAATTTAACCAAAGGCTTGCATCCTATCAAATTCCACACCATCTACCATCCTCCTGGTGACCGAGCCCTCTTCGCAGAAGAGTTCTCTGACCTTGTTACCTGGTTTGCCTTAACTGACATGAAGGATGTGTACTTGGGTGATTTCAACATTCATTGGAACAATGCAGAAGACACTTCAGTGTGACTACTTACAAACCTTCTGGATCCTAACGACCTAAATCAACGCTGCAATGAACCAACACACATTAAAGGCTCCACCCTGGATGCAAATTATTGCTAAAAACGACCTGATCTCTGTCAGCGCCATATCTCCTATAGATTGGTCAGACCACCATCTAATTCTCATCAATATCAATACCACATTCAGACCCTTCCTGATGTTACTAAAAAACTCAAGCAATTAACCAGAAATATCAAACTAGTCCCAATTCTTGAACTTGAATCCAAGATTCTTGAACAACTAAAGCTCCCCCCCTCGTACACAGCAGAAGCGGTTACTTCACACTACGACTCATCCATCTCAGTGGTTCTCGATCAAGTGGCCCCATCCCAACTTCAACAACTGAGAGCTACTAAATCAAAATCATGGCTTAACCCAGTCCTCAACAATGAAAGAAGAAAACTCAGACAAGCAGAAAGGTCTTGGAGACAAAACCCATCGACTACTCACCTAGCTCTACTTAGAACTACAAGGCTTTCATACAAAAAACACATCTTTAAAGAAAAAGCCTCTTTCTTCCGTGACCAACTGGATCGTGCAAAAAATAGACCCATCGTGAGACAAACCACGCGTGACCCCCCTTATACTTTAACCCCCACAATTGAAAGATGTGGAGAAATTGCTTTCTTTTTCTCTGACAAAGTCGCCAAAATTGAGCAATCCTTCCTGCAAGTCTCCTCTCTGTCCTCCATCCTTACCTCACTCTCTGACCCACCTCCCCATATGACATCCCCTCCTTCTGTTCCATTGTTGACCATACGACCCCAAAAGGTACCGACGGACACCTTAATCATTCCAAACTGAAAAACAACGCCAACTGGTCTGACTTCAATCCCCGGTCCTAAAAGGAAGTCTTCAATAGAATCAGGAATCTAAAGCCTTCGACCCACACAAATGCCCCCCTCCCATCCACAATAGTGAAAAACCTCGACCACATCATTGCCCCGTTTTGGACCCTTATCATCCACACATCTCTCACCACGTGCTGTCTTCCGATCTCTCTCCAACGAGGACAAATCACACCTATTCCTGAAAATCCCAGGGCTACCCTAACGATCTCAACAACCTCAGACCTATCTCAAACCTCCCGTTCCTAACCAAGGCGTTGGAGAAATGTGTTTTACAGCAACTTAATCATCATATACGAAAATTCACCCTTCTAGACACTTTCCAATCACGTTACAGAAAAGGCTGCAGTACTGAAACGGCCATGCTCAATTTATCTGATGACATTAACAGATCCCTAGACGAGGAAGATGCTTGTCTACTTATCCTTCTTGACCTGTCGGTGGCGTTCAATACTGTTAATCACCAAGCCCAACTTGAATCTCTGAGGTGTCGCTTCGGCATCAATGGAACCGTCTTAAAATGGTTCACATCTTACCCATCTTCTCCTCCAGCAAACACACCACCTTCAGCCACACCACCGAACTCACCTGGTCGGACCACAGCTGTGTCCACTTCAGCCTCAAGAAGACCACCGTGCATCACCACACCCAGCAACCACCAAGAAGACACTGGAATCGAATCACCACAGAACAGCTCGCATCATCCCTCTCCCAGAACCAACCCACCAGCACCACCGACCCCAACAAAGCCGCCAACAACCTCACGAGCTGGATCGCCGACTGCGCCAACCTCCTGGCCCCCCTTAAGACTCAAGCTAACACCAACAACCACAAGAAAAACTCCTGGTTCACCCCCGACCTCAAGGACTCCAAGAAAGAATGCCGCACCCGCGAGAAGACGTGGCGCCTCAACCAGACCGAGGAGAACATGTCAGCTCTCAAGGACGCCACCCGCCAACACCACCAACGCCTCCGCGCCGCACGAAAAACAGCCTACCAGAACAGACTCGACAACAACGCCCACAACAGCAAGGAACTATTTGGCATCGTCAAAGAACTCTCCAACCCGGACGCAGAAAACAACTCCATCCCTCCCTCACAGGACCTCTGCGACTCCCTCGCTGCCTTCTTCCACCACAAGATCACCGACATATACGACAGCTTCACCACCACCAATACGAACCCCCCCCCGGAACCCGCAACCGACATCACCACGATCCTCACCTGGAGCCCAACCACCACCGAGGAAACCACCCGAGTCATGAACTCGATCCACTCTGGATCCCCTTCCGACCCCTGCCCACACCACATCTACAACAAGGCCAACAACATCATCGCACCCCACCTCCGAGACGTCATCAACGCATCCATCACCACCGCCACCTTCCCAGAGAGCTGGAAACACGCAGAGCTCAACGCCCTCCTGTAGAAACCCACAGCGGACCCCACCGAACTCAAAAACTACTGACCCATCTCTCTCCTACCGTTCCCCGCCAAAGTGATTGAGAAAATCATCAACGCTCAACTCACCACCGCCCTGGAATCCAACGACTCCCTTGACCCCACACAGTTCGGCTTCAGGGCTAACCACAGCACCGAAACCGCCCTCATCGCAGCCACGGACGACATCAGATCCCTGACCGACAAGGGAGAAACAGTGGCCCTCATACTCCTGGACCTCTCCGCAGCCTTCGACACGGTCTGCCACCATACCCTGATACACCGCCTCAGCAACACCGGCATCAGAGGCAAGGCCCTGGAATGGATCATCTCCTTCCTCTCCGGAAGAACTCAGAGAGTCCGCCTGCCCCCCTTCAGATCTACAGCCACGGAGATCATCTGCGGCGTACCCCAAGGATCCTCCCTCAGCCCCACTCTCTTCAACGTCTACATGACCCCCCTGGCGAACATCGCACGCAAACACGGACTCGACCTCATATCCTACAACGACGACACCCAGCTCATCTTATCCCTCACCAACAACCCCACCTCAGCAAGGACCAGACTACACGAAGGCATGAAGGAAGTAGCGGACTGGATGACAGACAGCCGGCTGAAACTAATCACAGACAAAACGGAGGTCCTCATCCTCGGCCCCACTCCCAACGCATGGGACGACTCCTGGTGGCCCCCCGCCCTAGGCAGCACTCCCCAACCCACCGACCACGCCCGTAACCTCGGCTTCATCCTGGACTCATCCCTCTCCATGACCAGACAGGTTAACTCGGTGACCTCAGCATGCTTCAACACCCTCCGCATGCTCCGCAAGATCTTCCGCTGGATCCCCACCGACACCAGGAAGATCGTCACTCACGCCCTCGTCACCAGTCGCTTGGACTACGGGAACACCCTGTACGCCGGCATCACCACCAAGCTGCAGAGGAAACTGCAACGGATCCAGAACGCTGCCGCACGACTCATCCTGGACATACCCCGCCACCACCACACCTCCGGACACCTGAGGAAACTTCATTGGCTCCCAGTCAACAAGAGGATCACCTTTAGACTCCTCACTCACGCACACAAAGCCCTGCACAACCTCGGACCTAAACTCATCAACAGCCGCGTCTCCTTCTACGCTCCTCCGCGCACTCTACGCTCAACCGGACAAGCCCTGGCAGCCGTACCCCGCATCCGCAGAGCCACCGCCAGAGGAAGATCCTTCTCTTTCCTGGCAGCGAAGACCTGGAACTCTCTACCCAGCCACCTTCGCAGCATACCCGATCACCTCTCCTTCAGAAGGCAGCTCAAGACCTGGCTCTTTGAGCTCTGAAACCCCCCCCCCCCGCCAGCGCCTTGAGACCCTTTAAGGGTGAGTAGCGCGCTTTACAAATGCGAATGATTGATTGATTGAACACCTTTTGCAACAAATCAAAATCAACTCCTGTCTTTCTAAACCCTCACGGGTCAATCTAGGAGTGCCGCAGGGCTCCATTCTATCCACCTCCCTTTTCAATCTCTTCATGAAGCAGTCAGGGATCAAATATCACCTGTATGCTGATGACACGCATCTTTACTACAAAATCAAATGACCCAGTGACATTCGACATCTTAACGCCACACTGATCGAGTTACAATCCTGGTTTTGCTCCAATCACCTAAAGCTAAACCCCATCAAAACTGAAGTAATTCTGTTCTCCCCCAAATGCAACCACCTTCCAATCCACGAATGGCTCAACAACCTGAATGCCTTAAATTGCTCTTTTACTATATCCAATTACGCAAAGTCCTTGGGCTTCTTCCTGGACAAAAACCTATCAATGAAAGAACACATCAAAAACTCAGCAAAAGGAGTGCTGTACTCACTAAAAAACATTAAGAAAATAAAACCTTTCATTCCCGCCGATGATTTTAAGACTGTGGTGCATTCCTTGGTCCTTACCAAACTAGACTATGGTAATGCCATTCTCATGGGCATGCCAAAATCTCACCTCGCCCCCCTGAGATCAGTTCTTAACTTGGCAGCCCGGCTCATTTCAGACGTCAAACGGTGTGCACACATCACTCCTGCCCTCAAGAGCTTCCCATCGAAGGAAGATGTACTTACAAGTCTGCCTGCATCATTCACAAAGCACTTCACTCACACACTCCCAACTACCTTGAAAACAAGCTAATGAAATCTGGGTCTACCAGATCTTTGAGAAGCTCTAATGCTCTGTTACGCATACCTCCAAACCTAAAAAAATCAACAACCAAGTCTTGCCCTTTTTCTGGAAATGCTCCAAACCTTTGGAACTCTTTACCTTGTAACCTTCGATGCAACCCCTCCTTCCCTAACTTCAACAGAAACCTGAAACAACTCCTCCTCAACAAATACTTTGTCTCCTAGATTATTGACCTGGATACATTTTTGTGTGTACTGATCTAGTCCCGACGACCATAGGCTGTGTTATCTGTTTTATGCTGTCTATTAGATCCTCTCGAATTGCTTCTCTTGTTTTTGGTACTGCCTTTATTTCTTGGATGTTTACTATTTTCCATTTGGAATTCTCACCCGTTTGTGTTCTCATGTCTGTTTTACTGTATTCTCTGGTGATGATTTTGTAAAGTGCTCTAATACCTTCGGGTCTAGCAAGCGCTATATAAAATTAATAAATAAATAAAATCTATCGTCTCACCAGGTTGCTGTCTTGCTTGGTTGAAAGTGTACCTTTCATAGTTGACATTTGGCATTGTATTGAACTTGGCCTCCAACGCATTCTTTTTTTAAATTTTTTTTTTTTTTTTAAACCTTTATTTATGCTTTTTGCACTTAAAGACAAAACATTGCATTTCAGTCAAGTGAGGTACAGTTCAGCACGCATTTACATTCGTTGGATATATGCACATCACATTTACATCCATCAACTCAATTTGCTCTGCCATGAATAGGAAACAGACCCAGACAGCACTTGCCTCATCTTGGGGTATGTCGTGTCCTTTGCCTCTACACGCTAAAGCAGACCCCCATTGCGTATCGTGCAGTTCTCCGACCTGCGACGGAAGTCCGAGGTCGTTTCAACTGCCATCCAGACATCTTCGTCCCCTATCTAGGGGTCAGGGCGGTGGCACTTCAGGGGGGGGAGTGGGTGGGCATTGTCCCCACCAGCTAGCTGAGAGTCCTCAGTATGGGCCAACAGGAAGCGTTTGAGGGGGTCCCATATATCCAGAGGTCTCGAGGCCCTGGGCAATGTCTCCGCATATCTTGTAAGTTGGTCCTGGCAGTATGTCATGTCTTTCAGCCATTCCTTAAACTTGGGGGCCCGCCCCCGCCCCCACCTACAGGCCACTCTGCGCTTAGCCAGCAACAATGACATCGTAACATACCTGCGTCGCCCCTTGGGAATTTGCTGAGTGTACCCTAGCAGCGCGATTAGAGGTTCCTGCTCCACTGGCTGCTCTATCATCTCAGCGAGCGCCTCAAAGACCCCTGTCCAGTACTCCAGCACTGCCGGGCACTCTCAGGCCGGGTGTAGGAATCCAGCCCTCAGTGCGCCGCACCTATCGCAGCTGTCTGAGTCCCGCAACCCAAGGCGACACATCCTAGCCGGTGTATAATACAGGCGCTGTAAGTACTTATAGTGAATAATAGGGAGCCGGGCACTCCCCGATATTTCCGCAGTTTGTAGGCAGCAATATTGCCATTGACCATCTGTTAATTCCCTGCCCATGTCGTTTCCCCATTGAGCTCGTGCGGCGCTACAGGGGTGGTCCCCCTCTGTTCGAATCATCCGATACAGATTAGACACCAAGTGTCCAGGGCTTGTGCTCTGCAGCAGGTGTTGCAATGGCTTGAGGGAGTCCGGCTCCCGTGGGAAACTCGGAAAAATAGCCCGTAGGCCTTGCGGCAGTCGCACATATAAGAACATCTCCAGCGGTGTAGGTTGTATGCCCCCAAAGAACTGGGCTGGTGTGCAAAAGGTCCCCTTACAGAACAATGCCCCCCAGGTCTGTTTGTGAACACGAGCGCACAGCTGCCTAAATCCTGTCTCCTGCAACAGTGATAGGTTAGGGTGGTATGTCAGGGGCAAGGCCGCTGAATAGATATACAGCACTCCTACGCTTCTTCTAATGTAGTGCCACGCCCTTATCGTACTTGATATTGTGGAGAGCTCTACACTACGAGGGCGGGGCTGTTCATATATCGCCCCATTCAGGGGTATCGGGTCGGCCAGCCAGTGTTCCGTCACCACCTGCGGCATGCAAACCGGCTGGTGCACCCAGTAGTACACGTAATGGGCCTGGGTACATGCGTAATATAATTCAAAGTCCGGAATATCAAAGCCCCCCTGCGCTACAGGGTTCGTTAGTGTCTTCCACTGGATCCTCTGCTTTTTGCCGCCCCAAAATAAATGCGTAAGTTTAAATTGCAACGTTCGAAAAAAAGCCCGGCCTGGATAGTAAGGGATGTTTAGAAACATATATAAAAATTGCGGCAGTACCACCATCTTGATCAACGAAGCCCTGCCCGCCATTGATAGCGGCAGGGTGATCCATCGTGTAATATTAGAAGTTAGCCGGCAGACGGCCGTTCCATAGTTAAGGCGGATCATGTCGTCTCTATCTCCAGAAATCCGAATCCCCAAATATCTGAGGTCCGTATCGCACCATGTGAGTGGGTAATCAAGGGAGAATCTGCGTACCGCCGTCGTCAGGGGCCATAGCTGCGACTTCTCCCAGTTTATGGAGATTCCAGAGAGTTTCCCAAATACTATGAATTCGCGCAGCAGCGGGTTGAGATTAGTCTGAGGGTCTCTAACATACAGTGTCAGGTCGTCCGCATAAAGCGAGATTAGTATTGGTCTCAACAGACATCGGAGAGCTTTATCGTCAACCGCCAGCGCGAAGAGAATGGGGGACAAGGGGCAGCCCTGTCTAGTCCCTCTAGTGATGGGGACTGCATCGGAGACTCGGCCATTAATGAGCACTCTAGCCGTAGGTTGGTGATAGAGTAGCCTTATCCAGGAGATGAATCCCAAGGGGAACCCCATACGGCCCAAGATACTAAATAAGTAATCCCATTCTACCGAATCAAAAGCCTTCGTGGCGTCTAGAAAGATCGCGGCTATCGGTAGCTCAGGCGACACATTCTGTACTATAGAGAGCAGTGAACGGAGGTTATGGGTCGTCGCCCTCCCAGGGATGAAGCCCGCCTGGTCCGGCAGCACCAGTTTGTCTATCAGAAGGAGTACTCGATTTGCAATGAGTTTCGCCAGTATTTTAGTGTCACAGTTCAGGAGCGACAAGGGTATATAAGAGTCGCAAAGCGTGGGCTCTTTGCCCGGCTTCAGGATAGATATAATCAAGGCTTCTCTCATAGAGGGGGCGAGCAACCCTGCCTCCATGGATTCCCCGTATACCTCTCGTAACACCGGGGCCATGATATCTATATATTCTTTATAGAACTCGGCAGGACGTCCGTCGAGGCCCGGTGTTTATTTATTTATTTATTTATTTATGCAATTTTTAAAGCGCGCAACTACCCGTAAGGGTGTCTCGGCGCTATCGATTACAGAACACACTTCTTGCGATGAGGAGGGAATTAGGCAGAGAACAGCCATGTTTTAAGGCTCTTTCTGAAATTGAGCAGCGTAGGGGCCATTTTGATGTGGAGTGGTAGTGTATTCCACAGCTTGGCAGTAGCGGTAGTGAAACATTTATCTCCCCAGCAGGCCTTTCGTGTCCGTGGGACTTTCAACAAGAAGGCTGAGGACGATCGTAAGGTCCGAGGTTGTTCCGCTGGGCAGAGGGCTTTTTTTAGGAACTGTGGTCCGGGGTTGTTCAGAGTTTTGTAGGCTATACACAGAGCCTTAAATTTAATTCGGCTCCTAATAGGGAGCCAGTGTAGCTCTTTGATGTAAGGAGACGTGGAGGTGAATTTAGGGATGTGTAGTAGGGTTCTGGCCGCGGCGTTTTGCACCGTCTGGAGTTTATTGAGTACCCTTTCCTGAGCGTTCAGAAAAAGGGAATTACAATAGTCGGTTCTTGAGAACACTAAGGTGCTGATAAGTGTTTTGGCCGCAGACTGTGGTAAGTAAGGAAGTAGTTTTTTTATTATTTTTAGGGTATAAAAGGCAGCTGATACCACAGCGTTGGCGTGATGGAGGAAAGTCAACTTATTGTCAAAAATGACTCCCAAATTGCGGACCTTGACTACCGGTTGGGGGGGGGGACCCAACTGAGTTGGCCACCACTGCGGGGACCATGCCGGCTGCAAGCTCCCGAATGTCATCACCTCAGTTTTGTCAGAGTTTAATTTGAGGCAATTAGATGACATCCAGGAGCTTATCGCCTTCATTCCCTCTTGGAAGTTGGCTGCGACCGATGTTCCATTATTGTGCACCGATAATACTAGTTGAGTATCATCGGCGTACGTTGTAAGGGCAATTCCATGCGATTTTATCACCCTCGCCAAGTCCGATACATAGATATTAAAAAGCGTCGGACTTAGCGAGGAGCCCTGTGGGACTCCGCATGGGAGGGAAAAGGTCTGGGAGATGAAATTACCCATCTTGACTGTCTGAGGGCGGTTGGCCAAGAATGAAGCAATGAGATCTTTGGCCTTGCCTCTTATTCCTAAAGCCGAGACATAAATAAATAAATAAATAAACTTTGCCTCCCGGTTCGCCTCAGCTATATACTCCGATAGTTGCCCTCTAAATTTGGTCGAAGCTTGCCCTCCATCTCCCTCCGACATGCGCAGCTCCAGCGCCCTCAGTTCCTCCTCCAGCTTATGGAGTCGCCTCCTAATGTCCCGAAGCACTCCGAAACTTTTTGAGATACACACCCCTCTAACCGTGACCTTAAAGGCCTCCCATATTGTCGCTATCGACTCCACTGAGCCCCTGTTTCTCTGAAAGAAACTTTGGATCTCCTCTTCCAGTTCCGCTCGAAATACCTCATCTAGCAATGCCGTAGGTTGTAACCGCCAGAGGGGGCGCGATCTTCCTCCTCCCAATATGTCGATCATTAAATGCACCGGCGAGTGATCAGAGTATGTGCGAGCTAAGTGGTTCACCCCCTCAATGCACGGGGCCAGTCCCCTCGACGTGAGGCAGTAGTCTATTCGAGCCCAGGCTGCCGCGCCCGCCGTGAAATGCGTACCTTCTCTGTGCCGTGGGTGTCTGTGTCTCCATGCATCTATGAGCCCTCCCTCCGCCAAAATATCCTGCAACACTGCCTGCGAGCGAGTGTAGTGTCGTGGCAGTGCCCTGGATCTATCCATCAGGGGATCTAATGTCACATTAAAGTCTCCCCCCCAAATGACGTGTGTGGTATCCAATGCCATCACCTTCCCCCAAAGGACTGAGAAAAACTCAGGCGCATCTACATTCGGACCATAGCAGCTGACCAATGTAATCGTATCATGTCCCAACCTCCCCCAGACTATGGCGTACCGTCCTTGAGAGTCAATCACCTCCCCCTGGGGCTGGAAGGGCACGTGGCGTTTAATAAGGATGGCCACTCCTCTGGCATAAGAGGAATAGGAAGCGAACAGACGGTATGCGGCCCACCTGCTAGCAAATAGTGTAGGGCGCTGTGGGGTGAAGTGTGTCTCCTGCAAAAACGCCACGCTGATATGGTGGCGATCCAGGTACGATAGTATCTGTCTCCTTTTTCTAGGGTCTCCCAGCCCTCGTACATTCCAGGACATAACCCCCATACTTTTAGCCTGCGTCATGTCTCCCTATCTGGGTATAAGTGTTGCATACCTCCAACCGTGCAGCTGCCAACTTGTCATCGGTGTCTGTTGCCGCGTAAACTGACCTCGCATTTCTTAACTGTGTTATACATTGAACCATATTCCCCTCAACTCTCCCCCCTCCCTCCTCCCACTGAAACATCCCAATCATGCCAGTACTGTGTTGTCCTCCCCCCTCCCCATCCCCTCTACGCCTCTTCAACTTGGCCAGTAGGCCGGCTATATTGAGGCTAACCAAACAAAAACAGAGCAGGGGTTCTCCCACGTGGGGGCTTACCACCAGGCGGCTACAAGGAACACCTACCTCCCCCAGGGGCACGATGTAGCTTGCCACGTCCCCCAGAGGAAGCAAGGGTGCCCGGTGTGCTCCATACCTATTCCATTATGCCACTTACAGATTATCCCGTGTCTCCATATATCCCGGTGGCAGGATTTTCACAGTCTTTGCTATGGCCGCCCTCCACGCCCTGCATTGTCACTTCCTTATTGCGCAGTTATTCAACGTCCGATGTGGTGGGCGTCCTCGAGTCTTCAGCAGAGCGGGGCGTTTTACCACGGCGTTTCACCTGATTCAAGTACTCCTCCACTTGTTGCGGCCTGGTAAAGAACATCTGTCTCCCTTGGTGGGTAATTCTCAAGCGTGCCGGATAGAGTAAAGCGTAATCTATTTGTGCCTGTCGCAATTTCTGTTTTACAGAAAGAAATCGCCGTCTGTCCTCCTGTACCGCTGCGGTGAAGTCCGGATAAATAGTAAAGCTGACGCCTTCATAGTTTAGTTGTTTCTTCTCCCTTGCCACCTTAAGGGCTACGTCTCGGTCTCTGTAATTGAGGAGTCGAGCTATTATAGGTCGGGGCACTCCCCCAACAGGGGGCCTGGGTCCCAGAGAGCGGTGCGCTCTTTCCACCACAAATTGAGGGGACAGTAATTCCGACCCCACCACCGCCAGCAGCAGTTCCATCCTGCCCAAATTGGTACTTTCCGGAATACCTATGAGGCGCAGGTTGTTGCGTCTGCTCCTCGCCTCCATGTCCACGCTCTTGGCTGCTATCACTTTCAGCAGCTTGTCCATCTGGGTTACTGTTGTTTGCACCTGCGTGTCGGTATCTTCCGAGTCCGAGACACGTTTTTCCACCTCCTTGTGCCTATCTTCATGGCCGTCTATTTTGCGCACTATGTTGTCCATCCTCGTATTCATGTTGTCCATCTTGGCTGCAATTGACGCTATTCCCTGTCGCACTTCCAAAAGGATAATTTTCATATCCGAGTCAGATTCCATTTGTGTCTCCCGCGTCCCCGACGCAGCAGCCTTATCAGCGCCTTCCGAGCCCGCCTTGGAGCCCTTCTTGGTCTCAAATGGGAGCCGCGATTGTCACGCGTCCGTCTTCCCCATCCTGCGCCGTCTGCAGCGAGCTCTCTCTATTTGTCTCCAACTCTCCCTGTGCAGCTCCAGCCTGGATCAATCCCTCCTTCCAAGTGGCACAGCGCTCTCTACCTTCCACGCTCCGAGGCCGCTGTCAGTTCACCTTCTCCCTAACAGGTCGCAGCAAGGTGTCCAGCCTCCCAAGCCGCGCCTCTGCCCCGTAGCGTCGCTCTCCCCGCACTGGTCAGCAGCAGCCGCCACCCGTCGCAGTGGCCCTCTCCTCCAGGCTTCCGCGTGCCAGTGCCGGCCCCCGTTGGGAGCAGGTAATGTGAAGAGTCACCCTCCACTCCTCGCTTCTCGAGGCACCCAGCCCTCTCTGATCTCGCAGTGCCAGGTGCTCTCGAATGAAATTCCGGGCTATCTCTTCATGCCGGTCTCCCCCTCTCTTTCCAGGCCCCAGGATCGCTTCAGCTCTACAGCCAGGTGTCCCCACAGCCGCAGGCCGCACTGCGCGGCGCCTCCCGCCAAGATAGCCTTACCGCTATGGCCGCGGGCTAGTCGCCTCTCTGCTGCAGGCCTCGCTGCCTCGAGGGGCACCGCCAGGGACCTCTCGTCAGTATTAGGGGCTCAGTGTTGTTCGCTCTTCCAACAGGCGGCCTCCGGTCTGCTCTCCCCTCAGATCCATGTTCAGGCCGTTCACTCTTCCAGGCATTTCCTGCACGACCCGTCTCTCTCTCTCCAGTGCCCGCGCCCGGGTCGCAGCTCAGCCCCCTTGCTATCACCGTCTCCAGACCGGCCTCGATCTCCTGTAGTGCAGACCTCGAGATCGTGTAGGGCCGCTACCCCCTTTAGCACCCTCATTCAGCGAGACAGGCGGTTTGAGGCCAGGGGTCGCATCTTTTCCCCTCCGCCGCGGCTCCGGATCCAGCAGGGCCCTCTCTCCACGTGAGCGCCGCGTCCTCGCGTGAGGTCGCTCTCCCCAGCCGCGGCCTCCGGCAGGACCCGCCTCCTCTCCGCTCCGGATTCAATCGCCGCTCTCTGCTCACCCGCTACTTCGCCACTGCCCAAACTGTCACCGAGTATTCAGGGGTACGTAAGCTTTCCTGCTCACTCCGTTTCGTCCCCGCATGGGCAATTAGGAAGGATTATGTCTTGGGTATTAGGCACCAGGCTGTGGGAGCTTCACCCAGAGGCAGCCATTCCGCACTTGCGCCACCTAGCGCCCCCAACGCATTCTTGATTTAATGGTATGATACTGCATCAGCTTGTGATATCTTCTTTATCACCTCTTTTACTTCATAACCTACCAGGTTCTGTAGATACTTGATGATCTTTTTGTCATCTGCTTCCTCTGTAGCATCTATGAAGTCATCAAACGTGTCGATCCATCCAGTCCATCTAGTGTCAATATTTAGTGTTTTGGCGGTCTCGTAAGGAGGCGGTGGATTTAGGAACACAGCGGCATCGTATTTTGTGCTGTTTGCTACTGATGTTGAAAGTATATGCTGTTCAGGCAGCGTTTGATCTTCGGCATTTCTTGGCCTGTGGGTCCTCTGCAAGCATCAACCTTCTCACTGGTACTCTGGTAGTTGCGCCCGAGCTGAGGTCGGGGGGAACCATCTTTCTTCTTCGTGGTGATTAGTGGTTTTGCTTCTCACCACTCTCGACTTTATGCATTATACCTGGCTGTCGGCCTTTAGCGTTTCTGCTTTTTATCGGTGCTGGCTCTGTGTTATGCTGTGGTGCAGTATCTCTTCTTTCAGCTTTACCAGTAGATTTGTGGCAGGCTTACTGACTGTGCTCCTCCCTAGGGCCTTCACCTTCTTTGTGGGCCTCTCAAAAGCTAGAGTTGACATTTGACTCCACATACGCCAACCGTAGACCGTTTCTTGAGGTGCATGTGGCATGCAGGAGCAGTTTGCTGGACCATGGCAAACTCTCAGAGCAGTCTTGTATCTTTTGGGGCATGTATCCCCTATCTCATTGCCAGTTGTAGCGTCCTCCCCAGCCCGGGAGCAGGTAACAGACCACACCACACACGGAGCTCTGGTTTGCACGTCTTTATTCTTCAGCATGCCACTGTTAGCTGAGCGCACTGCGTCACAAACTTTATTAACCACACCCAGTCACACCCACCACATTATGTAATACTTGTAAGGAGACTGCTGAGGACCACTAAAGGCCTTCATACACACAAACGCAGGACACGACAATTAAGTCACACCTAATTAGGCCTTAAAGCCCATTAGGCAATGTGCATGGTATTTAAAAGTAGGCATGTAAATGTTTAACGTTAAACATGTCCTTACAGTGACAAGACTCCAAAAGTTATTTTCACTATAGCAGGGTTTGCTGTTCCATAGGAAAGCATTGGGATATATTATTAAAATTAAATAATATCATCCCCACCCAGGAAACCAGTATAAAATGTACTCTTGGACTTTTACATTTTTTCATTACAAGACTAATTCATTGGTAAAGTCAGATTTGTAAACATATATTTTGCAAAAGATACTTTTAAAAAGTCAAATTGTTCCTGCCTAAGGCCTCTGGAAGCACTTTGCATAAGCTCCCAACTGACACCTAGGAGCTGAATAGCTCCTTTGATGAAGTGTGATCTTGCACCCAGAGGTGAAACAAAGGCCTTGGGTGTAGGGAGGTGTTCTGTTCCTCTGACAGGATGACTGAGTAGTGCCCATTTACTTAATTAGCTTCAAAAAGGCCTGCCCTGTCACAGGCCGATATACCCACCACTTGCGCCTTCCACCTCCTTTGACCCTCTAGTCAGCCAGGCACAATCCCAGTGGAAGAGGAATTGCCCTCAGAATCGTTTTTGAGTGACCACAGAGGATGCCTTGCTCATTTCTCCAGCCACATCTGTAGGGTGGGTACAGGAGCTCTGCACTGGGAAGAAATATTCTGCCATATAGGATTTGGGTAGAAGGGCACTGTGGGATATTTTGCAGTAGGGCACCCAGGAACTGTTGTAAAAATGGATAGGTTACCCCTGGGAACTTTTTCCCTATTGGTTAAGGAGGGGCCAGGAGTCACCCTCCCCCCCGGCCACAGGCTAGTAGCAGATATAAATATGGCACCCCTGGACACTGTCTTCAGAACACAACAGGATCTGTTAAAGACAGTATACGAACTGCATCTGTTTTTTAGACCTGTGAGGAGACCTAAAAGGCTGGACCTTCTCCCACTTGTGCCCAGGACAAAGGAGTGGACTCCAAGTGTTAGTGGGCTGACCTCCCATTTAGGTACAAAGGTACAACAAGGTGCTAGAAGCTATGTTCCTGAAGCACCCAGCTGACCGTTTCCAACTGGACCTGACCTGGACCAAGTTGGAGGCGTTTGGTGGAGTAAGTCTTGACTCCCAAGTGCTCTTCTTGAGGTAATGGTACCCTTGGCTCTGTCACAGTGTACTCCTCATAAAGTCAACATTTTCACCGGGACTTAGTCCAATGGAACTTAACGGTCTTTGGGACTGTTTTTATTTAAAACTTCTAAAAAATCATATCTCTGTTTCCCCTTACTATATTTTTTGTCATTTTAGTGTCATTTATTCATTAAATTAATAACTATTTTTATACACTGGAGTATGTTTTTTTATTGCGTTGTGTTTTTGACTTTTTTTTAACTTTCGTATTGTTTTGGTACTTATAAATGCTTTACACATTTTCTTAAATTAAGCCTATGCCATAGCTGCCAGGGGTTAATCTCCAATTTAAACTACTGAAACCTTTACTGGACTTAACCAGAATAGTGCCTTTTTAATTGTAGTGTACTACCATCCACCCCAACTAATAATTCACTTTCTAACATTTGTGTTCAGCAGTGGGATCCAGAGCTTATGTTTAGCAGTACCACTCAGTTGTTAAGTGGGAAATTAAAAATCATTAAACTGAACATCCAAGCAAAAAAAATTTTTTGACTGGCATCAGGTCTTTCTTTGTCTGAGTAATTTTTCTTTTTTCAAAATATTTTTTATTCCAATGTTTGCACATTTTAACCCATTGGCTGCTAAGCTTTTTACCCCTAGAATGCTAAGCTCTTTTTTGACTATTTGAGGTAGTTCATGCTTAGGCCTCCATAACTCCAAACTTGATTCTTTTTTTTCCAACATCCTGGGGATCCCAATGGTACACAGGGTTTAGGGATTTCTCTGGAGGGAACTGACAAAACAGCCAAAATGTAGCTAAATGTTGGGGGTTTCGGGAAAAATAGGGAAAATGCGCTCCACTAAAAAGTGTCTATTTGTTTTCTTAAAAATGGCATCAATGGAAGGTTTGCTGTTCTAATGTCACAATTTTCCCGGCTTTCAGGAACATGCAGAGATAAATCAAAAAGCCTATTTATTACCGCAGTTTTGGTATTTTTCAAAGAAGTAGCCCATTTTTCCTCATATTTGTGCTTTCAACATTTTTGTGTTTGTGGTAGAAACTGGTGAAACTCAGGTGATCCTAGAAAGATATACATTTCTGAAAAGTACTCAGAATTCTGAGTTCAGCAAGGGGCCATTTGTGTAGATACTTCATGGTTTTCCCAAAGAAACTAACTGTTGATATAAAAACAATATTGAAAATGAGTAAGAAAAAACATTCTTTAGTAACAACGTTTTCATTTGTAACTTACTTTTACCGTGACTGATTTACAAAAGCAATATACCATCATGTCTACTTGACCCTTCTGGTTGCGGGGATATATAGGGTTTGTAGTTTTTTCAAGAACCTGAAATGGTTTTTCATTATGTGCTGGGTATACAGCAATTCATACTGTAACATACAAAGACTGGATTGAAAATGGATATCAAGTAAACCTATGTATTTCTGAAATAGACACCAGATACAGAGTTGAGGAGTAGTGGTTATTTGAGTTTGTGGGTACCCATATTAGCATGTGATTTAGAGGACATTTTTCAAAATGTCTTCTGTCTTACACAAATAGGACACTTTACTCTGCAGGTGTTTACAAGGCATGCCATTTAACCCGCATTTTTTACCCCGCAAAATCTTTTACAACGCAGAGCTTTACAATGCAATCCATTACAACACATTCCCCATTACAAGTCAATTTACTATTCTAACTCCCCCGGGGCGTTGCTTCAGGGAATGCGTTGTAATGGTTTGCGGTGTAAAGCCCTGTGTTGTAAAATATTTTGCTGAGTAAAAAATGCGGGGTAATGGCATGCGTTGTAAGGCATTCGTAGTAAAGGATGTTTACCGTCTTACACACTGGCTTACATTTGGAAGGCTCAAATGTAGAGAAAAACAATTGATAATAACAAATGTCATACTATTCTGTATTTCCACATGTGTGCAGATAACAATGGTACCTCACTTGTGTTAATAGGCCTAGTGCCTGCGACAGGAAAGGGCCCGAAACACAACATGGACACATTACATTTTTCCATTGAAAACTGGCCCTTTTTTGCAATGTAGCTAGCTCTGAATTTTGGACCCTAGCTCAGCCGGCATCTAGGGAAACCTAACAATCCTGAACATATTTGAAAACTAGCCACCTAGGGGAATTCAGGGTGGGGTGACTTGTGTGGCTCCACCAGATGTTTTTACCCAGATGCCCTTGCAAATCTCAATGTTTGACTAAAACACACATTGACCTCATATTTCTGGGAGAAAAATGTCAGGAATCTGCAGGGAGCCACACATTTCCTACCATCCAGGATTACCCCAAGTCTCCAGATAAAAATGGTACTTAGTGGGTAGGACTAGTGTCCGCAACATGAAAGGCCCCAAAAGGCAGAAAGGACGCATCACATGTGTCCACAGAAAATGAACCCTTTTTGCAATGTGGTTATATGCAGATTTTATGCTCTAGCTCAGCCGGCATCTAAGGAAACCTAGCAAACCTGCACATTTTTTAAAACTAGACACCCGGGGCATTAAGGGTGGGGTGACTTGCATGGCTCTCACCAGGTTTTCGTACCCAGAAGCCCAAGCAAACATCAAACTTTGACTAACAAAACACACTTACCTCACATTTCTGTGATGGAAAGTTATGGAAACTGCAGAGAGCAACACATTTCCTACAACATACCATGCCCCAAATCTCCCAATAAAAATGGTACCTCACTTGTGTGGGTAAGGCTAGTGGCCACAACAAAAAAGGAGGCAAAACACAACATGGACAGATCACATTTTTCCACTGAACAAAGACCATTTATTTGCAATGTGGCTACCTGTGGATTCTTGGGCCCTAGCTCAGTCGGCACCTAAAAAAACCTAGCAAACCTGCACATTTTTTTAATCTGGAGACCTTTGGAAGTCCAGTGTGAGGTGATATTCATGGCTGTCTACAGGTTTTCTTACCCAGAAGCCCTTGCAAATCTTAAACTTTTAGTATAAGCACACATTTGCCACATATGTGTGTGAGGAAAACTTCTGGATTCTGTAGGGAGCCACACATTTCCTACCACCTATCATTCCCCCCAAGTCTCCTAATAAAAATAGTACATCACTTGTGTGGCTGGGCTTAGTGCCCATAACAAGAACAAATCAAACCAAGTCAATGAGTGTCCCTTTGAGAGTATTTCCATTGACTTTAGACTTTAGGATCCACGCGAGGCATACCACCCTGATGTCCCTCTGGAGTCCAGTTTATGAAAATATCTAGGGGGTTGGTAGATTTTCCTTAAAGACAGTGTACATCCTGGTATAGAAAGACAGAGAAGGCTAATATTACTGCACCACCATCTATTTCTCAGGTACAGACACATACTGATTGGATTTGGTATGAGGGTGAGTGAAAACTTCAAAATGTAAATTTTATAAACAAAAGAGTTCACGAAAATTAAAACATAGAAATCACTATAAATAAGGAAATTTAAAGTTAGTACTACTGAACCAGTGACTCACAGCTCGTGAGCTTTGAAGCCACAACAAGGCACCAAACTCTTACAGGCCATTCAAATACTTTTCATGCGTCTCACACACACAAAACCATTCACACCACCCGTTGCGGGACCAGCACATAACAATACTCACATCAACAAATGAAGCCATTCAATGGTCCATCACTTTCATAAGCCCACAGGACTGACACAGTAATGATACCACGTGGCAGCTGACAGAGTTTTTGGAGTGACGTTTGGCTGCCAGTGTGTGTGTAGTGACCAGCAGCAAGTCACTACACACTCACACACTCACACAGCCGCACACACTGCCAGCCAGAGGCAAGTTCAGACACAGTAACCACACCGCCTGGCAGAATGTGTGGGCTGGCATTTAGGTGACGGTGTGTGTGTAATGACTTGATGCTGGTCACTACACATACACACACTGGCAGCCAAACACCAGTCCACACACACTGCTAGCCAGATGCCAGCCACACACAAGGCCAGCCAAACCCCACACAGACATTACCACTTTAATTTCTAAAATATTCACACAACATATTACACACACAAGGCACAGACAGGAGAAACAAAACATCCACCTAAAAACAGCATTTGTTTTCAAATAGAAAGAACCAACCTACTGGTAGAATATGAAATATCAACTATGACTGCATACAGAACAGGTGTAACAAAGCACATCAAAATACGATCAACCAGGTAATATATAGCAATACAGTTCCTTTTTACTGTCATGGTTGCTCCCAATACTTGAGTTGTGTATGGTACAATTTAAAACATGTGGGCACACATGTGCCAGGATTAGAACGACACTCAGGCAGTACATACAACTCTCCTTTTATACTCCTCTTTGGACACAGACTCTATATCTCCTACAAGGAAAGCCTTTTTGGGTGTTGGGGGAATGTATTTAGGAAAGTGGTGATCTTTCAATCTAGCCACATCCTCCACTACTCCAACTCTAGGAACACCTACCTGCTCAACTGTAACAAGGTGGCATATTACAGACTGTTGAAACTGTAAAAAAGTAATCTTCTATTCTGGATAATGATATTTGAAAACAACATAAGCATAGAAGATTACTAAAGGAAATAGATGATCAGACAACTTCTTGTGCCAGATATAGAACTCTTTCGATCAGCACTGTATTGCTCTAACCTTTGAGCTACTCTATCTACACCTCCTATGTGCTTATTGTAGTCTAGAATGCACTTTCATCATGAATAGTTGTGAGTATGTGGACATGTCTTCTGTCTGAATATTTCACAGCAAGAAGTTTATTACTATGCAAAGCACTGCACTGTCCCCTTTCAAGTATTTTTTACATACAAGTACTTTAGGGTAATTTTTATGGTTACACCGGATTGTCACAGTGCCAGTTCTGAACAATTCTTAAAATAATTGTACATCTGTGTAGAAATTGCCCTCATATAAATGGTGAAAAGTGCTGTTTCAAGTTCCCACAAAATTTTGTCACGGACTCCAAAAGTGGAAGGACATCCGGGGGGCTGCGCTGTCAATTGAAGAACCCTTACCAGTGTACACCCTGAAATTATACGCATATGCAGTGTCACTTTCATACAGCATATACAGCTTAATACCATAATGTGCTCTCTAATGGTAATCCATTGTCTGCAAACCAAACGGCCCTTGAAAAAGACCAGAGACTCATCCACAGATATATCTTTCACTGGAACAAAGATCTTTGAGAAACGATCTACTAAATGGTTAAGGGCAGGCCAAATCTTTAACCCGTTCGATGCGCCTGTCGGCCAACGGCCGTCGCGAGCACTACCTCCGTAGTGCCACGCATGTCCGTTGGCCGACGAGGCCCCGCCTGCGCAAGAATTTACCCGCACCGCGGCGGATTTTACGCCGCGGTAAACGGGTTAAAAGACGGTCACAATCAGGGTGATCTTGTTGCAATACTGCAGCATTAGCCACAAAATGCAGCATCCGCTGCAGAAGCAAATACCGACTTATAGTTGCTGGGAATAAAGCAGTTGCCATCAAGGGGCTAGTAGACCAATATAAAGACAGTGATGGCTTTCTAATTAATCCCATCAGGAAAGTTAAACCCCAGAACTCCTTAATCTCATGGATATTTCTAGGAGTCCACTGAGTAACTCTGGAGTGGGTCTTAAGTGTGATACTGTTGTCCCTCACAAACTGTTCTGCATACAAATTAGTCTTTTCAACAATATGATTAAGAAAACACACACCAATAAACAGTTGAATTGATAGGTAAAATGTGATAGGCAAAACGTTGTCTGTATTGACTCTGCACCCGAAACACCACTAAAGGCAGGCAAAAAGAGGCTGCACCATGTTAGGGGCAACCCAGGGTTCAGTACTTCAGATGGGAAGCCTTCAAGCCCATGGCTGCAGTCCAGCATTCTCTTCCTGCACTACCGGCATACCACTGTCTTCCGCTAAAACAGGCACTTAATCAGCACTAATAATGAATTCATCATTGGCTGATTCCTTTCGAACAGAAAATTCACTGCTAGAATCTTCAACTTGGTCCTCAGTCCCAGAGCCATGTTCAGAGGCAGTTTCAAAAAGCAAACCTACGACCTGCTGGTAAGTCAACTTGTGGGCAGCCGTAATACTTACTTATGAAACTAACACAACAAACAAGACAACAATAAACAGCGCTATGTCAAATTAGAACTCAACTCCCCGTCCTGACCTATTCCCCCCCTCGATATTCCTATGAACCAATGGGGTCCCCCCCCTAGGGGAGCACATGCGGTTGTTTCCGACTGTGGGTTGCCTTGTGGACTTGCTTTTTTGTTGTTATTTATATAAAAATGAAGCCGTCGTGTGGGGTCCGGATGGTGTGGCTGCCAACGCTTCTTTCAACTCCTGTGAAGTCTCTTTTGCCGCAGCGTGCGTTCTATTGTCTGTATTACATGCTCCTTCTGTTTGCTAGCGGCCGGCCTGAAGGTTGTAGGCCCATCTTTGTATATTTTTTGGATTCTGTAATAAACGGTTTCAAAAAAAAAAAAAAAATTAGAACTCAACAAACTCAGCTGCATTAACCAGTAAATAGAACTATTGACGTAAGATCTGGAAAAAAACTATCAATACAATCCACACAAGGAACTTGAAACTCTAAAAAGATACCTCTCACTTGCCACAAAATTTGCTACAATTATTACAACCGTTACAAAAAAACATTCAAGCAGGGCAATGATACTCATCTGAAATAAACATTACAAAAACATTTGCTTACCAAACACATGCAACTGCACAAACTGCAAATCTACCAGTGCCAAAATCTTAAGCAAGAGTCCCCACCAAGGAAATCAAAAGCTTTGCACTACAATAAAGAGGAGAAATAATCATTAAGATCAAAAATGCAAATTATGACAAGAAATAAAACAGTTAACATTATAAAACACTATAAAGTGTGCCCTTTGGTGCCGATCTATGCAAAAGAAACAATTGATGGAGGGAATGCTGGACAATGCAAACATTCACCCCCAGTCACAAGAATCTGGGTTTAAACCATCATTCTTTTGCTCACCACACCACCTCAGTTTGGACCCAGCCATATGCAAATCAGTCTTGACCCTGTTCCTCATGGGAACAGTCCAGCTTGAACTGCCAAGCCAGGGCCTCCCTGGACCGGAAACAAGCATCCTGGAACAGGTTTCAGGGCATCACCCTTCATCAGCCGGGCTAGCTTGAATCCAGTGGTGTAGTGAGCACAGGACCCATGTCTCGACATACCCTTCCCACTTAGAGCGACATATGCAAAAGAAACGATGGACGGAATGCTGGACAATGCAAACATTCCTCCCCAGTCACAAGGATCTGGGTTTAATCCATCATTCTTTTTCTCACTACACCACCCCAGTTTGGGGTGGGATCAGCATCACAAACATCTGATCTGACACCAAGCGGGGGCACAAAGCAAAGGCAAGAAATTGGTACCCCAGAGGGAAATGAGCCTTACTTCAGCCACCAGCCAAACACAAGTCAAACACCAGTTCACAACACACCACCATCTAAGTGCCGACCACATACACTGCCAGCCAGAAGCCAGTCCAAACACACCAGCAGCAAAATCCCCAGTTTAAACACACCATCAGCCAAATGTCAGCCACACACCAGTCCACACACACCACTGACTAAATGCCAGTACATACACACCACCTGCTGAATTCCAGTTCACACATAGAAACGTATTCCCTGGTGTCCCGTTCTCTTCTACTCACCTCTCATGGACAGATTGGCCTAAGAAAGGTCTGACCCCACCACCCCAGGAAGAGAAGAAAACAAAGGACATGTGTGAGCAATACTGGGGAGCGACTCTTGACCAATGGGCTGCTCCACCACCATATGTAGAAATATAATACCTGGTGTCTAGTAGTTGATCGCTTACCATGGGGGCAGATCGGTCTAAATATTTTTCCTGGGATTGGGGGCAGAAAGCAGCCAAAACAGGTACCCAAAAATGGGGTGTGCCCCTTGTCCAAGGGGCCGCTCCCTAGCATACACTTACAATAAAGTCCCTGGTGTCTAGTGGTATTCTGCCTTAAAAATTAAATGGTCAAAACATGCCCCAAAAGTGAGAAGTGACCCTTGCCCAAGGGGCTGCTCCCCAGCATACATGTATAATAAAATCCTTGGTGTCTAGTAGTTTTCAGCTCCCGTAAATGGCCAAAACAAATACCCACAACCTTTGGTGGGCGACACTTCCCCAATAGGCCACTACCCAACATGCAGAAATTTGATATCACTGGTGTCTAGTGTGTTTCCAGTCCCCCCCCCCATGCTGGTTGGCAGATCGTCTTACAAAATGGCCTATCTACCCCTGGGGAAGCCGAAAGCAAAGAAAAATTGTGCCCACTAAAAAAACATTTCCGATTTAGGGGGGGGGGGGCAAAACAAATGACAAGATATTTTGGGGAGTAACCCCTACGCAACGGGCTTTTCCCCGCACCAAAAAGACATCGCTGGTGTCTAGTGGGTGCTTTCCTGCTGTGCAATTGCGGTCCCTGCCCCGATCCCGTAGGAGGTATGAACTTAAGAGAGAGACCGGGGTAAAGGAAAAACTCTTTGCTTTCCCCCGGTGTGCTTCTTCAACCCCTGATCCCTCCCCACCTACCTCAAGAAGGTCCTTGACACACGATGCTCTGGAAGCAAGTGGCTTCCAGTACATCCGGGTTCCTTATGATGACATTGGCGCGCAGTGTGCGCGTTGATGTCATCATTGCGACAGAGAACGAGTTGGTACCGCTTCTGCTGCCTTCCCTGGTGGGGGCATGTGGCAGGGAGCCCATGGGAAGAAGCACCAGCGATTCCATGTGGGTGGGTGCTAGGACATACTGAACACGTCCTCAGCACACGAGTGCCGGTGCTGTGAATGTGTCCATTAAGTCCTTAGAACCCACCAGGTTAAAGACTAAGGGAACAGGGAGTTGGGTCTGGCTACCCTGACCATTCTCACAGTATTGGAGATGAAAGCCCTATACAGAGAAAGGAAATTGAAGTTGGGCCAGAATGCAAGGAAGGTGGATTATGAAAGGGCCAGAAAAGGCCCTCAAAGCATGGTAAGAAGCCGACCTTCTGGCTGGGAACAAAGCAGGCTCCGACAGCATAAGCCTTGGAGGAGAAGAAGGTCAGCTTAGTACTCTTGCGGTCTGAAGAAGATGGCGGTGAGGTGTATTGTGCCTAGATTTGTCCTGGGGACAACATTGACAAATGGTGTGCCTCCTATGAAAGAGCATTGGCAATTGAACAATTGAGAGTGCGCTGGGTGGCTCAACAGCACTTGGGAGCTTTACTGTGGGAGCTAATACCAACACTTGGGGGGTGAATTTCTGAATCTAGAGGAGGCGGTAGCTGACTGCTAGACATCAATGAAGTATGCCCTTTTGCAGAAGTTTGGTCTCACACCTGAAAAGTACTGGAAGAAGTTCTGGGACACCCTCAAAGACATACAATCCTGGATTGACTTTATAGATGTCTCAATAAAACTAGAACTAGAGGGCTGGGTAAAAGGCAATACAGTCACTATTTCTGATGGGCTATGTAATCTGATTATGAAGGAGCACATCGAGTGATTATCATTCAGAGTTACATGAGCATCTAGCGGATTCCAAATTGTCTGACTCAAGGCAGATTGGTAAGGCAGCTGTTGTGTAGGTGGCATTTGGGATCAACAGGGGGGTGATCACAAGAACAGGGGTTCAGCCTCGCCTCAGAAGAAAGAAGGGAGCTACAAGGATAGATAGATAGGAGTTTTCAGAATGGTCCCAAAGGTCTACTCAAGAGGGGAGTTCTATACCTTTTCAAAACTCAAATGGGTAGTGCACCAGGGGATAAAACCTTTTGACCCAGTGTAGACTGGGTTTGTGCCTGGTCTGTCACAAGCTAGGACATAAAAAGGGACACCCAGTCCATTTCAAGAAGCCCTCACAGTGGGGCAGTCCCAAGAGATTGCAAGTGTAGGAAATGGGGTGGAAGTTTGCCCAAGGAAATCCAGGGCCTGTACTGAAGCCCCCTAATCTTCATCGGTACCAATATAGAGGCTCTGAGGGATACAGAAGCCAGCATAACCTCAATGGTGGACTGGCTGGTTCCCCACAGCAGATAATCCCAGAAGTTCTCCATAGGGTAGTCAATACTGACAATGAGGTGGCATTTTGTTCCATAGCAATGGCCACCTTTGAGTAGGGAGGGGCTACTGTTGTGAAGAAGGTAGCAGTGAGCCCTGACATTTAGGTGGAAAGCCTGTTGGGAAATAACCCAGAAACCTCTGCTTGAGTTGAGTTGGAAAGAAAGACTCACGCAGAAATGTAGGGTCTGCCTGAGGGAGTGTGAGTGGCCACAAGGGCCCAAATAGCACATTGGGGAAGTCAAGAGTTCCTGGAATCTGGAATAATGGTCCAGATTCCCACAACCAAGAGGAAGGGTAAGAGGCGTGAGAAACCAGCCTCAAAACTTTCCACAGTCTAGAAGAAATCTGACCCCCAAGGGGAAGATCTGGAGCCAAAAGGGAATACAAAGCCTAATCTGAGAGACCTACCAGAACTCCCTGAGTTAGATGGGGTAGGAAGGCCATTTAGGGAGGAATCCTGCCAAGTGCAGAGAGAGGGTCCAACTCTTGGAGGCTTTTGGCACCAGGCTGAAGTCCAGGAGCCGGGGGGATACCAGTTGAACCCAAAGGATCTACGGGGAAAATGGTGTTTTATATAGCAAGGCTAAGGACCCAAAACATGGAGCAACCAGGAGATTGGTGATCCCCCAGCAGTACAGGAGATTCCTCTTAAACTTAGCCCATGGTATCCCTTTGGCGGGGCATTTGGGGCAGGCTAAAATCTGGGAGAGGTTGGTCAACCAGTTTTACTGGTCCCCGACGTCTGAGAAGATGGAGTTCTGTTGTTTCTGCACCATCTGTCAAGTGGCAAGACAGGAGGGCAACTCAAGGCTCCTCAAATCCCACTCTCTGTTGTAGGGGCGCTTCTAGAGAGGGTGGGGATTGACATTATCAGACCCCTAAACCCTAAAACACCTTCAAGGAACAGCTTCATCTTGATGGTGGTGGACCATGCCACAAGGGACCCTGAAGCCATACATTTAAGGACGATAACTGAGCCTGTGGTGGTCAGGGCTCAGCTTTGTATATTTACCAGAGCTGGGTTCCCTAAAGAGCCAATCTCAGACAGGGGGACAAACTTCATGTCTGATTACCCAAAGGCTATGTGGAATGAGTGTGGGTTGACTTACAAGATCACCACCACTTATAACCCCCACACCCCAAATGAATGGGCTTCTGTACAGATACAACAAAACCATAAGAGGCATGATTATGGGGTTGACTGAGTAACTCTGTATGAAGTAGTTATGGGTTTGTCTGAGAAACGTTGTAGGCAATGGGCTGTCCTACTCCAATGCCTTTTTTGGCCTACAGGAAGATACCACAAAAGGGAGTGGCCATCAGCCCCGTCAAGCATTTGTAAGGGTACCCTGCCAGAGGTCCCTATAGTCCTACTCGTGATGGGTGGGAGAAACCTCTCAATGTTCCCAAACAGGGCACTGTGGATTGTGTGCTAAGCCTGCCTTCCTGCATGGCTGAGTACATGAAAAAAGATAAGAAAAACTTGAAAGCCAGCCAGGAGCTTATTAAGCACTAGAATGACCAACAAGCAACCTTGATGGAGTACCAACCATATAAAAAATTATGGGTTGTGGAGTCTCTGACTGCCAAGGTCCTCCAGGACAAATGGACTGGGCCTTAAACAGTACTGGAGAAGATGGATGAGGTGACCTACCTGATGAACCTTGGTACCCCAGAGACCCTCACAGGGTCATACAAGTCAACCGTCTGAAGCCCCACTTTGACTGGGCAGATATAACCATGCTCATGGTCACTGATGGAAGAGAGGAAGAGGAGAGTGAGCGTCTCCCAGACCTCCTATCCCACAATGTCAATGATGTTTCAGTGGAGTGAATAGTGCTCTCTCCTACACTTAAAGAACAGTAGAGGAGAGACTGTCATAAATTGAAAGGGTAGGTTGCTGAGCTATTTAAACAGACATGTGGACTAACCCAGTGGTGTGTTTGTGATATTAACAGTAAAGAAGCTTGCCTGTGAAAAATAAAATATACATGTTATCAGACAAAGTAAGGGCCAGCATCAAGGAAGACGTTTCTAAAATGCTGTCCCTGATGGGTGATTGAGCCCTCTAGTAGTTTTGGTGCCAGACCAGCGGTGCTGGTGACCAAGGCCAACCCAAAAGTGGGGGTTGCAGACCTAAGGTTCTGCATGCACTACTCAGGGGCGGCTCCTCCGCTATGGCAGAGGAGCATCGCCCCACTGCTTTTAAGCAGTGAGAAACATAAAATGATAATAACCTAGTGTTATTGTCATTTTATGTGTCATGTCCTGCTGCTTTGCGGTGGGCGGATGGGCGGGGCTGCTCTGCTCTCCGAGCAGGGGAGTAGTGGTTTCCCCATTCCTTACTGCGCAATGACTGTTTGTTCAGCCCTCTCGGGCCGCCCAAACCAGTCATGCACACTTTCCCCTTTTACATGCAGGCTGCATTGCAGCCTGCATGGACAACATGCCCACCCATCCAGCCCCTGACAGAGCGCTGTGTCACGGCACTCAGACCAATCACAACGCAGCATTGCAGCATTGTGATTGATCAGGGGAGGAAGCCTGGCTACCTATCCGAGACAGGAGAGCAGGAGCAGAGAATTTGCGGGACCCGGCTCGAGGTAAGATTTAAAAAAAAATTAATTTAACCCCCCTGCGGGCGATCTCCCACGCGACACACCCATGACTCCCCCACCTGCTCCCCCACCCGCGAGCCAATGCTTGCCGCGACTGGCACTACTGAAGACTGAATGCTATCACAAACGCTAATTACACACCCTTTTCCCAGGGCTGATGAGCTCAATGAGCAATTAGGGTCTGGCGAGTATCTCAGCACACATTTGATCGGATTTCCAGGCACTGGTTAATTGCCCTCACTGAGGGAGCTAAGACAAGATCAGTTTTCTCATCTCATGAGGGCCATTTCCAATTTAAAGTAATGCCCTTTGGATTGAAGAATGCCCCTGTGACAATCCAAATCTGCCACTGTCTGGGCTGGAGCCCTTTACTGCAACATATCTAGACACCATTGCTGTCTTTAGCTCCACCTAGGTGTAGCCAGGAACACCTGACCCACCTCAGGGAAGTACTTCAAGCCCTGCTTCAGGAAGGACTGAATATCAAGGGCAACAAGGGCTAGGGAAAGCAGGCTTCTGTGGTGTATCTGGGCCACCAAGTTGAAGGGGAACATATGCAGCCTCTCCAGCCCAATATCCAGGGAACCTCTCAAACCCAAACTCAGGTTAGAGCAGGTCTGACAGGTTATTGCAGAGGGTTTGTCAAGGGGTATGGCACTATTGTAGCTCCCCTGACAGAGCAGAATGCAAAGAAGCAGCCAAAGAAGTTCATATGAACTGAGAAGTGTCAGAAGGCCTCGGTCTCTGAAACCCTGAATGTGGCCCTGTGCACAGCACCTGTAGTCTGGGCACCTGATTTCAGCAAGGAGTTTATGGTCCAGATGCTTCAGAACACTGAATTGGGGCAGTATAATCACAGCTAAATAATGAGGGTTATGATCAACCAGTTGCCTTTCTTAGCAGGCAACTGCACCGTAGAAAGCGACATTGGCATGCCATACAGAGGGAAGCCTTTGCTGTGGTTTAGTCACTGAAGAAGCTGAGACCCTACTTGTTTGGGACTCACTTCCAGGTTCAAACTGACCATAGGGCTCTCAGATAGCTCATGCAAATGAGAGGGGAAACCCCAAACTTCTGAGGTGCTATAATTTCCTACAGGGTATGGACTTTTCAGAGGAGCATAGACCTTAGACTGACCATGCCAATGCAGATGGCTTTTCAAGGTTCTTCCACTTACACAATGAGAACTGCCAAGGGAATTGGCCACGTTGCTACTCACCTTTCATCTGGAGGGGGGCCATGTAGGAATATGCCTCTTTTTGCATGATCACCCCATTGTTTTCAGATCAATGCTGTTGTTTTATTTACTCTGCCCTGGAACTCTGCTAACCAGGCCCCTGTGATTGTGCTCTGACCCTTAAAAAGATGTTGAAATTAGGTATACTCTTAATTGGCATATTCAACGTACCTATAAGTCCCTATCATATAGTATAAATGCCACTAGTGGACTGCAGCACCCATTGTGCCACCCACTACAGTGACAGAGCAAACATGATCACAGGCCTACTATTGTAGCCTGTCTGGCCAGCCGCACTTTCCCCTCCTGAGGCGATAAGCCGGGAGGTTCTTCCTTGCACCCTTGCCTCGTGTATTTTAATTCATACTTCTTGACTTGCCTGATCTAACAAGCTTTTTATTTCACTGTTTGATTTGCACGTTTGTGGTAGCTTTGGTGCCTGGTGTGTAAAATCTCCCCTAGAGACTGCAACTTGTGTGCCTTACTTTCTTAGGTGCTTCCTCGACCAGTCGCTCTCGGGCAGCTCTCAGCTGAGCATTGACGCTGAGAGCTTGCTCACGGAGAGGCGAACCTGGCTTTGGCGGCCATATTGGGGGGATTGTAGCGCGAGGACGCGCTCTAGTTTCCTACATAAGGGGATGACGTCTCCTCCGCGCAGCGGACGCGCTTTGCGGACGGGCCGGACTCAGGCCGGAGTCATGCCAGAGTCATGCCAGAGTCCTGCCCGTCTGCACCTGTCAGCGCTAAGGAGGCGCAAGGTACCAGGGATGCTGCCCGGCTCTCATGTTCTTCATCTTGCACCCGGCTGTATCCTCTGAGTACCCTTAAATCTCTCAGACCCCCCTAGTTAGATTGTCATCACACATTCTCTCCCGGGCAGCTGCGCCGTAGTCTGGACTGTAGATGTCTGAAGGGGTCGAGGACAGCCCTCCCAGGACCTGTCACTAATTTCCGTATGAAAAAAGGGTCTCAAGAGCCCCCACCCCCCTTGAAAGAATTAGGCTACCTCATCAACGCCCGCTCCCTGGTTAAAAACAATTTAGCCTTCAGAGACTTTGTGTCCCAAAAGAAACCCTCTTGGGTCTTTGTAACAGAAACGTGGGGCTCTGACTCAGCAGGTCCTGACTTGCTCAACGCTCTCCCTGATGGTTATACTATGGTAAGACAGGATAGAGAGGGCCGTAAAGGGGGCGGAATTGGTATAATACATAAGATCGCCTTTACCTGCCGTATGGAGTCTCTTCCCTCTCCCAATAACTCTTTTCAGGCCATGTTTTTCTCTCTTAGTTCCTCTCCCTCAGAAAACTTTTCCGGTGTTCTTGTTTACAGACCCCCAGGCCCCAGATCTTCGTTTGGCCCTGACCTTTTGGACGTCATAGACCCTGTCACAATCTGTTGGGTCTATGGCCCTTAACTTTAGGAATTGCATGGGGGCCGTGGCAGGTTGGATGACGTCAAACTTCTTAAAGTTGAACGGGGAGAAGACTGAGATCCTTGTGTTTGGGGGAAACAAAGAGGTCTGGTCAGCCGACTGGTGGCCATCGGCTCTGGGAGTATGCCCACAGCCTTCCTCCGTTGCCCGTAATTTGGGAGTCCTATTTGACACTTCACTTGCCTTTGACAAGCAAGTGAATAGGACCGTCTCCATCTGCTGTGGGGTTCTAAGGGTGATGAGAAAGCTCACCCACTACCTTACCCCTGATGCTCGGAAACAAGTCTCGGTTGCCCTTCTATCTTCGCGCTTGGACTATTGTAATGCCCTCTATCTTTGGATGAGCAACAATCTGGTCCATCGGCTGCAAGTTGTTCAGAACGCGGCAGCAAGGTTTGTCGTTAACGCCCCTAGACGCTCCTCTGGAACTGCCATCAGGAAACATCTTCACTGGCTCCCGGTCCATGCCAGGATAAAATTCAAAACCTTGATCATCATCTATCGGGCTCTTCATGATGCAGGGGCGGTTGGCATTAGGTCTCTGGTGTCGTACTACACCCCAGGTAGGGCCCTGCGATCCGACAGTCTGAAGTTGCTAACTGTCCCCTGCTTTGCGAAAGCAAGGTGGGGAGGTAGGGCCTTCTTTGCCCTTGCCCCCAGACTCTGGAATGAGCTTCTCCCTGATCTCAGGAATCAGGAATCTTTTTTCCTGTTTCGCCGAGCCCTCAAAACCTTCCTTTTCTCTGAAGCTTACCCCTAAAGTCCTTCTTTTTCCTGGATTTGGCTGATTGTTTTCCATCATTTGCGCCTTGACGCCTTCGGGCAAAGTAGCGCATTACAAATTCCCTATCAATCAATCAATCAATCAAGTTTTAAAACTGGAAATTCAGCTTGTCAAAATAACCTCCTTTGTCAGGCCTAAATCTTCCTTTTAAATATCAGTAAGACACCCCTAAGTAGGCCTTCATGCCTAAAAGGCAGAGTGCATGGTATTTAAAAGTAGAACATATAAACGTTTAATGTACAACATGTCCTTAAAGTGGCAAGGCCCCAAATGCAATTTTCACTGTATCAGGGTTAGCTGTTTCTTGGAAAAAATTGAGATATAATATTAAAATTAAATAATGTTATCTCTGCCTAAGAAACAGCTATAAATTTAATTCTGGGACTTTTTAAATGATTTTTTACAATGCCAATTAATTTGGAAAAATCGAATGTGTAACATATGTTTTGCACAATAAGCTTGTAAAATGCAATCTTTTACCTGCCTGAAGCACCAAGAACCCCATTTGCATGAGCTTCCAAGTGCCACCCAGAAGCCAAATAGCCCCTCAGATGAGGAATGAACTTTTTCCCAGAGCTGAGACAAAGCCATTAAGTGTGGGGAGGCGTTTCTGTTCCTCCTTCAGGATGACCAACTGGGCATTGCCCAGAAACCTAATTAACTTGAAAGAGACCTACTCTGTCACAGGCAAATGTAGCTAACATCTGGGTCAGTTGATTGACGCTCATTTAGACTGCAGGGACGCATAAAGCTGCTAGAAGCCCTTTTCCTGAAGTGCCCAGCTGACCAGTTCCAACCGGATCTGCCCTGGACTCTGCTGGTAACTTTTGCTGGAATGAGTCTAGACTCCTAAGTGCTGTTCCTGAGGTCCTGGAACCCTTGGCTGTGTCAAAGTGTACTCCTGACATTCTGAAAAACCTGAGACTTTGAAGCGTTTCAGCTCCAAAGACCTACGAAGGACAGGGACAAACCTGCCAAATAAAACAAATGAAGGTGCATTGCCGCTGGGCCAATGATTCAGGCTGCTCCCACTCCTACCATTGGTGCAGCAGCAAATCAGTTTCAGTAGGAGGTCACTGACAAGGTATCTGGCCTTGTAGAACCCTTTTCATCTAGTTGCCCCGCTGGTAAAATCTAGGTCTGGAGGCCATGCAGAGGGGAGTGGGGGTGGGGATGGGGTGATGGGGGGGGCAGAGTGGTGCCAGAGTTAGACGGCTGGGGAACAATTGTTCTGAAATTTATGAGTTAATGGTCCAATAATTTTTAAATTGCTAAATGCAGTAATACAACACAAAAGTTTTTTTTGCACTACTTACATTAAGAGAAATTAATTCATCATCTAAAAAAAAACCATTTGTATTAAGTAGTCTGGTTCGCCAGTTGTGGCACTATAATTGTAACCGCAAATATTTCAGTCCTCCATCATGGAGCAAGTGGAAATTTATAGAGATACGAAAAAAAACAATTTTAATTTTGGGAAACAATGAGGAATATACAAGTGGAAAGCATGATTAGGCAAATGAGAGATTAGGAGGTATACTAGTTAGGGGGCGTAAGTAAGTGGTGGGAGACCAGATCCTAGTGTTGGACCAGATACACCATATGTCTTGTTATTCCCTATCAGAAGAGGACACAGGAGGAGTAGACCGAAGTGAGGTGAAAGAGGGATACTCTGCTATATGCTCTTTGAATTGTATCAGCATGGTGTCCCAGGCAGCTGCTATGAGATGTTTTCTTATTCTTCAGGCTTCCTCCCAATGCAGTGCAGAACTTTCTGTTTCACCCCAATGGAGCAAAGCTCAACACGACTGAAGAAAGGACGTGGGCTTTTGTGTACGCCAACGCATAGTTAATAAGCGCTTAGCTAAAAGAAGGGCTAAATTAGCAAAGCATACCTGCACCTTAAAGTTTTTCCTCCTTGGAAAAATACCCAGCGCTGTAGCTTTCCGTGAGTTGAGTGTGATTAGCTCTGTAACAGCAAGTACAGTAATTAGCAAGCATTGTTTTCATTCCCCACAATTTATCTACAGCATATTGTGTCTATCTATGTGTTACGGTTTCCACCTTTCTCAGAGACACATACCAGCCATGTTGATATATTGTGAAATTCTGAGAAGGCCAGAAGCTGGTTCTTGAATACAATTTTGTGAACAATCAGAGGTATTATTTTGTAAGATAACAATTATGACTCTGTGTGCTTTAATTATAATATAAGGATACTTCAGACAGCCATAAAATACAGAATGTAATTTGTTCATGTATTTCCCTATTTTAAGCTTGTTCCCATGGAGAAAAAAACCTTTTTTTTAGCTTATATCTGCAATATATTAACAAGCTTGGAGACAAATATACTGGTAAATTGCTTTCAGGAAAGAGGCCATAAAGGCATGCATGCCAACTGTCCCGATTCAGGCGGGAGAGACGAGTCTCCCACCTCCCGATTGCTACATCCAACAAGCATTGGCATTGCCAATAGGTCTCGCTTTTGGGACCTTATAAGTATTTAGTTAGGCAGCACAATATCCTTGGTGCAACAACATCAACTGTTGCATGGTTAAACACTTATAAGGTTCCAAAGGCGAGACCTATTGGCTATGCCAATGCTTGTTTTGTCATTGGATATAGATATATAATACAATAAGTAACATTCCACCTACAACAAGCCAGAACTATTGGCTATTTCCAGTCCTTTAATTTGATTTCACTGCTTAATGCATTCTTCGAAAAGGCTGGAGTTGAACCAGTTGGAGTGAAGTACATGTTTAAATTAGTTTATAAAGGAAAAGCCATTACGGGATGTTTGGGAGTCCCTGGGAGATGGTGTCTTCTGGTAACAAATATTTACTAGTGACATCTGACTTTAGAAATAGTCCATGTAAGAAAATAAAGTACAGGTTATACAAGTGTTACAGGGCATTCATGTACTGTTGAACAATTTCATAGCACACATCACACACCCATTTGCTAATTAGCACCTAAATATTATGTGCTATGAGAACCCACCTTAATGGCTTTATTATAACCACTCTGTCAGGATTGGCCTGCGCCGATAGAGTATCAATTACAGCATTTTGTATTGAAACGCTATAGCATCTCAATAAATACATAAAAAATACAAGTTACACTAATTTTATCGTCCTTAATGGGATGAACGGTAGAGTGCGCTGCACAAAATAACGTAAAACACAAATAACCACAAGTGGTGTGCAGGAATCTGAGGTACTTTACCTGCGAGGATATACCCAACAGGTGCTCCAGCGATGCCATCACAACATACCATTGAACCTGTTGCTGGTGGCGGTTGGATGAGCATTGTCAGGCCCACTGTTCTGTGGGTCAGGAATTCGGACAAAAAACCCATTGCAAAGGCAACAAACCTGAAGCCAACACTCGGAAAAAACCCATTAGATATGAAAAATGGCCATACTCAGGTGATGACTCTGCCCTTCAAGGATTACGAATAGCCCCTAAATCTGTAATTGCCACACTGGCACATTGCTAACTGAAAAAAGAAAATTATGCATTCGGCATGTTGAAAAAAAGTGCAG